>NW_024070209.1:29328023-30022307 GCF_014754425.2 Oryx dammah
TTTAGTTCCTCTTCACTTTCTGCCATAAGGGTGGTGTCATCTGCATATCTGAGGTTATTGATATTTCTCCCAGCAATCTTGATTCCAGCTTGTGCTTCTTCCAGCCCAGCATTTCTCATGACGTACTCCTTTTCCTATTTGGAACCAGTCTGTTGTTCCATGTCCAGTTCTAACTGTTGCTTCCTGACCTGCATATAGATTTCTCAAGAGGCAGATCAAGTGGTCTGGTATTCCCATCTCTTTCAGAATTTTCCACAGTTTATTGGAAAAACATTTAAAAAGATATAAACCAGGGATTTAGAAGAAGATGAAGGTAATGCTGACAAAGATGTCACGAATTAAGGTCACTACTACACACCAACGTCCTTTGCATTCAGGCCAGCCTCCCTCAGTGCTTCTCTTACCTGCTGGGTGCAGAAGCTGCCCCCAGCCATCTCTGAGCAGTGGTTGGGGTTGGGGAGGGCTGCCCTGTTGAATTCTGCTTTGGAGGAGGGGCTTTCTAATCCAGACTCAGCCTGACTTCACTCTCTACCTCCTGGACAGCTGCTGCATCCTCAACTCCCTTCCCCCTATTATTAGACATGCACACAAATCTCCGGATGCATCACAGAGATTCCCAGGCCCACAGCTAGCCCCTTTCCTTAGATCTTCACATGTGACTTTGATGTTAAGAAATTGAGGAGGAACAGAGGATGAGAACCAAGGCTGGCAGGGGTCCACATTAAGTCAAGTTGAATGCCAGTCACTAGACCCTGCCATTTGGCTCTCACATCTCTCACGCTTCCTCTTCTTTCCAAAGGCCACAGGATCCCTGGCCCTTATCGCTATCCCCCTCCACTCAAATCACTCTGCACACAAGTATTTAGCATCCGGGGCTGCCACATTAACAAATGAACACCACTTACTGACCTGTTATGTGCCCAATTACGTGGGTCCTTCCCACGACCGCATAAGAGAGATGTCATTGTGAGAAAGATTTGTACACAGCTGCTAAGTTGGATGTGCCAAGTTCTGCTCTTTGTCCACAGTGCATACACCAGTGGCTGTAAAACAAGAGCTATCATATATCATGAGCCACTTAGAGCTAATGAAGAAATAATACACATTGGCAATCCCTTTGAATGAGTTTGGAATCACATAGCAGTTCAGAGATGAATATTACAAACGCAAGGATTTGCCACCTTAGAGACACATAAGCTCCCCATAAACTGAATGGGACAGCTGGTAGTGGGCTGATTTAAATGTTCAAAGTGAACAGCCAAAACAAGGGACTTCACAATTATCTGGTTGTTTCCAGGCCGTTTACAGACCGACAATTTAGACTAACTAGATTTCCTGATTTAATAGCATAACTATATAGTGACTAATCAGCCAGAATGTTCTTCTCAAACACTCATCATCACATTATACTCCTGCTCAAGAACGTGTATTGGCCCCTTAATGCTTCTCACGACAAATCTAAGGCATTTCTGCCCAGCTTTCAATATGACCTCTGATAAGACCTAAACCTACTAAGCAGTTTTACCATTTGCTCATCCTCAACATGCCAAAGGCAGGCCGGTCCTGACCTCCCCGCACACTGCTCCCCCAGGCCTACCAAGAGAGATGGGATCAGACGCACTGGAAAGAGCAAAGGATCTGGGGTTCAGCTTTGCCACTCGCTGTGTGATATCAGCCAAATTACTAATAAAAACACTAACTCATATTAAAGTGTTTATTAAATGCCAGGGCCAGATGAAGCACCTATATTCATGGTCTCATATAATTCTCCCAACAACCGTGTGAGATAGACACTGTTTTATTCCCCTTTTGTAGATGCTAAAACAGAAGCTTTAAAAGTTTATTCGTTTGTTTAACAAACACCAGGTGCTGGGCTGTGCACTGAGAATATAACGGTAGATGAGACAAGACCCCTGTTCTCATAGAGTAGGGAGTGGCTAGAGGCCATGCAATAAACAGGTAAATACAGGAAGTGGATGATTCAGGAAAGTGGTATATACTCTAATAAGACAGCAGTGGGATGAACAGCAGCTGGGGGTGAGTGGGCGACACCATTGTAGTCAGGTGGTTAGAGAAGCTCCTCAGGGGTGACACTTTCATTTTAGATGTCGAAGCATGAATGTTATTGAGAAGTCAGCTATGTCGAGGGGACATCTAGGGAACAGGGCTCCAAGCAGCAGAAACAGCAAATGCAATGAAGTCTAACAAGTCTAATTTGGCCACAGTGAGCTGAGCAAAGGGGAGAGCAGTACCAGTGAGGCCCAGAGGAGGCAGTGCAGGTCACTCAGGGCCTTCTGGGTCACGATGAAGAGACAGATTTCCTGCAACAGGAAGTCACTGGCAGGTTTCAAATAAGGGAAGGACTTGACTGATTCATACTTTTAAAGATCTCTTCGTGGACTTCCCTGGTGGTCCAGGGGTGAAGAATCCGCTTTCCAACACAAGGGACATGGGTTCAATCCCTGATCGGGGAACCAAGATCCTCTGCATGCTGAGGATCTTTAGCACACCACAACTGGAGAAGCCTGCGCACTGCAATGAAGCCGAAAAAGAAAAAAAAGATCTTTTTGGCTGCTGTGTGGAAAAGAGATCAAAAAGCAGAGAGGAAGCTGGAGGATTCGTTGGGAGACTGATTTGGTTGTCCCAGCAACATATGATGATTGTGATCGAAGTAGCCCAGTAGTGACAGGCACGGAGACAGGAGATGGAGGTGGGGAAACGTTGACCAAAACCATCAACCAGGCACAGTGACAACCACTTGCTGAGTAGTCTCACAACAGGAGGTCCCAATAAGGAACACGGTGCTGCTGTCAAAAACTAACCAGAATTTGGGAGGGACCAAAAGAAGGAGGAGATAGCCAACTTCCCAGATTCCTTCACACTGGAATCCATCCTGGCTGAGGGATGCATGTGCCACCAGGAAGGACCCTGAGTCAGACCAAATATAGGCACAGGCAAGCTGAGTGGCCTGAGACAACCCGGAAGCTAACCCCACCACCATAAAACCTGAGGCTCTGAGCCACATGGCAGAGCAGTTCTCCTGGGCTCCTTACCCTGCTGCTCTCTAACTAGGTACCCCTTTCCAATAAAGTCTCTTTCTTCATCAGCACATGTATCTCCTTGGACAATTCATTTCCAGGTGTTAGACAAGAGTCCACTCTTGGGCTCTGGAAGGGTCCCCCCTCCTGCAACAAAATTGGAGCGTATTTTGCAGATTGAGCAGACCCAATTTGATGACGAATATGGAAGATTAGAGAGAAAGGAATCAGGACAGCTCCTTATGATGGCGCCAATGGTTGAGATGTAGGAGACTGGAATAGAGCAGAAATCAAGGGTTCTACTTTGGTCTTCTTAAACTTTGATACATACTAGACCTCCACGCAGAGATGCCAGTTAGGCTGTTGGACCTCCAGTCTTGAAGCATAGTGTGGAAGATTGGGGTTTTCATCTAGAAGTCATCAGAAGATAGATGGGGTTTAAAGCCAACAGTGTTGAAGGGGCTCAAAGAATGTTACCCTAAAATATTCAGCATTGGCATAAGGATTATTCTGAGCTAGAGGCAATAGAGAAACAACACACACAGGAAAGCCTCTCTACCCTTCCCTATAAGCCCAAAGGCAAGGTATAAATTTTCCTTTGTGAAGGTGTCCCCCCTCCTCTCAACTATAGCAGGAAAGAAGAACAACTCTTAATCACCAGAGACACTTCTCCCCCCAAGACTGCAAGAGATGGAGTCTGCACAACAAAGCTTAGTAAAATAACCCTTACCTTCCATTGCAAAAGGTTTTTTTGAAAGTGTTAGTCACTCAGTCATGTCCTATTCTTTATGACCCCATGAACTGTAGCCTGCCAGGCTCCTCTGTCCATAAGTTTTCCCCATATGTTTACCTTCTCACAGCCTATTGCTCCTAGAAGCCCAAACCCCTCTCTGTTCCTTATTATTTCTCCACAGTTTACAGCTTTGTTAAAATGGCATATAAGCCCCAGGCTTAATTGCTCCTTCTTTGGGTCTTCAATTCTTTTCTATAAAGGCCTCCATATGCATACATAATAAGCCTTTTCTTATGTTCATCTCTTTCATCAGTTTAATTTGCAGTACTCCAGGTTTAGAACCTAAGGGGACAGAAGAAAAAAGTTTTCCTCTCCTACAGGTTGAGCGAAAAGCTCTGCAAAGAGAATCCAGGGAGAAAGGGACCCTCTAACAATAAGAGAGCAGAGAGGAAGGTTTCAGCAAAGGAGGCTGGATGGCAGCCAGTGAGGGTCAAGGAGTGCATGGTGCCTCAAAAGCCAAGAGAAAAGAGGATTTCAGGGAGGAATGGCCAGAGGTGTCAAATGCTGCTGAGATGCTGAGTAAGATGAAGATGGGGAAGTCATCACTGGAATTATAGAAAGGAGGCCATGGGGGATCTTACAAGAGCACACTCAGTGGAAATATCAGGCTGGACTCTGGTTTGAGGTGGATCTGGTGGAGGAAGAGAGATGTTGACTACTCTTTTGAGATGTTTTCCTGTAAAAAGGAGCAGCAAAATGGGGAGATAGCTGGAGGATGATGCAAAGGGTCAAGGGAGGGGTCTGTTATGAAGGAAGAAAATACAGCATGCTTGCATACTGGAGGACAACAGTGCACGGTGTGTGTAATGGCAAAAACAAAGTCTTTGAGAAAGCTGGACAGGATGAGACCCAGTGAGGCAGGCATTTGAAAGTGGGCAGTCCATCTGCTGTTTTAAGGGAGAGGCAGCTCCACATGATGAACGGATTTGGAATTGTAAAGATGAAAGAGTCTCTGGGTGATTACTTTTATTTTCTCAATGAAGTGTGAGCAGAGAGTGAGGGGTGTGGGAGGCTAGGAAGTCAGCCTCCCTGGGAAGAAGAGGAATAAACGGTGAACTGACACAGTAGGAAGATAGGAGGAGGGTCTGCCAGGATGGAGTGTCTGGCTGGTCCCCAGGGTCATTAATTTAAAGTTGGACTGGTCAGCATCACATGGAGCAGGTTGGGCACAGGTAAAGAATGGGTGGAAAGCTCGTATTTTGATGGTACCGGGGTAGTATAGGGACACAATGCAGGGAGAGAGAGGCAAGGAGGCTAGGGGTCCTTGCAGAGAGAGTGATGTAAGGGTTAGGAAAGAAAGGAGGGCCCAAAGAAAATGATGGGGACCTCCGAGTAGGAGACTACAGGTTTGGGGTCTGAGGAATCCTATATTGGGGCAACAGAGGATGGAAAAGTGGGAGGTGGTGACCAGAGGGTGGGCTTTGAAGGCAGTGCAGCTCACTAGTCATAGCTTTGAAGGCACCGGTCACGGATGGAACAGAGGACTTGCTGGAGGCGGGGAGAGGAAAACACTGCTATAGATGAGATGGTCAAGGAATGTGAGGCTGGGGTCTTGGATGGGTCATGCCTGGGAGACTGGACAGGGGTGGAGATGAAGGCAGTGAGCCGGACTTCTTAAGTGAGTGGTCAAGAGATGTTCCCTGGCAACCCCATTAGTGAATGATAGAGCCAGAATCCTAAGGCAGGCCAGGGTCCTCGGCACTTGCCCATAATCACTACACTACACTGAAAACTGCGTCTTGGTGATGCAAATTTATTCTTTCTTAGCATGGAGGCACCTAGAGGACCAGCCTGCCTGGCTGCATAATGCACAGCAATGAGCTTTAGAATGCACTTTCCCCATGTTGGGCATATGCTCTGTTGGCTGGACCACTCCAGCGGACCTGAGCAACTCCAGTCGGAACAAGGCACACCACGCACATCAGCTCTTGAAATCCATGCCTCTGAACTGCCCACTGGTCAAGTGTAATGTTTGTGAATTTGACCAGAACCCCTTGACTTTAGGGACTGGGCTGCCTCAGAGATCTGGGGTCTGTGTAGCAATGGCAGTAAGGGGACTTGATGTGGCTGCTGGCTTCCTGACATACTGGCTGCGTGCTCCATCTCACTTGAAATGCACTGGTGTCCCTGGCTACTTACAGACTCACCAGAGTGAATCTCTCTGCAAACTGAAGCTTTCTTTTACAAAGTGAATGATCATCTGATTAAGTGGAGATTTTCGTTATTTTACTTTTTTGTTAAACTGGTGTCTAAGTAGAGTTGAAAATCTTGGAATTGACCAGTTATTCAAATTTATGTTCATTCCACAAGTATTCTGGAGCCCCTTCCTCCCATGTGCCAAGCCCGGTGCCAGGCATGGGGAGATGGAGCAGAGAACAGGAGAGAGAGGCTCTGGGTATTAGGAAGGTCAGGCCCTGCAGTTCCACTCAACATGGGCAGTTTTGTGTTTTCTTTTCCCTCCCTGGCCCGGACTGTCCCTGCAGCTTTTCTGGCAGGTCCTGGTGTGAGCAGCTCACCACGAGGCGTTCAGAATTCGGAACACTTGGCAGCAAGGGGATGAGATCGTGGCCATTTGGAAAGGATTAGGGAGAAGTCATGCGGAGTGCGATTTGAGGCTTATGTTTATTTCAACTGTAACTTTCCAGAAAGCTGGGACACCCCATTCCAATAAAAGCTTTCCCAAGTATTTTTAGAGGCATTGTGATGGTGCTCGGCTGTGTGGATGAGGTGGTTTTCTGGATCTGTGGAACTGCATTTAGTTACTTATAAAACTTCTGTTCAATTTATGAGCCAACAGCTGGTTTCTAAGGGGTGTGCCATGGGCTAGTGATGGAGAAGGTAGAGATATTGAACTGAGAGGCAGAATTCAGCACGGCTTCCTTGTGGCCAGAAGCTGCAGCGACAGCCAGGGCCAGATGGGCCATCTGGGTTGGTGGGAGAGCTGGGACCAGAAGCCTGGCTTCATTGTTCAGAACTGAACTTTTCCCACCACTCCTGGGGCACTGGGGCTGAGGCTCAGAATCATCTGGTTTGGTTTCACTCCAGTAATTCTGCCGGGCCCCAGGCAGGGTAGGACAAGGACCCGGCTGACTCAGAGAGCCACGGAGACAGCACTGTTCGCCAGGGGAGCCCCAGCCAGAGTGAGCTGTCTGTCTGCTGCACACCTGCCAGCCACTGAGAGATCGTTAAACCAGTGGCCCGGCAGAAGGGCCAGTGCACAGCCAGCCCCTCCGGCTCTTCAGGGCGGGGAGGGAAAGGCAGGCACTGGGAGGTTCTTGGAGCCCAGCCTGCACCCAGCTTTTTCCACTCTCTTTTTATTATTTCCAGCAGTCCAAGGTTTTCAGTTACTCACACTCATTTATTCATTCCATCCATTCAACATACATTGATTAATCGCCGACTTTGTGCCAAGCATTCTGCTCCATGATTTGCAGAAACTACCTCTTTGCTTTTTAATTATCTCCATCTCCAAACATGGTGCCCACTTCATAGTAGTCATTCAATGCATGGCTGCTGCCATATGGCTATCACTGTCATTAACTAGCAGTGACAGGCAAGACTAAGACAGGGCTCCTGACCTAGAGGAAGGAGAAAGGACACCTACTGGGTTCTGGGTCCTGTGCCAGACTTTGGTATACCATATCCCACTGCACAGAGGCTGGCATTATTGCCATGGAAACTGGCATAGAAACAGATAATGACCACGTGTCTTGGGGCGGTAAGAGGGGCTCCAAGAAGGTCTTGCTCTCATGGTCTCATCTGAGCTGCAGCTTGAAAACCAAGTTCATTTGGTGGAAAACGGAAAGAAAGGGAAGACCATCCAGGTGGAGAAAACAGTATGAGCAATGGCCTGGAGCCTGAACTCGCCTGGAGTTCAGGGGTGGGGCTGTGTGGGAGGGTGGGGTGGCCAGAGTTGAGAGTGGCTAGAGTCGGGGGTGCACTGGTGGATCCTTGGTTTCATGCATTCCCTCAATGTCTGAGCAGGTCTGCCTCTAAGACATGACCTTGGATAGTCCTGAGCTGGCCATGTCCCCAGACTTTCCTGGCTGGTGTGCTCAAGTGTGGACCTTCGGGTTATTTGCTTTTCTGTTCCCACCTCTCCTTGGCCACCGCTGCTATCCCAAGTACAAGGCTGAGGGCCCTCAGGTCATGAGGTCCTTTCTCTGGGCAGGAGCTTGGTGCAATGGGCCCTGAACGTTCCCATCAACACAGCTCCTAGAGTTGTAGTGAGCTCTGCACGGAGTACCATGTTCATCCACACTCTTGCCTGCCTGCAGCCTCCCTCAGAAAGGATGCGTAGGGGTGTGGGGTGGAAAGCAGGCAGCCCTCAGCTCAGCGTAGCCACTGCAGCTACAAGGAGCACAGCAGAACCAAATCCAAATCCCTAAACTGTGCCTGAGCCCTTGCTGACACAGCCTCACATTCACCTCCTTTGCCCCCACTACCCAGCAGACCCTAGACTGGGCTGGGACTCGCCTCCCTCCGTGGCTGTGCATGGCTTGGGGCAACAGAGAGGTTGTTGTGCAGTCAGGGCTCCTGAATCCTCTATCCTGCCACTGATTTCTTTGCTGTGTAATCCTAGGCAACTTGCTTAACCTCTCTGAGCTGTCTCATCATCTGTGAAATGGGAATACAGCATTCTCTTTGCTGTTCTGGGTTTTGGGGAAAGATTCCTGAGTAAACACAGGTAAAAACACTGTAAACGTGCAAACATAACACATGAGCTTGGGGGGGGTGGGTGATAATCAAAGAGATCAGAGATGCTTCAGTTACCCTCTGGCTCCCCAGAACAAAGGCCCTGCCTCCGGGCAGGGTGCAGTCTGGAGAGGGAACGTGCTGGCAGGCTCTACAGCCTCGCCTCTCCTGCCCTAGACCTGGGGATGCTGTCTCCACCGTTCGGGGGAGCTGAGGAGCCCCAGGGTGAAGGGAGTAGCAGCACCCTGGCTCCCCCCACAATGGGGTGATGCCATAGTGCCATCCTACAGCTGCCTCTCCGCACAGTCCCAACACCAGACCCACCTCAGAGAAGCATGGTGAGGCCTGGCCTGAGCCATGTCTGGTCTCTCTGCTGGTTTCAGCTCCACTACCTCCCCCTAAGCCCAGGCTCTGCCAAGAGGCCCCAGCCCACCAAACCCAGTGGGTGGGCAGTGGGGGATACAGGGTGGCTTCCCAGGGCTCTGCTTGAGGGATGAGGACCAGAGACACAGCAGGGGACACCATCTAAACCACCATTCAGCCACTCGTTCAGTTATTCACCAATCTTCTTTTAAAAGATCAAACAGCACACATGAGGCATTAAAAATTCCAGTTGAAGACCCAAAGAAAATGCATTTTAAAGAGCACCCTCCCAGGTCAGTTATGTAACAGCATCAGAGAGCAATGTGCCCCAGAGATAGTGGCCCATGAGTGGGTGGTAGCTGCCACAGGGCAGGGGCGGCGAGACCCAGAGGGCTGGACGCAGAACGGTGGGTCAGGGCTGGACACAGCTTCCCTTTGTGCAAGGGGGCAGTGCAGGGCTCGCCCATGAGGCTCACCCTGTTCTGAGGGGCTGATGCTTTCTGAGGGCTTGCCAGGCACTGCACACACAGATTAGCTCCTTGTTCCCTTGTGGGTGCCCATGGGCAGGGAGCATTGCTATCCTCACTTTTCAGAGGAGGAAACTGAGGTGAGAAGAGGCAAGCCCTCTCACTAGGAGCGGATGGCCGGAAGCGGCAGAATTGGGACCGGGACCCAGTCTGCAGAGTTGGTGTGCTTAGCCTGCACTGAGTGCACCAGAGGATGTGAGCGAGCAGCCCTCCCAGATGAGAACATCAGAGCTGGAAGCGACCCAGGTGACCCCAGCACTCCCTACTTTTAGGAATGAAGACACTGTGGCCCCGCCTGGTGACCGGTCCTGCTCACAGCTGTGCAGCCAGTGAGGGGCAGAGCGGGTCTAGGCTGCAGTCCCTGACTCACTGCTGCTTCTTTATAGCCACGCTGTGTCCAGTGCAGTCTGGGAACCGAGAATATGGGCATCTCTGGGAGCTAGTGAGGAATGCAGAGTCTCAGGGTCCACCCAGACCTCCTGAAACCGACACTCGCACGATGATCAGAGCTAGTAATTCGGATATTGTCTTGATTGAGAAGCACTGCTCTGTGTGCCTCACCTTCTTGGTCGGCAGTATCTGTTACTGGGAAAATAATGCCGTTGTGTCCAGACACTGTAAGACTTCAGCTACTGTCTGTTTTCTGTAAGAGGTGGCTTGCTGTTTTTTGTTGACAAAAAGGTATAAATGCTTGGGGAAAGTTCTAGAGGATTTTTACAGTGTTATACAGCTGGAATATTCTAGAGATAAGTATCTGCTCCATGTGGCACAGTTCTGGGTCAGTCCAGGCTGAGGTCCTTGGGCACAGTCAGGACCAAAGGGACGCACCCCCTCCATCAGCTGGCTTGGCCCAGAAATGGTGGCAGACATCCCTGGGAATACAGGGGACGAGAAGGAAGAGGCTCCAGGTTTTCCCTCTCTGTCTTTGATGGCTGGGAAGCTGTTCCTGTTTTCCTTCCTGTCCTTCTCCACTCACCCAGATTTCCCAAAGAAAGTGGCCCTCAGTAAAGCAAGGGAGGCTGAAGATGCTGAAGGCACTGCCTTGTTCAGGGCTCAGCCCAGTCCCAGGGACCAAGTGCAATCCTGGAGAAAACCAAGTGGACCTGTGGCTGTTTGCATGGAGCAATTTGCTGGGTAAGTCTAGTCTCTTCTAGCCTCTGTAGAGGTTGTAGGCTCAGCTCAGGAGAGATCAGACAGTCCTTCACTCCGAAGGGACTGATCCCAAGAGCCATGGATGAAGATGGCAGTGTCTCCTGACTATCAGTTTCACTGCTGGAATTCAACCCAAGGAGATATTGCATGAAGAAAAGGCCATCTGCATAAAGATAATCACTGTGGTATTACTCAAAATAGCCCCCAAACTGAGACCCACACCCAGATACCCAACAACACAGCGTTCAGATAGAATATTAGGCACTCATTAAAATTAGCATGCGGTGCCTCCCTGGTGGTCCAGTGGTTAAGAATCCATCTTACAAGGCAGGGGATACCGGTTCGATCTCTGGTCTGGGAAGATCCCACATATCGCAGAGCAACCACACCCCTGCGCCACAACTACTGAGCCTGTGCTCTAGAGCCTACAAACCGCAACCACTGAGCCCACGCACTGCAACTCCTGAAGCCCATGCACCAGAGCCTGTGCTCCACAATACGAGAGAAGCCATCCCAAGGTGAAACCAGCAAACCACAGCGAAGAGTAGCCCCCACTTGCTGCAACTAGAGAAAGTCCACGTGCGGCAACGAAGACACACCGCAGCTAAAAAATACATAAATAAAAGTAGTATGTGAAGGACATGTGGAAAGATGGAAACAACACTGATGATATTATAAAGTGTTAGACCAAAAGCAGTTCAGCACTTGTCAATTCATTTCCTTTCATTTTCCTACAAAAGAAAGAACTGCAAGGGACCTTGCAAAAATGAAAACAGTTATATGAGGGCAGAGTATTATGAGTTATCATAATTATTGACTATTTACAATGTGCTGGGCCCAGTGCTGGTTGCTGAGGAAGGAGCAATGAATTAGAATGCATTTTCCTCGCTGTCCATCTAGAGTTTCAAATCTAATGATGGATTCCTCCCCCGCAGATGTCCTTCAAAGTTGTCACAGCGTCATCTTCCAATTAAAAAAAAAAACAAACAACAAACTGATGAGAGAAATTAGCAAAGAAAGGTGCTCCTCTCCTTCTGGGTAATATATTTCACTCCCAGCATCAGAGGCAGCTCCAGCTGGATTACATACATGTCAGAAGAAAACCAAATGTAAATGGGGGTACTGACGGTGTTATAACGTCTTAGTTTCCTTTGAAACAAAAACATTTTAAAAACTCCATGTTAAAAAGGAAGAAAAAAGTTAGAACTTGTTACTAATCTTGCAGTTGAATAATTAAGTATGCCTAACTCTGAAAGTAGCAAGCTGAATTATGCAGTGCCAAAAGTGCCATCTCTTATACCTACACCATCCCGGCTACAGCGCCATGGTTTTAGCTTTACAGCTCAAATACGCTGCCAGAAAACCTAATAAAAGGAAGCAAAAATATTTCTCTTTATATCAAGCTGCCATTTGAGAGAGACTTTTAAATATGTTCTTCCCTATGTGTAAATCTGACAGCAGTTGCATAATTAAAACCCCAGTGGAGAGTTTCCTTTTAATCTTTTCAAAGTAAACCAATAAAACATCCTTTAGGATGTGAAATGACGGGTTAATACTCTTTGTATATTTGAATATCATTCACCTAGGGGCTGCCTCCAAGAATACGGTGTAGTATTAAAGAACACCAGTTACTGTCTTTATCTTCAGGACTTTAAGTTATCATGGGAGATGCAGATAACAACATGCCAAAGGCGAGACATGCATGGTTGTGAGTTCTGCTTGCTTAGGATTTTGTTAAATGGAGGAATGAATAACTGGATGCATTTACATTAAAACAAACTTGATTTCATCTCCTTGGGAATATGTCACAGAGCATAAATGGGAGAAATAATTGCCCAGGATTTCAGTTCAGTGTAAGCAATCAATATGAATAATTTAGACCACAAAGTGGATTTTCATTTTACTTGAGCTATTCAGACTGAATTTCTATTCAGCCTCAACTACCACTGAACAATCACTGGCAAATCTTCCCACTGGGTCTATGCTGCGTGGACACACATGTGTTTCACAACTGCAAATTACGTAGCTCCAGATATGGGCCTTGTTCAAGCCAAATGTCAGGACAAATATTGCACCTCATCAGGACGTTTCATCTAACCTGAGTATACACAGCCACACCTGAATTTTTCTTCCATCTCTCCCTCTAGCTGAAGGCCCATTCCTGACACTTCTTTCCCTCCTCTACACACACACACACACACACACACACACAAACTGGTGCAAAAGAAGGCAGAGAGCAAGTGGCTACTGTTCTTGGAACAGAATTTACCCAAGTGTCTCCTACTTGCTAGCATTTCTGTCTCTGACCTTCTTGGTACTGGCTCTTGTCTTCCCAGCTGTCTAAGACTTGCCAGATGCTTCTTTCTAGCCTGTCTGACCTCTAAGATGTGTCTGATCCTTCAAGTTCTCTCTGGACCTAATTGTTGGCCTGACCAACAGACCAGTCCATATGGTCAGCCCTGCTGTGGTGTCAGACACACACACACATTATTAAATACTTCAGCCTCAAACAAGAATGTGCCCACCAATTATATGAATGAAACTGGTAGAATAAACACAGCATAACTTGGATTCTGGACGCAGCTGAACACATAATTAACTGTGACCTGAGACAGATCCCTTGGCCACATGGGACTGGACCAAAGGACTCCTCCTTGTTCCAATCATCATTAGTGAGGCCAGCCAAGATGTGGTGCCCATGAACACTGCAATTCAGCTGCCCTTGTTGGAATATGCTTCAACCCTTGCCTTGTAGAATAAGCTTTAACCTTTCCAAATATAGCACTCAGGGCCTGATGTACACATTATATCATAATATATCATATTTATGGGATAAATGACGGCACAGTTTTCTACACTAAGGTCTAGACAAATCTGTTAGCTGGTCTACACAATACAAGAAAATGTCCATATTGCTGCATGGACCATACACATTGTGATATTCAAATAAAACTTAGTGCATGCTAATTTTCCTCTTCACTGGGTGAGATGGTAGATATCGAATCCTGACAGCCCATTTTGGACTCAGCTTTGGCTCCCTGAGCTGCTGAATCCATAAAAGCACCAGTAGTGATAATCATTCTCTCTGAAGACTCAGGGCATTTAAGGGAAAGGAACTATATAAACAGAAGTGAAACTGACGTATGTAGGTCTTTACTTAAATTTCATCCAAGTACATTTTTGCAAAAGAAGACTGAAATAAAAATCATGCTACTTCAGGATTCAGCAGAACTTATCTAACTGCCTGAGACCATGACAGCAGGTGGATCACTGGCAGAGACTCGGCTACCTACGTGGCCCTCTTGGCACCTCTGCAAAGGGGCTAGTTGAATGCTGAGCTGTTCACCAGCTGATTCTAGTCCCTAAGTGCAGCTCTTATCCCAGATGAATGTCTCCCTGCAGCAGAATTTGGAAACAATGTGCTGGGTCATTTGTAACATAGCCACAAGCTTCAGCATAGTCCTCCTACAAGGCTTGCCTATATTCCCAAACACAAATCAAGAAAGAGAACATAGTTTCTTTCTGCTTGACTAAAAAACAGCCAATCCTGCCAGTAGATTAAAGGCTCCAGCTTGGAACAATGTGCCAACATGTTGACTTAATTTCATGCATAGGGCTGAAAAGAGGCTATAGAAGCCATGGCTGGGCAGTGGATAAAGCCAGTGAATGAAGAATAAAGAAGGGAGCTCATCAGAAAGGCCCAGAGACCACAGGTCCCTGGAATGAAGCCCCATCAAGACGGACTTGTGGCCTGTAAGGGAACGGGACACTGCTGTCACCTTTTCCCTTAACCAGTGGGTCCCATTAGGAAGCCAAAGTCAGAGCACACCGCCGGGACAGAAATGCTGTGACCAATATGTGCACAGGTGTGCCTCTGGGTGAAAGCAAATGGGTGTGTTTAAAAGAGGAAGAGCATAAATCAATAATGAGCTATGAACACATGATGTCATCAGGACTAAGCATCTTTAGCACTTTTAAAGCACTTAAAAAAAAAAACTAGTTGCTATAGCAACTTGATGCAGTTCTTAAAAGGGGATTTTTTTTAAGGGGGTCATTTTATATCTTCAATCACCATAACAACATGATATAGCTTTTACAGGGTATTTTAATCCAGTTTGTTTGTGCTTTGGACTTGGGCCATATTTGCCTTTTCTATTTTAAGTCATCAGATCAAACATGACACATGAAAATTCATTGAAAAGAAGTCCTTTCGTAGACTATACATATACGCTCAGAGAGCCATCTCTAGCTGCTCATGTTCTGCACATGGATGCAGTCTTTCTGCCTTCCAGCAGCCATCTGCAATGGCTTACATTGGGCAGTTAAAGTCCATACCCCATCTCTAAGCTGGTGTACCACTTTCCAGGCCAGAATTCACCCAGAGAAGGCTGCCTATGAAATCCTTGACCTTTCAGTCCTGTGAGTCCCGTCCCCTCCGCCAAACCTACCACCAGCAGATAGTGCTCTGGGGTGACTGGAAGCAAGAGCAGCCAAATGCTTTTCTTCACCCTGGGCCTCGAAGGAGGAGTGGATGAGACAGAGTCATGCCAAAGTGACAATCTTGTATTTATTCTGCACTCTGTACAGTAATGGGAGGAGATCTGTTTCACACGACACTCAGGGAAATGGGGGGATGGAGAAAGTGGGTAAGAGAAGAGAGACAGAGACAGGGTGGAGTGGGGAGCAGCGGTGGCTCCTGAATCTCTACAGAAGCAGCTCAGAGAAGGGTGAAAGAAGTGGGGGGAGGGGCTTCAAGGAACATTCACACAGCATTTCTTGCACTGTTACAAAACCGTGAGCTGTTTTTACCAAAAATAAGAGGAAGGAATGATGGAAAGTATAGAGAAACTAACCCCTGCATACAAGCTACTCCTTGGTGCCAATATTTATTGGAAAAGATAACAAGGTTACAAAGAAAAGAGGTCAAGAAATTGGAGGGAAATTGCAGGGTGGGTAGTAAGGGCAGAAAACCAGAATCAGAGCAGCTGAAGTCCTTTCTCCAAGTCTAATGGGTTTTTTGCTCTGGGAAGGGATGGTACAGACTGTAGGGAAAAGGTGGAAGGAGACCTGGGGATTAGTCTGGAAAATGGTCACCTTTTCCAAGGTAAAGGGTCTAGAGGACTCAGGGAAAACGCGTGGGAAAAGAAAGAAGAAGAGAGGGAAAAGATAAAAACGCTGAGTGGAGAGAGAAAGGGCTTTCCAGATTACCTGGACGAGGAAACCGAGGACCGGGAGCCGTGAGAAATAAGAAGGAAGCCCCAGGCCCTTCATACATACTCTCCCCTGTCCTTTTCAGAAGCGAACACTGAGGCACAGGAGGTTAGGTCACGGAGTTGACAAGTGCTGGAGTGCAGGCGGCCCCCGGTCTGCCCTGTGCCCAGGTGAGTGTTCTCCCGGTTTGGCCTCTCTGCCGGGCAGTCAGTCACCTCTGGGTAAGCGCCAGTGATGGGCCTTTCAGGCCACCTCCCGCGCCGAAAGCCAGTAAAGAAGAAGACGAGGCAGGAAGAGAGGGACTGCGGTGGGGAGAGGGCGCGATGAAAGTAGGCACTCGGGCCTTAGAAGGGAAGAGGGAGCCGAGGGACGCGGCTCGAGCCCCGGAGCAGTGGAAAGGGCGGCAGGTGAAAGACGCGGAGAGGAAAGTCGCGCGCCGGGCGCGTAGCTCACCTATGGTCGACACCACTGTGCCCACGAAGTAGAAGGCGCCGGGGAAGTCCCAGCGCGGGCGCAGCGCATCGGCTCGGACGCCGGCTGCCAGCGCGGCCTCGTAGTGCCGGAGGAAGGCGCGCAGCTCCGGCTCGGCCACGCCGTGCGCCGCGCTGAAGTTGCGCAGCGTGGCGCCCCAGCGCGCCCGTGCCTCCGCCTCGCCCGGACTCTCGAGTGCCGAGAAGACGGTGGCGCCCGCCACCAGGTAGAGGCCGATGAGCGCCGCCAGCAGCACGAAGCGGCCCGTGTCCTCGTTGAGGTGTGAGCGGCGGCAGCAGCAGCAACAGCAGGAGGGGCGCGGCAGGCGGCGGCGGCAGCGGCGGGGCGGGGGCCTGGGGCTGCGGGAGGACATGGTCCGGAGCTCAGCCCCGGGGCCGGGGCGGCGCTCGGGGCCCGGGCCGCGACATCCCCCCCGCGGGAGCAGAAACGTGAGGATGGTGACCAGGGGACTGGGGCCGCCGCGGAGCAGCCCGGACGGCAGGGCGCCTTCGCCTCCTCCTCGGCGCTCAGGCCGCACACGGGTCCCGCGGCCCTTCGGGCGCCAGAGCTGGGGCACTCCTCTCCGCGCCCCGACGCCTGGCCGGCTCCCGCGGCTCCTCACCCACCGCCCTCGGGCGCGGGGGTCTCAAGGTAGGCCCCTGCCGCCTTGTGGCCGGAGTCCGCGGGGCCCCGGGCCTCATACTCCCCTCCAGACAGGCCGCAGGCTGCGGGCGGGGCGGGCTGTAGAGCCCGGGCGCCTAGGACTGGGACAGGGCAGCAGGGCACGGAGAGAGACCCCGGGGGCGTCCCATGAGGCGTTCCCGGCCAAGCGGCTCCCAGACTCAGGCTCCGTGGGCAGCCCAGCTCCCGCCCCCGGGCTTGAGCTGGCGGCGTCGGCTTCGGAGCCTTGGAACCGAGCAGAGTCCGGGGAAGCGCTCCCTTTCCAGCTCCAGCCGGAGAGCCGCCCGCCACGGAGAGGCGGAGTCACCGGCGCCCGGGGCGGGGTGTTGGGGGGGGGGTGGGGAGAAAGGACGGGAGAGAAGGGGTGGGGAGCTGGGCTCCTGCGACGCCTTCCCGGTCGTTCTGGTGACACCAATGCGGGGCACCGAAGCAGGTGTCCGGGCTGCGGTGCAGCTACCACCCTGCCGGAGAACACCGTCCAGTCCTTCCCTGCGCTTTGGCCCCGGAATCCCTCCCTATGTCCAAGCGGCAGCCAAACTTTGCTCAACTTGAGGTTGCCCTGCGGTCTCAGGTGCTGGAGGCCGAAAGACGCTAGTTCCCCAACCCCGGGTTCTCGGGCTCCGGTCCGAAGTTTAAGTTCTCTTTCGCTCGCTTCTTCTTCCTGGATCCATCCACAGCGCCCGGTCTTGGGGAGTTCCTTCGGGGGAAAGGATCCTACTTAGGAGCGGGGGTGGGGTCATTGGGCTCCGGGCGGCGGGAGAACGAGGGCGTCTCCTCCCCCTGCCGACCGAGAGGGCGGCCGGCGTCAGCACCGCGGACAGCGCATCGGTGCCGCAGCCGCGGGGCGGGCGGCGCTCGGGCTGCGGGGACTCGCTGCACCGGCCCAGCCGGTCACCCTGATGCGCTACGCTCCCCAAACCCTCTCTTTCCCTTTCTGCCTCCCGTGTGTCCCCTCGACCCCTAAGGCAGGTGCGGTCGCTGAAGCAGAGTGCTGACAGGGCGGGGACGCTGCGGAATAGAGACGGGGGAGGAGTCAAGCGCGAGTAGGGGACCAAGGTGCCTCGGGAGGAGGGAGGGTTCAGGCCCACCCGGCTGCAGGATCCCCATTCGTCACCTCTACCCTCTGGTCCTTCGACCCAGGGTAGTGGGGGACCCTGGTTAAGATCCTGGAGGCGGCAGGGTGGGTAGAGGAGATATAGGGAGAGCTCACTTACCAGCTCCCCCAGGCCAGCAGTGGGAAGGCTGTGTTCTTGAGCCCTGAGGGGGGGTGTGTGTGTCGGGGGCCGGATATCTTCGCCCCTCTCCGCCCCACCGCAACCGGGGAACACCGTGCGGGGCTCAGCCCTACCGCTGGAGCTTCTTCGCCCAGACGCAGGCCGGCTTTGCCTGGATCTCTTAAGTTCTGTGTCGAGGAATGCCCTTGGAACAGACAGAAAACTGTCTTCTTCTGGCAGCCAGCCCCTTCTCTGTCCGTCCCCCTTCCACAGGAGAGGGGGACCCTGAATAATGATGAGATGATGCAGATGACAGAAAATGAAGATAATGATGGGGACTGTGCTTAGATACCCTAGATGGGTGAACTGTGAGGAAATCCAAAACCAGCCCCTCACCCCAAATCTCAGGCTGTTTGAGCTCTACAAGAGAAAATATTCAAGCTAAGTTCCACCCAAAGTAGTGGCATCGTCAGTGCCCTAAGTGTCAAGTAACTCAAAGTGGTTCTTGAGCAAGCCTCCACCATTCACTGAGCATTTCAAAGCCTGGAAACGCTTCTGACCCATGCCCTGACAGAAAGCGTGGAGGCAGGGGGTACAAGAGAGCTGTCCAGAAGCTGAAAGGCATTGGACTTGAGATACTGCTTTTCCCAAACCAGGACACATCAGAGACTTGGCTCTTCTTAGAAATTCTACTCCAGTTTATAGATGGAGCCAACTGTACTCCCCTTTGTGTTAGGGAAGGGACAAATGGGAGAGGCTCTACGACTAACAGAGTCAGAAGCAGCCTTACTGGTCCTGGATTGCATGTGGTTAGTTTTACAGTGGTCTTCTCAGAAAGGGTCAGGGGAACCTCTGAGTGAGGGGAAAGCATCTCATCCACTGAGAATACAGAGCCCTCTCTTTTTCTGAAGCACAGTGGGAGCCTTATGTAAACACAAGTCATTGCCATTGCAGATTATTGTTATTATTGACAAAATACACTTTCAATTATTCTCTCCAAGCCTTTGTCTCCCGTGGGCTCACTACTGGTGTCATCACCCTAGCCTGTTCCTCCATCCCTATAATAACTCTGTCTCTACAAGCTCCTGCAGGTAGGGAGGACAGCCTTAGCCATGGGCCTCCAGGGCTGGATTCCACTTGACTGGTTAGCTCTGACAGAAGGCCTAGAGGTGTCATTCCAGGAGTTGGCCCTAGAGTCTCCAGATGAAGCTGAAGGGCATTGCCGGATCTCTTGGTGGTTTTCTTTGCCCAGACTTCCAGGGCAGGAACAGAGTGCTTTGCTGCAGTGTTCTGTGCCTCTGGGCTTTCTCCTTACCCATTTGGCAGAGGGCCTGCCTTGTCCTCCAGCTTGTTATTCTAGCTTGATTAGTAGCAAACCCCTGGCATCAATCTCAGCTCTGAATGACCTAATCGATTTATATAATAGGGAAATGATCACTTCCCTGAACATAGACTTGGGTCCTTTGGGGAACCAATGCCATGATGAATAATGCCTTTGCCCACTGAATCAATATAAGTCACCAGCTTCCAGCTGGCTATCCACAAAGCTTTAACTTCAACCTTGAATTGCTGCAACAGCCTCCAAAATGGGGGCTTGCTATCATAAATATGTCCATGCTTCTGTCTATCCTGCCTGTACCTGCCTGTCATTACCCTGACCATGTCCATTTGATCTGATCATGTTACTCATGTCCCTAGACTACAGTCTCCAAAGGTTCCTTCAAAACTATAAAAATTTAGTCTTTAAACCCTTGGTGGCTGCTCTTCAAAGACCTCGATGTTGTGATTCCCATCGAATCATTCCAACCTCACCTTCTACTACTTGCTACGTATCCCCCAAATACTTCATACTCAGCCCAGTCACTAGTGCTTTGCTTATGCTGTGGCCCCTGCTGGAGTGCCATCTTCTTTCTCTTCTTCTCCAGCTGTTTGTGTATACAGCTCAACTCAGGTTAGAGTTCTCCCAGAAAACATTTTCTTTATAGGATATTTTGACCCAATCACATTGATTGCTGTAGATCATTTGATTCTGAATGTCCTCTTGAACTTTAGACAAGACACTTGAGCAGATATACACTCTGTCTTCTCGCCCTGTCTCTCTCTGTGTGAAAGAAAACACAATGGAAGGAGTGTTAATCAAGAAATTTAGGTCAGGTCAAGTGCAATCAAATGATGATTCTACTCCTAGGTATATATCAAAATAAATGAAAACATACATTCACGTGAAAACTCGAGTGTGGATGCTCATAGTAGCATTATTCACAGAAGTGGAGACAACCCGTATGTCCATCAACTGGCAAACTGATCAGTACAATGTGGTGTGTGTGCTTGTGGCTCAGTTGTATCCAACTCTTTGTGACCCCATGGACTGTAGTCCTCCAGGCTCCTCTGTCCATAGGATTCCCCAGGCCAGAATAATGGAGTGGGTATCCATTTGCCTCTCTAGGGGATCTTCCCAACCCAGGGATCGAACCTAGGTCTCCCACATTACAGGTGGATTCTTTACCATCTGAGCCATGAGGGAAGCTCTACAATGTTGTATATTTATACAAAGAAATATTCAGTAATAAAAAGGAATAAAGTACTGATTTATGCTACAACATGAATGAACCTTAAAAGCATTATTCTAAGTGAAAGAGGCCAGTCACAAAAGATGACATAGTGTATGATTTTGTTTGTATGAGATGTCCAGAATAGGAAAATCCATAAAGACATGATTACTTAGTGGTTGCTTAGGTCTGGGGAATTGAAGAGGAATGAGAATGACTGCTAATGTGTGTGAGATTTCCTTTGAGAATGATAAAAAAAATTCTAAAATTGATTGTGATGATGATTCCACAGATCTGTGAATATACTAAAAATCTTCTAATTGTACATTTTAAATGTATGAATTGTATGTAATGTGAATTATATCTCAATAAAGCTGTTAAAAAACAAAGAGGAATGCAACTAATCAAGGAAATCTTTACTGAAAAAAATGGAAATAGAAAAGAACTTATCCCAAGAAAGATAATTTCTTTAAAATTAAAAATGGGGGAAAAATAAAATAAAAATGGGAAAATTTGGAAGCAATATGGCTGTGCTAAAGGGAAACTTTATTATGAAGTTGAACTTGAATAAAGGGGTTTTTGTCACAAAATACTTTATCTTAAAAATTAGTCTATATTGGTAATATTTTGATGAAAAGTTCAGCATTCCAAATAGCAAATTAAAAATGTTCTGGGTACCTCCAAACCTCTTTGATCTTCCTGATCTCAGAACTCCTCTAATATTTGTCTACATCACTCATTTGGTAGTTAGCTGTGTTACAGGATATATATAATATTCTATATAATATGAAAATATAGCATAAAATCTGGAGAAGCTGGTCATCTCTATCTCCTGTGAAGGGCCACTTGAGCAGTCTTCTCATTTGCACAAATGCAGAAGCCCTCTCCTCTCATTTTTCTTTAATCAGTTTTGGGTAGCAGGCTCTATGTGGGCTAGTCCTGAGGATGGATAGGGTTCAGATGTATGGAAATAAAGGGTACATTCCAGCCAGGAAAATTGACCTGGGTCCAAGTGTGCAAGCAGGAGAGAGCATATTTTGTTCAAGGAACTGTGGTGAGCAGAGAGTAGATGTGGGTGAGAAGAGAGGGAATAGCCTCTGTGTTTTACATTCCATGACCTCATTCGCTGGCCTCTCAGCCTCTTAGTATGACTATTGTATGCAATAACTGACCCTGTGAAACTCAAAGATCTATGCTCTCTTCCAGAGTGAGAATCAGATATCTAATATAAATCGATGCAGGCTTAATGAAGCCAATTTAATGGCAAATTTTTAGTTTCCCCATATACATGACCACACGGGGTTAGCTGCGCCTACAGAGGAAAAGAGGGACAAGTGGAACCTATTGGCACACAGTCAAGGGCTCTAGTGTTAAAATTTCCCTGGGCTCCACAAATGTCTTTGCAAAGAATGCACTGTGTCATCTTTATATCAACATGATGCTTGAGGATAAATGAAGTCACTGATGCCTGTCTGTTTACAAGGAGCTTAGCAATGAAGTCTAGCATCCTAGAGTGAGGAGCTGCCATGAGGCCACTGGAGACCACTCCTTGACTAATTTTCTTGTCCAGAAAACTGTGGGTTTCTTGTCTAAATGTCTCCATGAGCCCACTCTTGCAATGCCAAATCACTTTTTATTAAGAAGTGATTTTTAAATGTCTATCTTAATTCTTTCTTATTTTAAAATCTGATTTTTTTTTTTTTGTTGTTCTCTAGCTAAGGCCATACATATACTGATTTTTGTCCCAAATAGATTTTGATAAAGCTTTTAAAAGTCTATAAAAGTAATGTATAAATAGAATGATTGGAAGACTTGGAAGATTCAATAAAGGAAAAAACAAAAATTACTCCAAATTCCATTTCATTATCCAGAGAGAATTACTATTATCACTTGTTTTAATAACTCTCCTGCCTGGTTGGGTGGCTCTATTAGTCTATCTATCTATCTGCACATACATACTTAATTTTATTAAAATTATGGGATATGTTGCCTACCACTTTAAATTTACTCTTTAACACTATCAGTTCAGTTCAGTTCAGTCGCTCAGTTGTGTCCAAATCTTTGTGACCCCCATGAATCGCAGCACGCCAGGCCTCCCTGTCCATCACCATCTCCCGGAGTTCACTCAGACTCACGTCCATCGAATCCGTGATGCCATCCAGCCATCTCATCCTCGGTCGTCCCCTTCTCTTCCTGCCCCCAATCCCTCCCAGCATCAGTGTTTTTTCCAATGAATCAATTCTTCGCATGAGGTGGCCAAAGTACTGGAGTTTCAGCTTTAGCATCATTCCTTCCAAAGAAATCCCAGGGCTGATCTCCTTCAGAATGGACTGGTTGGATCTCCTTGCAGTCCAAGGGACTCTCAAGAGTCTTCTCCAACACCACAGTTCAAAAACATCAATTCTTCGGTGCTCAGCCTTCTTCACAGTCCAACTCTCACATCCACACATGACCACAGGAAAAACCATAGCCTTGACTAGACGGACCTTAGTCGGCAAAGTAATGTCTCTGCTTTTGAATATACTGTCTAGGTTGGTCATAACTTTTCTTCCAAGGAGTAAGTGTCTTTTAATTTCATGGCTGCAATCACCATCTGCAGTGATTTTGGAGCCCAAAAAAATAAAGTCTGACACTGTTTCCCCATCTATTTCCCATGAAGTGATGGGACCACATGCCATGATCTTCATTTTCTGAATGTTGAGCTTTAAGACAACTTTTTCTCTCTCCTCTTTCACTTCCATCAAGAGGCTTTTTAGTTCCTCTTCACTTTCTCCCATAAGGGTGGTGTCATCCGCATATCTGAGGTTATTGAGATTTCTCCTGGCAATCTTGATTCCAGCTTGTGTTTCTTCCAGTGCAGCGTTTCTCATGATGTACTCTGCATAAAAGTTAAATAAGCAGGGTGACAATATACAGCCTTGACGTACTCCTTTTCCTATTTGGAACCAGTCTGTTGTTCCATGTCCAGTTCTAACTGTTGCTTCCTGACCTGCATACAGATTTCTCAAGAGGCAGGTCAGGTGGTCTGGTATTCCCATCTCTTTCAGAATTTTCCACAGTTTATTGTGATCCACACAGTCAAAGGCTTTGGCATAGTCAATAAAGCAGAAATAGATGTTTTTCTGGAACTCTCTTGCTTTTTCCATGATCTAGCGGATGTTGGCAATTTGATCTCTGGTTCCTCTGCCTTTTCTAAAACCAGCTTGAACATCAGGGAGTTCACAGTTCACATATTGCTGAAGCCTGGCTTGGAGAATTTTGAGCATTACTTTACTAACATGTGAGATGAGTGCAATTGTGCGGTAATTTGAGCATTCTTTTGCATTTCCTTTCTTTGGAATTGGAATGAAAACTGACCTTTTCCAGTCATGTGGCCACTGCTGAGTTTTCCAAATTTGCTGGCATATTGAGTGCAGCACTTTCACAGGATTTGAAACAGCTCAACTGGACTTCCATCACCTCCACTAGCTTTGTTCGTAGTGATGCTTTCTAAGGCCCACTTGACTTCACATTCCAGGATGTCTGGCTCTAGATTAGTGATCACATCATCATGATTATCTGGGTCGTGAAGATCTTTTTTGTACAGTTCTTCTGTGTATTCTTGCCACCTCTTCTTAGGTCATTCAAAAAATATTTCAAGTATTTCAATTCAAACATATCTGTGGGGGCACTTAATAGAGAAAGAGAGAGAGTGTGTCATTTGTTGGCATACTGTCCTTCCAAATGAAAATTTAACTAAGTTTCACATTGGCAAGTATTCCTGGATTTTTAAGGTTTTCCCCTCATTGCTCTCCTCTATCTTTCTGTATTGTCCTTTGCGTACATGATTAGTTGCTTTGGTTGTGTCCGACTCTCTGTGACCCCTATGGACCATGGCCTGCCAGGCTCCTTTAGTCCCCTATTAAAATGGGCTTCCCAGGTGGCGCTAATGGTAAAGAACCTGCTTGCCAAATGCAAGAGATGTAAGAGACATGAGTTTCATCCCTGGGTTGGGAATATCCCCTGGAAGAGGGCATGGTAACTCACTCCAGTATTCTTGCCTGGAGAATTCCCATGGACAGAGGAACCTGGCAGGCTACAGTCCATGGGGTTGCAAAGAGTTGGTCACAACTGAGGTGGCTTAGCACGCACGCAAAATTTCAATAGATGTTTGGGTTTGACTTGTCGGTGAGACTGCTAGTTCCCACTCAAATCCATTCTCTACCTCTTTTTCAACAACAGAACATCCATTTTATTTGTGATGTCAATGTGCCCAATTAAAAGACTACATTTTCAAGCCTCCTTTGTAGTTAGGTGAGACTGTGCTTTTAAGTGCTAGCAAAATATTATATGGCACTTTCAGGAAGGCTGAGTAAAGGGAGATAATTCCATAGGAGTGAATGCCCTTTTATCCTTTAACTATTCCTCCTTCCTCAGTCATGCATCCTAGAGTGTGGATGTGACGGCTGGGACCCCAGCTACCGTCTTGAATCGTGAGATGACCTTAATGAAGGAAGCCTCATTGTTGAAGAGCAAGAAGATGAAATGAGCTTGCATAACAGAGAAATGCCTGTCTCTAGTCTTCTTATATGGGAGAGAATGAACCTTTATGTATTTGACCCACTTCACTAATCAAATATTCTGAGTATTCAAAAGTTCCTACCTGAAATCAGTCTGAGATGAGAGTTTAGACCTTCAAACGTGAGACAATCGACAGGCCTGACTCCTTCTTCTGTTTCAGATTCTCCCTGGCATCCCCCAGCTTCCCTTCTTTAAGATGTCTTGCACCTTCCTGTGGTCTCATGGTGGCTGACTTTCCTCTGAGGATGTGTGCGTGTGTGTTTGTCGTTTAGTCGCTAAGCTATGTCCTACTCTTTTGTTACCCCCATGGACTGTAGCCCCGCCAGATGCTCTGTCCGTGGGATTTTCCAGGCAAAAATACTGGACTGGGTTGCAATTTTCTTCTCCAGGGTATCTTCGCTACCCAGGGATCAAACCCACATCTCTTGCATTAGCAGAAGGGTTCTTTAGAACTGAGCCACCAGGGAAGCCCAAACACGTGTGTGTATTTCCACTTTATTCTTATTATACACATTATTTTAGTTGGGGGAGCCGCAATATCAGCAACTTTTCTAATTCAAAAACGCTACTTTACCAGACTCAAAAGCAAAAACAAAGCAGAGGCGGGTACAAGGATGAAGATGCTTTGGAGTTACCATAGCAAATATTTCATTGTTTGAATGAGTCAGAGGTCTAAGAACACTGAACTGATCTTTAGAGATTAGATAATTTGTTTTAACTGGGAAATTCTTATAAGAGAGGGTTGAGCCCAAGAAGAGAGAGGAATGGAAGGCAGCACTGGAGAATGGGCATTTGGGGGAAGAAGTTGTTCATATAGCCAAATCGTTCTTCAGCTTGTTAACTGTGAATTGCTGTGAAACATGTGCAAAGATGAGGTTTGTTCATTAGGCATCAGTTAAGACCCTTGTGCTGAAGATGGATCACAGCACAGAGCATCATGCTCACCTTAAACAGTTGAGAGGGACGTGTGCTGTTTCCCTTGCTAATAGTCCAGTGATGAATCTTGGTGGGTAGAGAGGCTGGAGGAGGGCATGGACATGGGGATGGTATCTGGAGGGGTAGGATTGATGGAGGAAGGTACAGAGATGGGATGGGAAGAATCTTGGGGACCCTTTCTAGTATTACATAAGTCAGTAGGGCTTCTAGACGCAACAGTATTCCTTGTGGATAGAAGCTCTTCTCTATAGATGAATATGCAAGTGTGATCAGCCTGCCTTAATTCCTCCCTTCCTCCCCCTCCTTCCACTCTTTCCTCCCTTCCATCCACCTATACAGTAAATATTTCCAAACCTCAACTCTGGGCCAGGCACTGTGCTATTAAGGATTCTGACTCACGACGGATGATTTTAGGATGGGGTAGGAAGGAGGGTAGAGTGCCACTGGGGGGGTTGGACTCATAGATGAGAAAGCTAAGGCCCAGACAGACAGTCAGAGGTACTTATATCCTGCAGTGCATTTGTAATCTCTCCACCCAAAAGCCCACTGGACTGATTGGGCTTGAAGTAGAGCGTATTCTACATCTATTTAGTCCTGGAGCCTCTTGCACCCAAATTCCCTGGAGCTCTTACTGAATATGCAGTACTCAGGACTTTGCTTCCCTTGTGGCTCAGCTGGTAAAGAATCCACCTGCAATGCAGGAGACCTGGGTTCGACTCCTGGGTTAGGAAGATCCCCTGGAGAAGGGAAAGACTACCCACTCCAGTATTCTGCCCTGGAGAATTCCATGGACTCTGTCCATGGGGTTGCAAAGAGTTGGACCTGACTGAGCAGCTTTTACTTCACTTCACAGCCCAGACCTGCAGAATTCCAATATCTAGGGATTGGGCCTGCGAACTTGCATGGGCCACAGACTTCCTAGGTGAGCTTCCTGGACCCTCGAGTTTCTGGAATTTGGGCTCGGGCCATTGGATCAACTGAAGTGGGCCTTAGAGGGTCAGAGTCTGGAAACATGCATGCATGTGTGCTAAGTTGCTTCAGTCTTGTCCTACTGTGTGCGACCCTGTGGACTGCAGCCCGCCCCAGGCTCCTCCGTCCTTGGGATTCTCCAGGCAAGAATACTGGAGTAGGTCGGCGTGTCCTCCTCCAGGGAATCTCTGATCGAGGGATCGAACCTGTGTCTCTTATGTCTCCTGCCTTGGCAGTCAGGTTCTTTACCACTTGTGCCACCTGGGAAGCCTGTCTGGAAATATATTTGGCTGTAATTCCAGTGTCATGAGAAAGGTAAAAGAAATACAAAGTATTGGGGGCCAGCGTGAGGAACTCCGCCCATGGCAAAGGTCATGAGGAAGGAGGCTTGGCACACGCAAAGGCGTGATCAAGCCTCAGGAAAGCCCCTGTTCCCGAGCATCTACCCCCAAACCAGAGTCTGTTTTATGCTCTCGCCTACATCTCTGACTTTACGGGGGCTCTCCCCCATAACCGTTTCTCTCGGAGAAGGAGTAAACGTGCAGCTCCAAGGCAATAAAAATTCCTGGGTGTGACAAGTGTTTCAGCTTACGGACTGCTCTGAAGGTTATCTAGCCCACCGGTATAGGTTTGTCCGGCCACATGTGATTGTTTACAGCCTCCCAATCTGAGAGGCACGAGATGTTTTAGACTTACAAAAGGCAAATTCTTTTGGGGAGTTAGAAATTATCAGTATAGTGAGTTGGTTAGGAATTATATTGGTGAAGGGTTTTTCATTTGTTGGGCTGATGTTTGCTGCTAAATCTCCATATTCCCTGCCCTTATAATGAATATAACTAACATATAGGAGAAATAAGTATTAACCTTTAAGCATATAGGAGAGATAGGTATTAACCTTTAAGGTTAATCCTGTTAACCTTGGGTTAAATAAATTCCTTTCTTGATTGTAACTCACTACACCCTCACCCTATAGGAATGCAACTTTATCTGGAGGGTGGTGCCTGGTTTAAGAAAAAACACCTTTGGAAGAAATAAGGTTTTTGGTTATCAGAAAGAAAGGACCAAAGAATGTCAGCAGGTCTCACTCATGGCCAGAAGATGATGTAATATCCCTAAGACCCCCGCGTGACTCTGTATTCATCCCTATGTGTAACAAAAGGTATATAAGCAAACCCCAAAATAAAGAAATCGGATCAGTTTCCGGAAAGACTGATTCCACCATGTCGCTTCTTTCTTGCTCCCGTTTCTCTGGCTGAAATTCAGCCTCTTTTCTCCACTAATTCTCCTACTACACTATCCGTTTCTAATCTCTCTCTATATCTGTAATTAAATATGTATTTTTCCAAAGACGCCGACGCCGTCCCCCCGCCTTCGAATCACCCTGGATCCACCGGGGCTGGACCCCGGCAACAAAGCCTGCTCCAGGTCCAGCTCTGCCACTCACTGGCTAGGTGACCTTAGCTAGTTGACCACAGCCTATGAGTAATTATTCGAGCCAAACCCACCAACAAACATACTCTTCCTTGATCTAGAATCATGATTATGTCCAGGTATCCTGGATGCTCAGCCCACAGACAAAGAGGTGATGTCATTAAAAACCTTTCCTCTGAGTGATTCTTAAGAGAAACCTCTTCAGAGTTGGAGGACATTCTATTTCTATCTTAGATTCTCCTGCTTTGTTGTTAGGAAAGTTCCCTGGAGCCTAGGAACCCAATTTTTCACAGGAGCCGTCGTGAAATGTAACTGTATCATCTCCAGGGCTCCCGAGGAGATATCTCCAGGGCCCTCGAGGAGGTCAGCCTGAAGCCCGCTTCAATAACTCACATTCTTTCGTAGAACAGCTGAGAACTGTCAAGCAGAGAGGTGAGGAAGATTGAAAACGGAGACAAAGGGGACCAGCTCTAGAAAAGTTTGCCATAAAAGTTCCAGTCTCTCCCTGCTTTGCTGAGCTGGGAGCAAAGTGCTGAGTAAAAGCACATTGGAGATTAATTACAATCTGGGAGGTGTTCTCATGAGCCCTCAATATGTTACACCCAAAAAGCATAAGATACTGTAACCTGAGGTAAGAAGCCAGTGGCTGGATTCACTCTGAGAGGTATGGCTGCCTGCCACCTTCCTCAAAAGCAGATATTATGAGGAGAAAAGTCCAAGCTGGGGGCGATGAGGAGGGCCCTCATGAAAATGCTAAGATTTCAGTGCCTCTCCTCTCTTTCCACTTCCCTGAAGAGAACTGCATCTCAACAGGTCTCAGATTCATGGAAAAGATCCCAGGCTCATTTGCTCATTTCTTTTTCATTTCGCAACAAGTATTATAGGGCATCAACCACATGTCAGGTGAGCTGGTAAGTGCCAGCTACAAGAGCCAAAATGGATGTTTTCTGGCCTTCACTGCAGCTTCAAGCCACTGGGGAATCACAAATCAAACATGTATATGAGAAATTAACAAAGTAACAACACCATGAGGGAAATGGCATGGTTCTGTAAAAAGTGCATACAGGGAGATTTTGACCAAACAGGGCAGGGATGTACAGGCATTGACCAAGAGGAGGGCGTGTGAGTGCCAGAGAGTGGCCACACAGAGGGAACAGCCTGTGCAAAGGCCTCTGGGCGGCTGGAGAACTGAGGAAGTATACTGTGGGGTGGGCGGGGCCAGCAGAGGCTCACCCCTTCAAAGCTTTGGAAGCCCTAGGAGAATGCCTCCCAGAAAGGGAAGCCATTGTCACATTGCACACAGGGGTGCTGGATTCTCAGGCTGCCTCTGATTCTCCCAGGGTCTCATTATGGGTCAGGGGGAGGCTGGTCTGGAGCTGTGACTTCCTCTCTCTCACCTGCCACATCTAAGCAAACGCCCAACTCCTATCCATCCCACTTTAGAAATTGCTCTCAACTGGACCTTGCTTCCTGAGTCCCCTGCCACTGCCAAGCCTTCCTTCCCCTGGACTGTTGCCATCCTCCACATTCTCCACTTGAGAGTCTTCCCTCTGCAGCCCAGGCTCCACAGCAGCTTCCTTCCTAAAACATACCCTCGGCCTCTCCCTGACTTGCGCAGCTCTGGTGGTCCCCAGAGCCTGGAGGAGCAGTCCCAGTCTCTTCAGAGCAGCTCTCTCATCTCTGCCCTTTCTGACCTAACCTACCCACTATCTTGTCCCCTTCCTCCCTGGCGTAGCCTGCCCTCCCTGTACACCTGGTGCAAGAACCGCCGATGCAGGACTTCGCAGCCTTCCTCAGCACACACGTACCGTCTCTACGCTGCTCCCTCTTCCTGCAATGCCGTTCCTTCTTCTTTACTGGAAACTCCATTTCCTTTGTTAATATGGGAGCAGGCATATCACCTCCTGTGCCAGGACACCATCAAACCCCCATCCCTAACCCCCAGGCAGGAAAATTCTGCTGCTACAGATCTTTTTCCCCGGCTAGGGAGGGCAAACCTCTCTTGAGGGCAAACACTTGTGCAGTGCTAGCCCATAATGGATGCTCAAGAAAGAGGGAAAGGAAAGACGATATACTATGTGATTCCATTTATATGAAGTGTCCAGAACAGACAACCACAGGAGATAGAGAACAGATTACTGGTTGCCAGGGGATGGAGGGAAAGAGGGAATTGGGAGATATGAGGTTTCTTTTGGGGTAATGGAAATGTTCTAGAATTAGATAATGGTTGCACAATATTGTGAATATACTAAAAAAAAAAACCCTCTGAATTGTACAGTTTAAAAGGGTTTAAATGGTGAATTTTATGTACTCTAAATTTTCTCTCAACAAAAAAAATTTTGGAAAAGAAAAAGATAAATGAGTAACGAATCACTTTATCTTATTTTCTAATTTCCTTTTATCTCATATCTTTTCCCTATTGGTTATTCAGTCCCCCATTACCCAACATTTTACTTGAAATGAAAAATTTATCCAATCCCAGATAAAGTCTGACTTATAATAAAATACCAGTTGGCAGTGTTGGATCAATGGGATTTGATTCTCTCATGATGGGTCTTTTTCTTGCTCATGTAGAAACTTTGAAGGGAAGAAGGAAGCTACCAGGTCTGTGTCATCTTCAGTATATACACTGCCCACTTTGCTAAAGACCAAACTTGGACTGGTATCAGAGAAACAAGTTATCATTAGGATTGTTCATTAGACTGTGACCAAAATAACTTTTCAAAGCCTTTCATGCCCATGAGCTTATTGGTTTATCATGAAAACTTCTGAGGAGAGGGGGTCCTTTTGAGGAAGAACAAAACCATGTGTCCTTCTTAGCTCAAGAGTGACCAGGGGGGCTAAGCTTAGCTCTTCTGACCCGTTGTTTCTGCTCCTGAGGGAGAGAGAATGAGCTGAACATTTTTTTGCATGTGGGTTTTACTTGTTACTCTTGTACTTGTTATTTAAATTGAACTTGTAACTACTGAGTAACGCAGTCTTTTGAGGAAAATGAGAAAACACTGGAAGGTACAAGATTGAAGACATCACTGTGGTCACTTCAGAAGAGAAAGACAACAAAAAACCCCAGTTAATGAAGATGCTTGTGTTCACTCTACTTCAAACAACTGACTCAAACCCCCGTCTCCAGCTCCAAAAGACCTATGAGACACACCATTAAGTGGAAATTACAGCAAACCTGCTTCTCCCCAAGATGTCCCAAACACTGCTGTGATTAGAGAATTCTCAATAGAGACACTTAAGACCTGATTTACAATAATGGGTCAGTTTCAGTTCAGTTCAGTTCAGTTGCTCAGTCATGTCCAACTCTTTGCAACCCTATGAATGGCAGCACGCCAGGCTTCCCTGTCCATCACCAACTCCCCGAGTTTACCCAAACTCATGTCCATTGAGGTGGTGATGCCATCCAGCCATCTCATCCTCTGTCGTCCCCTTCTCCTCCTGCCCTCAATCTTTCCCAGCATCAGGGTCTTTTCCAATGAGTCAACTCTTCGCATGAGGTGGCCAAAGTACCGGAGCTTCAGCTTTAGCATCAGTCCTTCCAATGAATACCCAGGATTGATCTCCTTTAGGATGGACTGGTTGGATCTCCTTGCAGTCCAAGGGACTCTCAAGAGTCTTCTCCAACACCACAGTTCAAAAGCATCAGTTCTTCTGTGCTCAGCTTTTTTTATAGTCCAAGTCACATCCATACATGACTACTGGAAAAACCATAGCCTTGATTAGATGGACTTTTGTTGACAAAGTAATGTCTCTGCTTTTGAATATGCTGTCTAGGTTGGTCATAACTTTCCTTCCAAGGAGTAAGCGTCTTTTAATTTCATGGCTGCAATCACCATCTGCAGTGGATCAGGGACTGAATTAATCTATGAAAATCTTTGTAAATATTTTCCCATAGATTAATAAGGAAACCCTCATTTGTATTACAAAAGAGAATTTAACCATACTGCAGACGAATTATGTGAGTGATTTGTTATGAGCTGATACTTCCTTGACACATACTATATGCCATGCACTATTCTAAATGCTTTAGATGGATTAATGCATTTTATCCTCACAATTACCCTAAAAGATGAATGTTCCTGGTGTCCCCATTTTATAGATGAGAAAATTGAGGCACAGAGCAGTTTGGTTATGTGCCCAAAGTTACACAACTAGCAGATGGCAGAGCTGGAACTTGAACCCAGGCAACCTAGCTCCAAAGTCTACCCAATTTTCTGGTTACTCAAGCCCACAAAATGTTTGTTTAAACATTTTAATTTAGCTACTGCTTCCCTGGTGGCTCAGAGGTTAAAGCGTCTGCCTACAATGTGGGAGACGTGGGTTCGATCTCTGGGTTGGGAAGATCCCCTGGAGAAGGAAATGGCAACCCACTCCAGTATTCTTGCCTGGAGAATCCCATGGATGGAGAAGCCTGGTGGGCTACAGTCCACGGGGTTGCAAAGAGTCGGACACGACTGAGCGACTTCACTTTCACTTTCACTTTAAAGTGAACAAATCAGTGACATTGTGGACATTCACAATGTTGTGCAACTGCCACCTTGGTCTAGTTTCACATCCAGCACCCCAAAATAAAACCCCACACCCTTTACTCCTCATGTCTCCTCCCCTCAACCCTAGCAATCACCAATCTACTTTCTGTTTCTGTGGATTTACCTGTTCTGGAGACCTCCTCTAGATGGAATCATACTGGGAATTCCCTGGCGGTCCAGTGGTTAGGACTTAGAGCTTTCACTGCCAAGGCCTTGGGTTCAATCCCTGCTCAGGGAAATAAATCCTGCAACTCGCAAGCTGTGCAGCATGACCCCCACAAAGGCAATCATACTATGTGTGGCCTTCTGTAACTGGCTTCTTTTATTTGGCATGGTGTGTCTGAGGTTCATCCACATTATAGCCTGTTTCAGCATTTCATTCCCTTGTAAGACTGAATAGCATTCCATTGTTGGGCAGACCACATTTTGTCTGACTGTTCACCTGTTGATGGACAGTTGGGTTGTTTCCACCTTTTGGATATTGTAAAGAACAACACCACTACTACAAACATTCACAGACAAGTATTTTTTTGACACCTGTTTTTAATTCTTTGGGGTATATATCTAGGAGTAGAATTGCTGGGTCATATGGCATTCTATGTCTAACTTTTTGAGGAACAGCCAGACTCTTTCTCCATAACAGCTGAATGCAAATTCCTTTTTTTTTATTGTCATGTATGACTCAAGCTTATTTCCTGGTGGCTCAGCTGGTAAAGAGTCTGCCTGCAGTGTGGAAAACCTGGGTTTGATCTCTGGGTTGGGAAGATCCCCTGGAAAAGAAAATGGCAACCCACTCCAGTATCCTGGCCTGGAAAATCCCATGGACAGCAGAGCCTGGCAGGCTATAGTCCATGGGGTCACAAAGAGTTAGACATGACTAGGAGACTTCACTATGACTCAAGGAGCCAAGGCTGTGCCCTTGACCATCTCCAGTGCCTCCAGCAGGATATCCTCACTGGTTTGGAATAGTTCCTGGGCTGGTGACTACAATGGTGTGATCCGACACCCAGGAATGATCACAGCTAAGGAGCCCCATCCTATTGCTTCCTAAGGCCCCCAAGGAACCGTGTCTCAGAACAGCCTCCATTTCTGCAGCTGGGAGAAACACACCTGGGCAATGTCCCTCGGTCTGTCTGTGCTTTCTGCCTGGCTGCAGTGCTGAAAGGAGCCAGGCTGCTTTGGGTCAACTTTCAGGTTGGGCCAAGGCTGTAGGATGGTCTTTCTCTCCATAGACCCAGGCTCTGGGGCCGAGATGGGTGAGGGAACATCATGATGGGAATGCTGGCCTGGGTGCCTTGGGGAGAGCTGAACCCGGGTGTCAGAGGAGGTCATAGGACACAACAGCTAGCTGGACCCGGCGGTCAGAGGCTCCTCACTCCCTCCTCTGTCCTTGGAATGTACATTCTGCCCACTGTCCCCACAGTGGGAACTTTTCCAAAGTGCAGCCTTGAGAGAGTAATGTGTCATTGAGACTAACTGGACCCAGTTAAATCCTTTATAAAACTCGAAAGATGCTGGCAGTCAAGTGCGGGGGTCTATTTGTTTGTGTCTATTGCAAGACAAGCCTCGTGTGTAAGTTCCCTTACTTATTAGCCTGCCACCCTTTCAGTCTGAAGTAGTCTGCCTTTTTCTTGGATTTCTCCTTGCCTTCTGTGTATGAGGGCCAGTTTCAGTTTCACCCAGGAAGCTCCCAGATTACTCCCTCTCAAGGAGCAGAGGTTACTGAGGTTACAGGTGGGATAAGGGTTCTTCATGACAGGGAGCCCCAAGAGGCCTTGGTACTGAAGGGAAGAGAAGGTGGGCAAGGCCTTGGTGAAGAAGGCCAGCACTAGGCTTCTGTTCAACGCTGCTGATGTTGGCAATGGGATACAGGTGATGGGTGAGGACTGCGGTTGGCTGGGGGATGACAAAATGACCACTAGGTGTTCGCCACCCTGAGATCCCAGGCTCTCTAGGACTGTAGTCCATGAGGATTTTGTGCCACATGGCTTCCTCATGCCCTGGGAGGTGTTCCCAGGCTCCCATCTCTCAAACCATCTGCATCTCTCCAGGCAGGGCAGGTGAAGTGCTTTTCCCCACACCAGGCACGCATTGTTTAAAAATGGAATCACTGTTAATTGATTCATTAGCTGTGGGCGGCAGTGCCAGGAGACAGCATGTGAGCTGGAGACCCCTTATCCTTATCCCCCTGGCTCCTGGCCCTCTGCCATGCAGCAGAGCACAATAGAGGCACAGAGACGGTGAGGCTGTTGGGGGCGGGCAGGGTGGTGATGGTGGGGGATTCGGGAGGACATCCATCCATCAATCCAATTGGACCAGTGCAAGACTACTCCCTCTCTGCTCTCAGTCCCTCAGGCCAGGGCTAGGGACTGGCAGGGCCAATTGGATCTGTACTAAAGGGAAAGGGCTGGCAGAGCCCACCCATCAGCCCCTTCCTTCTCATTTCTCCAGTGAGCCAGGGGTCTCTGCCCAGTGGAGACCCTTCTGATCAAGCCAACCAGGAGTCGGTGTCACAGCTTTGCCTGGGTGAGACAGACTTTCTCTGTGATAGGTTGGAGATAGCTTTCTCTGTGATGACAGTTAAGACGTGGAAGAGGCTTCAGTGCCGCCTGAGAAACATCTCACTTTTGTGCCTGATCTCTGATCATTAGAGTTGTCATCTGTGAGGTTTAAAGGCTTAAATGTTTACAGAAAGGGGAGGATGTTACACTTGAAGACCCCTCTCTTTTGCATTGTATTTCTCCTAGGAGAGAAGTGCCCTGGGATGTCACAAATCCCCTATCCCCCCAAATCTGGAACAGGCTGGGGGGTGGAAGACCCTCAAGGGGAGTGGGTGTGTAGAAGGCCAATGTTCTTAACTTCTCTGTTTTTGCTGTGAGAGTCACGGCAGTGTCTGAAGGAGGGAACAGGCAGGAGCAAGGGGGGAGGCTTGATGTGAGTGGTTGCTGTGAATTTTAATTCAATTCTGTCTGGATGGCTTACTGAATCGATGTTGGGAAAACATAGCACTCTCCTGGGAGGAGAGGTGTTTGGTATAAATAGAAGGTATTATCATTGTGAGGCAACTGGGGGACGCCATGTGGCTCAGGCAACTCAAGGCAGCTGTAAGAACCCCAGCGGTGGGCTGTGGGGCTGCCAGCCACCTGCTCTCATTTGCTTGTCCCGAGAGAAAGGGCCTTTCCTCCAGTCAGAGCTCACCCTCAGGGTGACTTCAGCAAATCCAGAGTCCTCGCTGAGCCCTTAACCCCTTCTCTGCTGGACACATTGGACCATGTCCATTCTCAGTAGGCATTTGATGGGAGTGCAGCCCTTGAGGATTTTGTGCCACGTGGCTTCCTCGTGCCCTGGGAGGTATTCTCAGGCTCCCATCTCTCAAACCATCTGCATCTCTCCAGGCAGGACAAGTGAAGTGCTCTTCCCCACAGCAGGCACGCATTGTTCAAAAATGGAATTACTTTTGATTGATTAATTAACTGTGGGTGGCAGTGCCAGGAGAGGGCCTGTGAGCTGGAGACCCCGTGAATGGACTGTAACAAGGGATTACTGTTCTCCACTCAAAATCTTAGCAAGAGCTGTGCCTTCCCCTGACCCACTACCATGCTCTTTATTTTTATTTTTTAAACTACTTTATTTATTTTTTGGCCATACCTCACAGTATACAGGATCTCAGTTCCCTGTCCAGGGATTGAATCTGCAGTGGAAGCTCAGAGTCTTAACCACTGGACCACCAGGGAACTCCCCATGCTCTTTATTTTTAAACAGCTTTATTGAAGTATAATCTACACACCATACAGCTCATCCATTTATGTGTATAATTCAATGGTTTTAGTTTCAGTTCAGTTCAGTTCAGTTGCTCAGTCGTGTCCGACTCTTTGCGACCCCATGAATCGCAGCATGCCAGGCCTCCCTGTCCGTCACCAACTCCCGAAGTTCACTCAGGCTCACGTCCATCGAGTCAGTGATGCCATCCAGCCATGTTATCCACAGATATATATAGCTATTACCGCAATTTTAGAACATTTTCATCACCCTCAAAAGAAACCCTGTATCCCTTAGCTATCACTCCTCTCATATCACCATGTCAGCACCCCAAGCAGCAACTCTTCTTCCTGTCTCTATAGATTTGCCCAGTCTGGACATTTCACGTAAGTAGAATCATATAGTATGTGACTGGCTTCATAGTATGTTTTCAAGGCTCATCTATGTAGTGGTATGTGGTTCCTTTTTATGGCCAAATAACATTCCATTGTATGGATATATTATCTATTATTTATTAATTCATCAGTTGGACATTTGGGTTGTTTCTACCTTTTGGCTATTAAGAACAGATATTTATATTTCTCTTGAGACTATACTTAGAAATGGGATTGCAAGGTCACGTGGTACCTGTATGTTTAAGCATTTGAGGAAATCCACCTTGTTCTTAACCGTAATTGCTGAACAACTAATTGATTAACTGGGGCCCTAGGCAGTCATTCAGCAAATACTTATTTAACCCTTTCACTGCTCAAGCGCTCTTCTGGAAGCTGGGGAGAGAACACTATGAACAGAAGTCAGCCGGCTAGGGAGCTTCACTGCTGTAAGGACGTTGGCTTTTACTTTAAACGGGATGCAAAGAACTTAAAGGTTTGTTTTTTCTCCAAAAAGGTTTATTGAAATATAACTTACAAACATTAAACTACACATGCATGAAGGGTATAATTTCATGAGGTCTAACGTGTATCTATCTATGAAACTATCAGCACAAGACAGTGAGCATCATTCCCCAAAGTTTCCTTGTGCCCCTTTTAATTTCTCCCTCCTACCTGTCTCTCTCTCTACCTACTTACTCCCAGGCAACCACTGATCAAACTACAGATTAATTGCATTTTCTAGAATTTGTGCTATTTTCAGTGTGCTTCTTTCACTTGGCATAATCATTTTGAGGTTTACATATATTGTTGCTTGTATTAATAATTCATTCCATTATATCGCTGAGTATTAGTCCATTGTATGAATATCAAACAATTTGTTTTTCTATTCCTTGATACCTCAAATAGACATTTGGGGTGTTTCCAGATTGGAGCTATTGTGAATAAGCTGCTATGAATATCTGTGTACTTATCTTTGAATGGACGTATGCTTTGGCTTCCCCAGAGTAAATATCTATGAGTAGAATATTTATCTTATAAGAAAATAACTATTTTCTAAGTTGATTGTATCACTTTACACTCCCACCAGCAGTATATGAGAGTTCCAGTTACTCCACATCTTTTCCAACATTTGGCAGAGTCAATCTTTTTAATTTTAGCCATTCTAATAATGTGTAGTGATATCTCATTGTGATTTTGATTTGCATTTCAAAATGACTAGTATTGAGCATCTTTTCATGTATTTGCCATCTGTGTCTTTGGAGAAGTCTCTGTTAAATCATTTGCCAATTTCTAAAAAATATGTTGCTTATATTATTATTATTGAATTTTGAGAGTTTATTATTTATATACTAGATACAAGTCCTTTATCAGATTTATGATTTGCAAATATTTCCTCCCAACCTTGTGACTTATCTTTTCATTCTCTTAACTGTATCTTTCAAATAGAAATTCTTAATTTTGATGAAGTCTGATGCATGAGTTTCTTTCTTGGTTCATACATTTGACAATACAAGAAAACTTTGCCTAACCCAAGGCCACCAAGATTTTTCTCCTATTTTCTCTTACAAGTTTTACAGTTGTAGGCTTTACCTTTAAGACTATGGTTCATTTTGAGTTAGTTCTTTATACGGCGAGGCATAGGAAGCTCATTTTCTGCCTTTGGCCCTCCAGTTGGCTCAGTGTGGTCAGGTGAAAAGATTATCCTTTCTCCTCTGCATTACCTTTGCATCTTTGCTGAAAATCACTTGTCCTTTTACTTGGATCTATTTCTGGACTTTCTATTCTGTGCCATTGATCTATTTGTCTATCTTTATTTTCCTCCAGCTTTATTCTTTCTTGAAGTCATTTTGGCTATTCCATGTACATTTTAGAATCAGTTTGTTGACTCTACAAAAGAGCCTTTTAGGATTTTGATTGGGAGTTCATTGACTCTAGGGAACAATCTGGGGAGAATTGGTGTCTTAACAATACTAAGCCTTATGAGCCGTGACCAGAGTACTATATATCCCTCCATTTGTTCATATCTGTGATTGCTGTCAGCAGTGTTTTGTAGTTTTCAGTGTTCAGGTCTCTGCAGGGTAACTGTGCTCCCACACTGCTTAACATAGAATGGTCACCTACTAGGTGAGCTCCAGATCTGTAGCAACAGATGTGGGACTACTTGCTGGGAATAGAGGTGATTATGAATAAGCGGTATAACTGCCCTTTTTCCCTGCCAGAGGGTGCCCTGTAGCTGCCACTTGGGGATTGACAAGCCTTTCTGGCTGCCATCCTGCAGACCGGCAAGCCCAGCCCAAGTGCCTTGGAAATTTGTGCCCAATCCAAGCCTGGCACCCAAACCCACCGTAGCAGGATTGAGCCTCTCTTGCAGAAGGCCAGCTCCTTCCTCACACTCAGCTTTGTGCATATCCTTTCTGACCTGGGCTCATCATCTCAGATCTATGTGTGTCCCTTGCATCTTTTTCCTGGACACGGCTTTCTAAGTTTTTCAAGGAAAACACCCACAGATGAGAAATAGCCAGACTGGTGCTATTAACGCCAGCAGCCAAGACATAGTGGTGTCAGGTGAGTCAGGAGTCCAGAAAAACTTCTCTAGGTTTTTCCCCTGGGTATTTCTTAGATTGGTCAGTTCCCACACTCATGCCCCATCCTTTAACCTCATAATGGGTTACACAATTGTTGCCAGGCTGGTCTCCTGGCCTTTAGACTCTCCATTCCACATCATTTCTGCATGGAGGGGGCTAGATATATCCTCTTATGTCACCATAGTCATTATATTTCTCAGCTGCTCAAGAACCATCCATGACTCCCCAGGGCCCTCAGAATAAGGTCCAAACTCCTTGACCTGGTGTTCAAGGAAGCCCAGAATCTGGTCTTTCTCCATGTACCCCCAATAGTCTGTTCCAGCCAAACTAATCTTCTCATTGGCCTCAGCATGCTTCCCCTCTAAGCCTTTACTCATGGGTGCCCTGTCCTGCCCTTTCCCACATACCCCTGTCCGAATCTCACCTCTCAAATCCCAAATGAGTTGACTCCAATCCCATTTTTCTATGAGATGCTACTAACAGTTCCAGGTTTAATTAGGAGTTTTACTTTACAACTTTCTTTCACCTTTATTTGTTTTATTTGAAATAATTATTAGCTAATAATAAGAGCTTCCTTTTAATGAAGGAAGAGCCCTGGTATCTATGCCAGGCACCACATACACATTACACACAATTTTACATTCTTTCCTTGGTTTATGAATGTTTTTCTTATAAAAATTTTTCTAACACACATCAAAAGTCTGGACTTCCAACAGTCCTGGTTATAGAAGGTGACATGGAGATTCAGAGAGCCTGAGTGACTGGCCCAGGTCCCACAGCAGGTGAAGCTTGTGGGTGAGATTGGAGTCCTGGCCTGTGTCCTTTCGACTCTCACACGAACTCCTACAGCCCTGGACACAGGCAGACCCAACAGCCTCATGTTACAGAGGAAAGGGATTGAAGGCCAAGAGCTTTTCCCCTTCAAGGCCATGCAGGAAATCAATGGGACCTTCCACTAAAAAAAAATTTTGTGATAAAGTACACATAACAAAAAAATGTACTATTTTAACCATTTTATAGTGGGCAATTCAGTGGCATTAAGTACACTCTCAAAGTTGTGCAGCCAACATTACTCTTTAGTTCCAACTTATTTCACTACCCCAAAGGAAACCCTGTACTCATTGAGAAGTCTCTCTCTTACCTGCTGCCCTCAGTTCCTCCTAGCCGATAACCTGCTTTCTGTTGCCTATTCTGAAAGTGAAAAAAGGAAAGTATTAGTTGCACTGTTGTGTCTGTCTCCTACCAGGCTCCCCTGTCAATGGAATTCCCCAGGCATGACTACTGGAGTGGGTTGCCATTTCCTTCTCCAGGGGATCTTCCCAACCCAGGGATCGAACCCAAGTCTCCCGCACTGCAGGCAGATTCTTTACCGTGCAAACCACCTATTTTCTGAACATTATATAAAAGTGGAATCATACAATTTTGGGCCTTTCATAACTAGCTCACAATTGCACTCATCTCACATGCTAGTAAAGTAATGCTCAAAATTCTCCAAGCCAGGCTTCAGCAATACGTGAACTGTGAACTTCCTGATGTTCAAGCTGGTTTTAGAAAAGGCAGAGGAACCAGAGATCAAATTGCCAACATCCATTAGATCATGGAAAAAACAAGAGAGTTCCAGAAAAACATCTATTTCTGCTTTATTGACTATGCCAAAGCCTTTGACTATGTGGATCACAATAAACTGTGGAAAATTCTGAAAGAGATGGGAATACCAGACCACCTGACCTGCCTCTTGAAAAATCTGTATGCAGGTCAGGAAGCAACAGTTAGAACTGGACATGGAACAACAGACTGGTTCCAAATAGGAAAAGGAGTACATCAAGGCTGTATATTGTCACCCTGCTTATTTAACTTATATGCAGAGTACATCATGAGAAACGCTGCACTGGAAGAAACACAAGCTGGAATCAAGATTGCCAGGAGAAATCTCAATAACCTCAGATATGCAGATGACACCACCCTTATGATAGAAAGTGAAGAGGAACTAAAAAGCCTCTTGATGAAAGTGAAAGAGGAGAGTTGAAAAAGTTGGCTTAAAGCTCAACATTCAGAAAATGAAGATCATGGCATGTGGTCCCATCACTTCATGGGAAATAGATGGGGAAACAGTGGAAAGAGTGTCAGACTTTATTTTTTTGGGCTCCAAAATCACTGCAGATGGTGACTGCAGCCATGAAATTAAAAGACGCTTACTCCTTGGAAGAAAAGTTATGACCAACCTAGATAGTATATTCAAAAGCAGAGATATTACTTTGCCGACTAAGGTCCGTCTAGTCAAGGCTATGGTTTTTTCCTGTGGTCATGTGTGGATGTGAGAGTTGGACTGTGAAGAAGGCTGAGGGCCGAAGAATTGATGCTTTTGAACTGTGGTGTTGGAGAAGACTCCTGAGAGTCCCTTGGACTGCAAGGAGATCCAACCAGTCCATTCTGAAGGAGATCAGCCCTGGGATTTCTTTGGAAGGAATGATGCTAAAGCTGAAACTCCAGAACTTTGGCCACCTCATGTGAAGAGTCGACTCATTAGAAAAGACCCTGATGCTGGGAGGGATTGGGGACAGGAGGAGAAGGGGACGACCCAGGATGAGATGGTTGGATGGCATCACGGACTCGATGGACGTGAGTCTGAGTGAACTCCGGGAGTTGGTGATGGACAGGGAGGCCTGGCGTGCTGCGATTCATGGGGTCGCAAAGAGTCGGACACAACTGAGCGACGGAACTGAACTGAACTGAACTAGCTTCTTGTCCCTGGGCCCTTTCATTTAATACTGCCATTTGAGACTTGTCATCTATGTTATAGTTTAAAATCATGTGTCAAATGGTTGTATCAAAATAGTATGAGCCCTGAGTGGTGATAGGCCGGAGCCCAGGTTTTCTGATCCCTGGGCTGTGGCCAAAAAAGAGGCACCTCTCTGCCTGCCCTAGTGCTTGGAGTCTGGGCCACAGTCTTGCATTTCCTCTAATTCAGGAAGCCCCCCTTCTTGCTTTTCTCCCAGACCCTACTCCCACCCCAAACACACAACATCTGAAACAGAGCTAGGCAGCCTGGGCACACCCGTGCTGGTTGAATTACCTGCAGCTGGCAGAGTGTCTGACCTCCTCTGACACAAAGGGCCCAGCAGGCAGGGCTGCGGGGTTCCTCTACCACTCAGCTGTGGTCTCCACTCAGCCTTCTGCAGGTCAAGCCATCAGCACTAAGCCTGAGTACCTTCCCGCATGCCCTGCGCAGCGGGGTTGGGCTGGTACCCTCTCCAAGGTTGTCTGCCCTGGACTGGTGTGTTTCCTGCATATGCGGCTAAAAGCAGCACTCCCCAACAGCTTGAATTTTTCTCTTCCTCCCTTGTGATTCCTCAACATGCACATGACAAGCATCAGAGATAGATGTGAAGGCCAGTTAATTCCGAATCCGGGGCTGATACTGGTACAGACATGGCTGGATACAGAATTAAATGACCGCCAAGGTCCTCTGCTGACTCAGCACTTGGAGGAGCAAGTGATAAACCCTGGGGCCTTCTGGAGAGCTCTGCCTGCGCAAGCGTGATCTTCACTTTTCAGCTTTCCTACCTGGAAAGCAAATCCCAGCCATTCTTCCCACCCTACCTGCTCACTAAGCCAGATGATGTATTGTTAAAAGGGATTTTCTGCTCTCCAGGGACCTCCGTCAAGTCCAGTCTCCTGTCTCTACCTCTGGCACCTGAGTCCCACACCGGAGGGTCTTGGGTTTGGGGGTGGTGGGAATAAGATCGCTAATAGAGGCAGTCTCCAACAGACTCTTTTACTGCTGCTTGTCTCTAATAGAGACAGTGCCAAGGGCTGACTGTGAGAGTGGTGAGCTGTAATCCCCAGTTACAAACACCATACATGCTGACCTGGCTTCCACCCAAATCCGCTAGCTTCCTCTTCAACCAAATTGTCCTCGCTAAGCCCTTCCGACATAGATGTTCCAGACCCACCTCTGACTCTTTGTTTGAATGAATACATTTGGCCTTTTCCTGCAAGGGAGACACAGGCCACAGACCTATTGTAGTTGTTAGGTTTCTGCATCTCAGGCTCTGGGTGCGGATGTGAGGTAGGTCCTTGCCTATGTCTCCTGTGCCTATGTGTACCTGGAGGCATGTGTGCAGTGAGCAGACACAGGCTGTCTCCACCCTCTGGCAGCTGTACAACTTTGCTTCTTGCAGTCAGCACTGCTTTGGGTTTAAGGAGGTATGTGGTTTATAGATCCCAAGTGCTGTATGTGGCCAAGGTCTCCAGTGCCCCAGCCTGTTCTAGAGGTTTTCCTAGGTCTGGATGGGCTGCTGGCAATGTTTCCCCTCTTGATGTCTTACCCCAAATGTGACCCAACTGAAGACTCAACAGTTTCTTTATTGGGCATTTCACTTGTTTCCAATTGTTAGGCTGTTGTAAATGGTGCTGCAAGGGTCATCTTTGTTCATTCTGTCTGTCACTGAAATGGTCTCAAAGGGAGGCAGAGAAAGACAGGAGAGATGCTCAGAATCCAATTGGATTTAAATATAATCAAGAGGTGTGGCCCTGCCAGATTGGAAGAGCACAAAAAGAATTTAGAACAGCATTAAGCAGTCAATAGACAAGTTCTAATGGAGTGTGGAAGGAATGGGGGTAAGGGTGTGGGGGTGAGTGAGGTTTGCAAGCTCAAACCACACTTGATAATTAGGGAAGGTGTCATTCAGGGCACAGGCTGTGAGACCACCCTATTTGGAGGGTATGGACTGGGAACTGCAAAGTTTAAGCCGAGCAACAAATATAAGGGGGCTCCAATTATCCCTACTGTCATGAGAAAAATCTCATGAGTCTATTGCTGCAGATCTCACGCCCCAACTGAAAATGTGGTCTCTGGGTGACTCTAGCCTGGCAAGAAAATCACACCTAGTTGCTTGGAATGGTAACTCTGATCCCCTTCAAATGATAAAATTATTGCTTCTTTAGTGAGTTGGAAGTTTTTTTACCCAGAGAAGGCTTAGAATTAGGTAGGAACATGAAAAAGTAATAAAAATCATGGTATTGCTGAGTTTTTTTCTTATTAAACTTGGGAATAACCAATGTACATTTGGTTTTTAAAGTGTTTGTCTAGAGTAACTGATAGATTAGCCTCATGACTCCATCTTTCCCTGCCCATCCCCCAAGGTGGCTTAACACAATGACAGTAATAATTTTGCTCTCTTCATTTAGGCAAAATTGCAGCCTGCCCAACTTCAAAGGGAAGAGAAATAAAGCTCCACTTCTTCTTGGGTGGGGTGGTGGTGGGGTGGGGCGCGGTGGATTCCCTGATGGCTCAGATGGTAAAGAATTGCCTGCAATGCAAGAAATCCAGGTTTGATCCCTGGGTGGGGAAGATCCCCTGGAGAAGGAAATGGTAACCCACTCCAGTATTCTTGCCTGGAGAATTCCATGGACAGAGGAGCCTGGTGCGCTACAGTCTATGGGGTCACAAAGAGTCAGACACACCTGAGCGACTAACACTTTCACTTTTCTTCCTGGGGAGTGGCATGATTCTAGAAGGGCAAGTGGAATATTGTTGTGGATCCACGGCCACCCACCTTGTCCAGACAGTCCCTCTGAAGCCCTTTAGGTTTTCAGCGGTCATTTCTTCAAGGTCCCTTTAGCCTCCATCTCGCACCCAGTCCCAAAGACGCATTTGGAGGCTTTATTGTTTTTTAAGGGCTTAAAAAAAAATGGACCATTTTTAAAGTATTTATTGAATTTGTTACAGTATTGCTTATGTTGTTTATGTTTTTGGCTGGGAGGTTGTGTGGGATCTAAGCTCTCCATCCAGCAATAGAACCTGCACCGCCTGCATTGTAAGATGAATCTTAACCACTGGACTGCCAGAGAAGTCCCTGGCAGCTTTCTTATGGTAGCATCTTACCTCCAGGCCCCTCAGTCATATGAAGTATTTCTTGCTGCACAGGAAACCATCCCCAAGTGTGGTAGCTTAAAACAATGACAACACTCATTTCTCTCACAAGTCTTCAGTTTGGGGTGGGAATAGCTCATCTCTTTTTCATTCCGTTGAGTTAAAGCAGCTGGAAGGCTGTGGCCTGGCCTCGTCTGGAGGCTTACTCACCCACATGTCTGGGGATTCGTCCCAGCTGCAGTTAGCAGGCAGAGACCAACAGATCCATCCACACTGTCCCCACATGGCCTGGGCTTCCGTGCAGCATGGTGGCTGAGTGCCACGACCACGTGTCTAGAGAGGGAGAGGCAGATGGAAGCAGTCTTGCCTTTCCTAGCCTAGCCTCATGAATCATACAGTGTTACTTTCACCACATTCTGTGCTGAGGTAGTCACAAAGGCCCACTCGGTTTCGCCAGCGCTTGGTGGGGCAGCAGCAACGTTCTGGAAGAACATGTGGAACACTGATGTGGCCATTCTGGGAAACTCCAGTCTGCCCTGTTTCTGCATGAGTCCATCCTTGGCTGTGGGCTCACCCCTGGGGATACAAGTTCACAGGTGCTTTCAGCTGAGAATAGTAGTAACCTAAGAGCTGTCCATTCTGAAGGAGGTCAGCCCTGGGATTTCTTTGGAGGGAATGATGCTAAAGCTGAAACTCCAGTACTTTGGCCACCTCATGCGAAGAGTTGACTCATTGGAAAGGACTCTGATGCTGGGAGGGATTGGGGGCAGGAGGAGAAGGGGACGACAGAGGATGAGATGGCTGGATGGCATCACTGACTCAATGGACGTGAGTTTGAGTGAACTCCGGGAGTTGGTGATGGACAGGGAGGCCTGGCGTGCTGCGATTCATGGGGTTGCAAAGAGTCAGACACAACTGAACGACTGAACTGAACTGAACTGAAGGGCTGTCTTCTTAACGTAGGTGTGCACACATGGAAGTTTTGGAGGGGGTGCACAGCAACGCTCAAGGGGACGTCTAGGAGTTCTGGGAAGCACATCAACAGTGTCTGTTTCAGGACAATAAGACAAAATACTGATAACTAAGAAGTCAGGGTGAATCATATTCCTATTCCTTTCTCGTGCAGTCACAGCATCTCAGTCTTTCAGGAAACATTAAGTGACCAAAAAATGTGAACCCAAGATCAGCTAGATGCTCATTTATAACCAACTGGCCTGACCTGACATGTCCATCTCTCAAATCCTTTTGGTCTCTGACCACTCAAGGGATGGACCAGTGGCCCTTCCTTAAATCATACTGTTATTCATCTATGACTTGTTTTGATCTAACAGAGGCTGGAAATTAACTAGTTTGCTTTTACACATGGTCCTGTATGTGTGCAAAATGAAGAAGCCTTTATTCACTGAACATGTTCTTTGAATAAGGTTTTGAGAATAGCTACCAAAATATATTTACATTTTTTTTCTTTTATTGAAGTATAGTTACTTTGCAGTGTTGTTAGTTTCTGATGTACAGCAGAGTGATTCAGTAATACATATATATATCTTTTCCATATTTGTTTTCATTATGGTTTATTATAAGATATTGAATATCTTATACTCAATGTGTTAGTTCCCTGTACTACACAGCATGACCTGGTTTCACCTATTTTATATATGGTAGTTTGTGTTTGCCAATCTCAAGCTCCTAATCCCTACCCCTTTCCTTTTATAATCATAAGTTTGTTTTCTATAATGAGTTTGCTTCTGTTTCATAAATAAGTTCATTTGTGTTATATTTTAGATTATGTATGCAAGAGATATATGGTATTTATCTTTCTTTTTCTGACTTCACTTGGTATGATAATCTCTAGGTACATCTATATTCCTGCAAATGGCATTATTTCAATCTTTTTTATGGCTGAATCATATTCCATTGTGTATATATGCCAAATCCTCCCTATCCATTCATCTGCCATTGGACATTTAGGTTGTTGCCATGCCTTGGCTGTGGTAAATAGTGCTGCTAAGCTATAGGGGTGCATGTATCTTTTTGCATTATCATTTTGTCTGGGTATATGCCCAGGAGTGGGGTTGCTGGATCATATGGCAAGTCTACTTTTAGTTTTTAAAGAAACTTCCATACTGTTCTCCACAGTGGCCGCACCAGTTTCCATTCCCACCAGCAGTGTGGGAGGGCTCCCTTTCCTCCATCCACCCCCCAGGATTTATTATTTGTAGGCTTTTTAATGATGGCCATTCTGAGAGGAATGGCGTGGTACCTTACTATAGTTTTGATTTGAAGTTCTCTAATAATTAGCAATGTTGAGCATCTTTTTACTACCAAGATATATTTAAAGATCTTAATTGGGCCGCTAAGACTGCAGGGTTTTGATTATGGTGAACTAGCTTCTATGAGAAAACAATGAGAAAGATCTTTGCTGTAAGGATGAGCAAACACGTTCACGGAGGGTGGGCATGAAACAGCTGCAGAACATACTCCTCGCCTGATGATGCCAGGAAGACTGCTTAACAGATTAATAGGAAATGTTGGGATGGTGTCATAGAGTAGACTTCTCCATGCTAAGGACGTTTTTTGTGCTGCATCAAACCTGGAAGTTTTTCTCTTACTGCCCAAACTTCATAGGCACTTGGACCCTTCTCACCACCACAATGTAGCTTTAAGAAGGCTCAGAATAAAAGAGGAGGATTCACTGAGAGGAGGTCCCAGGGAAGCCAAGAGAGTGTGAGATGCTGTTCCTGGCTGGAGCAGACATCCTTTGCTTTGTAAGGCAGTCTTTGAAGGAGTCAGCCTGGCTCCAGTTCTAACATCACAGAGAGAAGAACCTACCAAGCTGCCTCTGTTTCCTCAATGCAACTGACTCGATGGGTCTGAAAAGGTACCAGTGTTGGCAGGAACACTTAGGGGTCAGCAGCACCACTCGTGCTGGGCAGTCCACCAGGCGAGCCCCACACTGCACCCTCTTCCAGGAGGACCTGTGGCACGATAGTAGCGCTCGCATGACCTCAGGTAAACATTCAGTAGTGTCTCTGGAGACCAGGAGCTCCCAGCTCTCTAAGGTCCCAGGCCTGCGGCTAGATTCCCTCTACTTTTCTAAATCAAAACTCTCTCATTCTGATCCATGTTAGAGTCTTTACTGGAGAAAAGTTTTAGTACACAAAGTGCCTTCTCTGGGAAGATAAAATCAAATCTCAGGTCTCTGTCTCCTTGGAGAAGTAAGGTGCTATCCCCAACCACAAGAGAAAGCCATTGGAAGATCCCCAAACACATGTCTGGACAACACAGAAGGAAAAGAATGATCACACTGGGGAAATACAGCAGGCTCTTCCCTGGGTGGGGCTTCCCAGTGGCACTAATGGTAAAAAGAACCCGCCTGTCAATGCAGGAGACATAGGAGAGGTGGGTTCGATCCCTGGGTCAGGAAGACCCTCTGGAGGAGGGCATGGCAGCCCACTCCAGTGTTCTTGCCTGGAGAATCCCATGGACAGAGGAGCCTGGCAGGCTACAGTCCATGCGGTCCCAAAGAGTCGGACATGACTGAAGCAACAGCCTGCATGAACTTCCCTTGGGTTCCAGGATGGCATTCAGCCCTGACCTCCCTCTTTCCTCTTCCTCTTTGGTGGATGGCGTGGTAGGGAGCAGACCTGCTTTGGGTTTTGCTACTAGAACTGATCCTTCAGCAATGGGAAAGGCCCTGGATCTGGAGACGGAGGATTTAGAAATTAACCCCAGCTCATCCCCTACTAACTGTACCTGGGACAAATCCTGTAGCCTCTCTGAGTCTGCTTCCTGTCTAAGCCTGCCTTCCCTTCCTCACAGGCATGAGGGGAGGACAGATGAGATGTGTGGGAAAGAGCTCAGGGAGTTCCAGAACGTTCTATCCTAATATCAATGGTCATAACTGGCGCTGACTTAGCACAAGGTTCCAGGTTCCCTGTCTCAGGACGTGGCACAAGATCTCCGTAGGATCTGGAAGATACAACAGAGTTGAGTGATTCCTACTGACCCCTGGGTTGCCCTGGAGACAGATGTTGCAAGGCCTCACTCCCTCAATGCATGCTTTGAACCTCTCAAACATGCAGCTTTTCAGAGTAGTGCTGCGGAAGGAGGGGACGGACCGTGGATCTGGTGACAGGAATGGGTTCCTCCTGTAACTGACCACTGACACAAAACACAGAAAGCTAACTTGCAGAATTAATGAAGACCTCAGGGGAAAGCAAGAGTTGGGATGAAATGCCAGCCTCACGCTGTGTTGAGTGTGATTGGTGAACTAGAATCTGTGGCTGGTGTGAGCTGACCACACTCCCACTGCAGCTGCCCAGAGCTTCCACCTACCAGGACAAGCCCTCAGGAAAGTCCTGCCATCAGTCACTTCATCTCTGGTGCAAATGGCAGCTGTGTGGCCCCTCTCCTTCAGGTGTCTGCTCTCCGGAGGCAGAGTGGAAGGTGTTGGCCCAGGGTTAGGGATGCTCGGCTCCTGACTAGCAGCTCAGAGAGGGTTTTTAGGGGCATGAGATCTCCCTGGCATCGCAGCAGTACCTCGCTTTCTCTGTATTGGAGTCAGGCTGACCTTGGAGAACCCTGAGATCTGGGCCACGACATGTCTTGGGGATGATCTTCAACTTTCAGATGAAAGAAGCAAGTCTGGGGAGGAGCTGCACTCTGATCCAAATGGGGCGCTTGAGGCTCATTTGAAAGCTCCAATCAGAGCCACTTGAAGCTCAGCTGGTTTGCTCAGCTGTGTGTAAAAAGAGGCACTTTTATGAGAATAGAGGCTTCTCAAGGTCAAAGGCCTTTGGGGGAAGGGATCCCAGGGGTCCAGACACTGGAGAAAGCCCTGCTGCTGCTGCTGCTAAGTCACTTCAGTCGTGTCCGACTCTGTGCGATCCCATAGACGGCAGCCCACCAGGCTCCCCCATCCCTGGGATTCTCCAGGCAAGAACACTGGAGTGGGTTGCTATTTCCTTCTCCAATGCATGAAAGTGAAAAGTGAAAGTGAAGTCGCTCAGTCGTGAGTAAGTGTGATTTCAGGTGCTGGGAAGGATGCCTCCCCTCCCCACCACCCTTTAAAAAAAAAAAAAAAAAAGATTGTAATCTGATCCTTGTGCTGCAGGTCAACAGGGGAGGGTCACAGTACCTCAGTAATTTACCCTCCCCTGTGGAGGAGCTCCAGACCTATCCTTGGAATCTTTACTGGAACAAAGCAGGTGGGCCCTGGAGGATATCAAAGGCCCAGAGTTGGCAGTTATGAAGTGAGTGCTGAAAAGCAGGCGATGTTAGACACTGAGGTTGTTCTCTCATGTTGCATGCCTGCTAAGTCGCTCAGTCATGTCCAACTCTTAGCGACCCCTTGGACTGTAGCCCACCAGGCTCCTCTGTCCATGGGATTCTCCAGGCAAGAATACTGGAGTCGGTTGCCATTTCCTATTCCAGCGGTCTTCCCAACCCAGGGATAGAAACCGCATTTCTTATGTCCCCTGCATTGGCATGCGGGTTCTTTACCACTAGTGCCACCTGGGAAACCCTCTCTCATGTTGGTCTCACAATAATTTAGCAGGGTGGGTCTTATCCCCATTGTACAGATGAGGAAACTGAGGCCCAGCAAGCCATTTTGTCTAAGGTCAGTTGCCCTGGGGCACAGAGTGGCACCACACTCATCCTGCCATTTCTCCCACCGTCTCTTATCTGGCTTAGAGTCCACAGTCCAACTTACAAGTCTTTATTGCAAATACCCTTAACCTCCTTGCCTTCCTTCCCCCTCTGTTAAACCCAAGCTCATTCCCGCTCTGCGGCTGCAGAAGAGCTTGCATCCGGGCTGACTGTGCAGCCTCTTTCTGTTCATGACCCCAAACTTCACACACCACCAGACACCAGCAGGCCTTCATCACTCAGCTTCCTAGGGGAGCCCTGTCTTGCCGGAACCCTTGCCATGTTCTTTCTCCATCTCATCCTTCCTGGAGAAAACAAACCTTTAAAGGGAACTCCTTCACTGACCTCTCCCCAGTCCCCAGTGCCCACCTGCCTCTCGCTCCTGTCACAGTGGAAGACCCGTCCCTGCTCCTGTCTAAGGCCTTAGACAGAAACTTCTTGGTCTGCAAACCCTCCCCTGCTCCCACCACAGGCTCCGGCATTTCCATCTCCAGCCCTGCCTCTTCCTTGAGCTGCGGAGTCCACATCAAGCCCCATCAAGCTCCACTAGGTGTCCAGTGGGCAGACCAAGGGCTGAGGCGGGAGGCCCAAAGCCAGAGAAAGCCTGACCGCTGCTGGGGTCAGTCGCGGAGGGCAGTGCCCTCAGAGAATGACGATTCATCCCCATGATTTGGGGAGATGAACAAGAGGGAAAAGCCTTGAGAGGTCATTGCCATCAGAAGGGCAATTTCCCACCTGATCCCTCAGATGTCAGTCGCTGCAGAGCAGACTGCCAGCAGGAGAGAATTGGCAAAGGCCTCCTCCATCTCTGCTGTAACAGGCTGTGTCTGTGGCTGCCCTTTGGCCTCAGAGCTGACCCACCTCATAGGGAGGGATTTCAGGGCCAGCCTCTCTCTGGGCAGGTGAGATGGGGGGTGGGGTGGGGTCCAGGCTTAGGTGCTTGTCCTGCTTTGTCTTAGGGGTTGTTGGGGGGATATTTGCCTATAGCCACTGTCCTGGTACTGCTGGGGAAGGGGACCAAGGGAGCCCCTCCCTGCCTGCCTGGGGGCTCTGGGGCTCTGGGTTCCAGACAGGCTGCAGAGGCATCTCATTAGGAAGCTCCCTGACTCTGGTTGTGGGGACAGGCTAGTCGTTCACCCTGCTTCCTGAACCATCCCCTCTCCAACTCCCCATTCTTTCCAAGCAGTTTGTTCCTTGGCCAGCGTCTGGGAGCCAATTTATTCAGGCCCTGAGGTTTGTTTTGCTAAGGATTTTAAAATGTATTAAGAAAAGTGCAAAGAGCTTTGTCATCACTTTCCCCTTTCTTAAGTACTTGAGTGATTGGATCAGGAAGTCCCTGTTGGCCTCTTGCCCTGGCAGGCCACCAGGGGTGGCCAGCTGTCCTGGGGCAGGAAACAGGGGCTCAGTCCCCTCCAAGCTGCCTGCCACATAACCTGCCTGGGCTGTAACGATCTGAATACAGGAGAAGGCAGTGGATGGGTGCTTCTCTCTGTTCTGTCTCTTCACTCCCTGTTTTACAGGGGCTGGAAGTTTCCAGGAGTCAGAGCCCGGGACTCTGGGGCTCCCAGCTCCCAGGGTACTCTACAGGGCATGAGGAGGACTTGAGTGATGAGAGTCACTGAGAAAGGGGGGTGAGGTGCCTGTCTCCATCGTCTCACTGGGTCTAGCCTCCATCCTCTCTGATGTGTCTCTGCCAGGCTGCAGGGCATGGGCCAGGGGTCCCCAGGATCTGTCCTGAGAGCTCTTCTGGCTGTGGAGAGGATGTTTGATGTTGCTCTGAGCTGAGCTTGGGCACTGAGGAGAGAATTTTCATCTTAAGATGAGTTTATGGGTATTATAGGTTCAGCTGTATACCCCACTAAAATGATATATTAAAGGCCTAACCCCCAGTACCTCAGAAAGTGATCCTTCTTTCTTTTTTTGGTTTAGAAATTAATCTTGTTTGGCAATAGGGTTTGTTACAGATGCAATCAGTTCAGATGAGGTCAGAGTTGGGTGGGGGGCCCTGATCCAATATGACCGGTGTCCTTGTAAAGAGAGGACAGAGTTACTCAGGCAGACGACAGTCATGCGACAAGGGAGGCAGAGAGTGGAATGAGGTGTCTCTAAGCCAAGGAAAGTCAAGGGCTGCTGGTGAAGCTAGAAGAGGAAGATTCTCCCCAACAGGTTTCAGAAAGAGTGGGGCCCAGTCCCCCGCTCTCTCTGACTTCCGCCTCCACAACTGTGAGACAATGTATCTTGGTTATTCTCTGCTACCCAGCATGTACTGCTATAATACAGCAGCCCTAGGAACTAAGACAGAGGTGAAGGCCAGTGCAGTCCAGGGCACCCATTTAAAGGTCAGTTTCGCTGTCTGTCCCCTGTCTGTCAATGTTGCCAGTCTGAACCAGCAGACCATCTGTCCCTTCATTTCTCTACTGTTGGAACCCTGGATGGGATGCAATCAGAATCAGGGCCAGGGGGTCCTGTGTGATGAGTCCACGGGGACCTCAGGCAGAGGTCAGGCCTGGGGTCAGGAGCTGGGGTCATGTCTCCTACAGAGCCTGGTGAGGGGCCGCTCCTGGGAAATCTACTAGACACGCTTGCTCACTGAGTCCATGTGATTGGATTTTTAGCCAAACAGAAATTATCACAGGTCACAAACCTTCAGGATCAACTGGAGGATACTCGATGTTCTGAACGGTAAATTTGTGAGTGATGAGGGTATGGCATTGCGTGAGGGTCCCTGTGCCACTCCAGCACATGTCTGGCCTGCCTGAAGTCTCAGGTGGCCCTGGACGTGCAGCCATGCCTCCTGTGTGGTGTATCATGCGTGGGGACTCTGCTGTGCCCCCATGCTCACCACTCCCCCTGAGAAAACTCAGCTTTCCCAGAACCACACTTGGCCAATCGGAGAAACAAATTCAAGTCGTCAGTAATAACAATAAGCTGCGTTTGTTCACTTCCTAAAACCCGTTCCAGGCATCACCTCATTTTATCTTCACAACAAGTAGATGCGTTTTATCCCCTTTTATCCCCTTGTTACTGGATGAGGACTTGGAGACTCAGAGAGGTTGAAGACTGGACCAAAGTTCACACAGCTGGTGATGGGCGGAACTGGAACGCAAGCCTCATTCTGTTTAACTTCAAAGCCCTGGCTGTCTCCTCTGGGTCCTGATGGGGACTCGCTCCGTCCTCTTCCCAGGACAGCGGCCTACTTTCCGACAGGAGCTTTTTAGAAAACCGTAACCCTTAGGAATTTCAGGCACCATAACACACACTGCGGATGGAAGACGTTGGCGTGGCAAGTCCTTCTGGGGCAGCCTATATGCCTGTGAATTCAGAAAAGTCTCGAGGCTTAGTTCTGGGGTATTTTTAGCTCCTCTCAACCTTGCCAGGCGTGGCCTGAAGTCCGATTGGCCTCCCGGAGCAGAGCTGCCAGGAAGATTGAACTCTGCTTATTAAAATGTTCATGGCATTTGCGATGGGGAGCTTTTCCCAGTTAATTCTAACCTGTCAGTATTCATTTTCCCTTTTGAAGCCCAAATAGCAACGTGTCACCTCCCTAAACAAAGGGCCAGCCTTGACTTTGGTCCCCTCTTTGGGTTAAAGTCATGGGAGGTGTAAGAATCAGAAAGACGGGGCTTCTGTTCGTGTGTGTAGGAAAAAGATTATGGGGTTACATAAATTATAGGGCACCTATTCCATGGAAAGCAGTACAGTTATTAAAATGCCAGTGTATTTATCAATATGAAAGGCATTTATAATATGCTTTAGAGTAAAAATAAGAACTTACACAACTGTGGAGCATAGCCCATTTTGTATTTAAAAATATATCTACACATAATATGTATATGAATAACTGATTCACTTTGCTCTACAGCAGAATCTAGCATAACAATGTAAAGCAACTATACTCCAGTAAAAATTACTTTAAAAAGTATATCTACACACAAAAATTACCACCAAGGCATATTCTAAAATAGTTAAAATTGTTATTTATGGGTACTGACAGTGTGGATAATTTTATTTTCTTTTGTCCACCTCTCTGGTTTTCTTCTAATCTTCCCCCCCCACCCCCATTTAAACAGTATATATTCAAATTTAAACACAACAAATTTACTGATAAATGTGGAAATTTAACAGCAAACCTCATGCCTGAATTTCAGTGGATACTGGTCTCCCTCAAATCAGGTCACAGTAAACTTATGTTTGAATGAAATTGTATTAAGGCCCATACGCTATTCATTTTTTTTAACCTAGTTTTCTATTTTGAAAAATTTAAAGCCCAAAGAAAAGTTGTAAGAATGGTACAATCAACACCACGAGTCCTTCACCTAGATGGTTTGATTGATCGCATTTTTGCCACATTTGCTTTATCTCTGTGTTGTTATTCATATTTCTAACCCCTCAACATCTGATATTGATTTCTGTGAATGAACAAATGGCTGCAGTGGCAGGAAGGTTAGTCCTTAAAGGGCAAGGTGGCTTTTGCAGTGGGTGCCACCTGAAGTTCAGCTGGCGGCAGAGGAGAACAAGAGGCAGAATGCCCCCCACTGCAGGTAGAGAGCAGCTTGAAAAAATATTGGAGGATGGCAGCACAGAGCTTCTACTGAGCTGGACAACAGGGAGTGGGATGGCAAGTGGAGGTGAGGCTGAACACACAAGCCCTGGGGTGGGGGTGGGGGTGGAGGACGCAAAAGTTCTCAGCTACCACACAAAAGGGTTCCCTGGTGTCTTAGTGGTAAAGAATCCACCTATCAATGCGACAGACTTGGCTTCAATCCTTGGGTCAGGAAGATCCCCTGGAGGAGGAAATGGTAACCCATTCCAGTATTCTTGCCTGGGAAATCCCATGGACTGTGGAGCCTGGAGGGCTACGGTCCATAGGGTCTCAAAAGAGTTGGACATGCCTTAGTGACTAAACAACCACCCAAAAAGGGTCAAAGTGTAAGGGGAGGAACTTCCCTGGTGGTCCAGTGGATAAGAATTTGCCTGCCAACGCAAGGGACATGGGTTCAGTCCCTCGTCAGGGAACTAAGATCCCACACGCCTCGGAGCAACTAAACCCACGCACCACAGCTACTGAGCCGACATGCTCTGGAGCCTGTGTGCCACAAGAAAGACCTGATGCCACCAAATAAATAAATGTATAAATATTCACATATAGACGTACTCAAAAGGTGTAAGGGGAGCCACTGAAATTTTGTGTATTTTGTAGATCACTCTACTGCCATGACAGACATGGACTTGAGAAGTACAAATGGAAGGATGAAACAGAAGACCAGTTAGGGGGCTGTTACAGCGGACCAAGACAAGGACAGGTCGCAGAGGACAGGAGGAGGGATAAGCAGTAGCTCTGGAGGTGACTGCCTGGGTTTGTTGAGGCAGCAAATAACGCGGGATGGCTCCAGGTCTGGTTTGGAACAGATGCATAGAAACCAGGGCTGTTTCTTTAGATGAGGAACACAGAAGCGGGAAAGTCAGTGGTGTGGGGAAGAGGAGGAGGGGAGCTGCTGACTTCACTTTGGGTATATTGTGGTTGAGTAGCTATGGGATGTGCAGGTGGAAATGACCAGCAGGCAACTGATTATGGGTCTTGAGCTCAGGACTGAGGACAGGCCTGGAGATAGAGATACTAGAAGCCTAAGACTCCTGTGGGTTGTATGACCACCATCTGGTTCTCCTGGAGTTGGCCTATTCGTGCCTATATTGTAGCATATATATTGATAGCTTCCTCTTTCACTTGCCTGGTTCAGACAGTGATGTAAATGGCACCCTTGAAAAGCTGAGATTTGTTGCTTCTGTCTTCACTTGATACCATTCCCTGGCTTGGCCTGGCTCTGTGGGCTGTGGATGTGGTTAATTACTAGAAATCCATGTCCTCTATCCTTGGGTATCCCCACCATGTTTCACATGCTACCTCTAAAGTGAAAGTGTTAGTCACTCAGTCGTGTCTGATTCTTTGCGACCCCATGGATGGTAGCCCATCAGGTTCCTCTGTCCATGGAATTCTCCAGGCAAGAATACTGGAGTGAGTTGCCTTTCCCTTCTTCAGGGGACCATCCTGACCCAGGGATTGAACCCGTGTCTCCTGCATTGCAGGCAGATTCTTTACCATCTGAGTCCCCAGGGAAGCCCCTTTCAGGTAGATAGTGCCTAGACATTATCTGTGTGTCCTGGGTTGAAGATCCACAGGTCCCCATCTTCTGAGGGAGAGAGGGTGGAGAGGTTCTGTGGGTTATCATGCAGGAGGCTGGTGGACTGAGATGGCCCCTGACAATCTCCTACTAGGTATGGGATTTAGGAAATGTCAGAGAAGTGAGGAAACTCTAAAACATTCCCACCTTGCTCCGTTCCCTCCCTTGCTCCGTTCCCTCTCTGCCTGCTTGGGTTCTGACAGCTAGAGTGATGGGGAGACCCTGTCCCCCAGAAGCCCTGGAGGCACCCAGTGCTGAATGAGTCCTTTGGGAGCCCACCTTGCTGATGAGAGTCACCCCTGGGCAAGCCCTTTTCCCTCCTGGACTTTGCTTCAGCCAAACAGCCCCAAACATACCCTGGATAGTTTTGCCTTTGGGACCAGGAATGCCCCTTTCCCAGGCCCTCATGCCCCCAGCCCATGTCTAACTGTTAAAATCGACCTGCCCTTCAAGGCTAACTCATACGTGTTGTGGTGCCCCAGGGGACTGTCTTGGATCCATCCCTGCTGGATGCGATGCTCACTTCATCTGGAAGGTCCTCGCAGCTCTCACGGCCTTCCTCATTGTTTCATCTGGGCTCTCTTGTCTTACTCTTTGGAACTCAGGGTGGAGACACTTTCTTTTGATTTTTGTATTTTTTTACAATGCCAAACATGGGAGTAATCACTTCATGATGTGTACAGGAAATGCGTGATGAGTTCAGTTGCCAGGAATTTAGTCTCCAGATAAGAGAGCACCACTGAAGGTTAGGAAGCAGGGAATAGTACGTACTTCACACTCTGGTACATAATGGGTTTAAAGAAATAGTCACTGAGTCACTTCAGGGACCTCACTGCAAGGCTGAGTGCATAGTGGAGTCGGGAAGGGCTTCACCAAAGAAGTAACATTTAAACTGGGTATTGAGGCACGCACAGGAGTTTGCCAGACATCAGGGGAAGGGTACTGATGATAAAGGGAATAATAAGAGCAAAGTCACTGAAGCCTAGAAAGGTTTGTGTAGAGAACTGCCAGGGGCGAGGGGGAAATAAGCATGAGGGACAAGGCAGGGAGGTGAGTCCAAGGGGGAGGAAAGGGGCCTGACATTGAGGCAAAAGGTAGGGTTTTGGTGGCTCACTGGCAAAGACTCCACCTACCAAGATGTGGGTTTCAATCCCTGGGTTAGGAAGATCCCCTGGAGAAAGAAATGATAACCCACTCCAATATTCTTGCCTGGGAAATCCCAGGAGTAGCCTCGTAGGGTACAGTCCATGGGGTTGCAAAAGAGTCGGACACAACTTAGCAACGAAAGAACAGCAACAAGATGTGCTGACTGTGAGGCGTGTGGAAGACAGGTAGCTGTGAACACGCAGCTGCTCCCCACCCTTCTACTGGGGCTGCCCCGAGCTCCTGGCATGGCTGCTTTCATTTGGATTGTAGGTCCCTAAGGGGAGCGGCCTGCCCCATACCTCCAAGTTGCCAGCAGCAGCTACAGATCCCAGCCACCTCCTCATCTACTCTCCTGGGGACAGAGACCTCAGCAGAACTGGTCTCTGGACTGAACCCTGCTCTGCCACCTGTGCCCTTAGGGGGTGGGCAGATGGCAAGAACCGGCCTCCCAGCTGGACAGCCTTGCTGGGCTGGTGGTGCCCTTTGAATCGTGCAGGAGATGGCAGGAGCCTGCAGGCCAATATCCGCCCTCCCAGGTGTCCAGACTTGGCAGTTCCACCAGTCTCCAGCCAACTGTGTCCTTGCAGATGAAACTGGCTAAAGGAAGGGCCTGGATTCCAAATTGCTCCCTGAGGTTTTTTTAAATCACAACTTTGATGTTTCCCATTCTGTCTGCTGACACCTTTAGTCCTTTTTCTTTTTTTAATCACCTCTTATATGCTACCTCGGAGAAGGCAATGGCACCCCACTCCAGTACTCCTGCCTGGAAAATCCCAAGGATGGAGGAGCCTAGAAGGCTGTGGTCCATGGGGTCGCTCAGGGTCGGACATGACTGAGCAACTTCACTTTCACTTTTCACTTTCATGCATTGGAGAAGGAAATGGCAACCCACTCCAGTGTTCTTGCCTGGAGAATCCCAGGGACGGGGGAGCCTGATGAGCTGCCATCGGACACGACTGAAGTGACTTAGCAGTAGTAGTAGTATATGCTACCTACATATTCTTGGTCATCCTTGGGTGTAGGATGGTCTCCTCCCCCAACCCTTAGTGCTTACCTATTCCCTGTTCCTCTATGGTCTGTTTGGAAGCAAGCTGGCCTTTGTCTTGTTGTGAAAGTTTACACAAATGAAAAATGTCAGAGTTCAATCTATAAAGGAACCCAGGTGGGGAAGTTCTCAAAGCAAACATCCGAAGGTGCAGTGTGCTTCCCCTAAGGGTGGTCCATGGGGCAGTGTCAACTCATAGCCTCACATTTATTCAGCACCCGAGGCAAGAGCCCCTGCCCTCCTGGAGATTCCAAAATGAAAGACAAATCTGCAGCTGGTGAAATTCCAAGGTCAGTGTCACCGTGCTGTGCGAGCTCTTGGTCAGGAGCGTCTTGCCCTGGGTGCAGGAGGGAAGGTTTGGTGGAGGAAGGGCTGGAAACCTGGGTGGAAAGTGGACACGCCTCCAACAGGAGAAGACATGAGGAATGGTGAGGACATGTCAGGCTGGAGTAATGGTCTGACCAAAAATCTGAAAGGAAAGCTCAGGGACATCGGTGACAGGCTGGAGGGTGTTGGACAGACTCAGAGAGGCTTGAATGTCTATCCAGGGAGTTAGGCTCGTCTGTGTGCAGGAGAGGAAGCGGGGCATGTGGATGGGCATTTACGCCTAGTACTAGTCCTCATGGTGGATATGTCTATAGCCTGGACCTGTTTGTGTTTTAAAAGATGCTGATGCTTCTTATGTGTATCACTGGATAAATCCATTTCTAAAATCCCATTAATTGTAAAATGGTCATATTTCTGAGATGGAGAGAATGGTGATGTAGTGAAGGAGAAACTTTTCTTCCACCCTCGTAGGTTCAGTTCCGGGGTCTGTGAATTAAAATGACAACAGGTCTTAACAGGAAGAAAATGTTTGTGTGCATCATCCATACATATGGATATGCTCAGTGTTGAGTAACTCTAAGGGATGGTTAGAATTGGGGTTGTATATACCTAATTTAGTAGAGGAAATGGAAGAGAGAGAAAAAAGTCTCCTATGGGAAGAACAGATGGGTTTCTTTAAGAAAGAAAATGACTTTTTAGGAGAATAAGTGGGAGATAAGAGAATTTGTGATAACATTTGTCTATACAGCTATGAGTGGCCTTTACCTCTTCTTCAGGGCCATACCAGAGAGAGTTGGTGGATTGGCAAATTATGGTATACTTGCTCTTGGCCTCTTTTCTGGAAGTGGACCCATCCCTAAGAGGGAATTTATGATAGTCCTGATTTCTCAGAAGATTCTGCTTTTAGTCAGTTAGGGGGAAGCTCTGAGAAGCCTTCTTTCTGCCTCTGTTGAATCTCAAATGTCTACAGCTGAAAACAATCATTATACCAATTTTGGGGTTCTGAGTTACTCCCACAGTAAAATGGGGGAACTGTAGGAATTCCTGGCCAGACTGGAGCTGACCTTCACAACCAGAGGAAACCAGTGACTGAAGATTCAGTCTCACTGCGTAGGCCAAACATCTGAATCACGGGTTATGTGGATAATTTCAAAACATAACTGATGCCGGGGAGTGGAGAGACTTTTGGGGACTGAGTGACCCAGATAATTGTAGTGGTGGTGATGCCCTCCCAGCATGCCCTGGGGTGGTGGGAGCACATTAGTCATGGGCCAGGGTGAGGAGAGGTGGTTGAGGAACAGGGAATAAATAAAAGGAGTGAGCAGTCTTGTTTCCAGCAGGCCTGCAAGGGCGGGCTAGGAGTGGGGGCGGCAGCCGGCGTCCCAGGCAGGGAGACATGAGTCACACCCCGAGACGCTGACCTGCCAGCACCCGGCCTCTCCTGGAGAAGGAGGGAGCAGGCAGGCGCTGCAGGTTCCAAATGCCAGGCTTTGCCTCTCACCATAGCCTCAGGCTAGAGATCTTTGTCATCCCTCATCAGCCACCTTTGCAAGGCCATGTGACTGACTGGCCTCTGTTCATAGTTCTTCTGCCACTCTTTACCCTTAAACCATCAGAAGCTCTACTTCTGACCGTAAGAGCTGGAGCCACCCAGTCACGGTTCTACTCCTTGGGACTGTTCTCTGTTTGGGGGCTGGTTTGTGAAGATGGGAGGGAGGAAAGACTTGTGCAGTCTTCACAGCAGCCTGTTCTCCCCCAAGGCCTCAGTTTGCTCTCATTCCTTCCCCTGTGTGACCCTTAGCCCATACAGGAGTTCGTCTGCCCAGAGAGGAGGTCTTTTCTAACGTTCTGAGAAGAACATCTCAGCCCTAACCTGGTGAAAGGTAGCGCCTGTAAAGCTAGCCATCACTAGGTGACATAGCCAGGCAGCTGGGTGGGTCAGGACCACTCCAGCTGAGGACATTTGCTTGCCTCTGGGACCCACTTTCAAGGAGCCGGAGGCCAGAGTCATGGTCTGCTCCTGGTACTGAGAATGAGAGTTAGTGCCCCCACCCCCTTTTAAATGTGTTTGGCTGCATGGGGTCTTAGTTGCCATATGCGGTCTCCGTTGTGGGATGCAGGAGTTTTTTTAGTTGCTGCAGGTGGGATCTAGTTTCCTGACTAGGGATGGAACCCGGGCTCCCTGCATTGGGAGCATGGAGTCTTAACGCTGGACCACCAGTGAAGCCCCAGAGCCCCCTTTTTATCTCGTCTGTGTTCTGTAGCCTCCTGGCTCTCACCCTCACCCCTGCCCAGCCCAGCCCCTCTCCCTCACCTGGGTCTCTGCCTCTCCCCTGCTCTAAGCCTGGTCTCAGATTGGTGTGCAGCTTAGGGCCAGTGCTGCAGGCTTTAGCCTTGCTGGGCGCAGCTTGGGTGGGAGCTAAAGTTGGGAGTTCAACCTCGGCAGAGATGGGCTGAATCTCTCTTGGTTTGGTTTCCAGGATTCTACTTGATGACTGTGGGCAGTCTTGTTAGACAAGCTGAAAAGTCCATCTTTTGTTCCTCTACTGGATGTTTATAATGTCTAGGTACCTGTCTTTTTTAAATGTCACCATCTAGAAGAGCTTTATTTTATTTTATGTCCGGTCTTCCTTTCTATCTTTTAAGTGGGAAATAGAAGACCAGAGTGAGGGAGCAACTGAGAGGCTTGCTCTAAGCAAGGGACACAAGATCCCTTCCCCCTGTTTGCCCTTGCACGTTCCTCCACAGCTCCAGAGCAGAGCTCATATTCCAGCCACCAATGCGCCCCTTGATCTTGACCAGGCACAGCTGGTTCACACTCTGACAGCCCCGGAACAGGAGTGGCTGCTCTGAAATAACTCTGAGATGTCATCCTAGAGCAGAGACTGCCCTCCTTCTCAGAGCGAAGAGGGAAGAGCTGGAAGGACACAAGATGCTTCACATCCACGGCCTCTGGCTTACAAAGCACCTGGGATGGGGGAAGGCCGCCATTCCTTTGAGGAGGGGCCCTTGGTGAAATGCTTCCATCTCAGTATTGGGGTGTGGTTGATAACAGAGATTCTCACTATGCAATGCAGTAGTCATAGCCATGCCAGTGTATGTAAACCTACATTTATGTAAATTAAAGTTTTTAAATCAGTTCCTAGGGACTTCCCTGGTAGTCCAGTGGTTAAGACTCTGCCTTTCAGGTCCAATCCTTGGTCTGGGAACTAAGATCCCACATGCCACGTGACATAGGCAAAAAAAAAAAACCCAGTTCCTATTGCACTAGCCACATTTCAAGTTCTCCACATGTAGCTGGTGGCTACCTCATCACATGGCATGGATACAGAGCACTTCCATCATCACAGAAGGCTCTCTTGGACAGCCCTGCAGGTGACTGGGAGAGAAGTTTGACGGAATTGATCAAATCCCCTGTACACTGACCTGGCCATACAATCAACATTGCATTCGTGCTTCTCTGACCTTTTGGTGGACATTCAGAGGCTTCATTCCCTCTGCTGACACTCCCAAGCTTCTTTCTCAACCCAGAGACCTGGTTGCCCTGGCCTTGTGAAATCTCCCTTCTAGAAAGAATAGGTAGCATGCCTCCGATCCAGCTAACTAGGCCACCTCAAGGATGAATTAACAACCTGACATTTACTCCCAAATGAATGCCGCTCTGTCTCTGGCAGTGACAGCTCTCTGTCTCTGGCAGTGACAGCTCTCACTTGGCTGTCCTGTCTCACTGCTATTTAGTAACTGGTAGACACAATGGCACCCCACTCCAGTACTCCTGCCTGGAAAATCCCATGGACGGAGGAGCCTGGTGGGCTGCAGTCCATGGGGTCGCTGAGGGTCTGACACGGCTGAGCAACTTCACTTCCACTTTCCACTTTCATGCTTTGGAGAAGGAAATGGCAACCCACTCTTGCCTGGAGAATCGCAGGGACGGGGAAGCCTGGTGGGCTCCCGTCTATGGGGTCACACAGAGTCGGACACGACTGAAGTGACTTAGCGGACACTGGATGACAAGACCCATCAGATGCTCTGATGTCCAGGGATGTTCCTTTCCAGCTCCTCAGTGTGACTCCTCCCTTCCCCCAGGCATCACCATCGCCCCAAATAAAATTGTCTGTTAATATCCTAGGTGCAGCCTGTACTGGAATGACTTGGTGGGAGGGGCTTGTTTAAAATGCAGATTTCTTGGCTCTGCACCAAGCCAATAGAATGAGGATCTCTGTGGGAATGAGGTGGGTGGGGGGCCGAATCTGGGGACCACTGCTAGTGAGGGAGTATCTCAGGAACCATCCTTGGAGCCCCTGGAAACTAGAAATTGACCGCCTTTGCATTCTGGGGTCTCCGGTATATTGCAGATCATACCACCCCTGTGGCTGAAAGCTGGATACTGGGAGTTGCTGACGGTAGCAGGATGACAGATGTTTGCCACACCCTTTTGTTTCTCCACCTGCTCATCCCCCATGCACACGCATGTGTGCACACACAGGGGTGAGTACATGTGCACATGCACACTACTGCCCATTAGGTCTGCTGGGTAACTAATAGACCGTAAGAAAACTCTGCTCCCAGCTCTGCCTGTGGGGCCAGGAGGAGTTCCGGGCCTTCTCTCACAGCCCCTGTTGTGCAGAGCCTTAGGAACTGAGCCCTCAGGACCTGCCTCAGAGGAAACTTCTTTCTTTTCTCTAAATCAGGGTTTCACAACCTTTATTAGCCCTGCTCCACGTTAACGAGCATTAAACCACCTCAGGGATTCTAATGTGCCATTATGTCCCCTCTTCTTGTCCCTCCAAAATGTTCTACAGTTTGTGTTATAAAAATAAGAGTTCCCCCTCACTTCCCAAATGTAAAATCATATACACATAACACCTAACAGAGGATGAGATGGCTGGATGGCATCACTGACTCGAGGGACGTGAGTCTGAGTGAACTCCAGGAGTTGGTGATGGACAGGGAGGCCTGGCGTGCTGCAATTCATGGGCTCGCAAAGAGCCGGACATGACTGAGCGACTGAAATGAACAGAACTGAACTGAACACCTAACAGAGCATGAAGGTACAGTTCATTACTGGAAAGAAAGGCATACTGCTGGAACAGCATCTCTCTAGCAGGGGAACACCGGCCCCGCCCGAGACTCAGATTCAGGAGGTCTGGGTCCTGAATTCTGGGTCCTGCCCAAGAATATGCACTGCTGAGAGTTTCCAGGTGCCGCTGCCACTGCCACCACTGGGCAGGGAAACCACACTTTGAGAATCACTGCTCTAGGAAGACTGTCCTCTCTCCATCCCTTGAGCCCAAAGGAAGTTCAAGCCTTTGTTTAAAACACCCAGATCATCACATGGTCTGGTCTCTCCCTGTTCTCCCTCCTTCTTCAGATCAGAGGGTCTATAAGACCAACCCTGTTGTCAGTAATGCTGATGGCCTTTCCTGGGGAATCTTCGTATTGTTATCAGACCAGTTTTGTCTCTGCAAAGACTCCATCCACGTGGGGTAGCTGTGAAGACAGGAGATGAGAAGAGGAGCGAAGAACCCTTTCTTGCCAAAGCTATACTGAACACACGTTTCCAAACTCTACATCCAGGAGGCTGGGTGTCCTTATCCGTAATTGGTAGTAACCACAGCAGAAAACTCACACAGGGACTCTGAATGACACTGGTGGAGAATCCAGGCCTCCTGTTCCAGCCAGGACTTGGAACAATCATACAGGTTGAGTATTTATTCAGGCTTTGCCGTCTTGGCAATGAAGAAGTTTTGTGGAGTAAATGAGCAAAAGATGGAGAACTTTTCTGCTCTGTGTTTATAGGTTTTGACATTTCCCAAACGATCCATCTTGAGGTCTCACCATCAAGCAGGCAAGCAGCCCTCTGACGCTCTTGTTAGAAGTTTCACACTATTTATTTTTTGCCCCAGGAAGCAATCTAATTCTCTGCCACCGAGGCTGTCAGGCAGTAACAGAGTGCCTGAGCTCACTCCGTTGTTTATGGGGCTTTTTCTGAATCCCCAGCCCTTTCCCATAGAAGAGAAAAATCAATGAAAAATCTCTCAGCAACAAGCCTGAATGGCCCATCTGTCCCCAGCTGTCCCCAGCCCGCTTTGTTTAGTGCCGCTCACATCGATCAGCTAGGCTCTTTCTACTCTGGGCTGCTCAGTCTTACCTGGACATTTACATTCAGTTAAAGGAACTTTGAGAGGAGAATGGCCCAGATGGTGATGGACTTACATGCCTGCCTTCCCAGGAAAGCCCAGAGGGCTTGGAAGATGTTATCTAGGGAAGGGTCCTCCAGGGGACACCACTCTGCCTTCAGATATCCAAGCAGCTACCAGGTAGGAACCTCTTGGTCTTGCTACCTGTGCTGCAGAGGGAAATCCTATTTTGTCAATCAGGCTATTTGCTGGGTTTTTTTCTTCTCCAAGTGGGCTTCCCCAGGTGGCTCAGTGGTAAAGAATCTGCCTGCCGATGTAGGAAACACAGGAGACACAGGTTCGATCCCTGGGTTACAAAGATCCCTTGAAGGAGGAAACAGCAACCTATTCCAGTGTTCTTGCCTGGGAAATCCCATGGATAGAGGAGCCTCAGCAGGCTACAGTCCATGGAGTCATAAAGAGTTGGACATGACTGAATGACTGAGCATGCACACAGGCCTCTTCTTCGGGCATCTAACCTTGGTGTTCTTTGGAGCTTTTCTCCTTCTCCCCCTCCCTCTCTAGGAAATTTCACTTCTTCTGGCTCTAAATGTCATTTGTAGGCTGATGACTCCCAAAAGCATATCCCTGGCCCAGATCACTTTTTGAAAATGTAAACGTATATATTCAACTGCTGACACACATTTCCACTTGATATCTCCCTGACATTTCCAAATATGTGCAAAAGTGAACTCTTGATCTGTGCCCCTAACCCAAATCTCATCCTCCCACAATTTTCCCGTCTTGGTGAATGGCACCAGCCTCCACCTAGTTGTCAAGTCAGGGATCTGGGAATCGTTTCTGGCACCTCCTTCTCATTCATACTCCACATCCAGCCCATCAGCAAGCCCTGTTTATTCTCCCTGTAAAACGTGCTCTGAGCACCTCTCCTTCTCCCACCTTCATTTCCACCACCCTCAGTTAGGCCTCCCCTGCCTCTCATGGGGTCTGCTACTGGTATTTCAACTGGTTTTCCTGCTTTCCCATCACCTGCCTCCACACAACAGCAAGAGAGACATCTGAAAACTCCGCATCAGATCATGTCATCCCCCAGCTTAAAACCTCTCGGTGGCATCTGAGACAGAATAAAGTCCAGGCTCTTTCCAAGACCTGCAAGGCCCTGCATGATCAGGCTCCACTTCCCCCTCTCACTTCATTTGATACCAGTCTCTCTGTCACCATCAGTGGGCACTTGAGCCACTCTGGCCTCTTATAGCTCCTCAGATGCGCCAGGCTATTTCCTGATCCCTCTGCCTAGGCTTGCCTTCCAGGGTGCCCCCACTCCCTTCCATCTTTTAGTTCTCATCTTACACACCACCTTTCCAAAGAAACCATCTGTTTTAGTTATCCACTGCTTTGTAACAAATCATCTCCAAACCTAGTAACTTAAAACAGCCACCACCATCTTCTCACAGATAAGCTTACCCCAGGTAAGCTACCTGTGGTTTAGCTGGTAGTCCCTGTGCTGGTCTTGCTTGGGGCTTTCTCTCTCTCTCTCTTTTAAATTATTTATTTGGCTGTGCAGGATTTTTAGTTGTGACATGCGAACTCTTAGTTGCAGCATGTGGGATCAAGTTCTCTGACCAGGAATCAAACCTGGATCCATGCATTGAGAGGTTGAAATCTTAGCCACTGGGCCACCAAGGAAGTCCCGGGGCTCTCTTAAGTGGCCCCAATCAGACAGCGACTGGGGCTGAGACATTCAAATGGTTTCACCCGCAGTAACCAAGATGGTTACTTGGCAGGAACATTCCAGCTGGAGCACTGGGATGGCTGGGTTTTTCTATGCCATCCCAGGGGCTCACCCTCTCCAACATGGTCTTTCCAACAGAATGGTCAGACTGCTTTGGGTCTGGGTTGATCCCACTTGTTAGAATAGAGAGCCACAGATATGTATATTTCTTAGTGTGGATAACTGACCTCCAGGAGTCTTGGTGTCATATATTAGAAAAGAACAGGAATTTGGAGACTAAGATTCAAATCCACTTCTGATTCTTGCACTTTAATTAAGACTCTCTTGGGGGACTCCCTGGTGGTGCAGTGGATAAGAATCTGTCTCCCGGTGCAGGGGACATGGGTTCAATCCCTGGTCCAGGAAGATCCTGCATGCCACGGAGCAGCTAAGCCCGTGTGCCACAACTACTGAGCCCGTGTGCTGCAACTACTGGGACCTGTGCATCCTAGAGCCTGTGCACTCAAAAAAGAGTAGCCCTCACTCTCTGCAACTAGAGAAAGCCTGCTCACCACAACGAGATCCAGCACAATCAAAAATAAAACAAATTATTTTTTACAAAAGGACTCTTCTGGTTGCTAGCAATGGGAACAGATTCTGGCTTGCCTAAGCCAAAAGGGGAATTTGTTGGAAGGATCATAAGGCAGGGTTGATAACAACAATTCAACAGTAGATGTCAGTGGCCTTTCTCCAGAGTGCAGCTACTAATCTGTCTCAACATCCATGATTCCTTATCTTTGTGTCTCTCATTCTTTAATTTCAAGTCTCACGTCTCTTAAGATTCTGCTTGATCCAACTTGGGTTCAGTATCACATTCCTGGTCAATACATCAGCTAAGGCCAGAGGACAGGTACAGAAAAGGCTGCTGGGACCCGCTGAGAATGGGGTCCAGGGCCAGAAGAGGAAAGCAGCTCATCTTCCACTTGTCTTGCTTCATTTCTCTGAAGAGCCCTCATTCCTTTTGTGGAAAAAGATACTCAGAAGCCAAGATCTGGTCTCTAGATATCCTCACCGCTATTGGGATGTTGCTGCTTCCAGGGGCCTTCAGAGATCAGACAGAGGTAGAGAACATACACACACACCCAGAGTCACACCTGCAAGGGTTAATAGTCAGCCACCTGTTGCTCTGGCTAAGCCATGAGAAAATCATCATGGGAAAAGAATAAAAGCAAAATATAGCAATACAGCATAACCCAAATAAAAGTACATTGGGTTGATCAGTTGGGGTCTACCCTGCTAAGCTAAGGAAAAACATAGTGTGGGCCTTAACGCTGGGTCAGCGCAAGTTCAGAACACTGCTTGTGCACACACTAAGATGTTTTCCCAAGGCATATGTGGTCTATGACCTCCAGCTAGGGATAGCCCTTGTACAAGAAAATAACAGATAGTTTAAAATCAATAAAATGGCAGATGTGGCTGGGGACACAGGAGGCTGACTTCCTTGTAGCACAACAGATACTTTCTGCTTGCCAAGACTAAATAAGAGAGATGTGGCTCCGAGGAACAGGGCTCTGGACCCAAGAAGTCTTGAGTCCCTGGTCCCATCTTTAAAACTTTAATCCTGTCTCTAGTTCCTTTTTCCCAAACTGTGCGTTGACCACTATCAATCCCTACCTGCTATGCTGGCCGCAGCACACACCCACATACGTCTACATTTATTTCTGTCTCTCTGAACATGAAAAATAGAGAGTTCACATGGATGCCTGAAATTGCAAACCAATACCACAGGGTTAACGTTCGTTTTGTCTCTTTCTATATTTGTTAATCTACTGATGTTGATAACCATACTGTGGTTGTGAAGGAGAATGTCCTTATTTGAAAGAAATACACACTGAATGTATTTACCCAGTGATGGGGCATGAAATCAGCAATTTGCTCTCAAATTATTCTGGAAAAAAATATCTCCAAACCATATTTGCAACTTTTCTTTGAGATTTTGCAAAATAGATTTATTTTTAAAAGTGTTCATAGGGAATTCTCTGACTGTCCAGTGGTTAGGACTTGATGCTTTCAGGGCCAAGAATGCAGGTTCAGTCCCTGGTTGGAGAATAAGACCCTACAAGCCTCACAGCATGGCCAAAAAAAAAAAAAAAAATTTTCTTTAAGCTCTCATACAATGAATAGCCCTGCATCTGTGTCATTTCCTACATAGGAAAGGGGAAATGCTATGTCAAACGGCCTATGCATTTCTAATTGTAATGACTATCACTCCTATCCCCCTCCATGGTGGCCTTATCAATTATAGACACTCCCACCACAGGGAATGGGCTTCCCTGTTGGCTCAGACAGTAAAGAATCCACTTGGAATGCAGAAGACCTGAGTTCGATTCCAGGGTTGGGAAGATCCCCTGGAGGAGGGCATGACAACCCACTCCAGTATTCTTGCCTGGAGATTCCCCATGAACAGAGGAGCCTGGTGGACTACAGTCCATGGGGTCGCAAAAGGTCAGACATGACTGAGAGACTAAGCACAGCACAGCACAACAGGGAATGGTGTCCCCACATCAGTGTTTTATCAAATTTTAATTTTTAAAAAATAATTCAGTTGATGAAATCTGTTCGCTTTTGTACTAAAAAAAAAACACATTTATTTATTTATTTGGCTGTGCCGGGTCCTAGTTGTGGCATGTGGGATCTATTAAGAGTTAACTGACCAGGGATGGATCTTGGGACCCCTAGCCACTTGACTACAAGGGAAGTCCCTCTAATGTACTTTTAATCTGCATTTCTCTTACTGTGAATGAGTCTGAGCATCTTTCAGAGAGACTCAGAAGCCAGTTGTATTTTTCTTTTCCTGAATGATTGGGGCACAATCTTTCTCCATGTTTTTATTGGCTATTGTTCTTTTATTCCTGTAGTTATGTTATTGATTTTATTTAGGACCTCTACACATGATGGAAATTACCCCAAATGTAAATTTTAAAGATGCTTTTGTATAGTTTTAATGATTATGTAGACATATTTATGATCTACTATTTTAGAGCTTTTTGGTTTTGTTTTACACCAACAAAGGATTATTCACAAATCTTTCCCCTATGGTTTCTTGTAGTATGTTTTTAAGTTTTATTTATTTATACATTTAGATATTAGACACAATTGATATTTATCCTCATCCAACTTCATGGTTTTCCCAACTCCATTTATTGAATAATTCCTTTCCCCCACTAGTTTGAGATGCTGCCTTTACTGTACATAGAATTTCTCCAAGTATTGGGATCTATTTCTGGGGTTTCTGTTCTGCCCTTGGATCTCTGGGTTCTCTCTGGAGACACAGTTTCTCATCTGTGTCTCTGGCTCTTCCTTCTCTCCCTTCCTCTGTTTCATTGCACCCATCCTGTGCTATGCTAGTACATTTTCCCTTCTCTCTGCCAAACGGATCTCATCCAGCTTCATGGCCTTAAGTATGAGCCATGCATTGATGGCATATGACATTATTTCTCTGGCCCAGACCTCTCCCCTGAACTCCAAGCCCATGTAGCCAGCTGTCCTCTGAGTCTCCCCTTTGGAGGATCAATCTGCATTTCAAATTTAACATTTCTGAATCGGAACTCCTTATCTTTCCCAGAACTTGATTCTCCCACGAAGTTTCCCAGTCAAGAAACAACAGCTCCATTGTTTCTGTAACTCAAGTCAAAAATCTTCAAGGATTTTAGAAAATGTTTGTTTGTGTGACTGTGCCAGGTCCTAGTTGCCGCATGCGGAGTCTTTGATCTTCATTGCAGCATCCAGTATCTTTAGTCGTGGCATGCAAACTCTTGCTTGTGGCATGTAAAATCTAGTTCCCCTACCAGGGGTTGAACATGGGCCCTTTGCATTGGGAGTGTGGAGTCTTAGCCACTGGACCACCAGGGAAATCCCCCAAATCTTCAAGTCTTGACTTCTCTCTCCTTCTGTACATCCATGCTCGCTATCAAGTCTTGTCAGCTCTGCCTGCAAACATACAGAATCTAATCAGCTCTCACCACCTCCACCACTATCATCCTATCATCCCTCACCTGGGTTATAGCAGTAGCTTCCTAACCAGTCTTTTTGTGACATCTCTGATTCTCCCCACAGTGGCCAAATCAATCCTTTTGAAAAGTAGTCAGATCCTCTCCTCCTCTGCTCATAACTTTCCAATGACTTCCAAAACCCCACAGAAGTTCCCAAGACCCACCTAACCTGGCCCCCAGCCAACTCTCGGAACTTCATTTTCTTCCATGCACCCACTCTCTTGCTGAGCTCCAGCAGCATTAATCCCCACTCTGTTCCTTGATTATACCAAGAGGACTCCTGCCTCAGGACCTTAGCACATGCTATTTCTTCTACTTATGATGTTCTTTCTCCAGGTATACCTGAGACTCTCTCCTTCACCTCCTCTGTGTATTTATTAAAATGCCACCTCCTGAGAAGGTCTACCCGGACTTCTTTGCATAAAATAGAAACCCTACCTTGTACCCCAACTTTCTGTCTTCTTACCCTGTACTTCAGTCAGTCAGTTCAGTTACTTGGTCATGTCCAACTCTTTGTGACCCTATGGGCTGCAGCACGCCAGGCTTCCCTGTCCATCACCAACTCCTGGAGCTTGCTCAAACTCATGTCTGTCAAGTCAGTGATGCCATCCAACCATCTCATCATCTATCGTCCCCTTCTCCTCCTGCCTTCAATATTTCCCAGCATCAGGGTCTTTTCCAGTGAGTCAGTTCTTCACATCAGGTGGCCAAAGGATTGGAGTTTCAGCTTCAGCATCAGTCCTTCCTGTGAATATTCAGGACTGATCTCCTTTAGGATGGACTGGCTTGATCTTCTTGCAGTCCAAGGGACTATCAAGAGTCTTCTCCAACACCACAGTTCAAAAGCATCAATTCTTCAGCACTCAGCTTTCTTTATAGTCCGACTCAAATCCATACATGACTACTGGAAAAACCATAGCTTTTACTAGACAGACCTTTGTCAGCAAAGTAATGTCTCTGCTTTTGATTATGCTGTCTAGGTTGGTCATAGCTTTTCTTCCAAGGAGCAAGCGTCTTTTGATTTCATGGCTGCAGTCACCATCTGCAGTGATTTTGGAGCCCAAGAAAATAAAGTCTCTCATTGTTTCCATTGTTTCTGCATCTATTTCCCATGAAGTGATGGGACTGGATGCCTGGATGCCATGATCTTAGTGTTCTGAATGTAGAGTTTTAAGCCAACTTTTTCACTCTCCTCTTTTAATTTCATCAAGAGGTTCTTTAGTTCTTTTTTGCTTTCTGCCATAATGGTGGTGTACTTACAATCCTGGAATATTGCATATTTATTTATGTCTGTTCATTGCTGAAGAATTGATGCTTTTGAACTGTGGTGATGGAGAAGACTCTTGAGGGTCCCTTGGACTGCAAGGAGATCCAACCAGTCCATTCTAAAGGAGATCAACCCTGGGATTTCTTTGGAAGGAATGATGCTAAAGCTGAAACTCCAGTACTTTGGCCACCTCATGCAAAGAGTTGACTCATTGGAAAAGACTCTGATGCTGGGAGGGATTGGGGGCAGGAGGAGACGGGGATGACAGAGGATGAGATGGCTGGATGGCATCACTGACTCGATGGACATGAGTTTGAGTGAACTCCGGGAGTTGGTGATGGACAGGGAGGCCTGGTGTACTGGGATTCATGGGGTTGCAAAGAGTCGGACATGACTGAGCGACTGAACTGAACTGAACTGAACTGAACTGAAGCTCTTTTCATCAGGTGACCAAAGTATTGGAGCTTCAGCTTCAGCATGAGTCCTTCCAGTGAATATTCAGGTTTGAATTCCTTCAGAATGGACTGGTTGGATCTCCTTGCAGTCCAAGGGACTCTCAAGAGTCTTCTCCAGCACCACAGTTCGAAAATATCAATCCTTGAGCACTCAGTCTTCTTTATGGTCCAGCTCTCACGTCCATACATGACTACTGGAAAAGCCATAGCTTTGGCATTTGTTGGCAAAGTGATGTCTCTGCTTTTTAATATGTCTAAGTTTGTCATAGCTTTCCTTCCAAAGATCAAATGTCTTTTAATTTCATGGCCACAGTCACTGTTCACAGTGATTTTGGAGCCCAAAAAATAAAATGTCACTATTTCCACTTTTCCCCCATCTATTTACCAATAAATAATGAAACAAGGTGCCGTGATCTTAGTTTTTTGAATGTTTAGTTTTAAGCCAACTTTTTCACTCTCCTCTTTCACCCTCATCAAGAGTCTCTTTTGTTCTTCTTCGATTTCTGCCTTTAGAGAGGTATCGTCTGTATACCTGAGGTTGTCGATATTTCTTCCAGCAATCTTGATTTCAGTTTGTGAGTCATCCAGCCTGGCATTTTGCTGCATGTTGTACTCTGCATCTTGTCGTTGTTCAATCGCTATGTCGTGTCTGACTCTTTTGCCACCTCATGGACTGGAGCCCGCCAGGTTCCTCTGTCCCTGGGATTCTCCAGGCAAAAATGCTGGAGTGGGTTACCACTGGGTCTTCTCCAGTGGGTCTTCCCGACCCAGGGATTGGACCCGCACCTACTGCATTTGCAGGAAGATTCTTGACCACTGAGCCGCCAAGGAAGTGTAAGCAGGGTGACAACATACAGCGCTGGCATAGTTCTTTCCCAATTTTGAACCAGTCCATTGTTTCATGTCTAGTTCTAACCTGCATGCAAGTTTCTCAGGAGACAGGTAAGGTGGTCTGGTATTCCCATCTCTTTAAGAATTTTCCAGTTTGTTGGACCCACACAGTCAAAGGCTTTAGCTTAGTCAATGACTAAACACCTCCACCCCTCCTTTGGAAAAAATTGAAACCCTGTATCAGTTAAAGGCTATTTAAAGACTTCCCCATCACACCCCCAGTTTAGCTGAGTTCAAAGCTAAGTTATGAACCTGCAGCCCTGCAGCCAGTCCATGGGGTCGCAGTCAGACACGACTGAGTGACTGAATGAACTGAACTGGGGAACTAAGATCTCTCATACCTCATGGGTGAGGCCGAAATAAAGAAAAGAAAGGTTAAGTGAGGACACAGGGTGGGGTCCTGATTCAATAAGATTGCTACCCTCATCAGAAGGACACCTGAGTTCTTTAGTTCTCCACCCAGGGTTCAAACCCAAAACGCCCCCTGTGGTAGAAGCACATATTCTTAACAACTGGACCACCAGGGAAGTCCCTGTCCTCATTTAATCTTAATCACTTCCTTAGAGGTCCTGCCTCCAAAGAAAGCCTGCGAATTTGGAGTTTCAACATACAAATTTTAGGGGACACACTCAGGCCATAGCACTAAGCATAAGAACACTGGGAGAAAACGTCCTACTTTGTCGGTTCCCTAGGAAAAGCAAATATTCCCTGGACACCTGCACAGGCTTGACCTCAACGCCTGAGATGATCAAGCTGAAGGATTTATCAGGGACTAGATCCAGCAATGTTGTGTTGTGTTGGCAGGAAAAATCCTTTGTCTAATTATGAACCGCCGCATCCCAGAATTGTGGGGCGAAGTCTGTTTTCCATTCCTTTTAACAGAGCTTCTCTCTGTGACAGTTCTAGCCAATTAAGCCTACTCTGCAGGTTCCAGGCAGGGAGGGCTCTGTGTATGGGCTATATTTAGTGCCCAGGTGGCAGATGGACAGGGGCCATGCTGAGCGCAGCATTACTGTGCTCACCACCCCAGCTGTGCCTGGATGGCTCCCGGGGGCTTGTGTGGCAACACGGAGGCTCCCCACGCCTGTGCCAACCCAGGCCTCCTGCCCAGCCCCAAATGGCTTTGGAAAAACCTGCCTTAGGTGGCGCAGTGCCTCTTTATGGGCACTGTGCCCGGGGCCTGCTGGCTTTTTAAGGGCTTGTAGAAAATATCTGAAACCTGAGTTTAGAATGTATTGGTTCCAAGAGACAAAAGTTTCTAGTTTGAAATCAGTAAATGTTAATTAAATGCCCAGAAAATGTCAGTGGTCACCTACAGTTTAACTCTTTGTTGTTAGTCACTAAGTCATGTCTGACTCTGTGAGACCCCATGGACTGTAGCCCGCCAGGCTCCTCTGCTCATGGAATTCTCCAGACAAAATTACTGGAGTGGGTTACCATTTTCTTCTCCAGGGTATATTCCCAACCCAGGAACAGAACCCGTGTCCCCTGCTTGGCAGGTGGGTTCTTTACCATTGAGCCACAAGAGAGAACAGTAGTGGGGAGTTCCCAGTGGTTGGGACTCTGTGCTTCCAGTGCAGGGGACATGGGTTCAACCCCTAGTCAGGGCACTAAGATCCAGCATGGCAAAACAAACCAAAAAAAAAGTAAGAACAACAAGGATAGTTTATTTTAAAAAGCTAAAAAGTATAAAAGTCCTTTCAAATTTTCTAGAGCAAAGAGATATTTAGCATGGAGTTTGGGTGCATTGTGATGTTTGCTATGATGTGGGAGATCCCCTAAGGTCAACTTGCCCAGGGCCTGGCCCAGGTGTGTCCTCTAATGACTATGAGGACCTGACATTTGGGCAAAGCCTGATTCTCGGCCCACCTGCTGCCGTGTCTCTGAGGTTGCCTAGCTGTGCCAGGCCCCAACACTCTACAGCAAGGTCCTCACAAGGTCATCTAGGAACCACCTCCAGCATTTGGAGCTCTTGTTTAAAATGCAGCTTCCTGGGCCTCAGGACCTACTGGATCAGGTTATCTAGGCAGGGCCCCAGGAGGCTGTACTTCGAACCAGCTCCGAGGTGATTCTGATACACAGTAAGCTATATACCAGAGCTGGAGAGCGCATGCTTCCTGTTTGGCAAAGAGCTGAGCTGAACCAGTGAGAAGCAGGTCTCGGGATAGGAAACAGGATGCTGTGAGGTTCATGGCAGAGAACTGGGGCCAGAGCCGGGACCCAGGGAAGATGTCTAGGACAGGAAGGGCAGCAGGTAAGCCCAACAGACTGGGGCTTGTGCCCTTTCTGGGTCCCGAATTTTCCCACCTGCCCCAAGCCAGCCTGCGGGGCTCGGGGCTTAGGCACTGGCAGAAGCTCTTCAGGGCTGGATCAAAAGGAAGGCAGGGGGTGGAGGGGCGACATGCACTCATTTATTTAGTGTACATTCATCCATCTAATGTTAATGAAGCACCCACTCTGCCCCAGATGCTGGGCTAAGCCCTGGCCATATAGCAATGAACAAAAATGGATGTTGTTACCTGCCTTGTGAGGCACACAGATCTTGCATAGCCTCTGGGCACATTTAACAGGGCTACCAGGGCCTGGCAACAGCTGCTGGGAAGTGAAGGTGGGATCATGGCCCAGGGAAGGGTGTCCCATTTTTTTCCAGGTAGGAGGGGCTGAGGCCATTGCAGACTCTGAGGAATGTCAGTTGAGGGGTTCTGCATCATTAGCCAATCAACCAGTAAGTCTTAACACCTGCCTCTTTCCCCTTACCCCATCCACCTCCAGTTCCTATCCATTCTACATTTTAACAATTTTTAACACCAAAAACCTTTTGTACTGGGGTATAGAAGGAGGAGGGGACGACAGAGGATGAGATGGCTGGATAGCATCAGCGATTCAATGGACATGAGTTTGAGTGAACTCTGAGAGTTGGTGATGGACAGGGAGGCCTGGTGTGCTGCCATTCATGGGGTCGTAAAGAGTCGGACACAACTGAGCGACTGAACTGAACTGATAGCCGATTAAAAATGTATTGATAGTTTCAGGTGAACAGGGAAGGGACTCAGCCATACATATATATGTATCCATTCTCCCCCAAACCCCCCTCCCATCCAGGCTGGCACATAACATTGAGCAGAGTTCCACGTGGTATATAATAGGTTTTTGTTGGTTATCCATTTTAAATACAGCACTGTGTACATGACCTTCCCAAAGTCCTTAACTATTCCTTCCATCCAGCAACCGTGAGTTCGTTTTCTAAGTCTGTGGTCTCTCTGTTTTGTAGGTAAGTTCATTTGTGTCATTTCTTTTTAGATTCCACATATTAGGGCTCTCGTGATATTTCTCCTTCTCTGTCTGACTTACTTAACTCAGTATGACACTCTCTAGGCCCATCCATGTTGCTGCAATCTTGTCCATTCTACTTTCAAAAATATCTCTTGCCCTGCCCACTTCTCTTATTCCCTCTGCCTCTAGCCTAGCCCAAAGCCATGATCATCTTCCTCCAGGGTGACGGCAGAGCCACTGACCATTGTTGTGACAGCACCATTCTAAACCATCTCTAAAACATTATCCTAACTCCCACCAGGGACAGGGGTCCCCTGCTTATAGCCTCTCAAGTGACTTCCCAGGGCTTCCCTGGTGGCTCAAACAATAAAGAATCTGCCTCCAATGCAGGAGACCTGGGTTCAGTCCCTGGGTTGGGAAGATCCCCTGGAGGAGGGCATGACAACCCACTCCAGTATTCTTGCCTGGAGAATCCCCGTGGACAGAGGAGCCTGGTGGGCTACCGCCCATGGGGTCGCAAAGAGTCGGACACGACTGAACGACCAAGTACAATACAGTGACTTCCCAAGGGGCTTATTTAAAATAAAATCCTAACATGATTTACAGAACTTCTGATGACTGGCCCCAGGCTTCCTCACCAACCTTGCTTCATGCAGAGGCCCCTTCCCCAAAGTTTGTTGGCCTGAGGACAGGCACACACCTGGAATGCCTTTCCCCGCTCCCTGTCCTGTTGCCCGAATGATTGCTAGTCATCCTTTAGGCTTCTACTTAAATATTCCTTCCACAGAGACGCCTTCCTTGGCTGCTCCCTACCCTTAATATAAATGCGGTCCCCTGTCCATTTTACCTTTACTTTGTATTCACAGTATGTACATAATACTTATAAATTTCATTTTCTTGTGATTATTTAATAACTAAATCATAAGCTCCTCCAGGCAGAAAGCTGATCTGTTTTGCCACTTTTGGCACACACAGTACCTAGCACATTGGTACTCAATAAATATTTGTTGAATGAATGAATGAGCAAGCACATCCTCATGCTGCGCTTGTTCCAAAGTGTCCGTCTTTGTGGCAGGAGTCATGGGAAATGCAAGGAAAAGGAAGCAATCATAGTCCCTGTGCTTTGACAGATTTGAGAAGATACTTCATGAATAAGACATTTATATTTGTTATTGACTAATGAATAATGAATTACTCCAAAACTTAGCAGCTTAAAATAATAAACATGTATAATCTCACACTGTTGCAGTGGGTCAGGTATTTTGCAACAGTGTAGTTGGGTGGTTCTGCCTCTCATGAAGTTTTAGTCAACATGTTGGCAGAGGCCTTGGTTATCGAGGCCTCAGTTACCTGAAGGCTTGAGGGGACAGGAAGATCCACTTCCAAGATGGCTCACTCACAAGCCTGCCGTTAGTATTTGTTGTTGCCTAGTAACCTCAGCTCATCATCATATGAGCCTTTTCATAGGGCTGCTTGAGCATTGTCCTGACCTTGACATGGCAGCTGAATTCCTCCAGAATAGGCCATCTAAGGGATTTCCCAGGGGGCACCAGTGGAAAAGAATCTGCTTTCTTACGCAGGAAATGTAAGAGACACGGGTTTGATCCCTGGGTCTGGAAGATCCCCTGGATGAGGGCACGGCAACCCACTCCAATATTCTTGCCTGGAGAACCCCACGAACAGAGGAGCCTGGTGGACTACAATCCAGAGGGTCTCAAAGAGTAGGACACAACTGAAGCGACTTAGCAGGCATGCACACACGATCTAGGAGAGTACAAACCAGAAGTCGCACTGTCTTTTATGACCTAGCCTTGGAATTCACACTGATGTTTCTACCACATCTTCTGGCTACAGAGTTCAGCTCTACTCATGAAGGGAGAAGACTACACAGGAAGTGAGGATCACTGGGGCCCACTGTAGAGGCCAGCTACCACGTGGTCCCTGCATATAAGTGTGAATTCAGAAAAGGGAACAATCTCTGGAGTCATTAGGGTTGATTTGATGAATGAGGTTGCTTTGCCCTGTGCCCTGTACCCTGAAGAATGACTAGCCACTGGAGAGTCCTCCATGAGTGGAGGGAAGGCAGGCCAAGTGGGAGCAGAGTATGAGCAAAGGCACTGAGGCAGGGAATGGACATCATTGTTAGAGAGGACAGTGTTTGGTGAGGTAGATGTAATAAGATAAAGTAGGCGGGTGACATCAAGTTAGAGCGGCTTTGGAAGGTCGGTAGTAAGAAACACTGTGGGATGCTGTGACGACTGGCTGTGCTGACACACAGCTTCAGGAAGCATCACCGAGGGGGCAGCATGTTGGGTGGCTTGGTCTGGGGTGAGGCTAAGGCAGATACACGAGCCGTGGCCTGGTGAGAACCAGAATTAACATGTTGGCATTAGGAGAAGGAAAGGAGGCAGACTTATTTGGGTTTTTAAAAAACATTTATTTGCTTGTGCTGGGTTGTAGCTGCGGCATGCAGGATCTTAAGCCTTTGTGGCTACATGTGAAATCTTTAGCTGGTATGTGAGATCTTTAGTTGTGGCATGTGGGATCTAGTTCCCTGACCAGGGGTTGAACCTGGGCCCTCTGCACTCCCACTCGACCTGCACTGGGGAGTGCCGAGTCTTAGCCACTGGACCACCAGGAACATCCCAGAGTTTTAGGTATTATTACAAAGAAAGAACCAACACTACAGAAAGCCTGGGAAATGGAGGATGAGGTCTGCACCCCAATTTGTCCTGTGCACAATGTGGGGGGCATGTTAGTACCTGCTCCACCCACCCCCCAGCATTGAGATTTACATTATGTGATATGATGGATGAAGCTACTTTGATAGAAGCTGTAGACAAGAAGGGATTAATATTGTAGGAATGATTCACCTGGGGAACAGTGTTTATTTTCAGTCAGAGGGAGGTAAAAGTTGGAAAAAGAATAGGGACTATTTGGGGCCATGCCAGTCCAGCAACCCATCCCTCTATTCTTTCTAGTCTGATGGATCTGAAACCTAGCACCTCTCTTGTCCTTTCTTTGTGCCCCATTCTTCTCCCAGTTACCCATCTGTAGTCTGGGCATGTGACTCCATGGTCCTAGGGAACCTGCAGTCTCCCCATTTTCCTTTACCCTAGTATAAGCCCACAGCAATCAGGAGACTGTGCTGGGGAAGCATTGGCAGCCACCACCTGTTACTGCAAAAGGCTAAGAGATGTGGGAGACTGGGTCTTGTGGAGCCTGAAGCTATACCCGAAGTGACCAGAGCAGAGGAGATGCTGACCCAGCCAGCAGACTCTGAATTTCAATATCTTAACCTCTGTGTCTGTCTAATCTCTCCTGGTCTACTAAGTTCCTTGCCCACAGATAAATTTGCAGAGAAAACACAGTTGTTTTCCTCTTTGCTGTGTTTATCATATGCACAGCCCTGTGGTTACTTATCCTCATCGTGTTAGAAATAATGAGGTTCTGGACTTGCATTGTCACTTCCAAGTACTTTCACAAACATCATCACGAAGGGGCATATAATGAAAAATAAAGATATCGTGTATTAAGTATCCAGATTTACCCCCGGTTACTGTCATTCCATAGACTCAATCTTCTCATCTGAGAAATGGGATAGCAATAGAACCTACCTCTTCCAGCTACTGGGAAGATTGAATGAAGTTCAGCATGGTGCCTGGCAGGTCATGGTGGGAGGGCAGAAACCTCACTCTCAGAGTGCCTGCAGGCTGGTTGGGGAGACACGTGGGGGAAAAAAATGTCTGCCTTTTTTGGGCTGCCTGGGCTTTTGTTAATAAATTTCCAGCAGGACGTTTCCGCCACTTGCCTTTTTTTAGAGACATGAAGAGAGGAGAATTGAAAACATTTCCTATGTTGAAATGAAAGGCACTATTTAATCTTGTCACCATCTGCCTGCGCTCCAGGCTGGGAGCCCACAGGCCCAGCTCTCTGTTTCCTAGCGACAGGCAGGCACACCTTCCCCATTAGAGAAGAACGCCCACTGCAGGGGATGCTTCCACCCCAGGGAACTGGGAATGAGGTGCCCCAGACCAGAAGGGGGCCCAGCCTTCCTGGATGTTTGTCTTCGAACAGGCCACCTTGTTCTTCTCTCCCAGGCTCACACAGCACTAGGGCCAACCCTTAATTTGCAAAGTCCTTGAGGTCACCCTCAGTGCCCTGAGTCCCTTTCTCATCAACAAAGCTCTCAGGCTGTTTGCATTTCCGAGGGCTGCCATAACAAAATACCACAAGTTTGGGGGTTTATAACAGAAATTTACTTCCTTGCAGTTCTGGTGGTCAGAAGTCCAGAATCTGGATCTGCTTAGGGTGAGTCCCTTCCAGGGCCTCTGTGGGAGAACCGGCTCTGTGCCCAACTTGAGGTCCCAGTGGGGTCCCCACGCCCTGATATTTCCTGGTTTGTAGATGTACCACTCTCTACCTCCATCCTCACAGCTTTCCCCCTTTGTCTCTGGGTCCTCTGTTCTGTCTCTTACAAGGACACTCATAATTGGATTTAGGGCCCATCCTAATCCAGGATGATTGCATCTTTCTATTTTTACCTAAATTACATTGCAAAGACCCTCTTAAAAAAAAAAAAAATTCACTTGGTTCTGCTGGGCCTTAGTCCTGGCCTATGGGCTCTAGTTCCCCAACCAGGGATCGAACCTGGGCCCCCTGCACTGGGTGTGAATAGTCCTACCCACCAGACCACCATGGAAGTCCCACCCTCTTTGAAATAAGATCATTTCAGAAGATCTGAGGTCCCAGGTGGACAGATCTTTGAAGGGGTGGGAAGGGATGCAATTCAACCCACTGCAGAAACTAGCAAGTCACCTGGGCTCTTCCTGTCCAGGCGAAAAGGTTTAACAAGTGACTCTTAGGACAGTGTGTGGGGATGCCCCTGGATCCCACAGTCAAGCAGTATGTATTTTGAAAATGGAGCTTGGGACAAGGCAACACCTTAACCAATGAAGACGTAGCCCCTGTGGTGATTTCTCTCAGGGAGATGCTTTCCAACAAGGTGTCTTCCTAGTGATCCTGCTTGGCGCAGGGCAGCAGCCATGTCTGTGCAACCGTGCAAACAGCAGAGAGGCACCCCAGCCTGTCCTGTTTCCTAAACATCTCCCTCTGATAATGAAACTGGAACCTGATCATCTGAAATCCCCACCTTTTAGTTCTTTTCCTTAAAAAAAAAAAAAAAAAAACATAAGCAACAACAACAAAAAACTGTCACATGCACTTATCCTTTTTTGAATAGATAATACAGTCTCATTGTTTCGGCTTCCAAAGGAACAAAAGGATATTCTGTGAAGATTCTCCCTCCCACTACTGTCTCCCCACCACTCACCTTTCCAGAAGTCACTGATGTTTCAGTCTCATGTATTCTCCAGAGACGCATAAATAGTCAGATTTTCTTCTTCCATTTACTACTTAAGTGATAGCTACTGTACCAGCTTTTGTAACTTGCTGTTACAAAAAACCTTGCAGTACATTCTGGGGATCTCTCAGTAGCAGTCATACGAACAGAGCCTGCTCATAATTTTTTAATTACAAGAAGTATGGCAGAAGTATCCACCATGAGGAAATACTGCAGGGCACAACCCAGTGCCCAGTCAATGGTTACAGGGGCTGTTCCCTATGTTTCCTGCTGCTACAAACAGCTGCTTGGAGCAACTCTCCATGGGCAGCATGTCCTACATGGGTGGCAATAAGTCTCTAGGTCAAAGTGCTGGGAGTTGCCGGACTCCCCTCCCTCCATCACAGTCTGTACTCGAAGGCCCTGGACCGAATGGCACAGCCTTGGAGAACCTGGCTTGGTTAAGAAGGCAAGTGCTCTGCAGGTGGAAAAGCATCATGAGCTAAAGCTTTGCCACCAGCTAAAGCTTTGCCACCAGGGACAACCTGTGTCAAGGTCCCTGGACTGAGGGTGGACTGGAGACAGGCTTGGTCCCAACTCCACTTCTGCTCAGAGTGACCTTGGTAAGTCACTCACCCTCTCTGTGTGAGTGGGTACCTTAATCCCTGTCACTCCCTCTTTCCCAGATTTTAGGATGAGATAGGCAGATGTGTTCCAGAGCTCACTGTAAGCCGGGTCCCAACAGCAATCACATCCTGTTTATTACTAATAATGGTGGCTATGAAATAGTGTGAACCCTATTTCACCCCTCCTGCTCCTGCGTCTTTCCAATCTCACGTCCTTGTTGTTGTTCAGTCACTAAGTCATGTCTGACTCTTTGTGACCCCAAGGACTGCAGCACACCAGGCTTCTCTGTCCTTCACTGTTTCCCAAAGTTTGCTCAAACTCATGTCCATTGAGTCAGTGATGCCATCCAACCATCTCATCTTCTGTCTCCCCCTTCTCCTCCTGCCCTCAGTCTTTACCAGCATCAGGGTCTTTTACAATGAATAGGTCTTTCCCAAAGTATTAGAGCTTCAGCATCAGTCCTTCCAATGAATATCCAGGGTTCATTTCCTTTAGGATTGACTGGTTTGCTTTCCTTGCATTCCAAGGGACTCTCAAGTGTCTTCTCCAGCATTGACTCTCTGAAAAGAAAGATAAGGTTGAGGGAACATCTTCCTTTTTGGAATTACCTGGTCTGCTGGGGCAATGTGGGCTACGGGCAAGGAGGTCTGGGAGGTCTGACCCAGCAGACCCCAAGGGCCAGGGAGGGTTGTGTGGGAGATCCCAAGGCCAAGTGACAGACAGGTGTCTGAGAGGATTTTCTGCCAGGAGGCCTCAAATACCGATAGCTAACACTTGCCTGGTTCTTTACAAAGTGCTTTCTCATATGCTTTCTCAGTTAATGTGTGATTCAGCCAGATTCTTAGTAATAGCAGAGTTAAGCAGTAAAAGAATCTAGTGAATATTCTGGGTGGGAGCTCACAGAATTGCCTTCAATTTGAAGTATGCTGCTCAGAAGTCAAATGGGAGCCAGGAAAGAGGCTGTGAGACCCCACGGCCTCAAACACTAGATGTCACCCAGGCTGGACACAGGCCACCAGAGGCTGAGGTGATCTCTTAGCACAAATTGTCATCCCCATGGCCCACCTCCGCTACTATGGTGGGCCCACTGGGGTCAATGTCTGTGTTGCCCTTTCAAATCACTCCAGGATGAGCGCCCCCTTCTGGCCTGGATGCCTGATGAGTGGAGCTGGGGCAGAGCCTGCCACCATGGAGGTAGAAGTGGGTGGCCTTTTCAATTTCTCCAGTGAGAAGCCAGCTGCTCCAGAAAGAGTTACGGAGGAGAATCCTCAGTCCTAAGGAGGGTGGGTCAGATGTCGGGTAGCAGAAGGGCAAGTGTTCATGATTATTTGCACAACAATCTTGGGGTCCAGGTCATGGTATGCATATCTTACTTATTGAGGGGTGCTGGGGGTAGGACCTTTACCTGAACCAGGGCTTCTGGGATCTTTGTATCAAACCTCTGCATATCTGTCCTGACATTGTAGCTGATTGTTCACAACCAATATGCCATTAGGGATGCTGTCCAGAGAGCCCTTCAAGAACCTTCCTCCCCTAGAGAGTTCAGAGGGATCACAGCCCAATCACCACCTTGCTTTTGGACTTTCAACTTTCAGAACTGTGACACACTTTACTGTTCTTTTAAGCCGTGTTTGTGGTAAATTGTTGACAGTCTTAGGGACTGAATACATGCAATTATTTCAGTTCAGTCGCTCAGTCGTGTCTGACTCTTTGAGACCCCATGAGTCACAGTACTCCAGGCCTCCCTGTCCATCACCAACTCCCAGAGTTCACTCAGACTCATGTCCATTGAATCAGTGATGCCATCCAGCCATCTCATCCTCTGTTGTCCCTTTCTCCTCCTGCCCCCAATCCCTCCCAGCATCAGAGTCTTTTCCAATGAGTCAGCTCTTCACATGAGGTGGCCAAAGTATTGGAGTTTCAGCTTTACCATCAGTCCTTCCAAAGAACACCCAGGGCTGATCTCCTTCAGAATGGACTGGTTGGATCTCCTTGTAGTCCGAGGGACTCTCAAGAGTCTTCTCCAACACCACAGTTCAAAAGCATCAGTTCTTTGGCACTCAGCTTTCTTTATAGTCCAACTCTCACATCCATACATGACCACTGGAAAAACCATAGCCTTGACTAGACGGACCTTTGTTGGCAAAGTAATGTCTTTGCTTTTCAATATGCTGTCTAGGTTGGTCATAACTTTCCTTCCAAGGAGTAAACATCTTTTAATTTCACGGCTGCAGTCACCATCTGCAGTGATTTTGGAGCCCCAAAAAATTAAGTCTGACACTCTTTCCACTGTTTCCCCATCTATTTCCCATGAAGTGATGGGACCACATGCCATGATCTTCGTTTTCTGAATGTTGAGCTTTAGGCCAACTTTTTCACCCTCCTCTTTCACTTTCATCAAGAGGCTTTTTAGTTCCTCTTCACTTTCTGCCATAAGGGTGGTGTCATCTGCATATCTGAGGTTATTGATATTTCTCCCAGCAATCTTGATTCCAGCTTGTGCTTCTTCCAGCCCAGCATTTCTCATGATGTACCCTGCATAGAAGTTAAATAAGCAGGGTGACGATATACAGCCTTGACGTACTCCTTTTACTATTTGGAAACAGTCTGTTGTTCCATGTCCAGTTCTAACTGTTGCTTCCTGACCTGCATATAGGTTTCTCAAGAGGCAGGTCAGGTGGTCTGGTATTCCCATCTTTTTCAGAATTTTCCACAGTTTATTGTAATCCACACAGACAAAGGCTTTGGCATAGTCAGTAAAGCAGAAATAGATGTTTTTCTGAAACTCTCTTGCTTTTTTAATGATCCAACGGATGTTGGCAATTTGATCTCTGCTTCCTCTGCCTTTTCTAAAACCAGCTTGAACATCTGGAAGTTCACAGTTCATGTATTGCTGAAGTTTGATCATGCTAAAAAGGTTTTGGGGCCCACCATCTATCTGGACTCCAGCCTCATAGACCCCCTATCCCCCACCAACTTGTGATCTCCCCTTGATTGCCTGGATCTTGCTGCCCTGTCAGTGGCCCCTCTTGGTTGGAAGGCTCAGGCTCCCCCTCTTCCAGCAGAATCTCCTCACTAAGCTCCCTCCTTGGGTGGGGGCCAGACTCCCTGGGTGCCCTTCCATTCCCTCTGGGCCCTGGTCTCTTCCTTTCCTTCTGGGTCCCTAGGGACCATGCTGAGAGCAACGTCCATGACTGAGCCACTGGTGGAAAGCACTGGTCTTGGGAAAAAAGGCTCTTTGTGACTCCTGGGCATTGTTTTGGCTCCTATCAGCTGTGAAAAAATCAAAGCACCTGCATGCCTAGCCTAGAATTAGCCAATTCCTCCTAATTGCCTAAAGAACTCACCTGAGCAGAAAGGGTACTGTTACCATAGATGACTAGGGTGTGAACTAGGTGTATAGTCAGGGAAGAATGCAGCAAAGTGTATTTGTTAGAATTCCTCTCTGTGTCCCATTGTCTATGCAGGCCCAGCAAATATTTGTTTACCAATAACTCGCTTTTCCTTGGTTGCCTTCCTCCCCTTGGAGGTTTCAAACCACTACCCCAAACATCCTCTCTTGTCTTTAGGTGAAGATGATATTTAAGGTGAGGGTTCAGCAAGTTACTCAGTTTTCCTTGATCTCTCCCATGAATACATATTATTAAAAATTTGCTTGATTATCTCCTGTTAATCTGTCTCACATCAAGTTCATTCTTAGACCAGCCAGAACTTACAAGGGTAGAGGAAAATGTCTTCCTCCCCAACATTTACCTTGGGGTAAATGAAACATCAAACCTGCCTGGAAGTGATGCAGTCTAGTGAGGAAAGACAGACAGATGCTCAGCAGCCAAAGATGTCCTTACCAGATGACGGTGAGGGGATCCTCTGCAGCATTAGGATCAGAGCCTAATTCCCCAGGCGAATCACCCTTGGAATAGAACATGGGGGTCCCAAAATGCTACCAGGATGGAGCGTCTCCTGGGCAGGGTGCTAGAGGGCAGAGGGCAGACCTCCCAGAGGGTGGGGAAACGGTAGCTAAAGGAAGACAGACTTGGTGCCACCTCCCACCTAGGTCTCTGGGCTTTTGTGGTATAAATGGATGCAAAGAAGAAATGGACACGTTAAGAGTGGCTGGATTTGATTAATATTGAAAAGGACAGGAAGTGAGCTGGTTGAGAGTGTGAGGAGGACTGAGCCGTGGTGGATACAGTCATCAGGCTGTCCTCTGTGCTATCATACAACCCTCCTCTGGTATCTTATTGGATGGCTATAGTAAGCTTTCTCCTGTTTTTCAGTTACTTCTGGATGCCGGACTGAGGATTCCTTCAGTGCTGACACTGACGTCAAGGTGAAGAGAAACCAGCTGCTCCTGGAGGTTACAGTTGAGTGGAACCTGCTTATATTGGAGATGTGGGGAACTCAGATGGGGAACTGGGGAGCAAAGGCAAAGAGATGAGCAAGCTCTTTGTGTTCTGGGCTGAGAAAGAGCCATTTGGGCAAAGGTGCCAGTTTTGGGTGGTGAGGTGAGGCTGGCTTGCAGGCTACCTTTTGGCACCATTCAGTGCCAGGCGAGGGGTGTCTTCTTGGATTTTAAGCATGAGGAGACAGTGCATGTGGGGGCACATGATGTCATCAGTGTTGCAGAAGATTTTTCCTGTTTGTCTGCTCTTTCAATCCTTCTCCCTCCTTTCTTTGCTTTATTCCACTGAGAATGAAACCACGCTTCTCCTTGGCTGGGACTCGAACCCAGACACACCTCTGGTTGGGACTTGAGCCCAAGTGATGAGACTGGAACCCACTGTCTTTTAAATTAAAATTACCCACCTGATCTGAAATTGCAGAACTCGTCTCAGGACTTAATGAACCTCAAGTTCTTTCATTCTGGTGCAGAGAGAATTCAGGGAGAGGCAAAGTGACATATTAATATAGGATACTTGTGAGAGATACAAGAAAGGGACTACCACCCTGAGAACTTAGTGGGCTCCAGTCTTAAAATCAAAGGAAAATGTGGAGGGGGAGAAGATCACCTTCTTCCTCATTCTTTGAGTTTTCCATCATAACTCCTCCTACATGTTGGGCGGGGGCAAGGTGGGGGGGAGCTTTTGATCCTATATGGCTCTGTCATGATGCTATGGAAATGAACAAAAAGGCAGTGATGTATACTAAAATATGATACATCATCTCAGGTTTCAGTATAATTTCATATTTTCCTTATATTTTTATTTTGAGTGCATGCAGAGAAGCATGTCCTAGGAATTGTCAACTTACTGACCTCACTGGGCAGGACATGGGTCTCGTTCCACCGTTGCTTTGAGGCATGTCTCACGCTTCTATTGCGTGGTTTTGTTGCTAAGCAATTCTGCTTTCTTGAGTGGTCATTAACTTACGGAGCAGGGAGGGTCTCCCATACTTTTTTCTCTACTTATAATCCCTTAGTGGGATTAACTATTTAATCACCTACATTGTCCCTTCATTCTGTTACTATCAAGAATACCTACTGGAAATCAGTCTTGTTGGAGGTTGCAGGAATTACATTGAGACCCAGACCCACCTCCTAGGAGCTCATCTCTGGCTGGAGAGACTGATAGATTAAGAAACACTCTTCAATGTGGTCTAATGGACACATATAAATTGCCTGGGAGCACATAGGAGGACCCCCAAACTCAGCCTGGCTTCTCAGAGCTAGAGTCACTTGAACTGAGTCTTAATAAGTCATTATTCCAGGCACAGAAAGGAACAGAAAATATGTGTGATGTAGGGAATGGTCATTGTTGCGGTTGGGACTCTGAGATACGTGTTTGTATGTTGGGAGAAAGGAGGGTAGAGTGAGCCTAGAAATACAGAACGTGACCAGATGGAAAAGGCCTTGAGTGTCCTACAGAGGACTCTACCCTTATCTTAAAGCCCAGGGAAAGGTCACACCAGCTTCCCTGGGGGCTCAGTGGTAAAGAATCCACCTGCCAATGCAGGAGATGCGGGTTCAATCCCTGGGTGGGAAAGATCCCCTGAAGGAGGGCGAGGAAACCCACTCTGGTACTCTTGCCTGGAGAATCCCATGGACAGAGGAGTCTGGTGGGCTCCAGTCCAAGGGGTCACAAAGAGTCAGACACGACTGAAGCGACTGAGCAAAGCACACAACCTGAAAGTCACATATAGACCTTTTCTCTTTCACCTCTTGCCAGCTAAAGCTCTGTGTCTCAAAATGATTAGCTAAGATTAGAACTGTTTGTCCCCCTGAAACTAGCTAGACACTGACAAGCATCACCTGTTCAGCTAAATGATACTTCTCCTGGTTGCAAACACAAGCTAAAGATAAGTCACCCAGGCAATAGCTCACAGTTACAACTTGTAACACCTTACTTGTAACTCCTCCCTGTAAAAGTCTAAGGCAAACCATTGAGACATTCTGATTTTTATATCTGGGGGGATTCTTATCTGATTGAAATATACTGAATAAATCAATCTCCTCAAATGTGCAGTTTCTACCTTTGACACTATGATACGCTTGCTTTTTCCAACTTCCTGGAGGGCAGAGTGATGAAATATGGCTTTGCTAAATAATCCTATACCCAACATTTCTAAAGGACTCTACTCTCTCTGTGTACTTTCCCATGTATGGTCTAATTTAATTGACACTGTTGTCCTGGAAGACAGGCAGAAATCAATGTCACTATTTAGAGATGGGGAGATTGAGATTCACAGAAACCGCGTGGCATACGTGGGTCACACAATCTGTAAGTGTCAAAATTCTGCACTGGAAAATGGGATTTTTTTTCTTTCTACCCCACTGTGCTCCTTCATCACATTAACAGCTATTTAAAAAATATTTGCTGATTTATTTGGCGGTGTTGGGTCTTAGTTGTGGTGCTTGGGATCTTTAATCTTTGTTATGGCGTGTGAGATCTAGTTACCTGAGCAGGGATCAAACCTGGGCCCCTTGCATTGGGAGCTCAGAGTCTTAGCCACTGGACCACCAGGGAAGTTCCTAACAACATTTAAAAACAGTACCAATATCCCTTCAAAAAAAAGCCCGCTCTCTACTTTTCTTTCCATTTTGAAAGCTCAGGCCCCATTTACAGACAACTATGAGTAGGAAATAACACAGTATCAGGCTGATGCATCAGGATAATTTCCTTGGACTGCAGGACAGGGTTCCTGGGATTCAGGATTCACATTCACCAGTCATCTTGAGCTTGTCCTTCCTGAAAAGGACTCTGGTTCAGATAACTGTTGCACATGTATCTTGAAGGCCACTTTTATATAAACACAGAGCCTGAAGGCCCCACTCTCACTATTCTTATTAACACTGCTCCTTTCAAAGAAAGAAAAGCAGCCTTTGATTAGCTTCTGCCCCAACTGAGAGAGAGGCCAGTCCAATCAAAAACCGCTTCACCTAAGGGAGAAATGGATGTAACAGGACTGCATTCTCTCAATCCTAATTGACTTTTCAATTTCTCTTTTATTTAATAACCTCTTCTTCTGAAATGACTGATGTCACTGTACTGTATCCAGAGACTTTCTCAGCAAATGTATCCAAGGCTTGGAGTGAAGGACAGCTGTCCATCTATCACAAGGCATGCTGCCTCTTCCCACAAGAACTGAACTGAGCACTTCCTGGGTACCCAGGGCATACCTCAAGCCTATCTTGCTGCCAGGGAAAGCCAAGACAAGGTCCCTGCCCTTGAGGAGCTCACAGCCGTGGGGAGGAACGGGGAACTAACACACAGGAAGAAATGCAAGGAAAATCAATGTCTGGGGCTCCAAAGGAATCCAGGGAAATAGCAGTGAATGGACAGATGAAAATTCCTGCCAACCTGGAGGGAAGACAGAAATAAACTATAGAGTCAACTAGAAAGCTATGAGCATCAGGGAGGAGGATGGGGAATCAAGAAGGGAGCAGGGTAAGGAAAGGACTTTTAAACTTTAAATGGGATGCTTGAGTCAAGGTCCAACGGAGGTGAAGGACCAAGCCCTGACCAAACCATCTGGAGAAGACAATGTGGGGAAAGGAAAGGGAGCAGCCAAAGGATCTGAACACGGGCAGGCCTGGCATTCCTGAGAAACAGCAAGGTTGGAGAGTAGCTGTTTTCTTGGCCAGGGGTTGTAAGAGGGGAAGGGTCCTCTTTAAAAGGACTTACTCTGGGCAGCAGTACAGGGAAGCATCTCTGAACCTCCATTTCAGTTCTCTGTGCAGTTCCAGTGTGGCTGGAAGCGTGGTATTGAGGGAGGGAGTGGGAGGTCACAGAGGTGAGGAGGAGGCACAGATCATCTGGGGGTCTCGGCAGTTTTCCTCAGGGGACACCAGTGAAAGGTTGGGCACAGAGGAGAAATGTGATCAGATGGTGATTCTAAAGGGATTGCTCTGTTTTAAGAACAGTATGGACAAACAGGTAGAAGCTGGGGGAGAAGTTAGCGCAACAGAGTTGGTAAATACATGCCTGATGTTTCCAGCTTCCAAAGTATCTGTGCATTTTGCATTCCCACCAATGTATGAGAGTTCACTTGTCAACACTTGATGTTATCAGTCTTTAACTGTAGCCTTTTGAGTGGGTATATAGTAGTATCTCATCATTATTTTAATTTTTTTCCCTAGATGACTAATGATGTTGAGCATCTTTTCATGAGTTTGCAGTAGAGCAGATGGTGGTTTGGAGCAGGGTGGTGGTAGCACAGAGGATGAGAATGGTCTGAGTCTGGGTGGTAGAAATCTCTAGCGTGGGCATCCTTCCTGAACCCTGTGGGAGAGGGAACCACATCCAAACAAACTGGATCTCTGTCAGAACTGTTGTTCCCAATACTGCTCTTCCCCTTCTTCTAAGAGGCTAGAGCCCTGATTTTGGCCAGGCATATGGCTATCCAGCTGGTACTTCCCGCTTCCCTTGCAGCTAGTAGAGGCCATGTGATTAAGTTTTGGTCAATACTATATGAGCAGAGGAGTTGAGGTAGGTCCCAACACCTTCTTTAAAGGGCAGCTGGCACATACTCTTCACCTCTTTTTTTCTGTTTAATACTTATTAATTAACTTACTTAGCCACACCAGGTCTTAGTTGTGGCATGTGGGTCTAGTTCCCTGACCAGGAATCAAAGCCAGTTCCCCAGCATTGAAAACTCAGTCTTAGCCACTGGACCACCAGGGAAGTCCCTCTTCACTCCTTAACATCCTCTCCCTCTAGCCCTTTCCTTTGAACATAAAAACCATCGCAGGCTCCACCTTCAAGATGGTAGGTGCCAGAGCTAGAAGCCCCTGAGCCCCAGGCACCGTGGAGAGCTCTGTCAGCCCTAGACTGCTGCCTCCTGATGTCCTGAATGAGAGAAAGAAGATACATTTCTAGTCGGTTTCAACCATCATTATTTTGTTTTCCCTGGTGGCGCAGATGGCAAAGAATCTGCCTGCAGTGCAGGAGACCCAGGTTCAATCCTGGGGTTGGAAAGATCCTCTGGAGGAAATTGCATACTCCAGTATTCTTGCCTGGAGAATCCCATGGACAGAGGAGCCTGGCAGGCTACGGTCCATGGGGTCACAGAGTCAGACACGACTGAATGACTGACACTACTACACTCTCATTATTTTGTTGGTGGTAATGTTCTCAGTGAACTTAATCTAAACCCATTTGACAGGCAACCAACAGCATCTGCTGTCAAACAGCTTCTTGGAGGAAGGGATACATACAATTATTAATAGCTTCCAGATGAATAGGGCTCAGGGAATCAGAGACCAAACGGTGAGCACTCTAGTCTGAGGCAGGGTAGTGAGCCTGGCTTGAGGGTGAGACCACAGAGGAAGTGAGAGCAGAAGGCTCGGATCACCCCAGGGCTGGTGCTTTTAAGCCCAGAGAATCCACAGTGTGTTTAATGGCCCCTGGAGAAACGTTACCCCCTTCTCCCAAGGCCCCCTCCCATGTTTACCTTAAATGTATCACGTTGCAGTTTAAACCCTCTTCCCTGATAGTGAAGCAGTTTGGGATGGACACGTACACACTGCTATATTTAAAATGGATAACCGACAAGGTCCTACTGTATAGCACAGGGAACTCTGCTCAGTGTTATGTGGCAGCCTGGACGAGAAGGGAACTTGGGGGAGAATGGATACATGTATAAGTATGGCTGAGTCCCTTCGCTATGCACCTGGAACTATCACAACATTGTTAATCAGGCATACAAAATATAAAGTTTTTTAAATTAATTTTTTAAAAATGAGACAATGCAATGAAATAAAGCCTCTTCCCTTATTCACAGGGAATAATCCTGGCTTCAGCGTTGGAAAGCTGAGCCTCTATGTACCCTTAGATGTGATTAAATGCCACTCCGTCTCTCCACACAGCCAGCCAGGCAAGCAGAGCTGAGTCCTAACCTTCCTCGGTCCCAACCATCTGTTTCTCTAAATATGTTAGTTTCATCCCCAAAGACCAACTCTCAGACCAGACGGAGTGAGCTGGCCAGGGCAGGCAGCCCATCTCCTCCCTCAGCATCCGCCCAGGCCTGGCCTCCCGGGCTCTCACTCATAGAATAGCTCCATCCTTCTCTGAGTCACCTCCCAGACACTCACCCTTTTAGTCTGCGCCAAAGGAGCCAAGCCCCAAGCATGAGACCCCTGGCAGCTCAGCTGGGCTGGGTGTGTGGCAGAGCTGCCTGGAGGGGCCCTCTGCCTTCCAGAAGCCACCCTGATGTCAATCATCTGCGATGCAGGACGACACGCCATTGAAACACCCAGGCCCAGAGCCCAGGGAACATCTTTGATGACTGAGTCGCCCAGGCTCCTGAGGCCAGCTGCTGAGGATTTTCTACACCCAGACGTGCAAAACCAAAAAGCGTTCTTATTTTCACGTGGATTCCATCATGGCATTGTGCAGGTATGGCACTGGGAAGAGAGAGAGTGAGCTTTTCGGTCAAGGTCATTTGAGGTGCCTTGGAGCCTGGCCAAGGACACCCGAGTGCTGGTTCTGTTCACTGTGGAGACAGTGGGAGGCAGGCTGAGAGGGAAGGAGGAAGGGGAAATGAGAGGCACTGCCCTCCATCCTGGGTCCGCGGGTTCCTGCGATGAACGCAGTGCCTTTCTTCCACCAAGAAGGCAAATTGGATTTTTTTCTAAAAATCAAATTTTGATTACCCATAAGTCAGCCTAGCCTCCTGTCCAACCTTCTGGAGAGTATGAGATGAACAAGAGTGTTATACAGATGATGTAATTCCAGCTGAAAATGAAGAAACCGGGGCTTTAGTTAGCCTTACAGCCTCATCTCAGAGACTTTTAAGCTTTGGTTTTGGCTTTTTGTCATATTGTCAATAGCCCAGTAATACCCTCAGCCCCCGTTCTCACACTGACTCTTGCCTGGGCCCAGCTAGAGAACCATCATCAAGTCCAAGAAATGCCTCTTGGACTGCAGCTCCTTGAGCAGGTGTTTCAGGCCCTCAGTCGGGGTGTCCTAAGGTCCCCCAACCATCTGCAGTGCTTCAGGGTGAGCCCTGACCTGGGGCACTGCATTGCTAGAAATTCCAGCCGAGTTCTTCATATGAAGAACATCATGGGAAATGTAGGTGTATATGCAATGGAGGGTGAGAGGAGGAACCTGGGTTTCTTGGGGAAGCTAATTTTATGACTAATTAAATCTGAGAAGATGTGGAAAATCCTAGCACTGATTTATGACACTCCTCACAATAGTCTTCACACCTTCAGTCTCCCCAAAGGGTTGTTTTCTTAGGAAGAGGAGCAAAGGGGGCATCTCAAGGTTTTCTCCTTTGGTGAGAGGGACTAACGGTGCTTGGGTGTCCAGTCTCTGTCCCTCTCTCTTACTTTGTGACCTTGGGCATAATGCATTAACCTCTCAGAGCCTCATTTCCTTACCTGAAAAACTGCACTGTTATGAAAATCACACAGAAATTCACAGAGCATTTAATGTCTCTGACATATAGTAAGCACTCAGGCTAGGGTAGTAGCCATTACTACGCTGTTCATTATATGTGATGTTCTTTGCCTTTTGAATCCCCCCCTCATCTTCTCCTAAAAAGAGGCTGACCTGTGACTGCTGGGTCTGGCCAGGACCTTTCTCAGTGTGGAGACAGCACCTTTCCCACTGAAGTGGGGGCTCCTGGATGGCTGGGGTGTGTCCTCTTCTTCCTCTGGGCCAACCATCCCCATTCCTACCACTCCAGGCCCCGTGCCAGTCTCAGCTTGATCATGAAAGATCCTGAAGATGCCACTGTTGGAGAAGAAAGAAAAATGTTCCCTCTACCCATCTGAGTTCTTGGTTGAGACTCTTGAAAGAAAAGACAGATTAACCAGAGAGAAACAAACAGAAGTGTATGAACATATATACCTCATGAATACATGGAGATACCCAGGCCCCACAAGGTGGCTTTGAATTCAATCTTAAATATCATCTTAATAGGGAAATTGGGGCTTCCCTGATAGTTCATTTGATAAAGAATCCATCTGCAATGCAGCAGGCCCCGATTTGGTTCCTGGGTGGGGAAGATCTGCTGGAGAAGGGATAGGCTACCCACTCCAGTATTCTTGGGCTTCCCTTGTGGCTCAGCTGGTAAGGAACTGCCTGCAATGCAGGAGACCTGGGTTCATTCTCTGGGTTGGGAAGACCCCCTGCAGAAGGGAAAGGCTACCCTCTCCAGTATTCTGGCCTAGAGAATTCCATGGACTATGTAGTCCATGGGCTCGCAAAGAGTTGGAAATGACTGAGCAAATTTCACTTTCACTTCACTTTCACTTTTTAATAGGGAAAGGGAAGAGGCATTGTACCTCTACTTATTAGGGTAGAATCAACTTTAGAAAAAATGAACGGGCGCTCAGAAGAATAAATGGGAGGGATGAGAGTTTGTGAGGGCCTCCCAGGTGGCTCAGTAGGTAAGGAATCCACCTGGAATGCAGAAAATTGCCTGCAATGCAGAAGACCTGAGTTTGATCCCTGGGTTGGGAAGATGCCCTGGAGAAGGAAATGGCTGCCTGGGAAATCCCATGGACGGAGAAGCCTGGCGGGTACTGTCCATGGGGTCGCAAAAAGATGGGCATGACTGAGTGACTAAATCACTACCACCGCATGGCAGTTTGTGACGAAGTTCGTCTGTGTGTATTGTTAACTTCTATTGTTTCCTCTCCTATGATGCCTGATGAAATTCCTTGGGAGGGGATTTGTGACAATTGAGTTCCTTCTGGAGGATCTATATTTATGTAGACAAGAGGAGTTCAGAGAAAGCTTCTCCCTGCCTTTTCTGGTTTTCAAGTGCCTGCAGTTCACAATAATCATTATAACAACATCATTGCAGGCACCTCTTGGGAAGCAAAGAATCAAGAATCTGACCCCTTTCACTTTAAGAATGAATTTCCTTTAACAAGATCTGTGGCCTGGGGCACCCTGCCTGAGATGAGAAGATGACCCAGGAGACCCCAGGGAACTCCCTGGAAGGGAACTGGGAGGCTGGGCCACAAACCCAGGCACAACACCAGCATGGAGGGGACCAGTTCTGGGTATTACATGACCCAGAGGCTGCAAACCTCTCCCAGCACCCCAGCCCCACTGGCTCTGTATGTTAGTGTGGCCACGCTACACACTTCCATTCATTCATTCAGGCATGTTTACTGCACTTGTTTTGTTACTGCTAGGCTCTGCTCTAGCTATGGGAAACAGCAATGAAAAATAAATACCTGATCTTATGGGAGCTTGTTCATTAGGGGTCCCTGTGTGATCCTCTGTCTTAGCAATAAGCTGCTCTTTCCTCTGGTACAGGGAGGGCAACTCACATGAGGGTCTTATGAGCTGCTTCAGGAGAGAAGGGTGGGAGAAGGTCAGAGTGAACTTCCTGCTTCTGCCATTTTCTCAGATTTCTTCAGCTTAACATATTCCATATACCAACATGCTGTATTTGGGGATAGCCTGTTCTGAACCCTGCCAGTACTTAGGAGAAATTTGAGTACAGAAATCACATAATCTAACTTTTATTTTATTTAAAATTGTAATTAAAACATTTATTTAGATTTCAAAGTACTTCGAAAGTAGAGAAAATAGTCAAATGAACTCTCATAGATATTAGTACTTGTTACAGCAGCACCCCACTTCTCTGGACCAAAGTTTGGGCTGCCGTTACAATATACCACAGACTGGGCAGCTCAAATGACAGAAATGCATTTTCTTACAGTTCTGGAGGCTGCAAGTCCCAGAGCCAGGTGCCAGCCAAATCTGTTTCTGGCGTGAGCTCTCTTCCTTGCTTACAGACAGCTGCCTTCTTGCTTAGCCTCACATAGCCTTCCCCTAGTATGTGTCTGAGGAGAGATCTCTTCTTCCTCTTCTTATAAAACCACCAGTTCTATCAGATTAGGGCCCCACCCTCATTTAATTACCTCCTAAAGACCCTTTCTCCAAGTATAGTCCTGTTGGGGCTTAGGGCTTCAGGGTATAAATTTTAGGGAGGCTATAATTCAGTCTATAGCATAGGGAATCTGGAACAAAATTTTCAGGGGCTGTTGGGGGTGACACGGGTGCCAGGAACCTAGAAAGGCCCCTTCCTGGTTCTCCTCCCACAGTCCTTCATTCCCATTCATTAACTTAGTATGTGTAGAGTAGATTCCAGGCACCTGCCTTGTTTGCATTGCTCTGCTTGGCTCAGGAAATTGCCTAGAAACATACACACAGGGACCTAGAAGAAGTAACTTGAGAAATGAGGTGGTCTCATTCGGCAGAACTTGGACTGTGACGGTCAGGGCTCTGGGAGGCCCCGTTCCACCAGCCTTAGCCCTGTGTGGGTCAACCCCAAAAGTACTAGAGGCATTATTTGCTACCAGAGGCACTGCCTGTGTTGGGAGAGAAGAGCAAGTGCTGGAGTAACAGCTTTTATCCCTTGAACAAAGAGTTAAGTGACTGAGTCTAGAGAGTGGAAGGGACTTCCAGCTCAGTGATGAAACTCTAGGATTTTGGAGACAGGTTTTTAATTCAAAATGTGTCATGGGATTCAATATCAAAGTAAAACCATAGAACTTGGATCTAGGGCCAGGCAAAGAGTTCATAGACATAATACTAAAAGCATGATCCATAAAGGAAAAATTGATAAATTGGACCTCATTAAAATTTAAAAGTTCTTCTCTGTGAAAAATTTGTTTAGCAGAAAAACCTGTTAAAAAGACAAGTTACAAAGAGAAAATATGTCACATGTCCAACAAAGGGCTAGTATCTAGAATATATTAAAATAATTCTTGAAACTCAGTTATAAAAAAATAAAAAATACACAATCCCACTAGAAAATGAGCAATTGGACTTCCCCTGGGGTCCAATAGGTAAGACTCTGAGCTCCCACTGCCAGGGGCACTGGTTCAATCCCTGGTCAGGGAACTAGATCTCACATGCTGCAATAAAGATTCAGAGCAGCCAAAATAAATAAAAACTTAAATTAAAAAAGAAGAGCAAAAATATAGAGACATTTCACCAAAGAGAACAGACAGATGGTAAATAAGTACATGAAGAGAAGTTCAACAGTATTAGTTCTTAGGGAAATGCAAACTAAGACCACAGTGAAACAGCACTGCTCACCCCTCTGAATGGCTAGAATAAAAAACAGTGATAACACCAAATGCTAGCAAGAAAGAGGCAAAAGCAAAGAACTGATACAACATCGCTGGTGGGAATGCAAGATGGCACCAGCACTCTGGGAAAACAGTTTGGCAGTTTCTTACAGAATTAAATATACAACTACCATTCAAGGCAGTGTTTGTATTTTATTTCAAAGAAATGAAAACTTATATTCATGCTAAAACATGTACAAACTTTTATAGCAACTTTATTTTTAGTAGCCAAAAGCAACTCAGATAACCTTTAAGATGTGAATGGTTAAACAAACTGGTATATCCATCGGTTCAGTTCAGTTGTCCCTCAGCCGTGTCTAACTCTTTGCAACCCCATGAACCGCAACATGCCAGACCTCCCGGTCCATCACCAACTCCCGGAGTTCACCCACACTCATGTCCATTGAGTAGGTGATGCCATCCAACCATTTCATCCTCTGTCATCCCCTTCTCCTCCTGCCCCCAATCCCTCCCAGCATCAGAGTCTTCTCCAATGAGTCAACTCTTCCCATGAGGTGGCCAAAGTATTGGAGTTTCCGCTTCAACATCAGTCCTTCCAATGAACACCCAGGACTGATCTCCTTTAGGACCATGGCCTAATACTCTATGATAAAAGGAAGAGGCTATTAAGACACCCAGCAACTTGGACAAATCTCCAGGGAATGATGCTCATTGAAAAACACCAATCCCCAAACGCTATATACTATAATACTTCAGATAATATTCAAAATGACAAAGTGATATTGACAGAGATTATTGGTTACCAAGAGACAAGGGTGTGGATGGGTGTGGGTGTGGCTATGGAAGGGCAACAAGTAAGATATTTGTAGTGATGGATAGAAATATTCTGCATCTTTTAAAAATATGTTTATTTGGCTGCTTTGGTTGAGGCACATGGGCTCTCTAGTTGTGGCGAGCAGGCTACGTTGCTCTGTGGCACGTGGAATCTTAATTCCCTGACCAGGAATTGAACCAGCATCCCCTGCATTACAAGGTGGATTTTAAACCACTGGACCACCAGGGAAGTCTCTATTCTGCTTCTTGACTGTATCAGTATCCTGGTTGTGATAGTGGACCATAGCTTGGCAAAATTTTACCACTGGTGGAAACTGGATAAAGTACACATGGATATCTCATGGGATCACTCCATATTATTTATGACTATGCATAAAACTATTTAAAAATAAAATTTTTAAAATTTGCAAAAAATTATTTTAGAAAAAAATTTTTTACTACACCACCTGGCATGTGGGATCTTAGTTCCCTGACTAGAGATCGAACCTGCACCCCGCCCTGCGGTGGAAATGCAGAGTCTTAACCACTGGACTGCCTGGGAAGCCCCTGTATTTTTAGAAAATTACAGCCTCTCCTCTGTGTAGGGTCATCAAAGCCACCTAGGAACTGTTCTGAGAAGTTGCTTCATTGACTTCCTTTGTTATGTACATATGAAGCTTCTGGGCTTCTCTGGCACTCTTTTTTTTTTTTTTTTCTGGTTCTCTTGGTTGGCTCTTCTCAACTTTCATATGCAGAGAAATGGGAGATAACTTGCCTAAGGAGTTCCAAGGCAGTTTTGGTAGAGAAGGTGGTAGTAACCTAACCCCTACTGTCTGTTGTAACTGTAGACCAAAGTCTACAGACTGCAGAGAACTCCATAGCCTCTGAGGTTCACCAGGACCCAGAGAGACTGAGGCTGGAAGGACCTGGGAGGCCAGGTGGGCTGCCCTGAGGAGGCTGGCAGAAGTGTGGGCCTGAGGCAGTGGACAAGCTTAGTTCTCTGTCAGTCTGAGCAGGCCTGCCTTCAATAGCAACACCAACTCACATTTGTAATAACTTGAGATGGAGAAGCCTCTAGAGGAAGATAATGGACTTTCCAGTAATAAGGGCAAGTGAAAGCTGGAAAAACTAATTTGAAAAATCAAAGAGATATAATTGTATTTGCACCTCACACTCATAGAAAAGATCCTGTTTGTTTCAAAAGAGGCTGAAATTGGACCTATGAGGGACAGTCTCCATTTAGCACAGTCCTGAGTTCAACATCTCCTGAAATTGCAAGACAATTTTAAACAGTCTCAACATAGAAGCCTCCCTTTTGTCTTCAGGTGTTGCCTCTATCTGTTACTCTTTCCCTCTCTCCATCTTGTTCAGAATTCCAGGTAGAGTGGATTCAGAAGCAGTCAAGGCTCCAAACAGTCTTGGAGTGATCAAAAGCTATCACAGACCAGAATCTGGCATGCCTGCTGCCCCAACCAGTTACCTTAAGTCTGTGAGTTTGGAGCAGTTAGAGAAGCTTTCATAGACACCAGGTAGCTGTGTTCTAGATGAATGAAGCATATAAGACATATTTGATCTTTAGGAGACAGAAACCATCTCAGAATGGTAAGAGCATGGTGGTTCCCTGTAAGGTGAAAGCTGTCAATCTCTCAAACATCGTGGGACTAGGCTAGAATAAACATACAGCCAGGAACATCCATGGGGCCCAGATCAGGGAAGTTAGGAACCGTCAGAGAGGAGGAGTTCCTTTGGCTGGGCTGATAGTAAAATTGTAAATAGTAAAAATAGTAAAAAAAATAGATTAACAGAAGAAAAACATTTTAATTCATGTGTATGCAGGTCTCATGGTCCTGGAACCAATCTATCACCGATACAGATGGACGACTATATACACACACACACTTGGATTCCCTGTAATTCCAGCCTCCAGCACTGCCCACTTCCTCTCACACCACCTAGTTATTATAGGGCTACCCCTGGCCCCCAAGATGCCCACCACTCCCCTCCCACCTCCATTCACCCAGCCCCTGGGCTCTCACCCCATTATCTTTATGTCACCCTCCTCATCTGGGGTATATCTAGGGTTTAGGCTGGGTACCAGTAGTCCTTCTCACCAAACACACCTTGTGTGCTTGAGAAACTGCAACACTTTCCTCTTCACTTAATGTCTCAAAAGGAAGGTAACGCAAAGCCAGTAAGATATCAGGCATTGCTCAGTTTCCATGGAGAAAATCATCCACACACAAGTCACTCCCTCATTTTGTCCCCTCCCCCCCACCTTCCCTCCTCCAGCATTTTCAGGAAAGCCCAGTGGGCCCTCTGTCTTGCCCTGCAGGACCCTGGCATCCTCCAGACCTTCCCAGACTTGCCCCCTGCACGGTGGCTCTACCAGACATTCATGTCCACACCAGCCCCTTGTCCTCTGGGGCAGAGCAGCCAAGGCTCAGTCTTGAAATCAAAGAGAATCTGTTAGGGATATTAATGGGTGCAATAACCACCGCTTCTATTTTCGTTAGAACACACGCGCTCAAGAGTGAAGAAGCTGTCCCTGTGGATAGATTTCCCCGACAAGCATACTGTCTCCATCTTGTTTCTGAGATTAAAACGGCCTTTTTATTGGAAAAGGACTGATTCCAGGAGAGGCTTTCTGCCTCCAGCACCACTGATATCCAAAAGGTCCCCGTTACCCCACATCGGACCCTCTTAGACTTTGGAAGGAGGAGAGAGCTCAAGGGCTGGTCACCTGCTGGTGAAGTCCTGAGCCACGGGCCTGTATTCTGGGCACCCGGGGCCACACAACCTCCCTGGATTTTGCTCAGAGCCTGGTAAACAGTAGGCACTTGCTGAAGAATGAGTATTTAGATTTATCTGATTTGTGTCCAGTCCATTCCTGCATTGTCTTCCCCACTCAGGTCCCTCAGCATCTGCCTTCTAAGTGGTTCCCCCCCAAATAAATGACTACTCTCTTGTGGAGGGTCTATTATTGATACAAGGAAAGTTGTTCATTGTCTTGATTATGAGGGTGGCCTGGGGGAGGAAAAAGTTATGCTAACCCTCTCAGGATTCCCAGACAGGGTCTAAAATGTTAACTGACAGAGGAGAAAAGCATACAGATTTATGTAATATACGTTTTAAGTGATATGGAAGGCTTCATAAGGAAATGAAGACCTGAAGAAACAGTTCTAGCTGAGTATTGTTATGCTAGGTTTGTTGAAGAGTGGACAGTCATGGAGGAATATGATCAGTCCCGCATAGTATACGGACTAAGTATAATAACGGGAAACTCAGCAGGCCCTTTGTGTCAGGATTCTTCTCAGTACTCCGCTGTCCTCGGAGATAAGGATGTTCCTTTCCTGTAGGACAGGGAGCACACCCCTCACCTGAAGATTTAAGATCTGTTTCAGGGCAGAAGGGTGCCTATGCTGTTTTCTCCAACTCTTTCAGCTTAAAATGTCTAGTATGCCAAGGTGCCATATTTTAACATAGGGTGCCCTGTTCTGTTTTTTTTTTTTTTTTTGTCCTCTCATTAAACTCTGTTTTGATGGGTCACAAAATTGCATGGCAAATTTTTTGTAAAGTTGTTTCTATTAAAAAGTTCCAATATTAAAACTATTAACTTAAAACTGCCCCCCACACACCCTGAAAAACCACCTGCAAAGCATCCTCCTGTCCTTCTGAAGGTCTGGTGAAGCACTGTTTGCATTAACCAGTCTTTTGCTGTTAAGCTCTAACAGCAATTGAGGCAAACACTTTTGAGACCTTTCCTCCACCACTGATCAAACCTGGGATTGACAGTTTGCGAGATAAGACCCATTTAGCCTTCTGAGCTTTCTGAGAAGGCTTGATGAGTGCTTCAGATGGGGATACATAGGACGTTTATCAATTTAAACACTTTAAATAGATGTAGATTATTGCATGTCAGTTTTACCTCAGGAAGGCTGTTAATAAAAAAAGAAAGTTTTTTTTTAAAGAAGTGTTTTTTAGGGGGAATTTCCTGACGGTCCAGTGGTTAGGATTCCTCACTTCCAAGGGAACTAAGATCCCACATGCTGTACAGCATGGTCAAAAAAGAGGTGGGGGTGGTTTGCATTTGTTAGCCCCCCTCAAAGGAGCCAAGCACCTTGACTATACCCATTAAATATAGTTTTCCTACCTTTTGGTATTAAATATTTTTATGAACATAGTGAACAGTACACATTTTCTCTTTACGTTTTACTTGATGAAATTTGCCAACTTTACTGTGGAAGTATGTTTTCAAAAAGTTAATGAGTCCCATGCAAATAAAAAAATGAGCTTGTGTCAAACTTTAACTCTTTATGAGGTAACCAGCAAGATAGTAATGCTAGTTCCCAGAGTGTTGGGGAGGGTGAGGTCTCTGTAGTGGCAAAAAAGAAAGAGTATTTACAGAAGTTTGCTAACTTAGATACAAAACTGACATATCCTACATTAGCCCAACATTACCCTAAAAGGAAAGATAGCAATAATCCCTATTTCCAAGTTTCATAACATTTTTCCTAACAGAGCTTTGGTCCCCTAAAGGTTATTTCTTTTTTATTCATTTTAAAATTTTGTTGGTCCACCTCCAAACTTTGAAACTGCTGGCTCTGGATAATTTTTTTTTTTTTAATATAAGTGGTAATTCAAGAAAACTTAAATTGTTTACAAGAGGCATTTCCCACTCATTCACTATGAAAATAGCTATAATATAACTATGAAAACAATGTACCTTCTCATAATTTTGATAACCACCTTCTTAGGAGAGAGAGAGAGTAATGAGAAAATGACTTCTGCTTTTAACAGCTGAGTGTTTTCAAGAAGCAGCTTTCTAATCTTCATCTTGAATTGAGAGCTCCAAACCCAGCTTATCCTTCTCAGGCAGCTCCTACTGGCTTGGACTGTTGCCCCGGAATTGTGTGGGAAGGGATTTACTGGCAAAATCCTAGAGGAATGGGATCCCAGAGGCCGGGGATGGGGTAAGATTTGGGGAGTTAGAGGGGGGAAAGGGTCCAGAAAGGAAGGTGGGATTTGCGGTATTGTAATTCTGCAGAAGTCCAGGCTGAAAGTCCAAGACTGCTTCACTGAGGTCCTTAAGAGGGCAGAGGAAAATTTTTTTACTGAACCTTAGAAGCATGGAGCTTTCAAAGCAGTCAATTAGGCTTATGGAATTTAAAAGTAAAGCATTTCATGTAAGGCTCTTGTCCTTCTTAGATAACCGAGGCTAGGGAGTAAAAAGTCTTAGCAGCCCTTCCTTTGCCTTGAAGAATTTATGTGTCCAAGTAGGTGGTGTCAATGATGTAGTCTCCTAGATCAATGTTTTATCCCTCCCGGAGGGCACATATGCAGGTGTCCGGAGCCTTCTGAAGATAATGCTTCTGTCTGTAAGAGTGGCGCGTGGTAGAATTTCAGACACTATATCAGGCCAGTAGTGCTGATATTACTAAATAGGGCAGTGAATAGCCTACCACTATTTCTACACTGTCTAATATGGCCACTCACCACGTACTGAGCACTTGAAATATGGCTAGTCCAGTATCAGTTTGCTCTATGTGTAAAATATACATTAAACTTGAAAGACTTACTGAGGGGAAAAAAAAAAGCATGTGAAATATCTCCAAAATATTTTTTATACTGATCACACGTTGAAATATTTTAGATATATTGAATTTAAAATGTTATTAAAAATAAATTCCCATGCTTCCTTTTACTTTTTAAAAAGTGTCCACCAGAAAAATTTAAAATCTTCCTGTGGCTTCAATCACATTTCTACTGGACAGAGCTGACCTATGCTCTGCCTTCCCACCCAGTTCCAGAGAGACAGCAGCTCCCAGCTGTCATCCCTCCCACCTCTCTAGACAGGAGTTTGCTTTTAAATTGCAGCTCCTTTCCTCTGGTGCTCATTCATGGGATAGATGGCTCTTGTCCCCAGGTAGTAGTTAGTCTATTCATGGTCCCTGGAAGAAATGATGCAGGAGTGCTGTACAGGACTGGGAAATTGGGAGACTTGCAGTGTAGTCCCAGTGTTGCTGCAGATGGGGAGCAGATTATGCCACCCCGAAATATGCTACTTTGGCATAAAGATTGTTTGAACTCATGGCATTTAAGAAGAACCAGATACAAGAAAAGCTCTGCCCTCCCCCTATTTGCCTAAAAGCAGTTGCAGAGATGTTCCCCTCCCATCTCTACTAGGAAGAACAGAAGTTAGCCATGGGGGGTAACTCTAGACCTTTATCATCCCAGAGGTGGCACCGGAGAAACTGACAGAATAAACTTTACTAACAAGCCCTTGTCTTCTATTAGTTCCCTCGTATATTTACCTTCCTCAAATTTTCCATGCCTAGACACTCAAAAAGTCTTTTTTTCTCTGTCACTTCTCTATAAATTTATTATTCCTTGGTTATGATGCAACATAAGCCCAGTTCTAACCACGCTTTGAGTTACTCATCATTGTGGTTTCTCTCAAGTGATGTGTTAATAAACTGCTCATTTCCTCTTGTGACTCTATCTTTTGTCAGTCTAATTTGCAAGACCACAAAACAATGAACCTAAGATGGGTAGAAGAAAAAGGGAATATTTCCTCCCTGACACCACTGACTTCCGGTGGGACCAGGGCAAATCCCTAAACCCCTCAGGGCTCTCCCTTCCACATTTCCTGAATGACCCAGCCTGAGTGAGATCAACATGAAGGCCCCCCCACTCCAGCTCTATTTGCTTGAGGATGTAAGAAGAGAAAGGGGCTTTTATCACATTGTTATTGTTCGGTGCACCTGCATGCTCTCTCAGTGGGGTCCAACTCTCTGCGACCCTATGGACTGTAGCCTACCAGGCTCCTTTGTCCATGGGAGTGTCCCGGCAAGAATACTGGAGCGGGTAGGCATTTCCTCCTCCAGGGGATCTTCCCGACCCAGGGATGGAACCCTTGTCTCCCGTGTCTCCTGCACTGGCAGGTGGGTTCTTTACTACTGAGCCACCAGCTTTGGTGACCTTGTAGCTTTTGTTTAGGAGAGCAAACCACAGCAGATGCGCCAGACTGGACCCTCTCACCCTGGTCCAGAGTTGTGACTTCTTCTAACTCTGCTCCATTTCATCTGGGAAAGTAGTTGCTGCCACCGTGTTTTTGTCCGTATCATTCCTTCTCTGTTTATCAATGCTAATGCACCCAGCTTATATTTAGTGCCTAATATGTGCCAGGCACTGGGATACAAAGATAAGAACACTTAGGGCTGCTTGAGCACTCATCTATCCATAGGTATGACCACTGACAGACAACTGTAATCCAAGGTGGGCAATTTAGTGAGTGATCTGTGCTTGGGTAATACTGCGGAGAGACAAAAGATGGGCTTGGGACAGGAAGATTTCCTGGAAGAAGGACCACCTGTGCTGTGTCTTGTGGAGTAGGTGGGTGTCAGCCAGCTAAAGAGATGTGGGAAAAGAAAGGCATTCCAGGGGGTGGCAACTGTGTGAGCAAAACAGGGAGACAAGGCTCATCTTGGTGCGGAACAGGATTATAAATCATTTAGTTGTTAGACCTTAAAACTCAGTAGTGAGAGGAAGCAGGAAAGGCAGGCAGGTGACTCTGCCCCAGGGCAGCATTAAGAACTCCTTAGGGTATTAGGTCCCTTTCCTGGTACATTTTCCTGCCTTCCTCCCTTCCATTTTCCTGACTTAGTAAAAATTCTAATTCCTGTTTGCAGCCTCTTTTGGACTCCAGCTTCTGTCCTCTTGCCAAATACCACTCCCACCCCCTCATGTCATCAGGGGTGATTCACCTGTAGGCTCCTGCATCCTGAAAGCCTCTGCAATGAGCCAGGAAATGAGTTCTGAGTGTCTGGGAACAGTCCCCTACTTTGAGATTGGGAGCAGGGAACATCCATTCTGTGTCGGTGTCTCCATTTGTTCCTTGTTGCTTCCTCTGGACTTGTAGGTTGTTGCAGCAAATCCCAGCTGCTCTGTAGTGAAATCAAAATAATTAGAAGTTTTACAGGAATTACAAAATTCCTGTAAATATATGTGCCTTTAGAAGATTGGTTATCGTGAAGATGTTTTTGACTGCCTTTTGTAGCCCATTTTCTTCCCCAGCAGGACCCAGGTATAATTTTAGGTAAAAGTAGAAAGAAATTATGATGCTATAGTCATCATCTAGTTTTAGTAATATACCTACTTCAGAGAATCTCAGTCTCTCTGAAGCACTCCCTGGGTACAAAGAGCAGTCATTGAATTCTGGAGAGTTTGGGCAGGATCCTAACAGGAGTTTCTCAGGCCTGGGACATGTTCCACTGCTTTGAGAAGTGGAGCCGTGGACAGATCTGCTGCTGTTGAAAGTGTAAGACATATGGGTACAACCAGCATGATCACTTAGACATCATTAGTCCGGGATCATTCCATTTTCTGTAGCAATTCCCTTCTGTCTCCTCTCACCTGAGAAACTGTTGTGGCCACTGCCTAGGCCTCAGTATGTCCAGAAACCATAAAACCATCAAAATTCCCAGAAACAGACTGGTGTTTTTCCCCTCTGATGGTTTCCTGTAGCAGCAAAGGAAAGGACCCAACAGCCATTCTCAATGCCCATTCATGGACCTGCAGTTTTCTTGTTATATTATCATTATTATTTCTTTTGCTCAGGAGAAAGGAAACGGGCCTATTACATACAGTTGGCCCTCTGTCTTTGTGGGTTCCACATCCATGGATTCAACCAACTGGAATCAAAAATATTCGAGGAAAGATAATTTCAGAAATTTCTAAAAAGCAAAACTTGAATTTGCTGCATGCCAGCAACTATTCGCATAACACTTGTATTAGCTATTATAAGTAATCAAGAGATGATTTAAAGGATAAGGGAGGACCTGGGTTAAGTCCTGTAGGAGAAGGTAATAATTTTTTCTCTACCCTCCTAGGTTCTGTAGCTATAGCCCTGGAAATAAAACTGACAAAAGAAAATTTAACAAGAGAAAAACAGAGTTGATTAATACATGCAGTATGCATATACATGGGAGAAACTCAGTGATGACTAATTCAAAGGGATGGTTAGAATTTTGAGCTTGGAAATTCCCTGGTGATCCAGTGGTTAGGACTCAGCACATTTACTGCAGGGCCCAGGTTAAGATCCTGTAAGCCAAGAAGGGCAGCCAGAAAAAAGAAAAAAGAACTTGAGACTTATACAGCATCTTTTTTTAAGATTCATTTAGTTATTTTTGTCTGTGCTGGGTCATCGTTGCTGTGCACAGGCTTTCTCTAGTTGTGACAAGTGGGGGCTACTCTTCATTGCAGGGCATGGGCTTCTCATTTCAGTGGCTTCTCTTGTTGCGGAACATGGGCTCCAGGGCCCTTGGGCTCCATACTTATGATGCACAGGCTCAGTCGCTCCATGACATGTGGGATCTTTCTGGACCAGAGATCAAACCCGTGTCCCCTGCACTGGCTGGCAGATTCTTAACCGGTGGATCACAAGAGAAGCCCCTTATATCGCATCTTAATAAAGAACAATAAATTTGTAGAGAAGTGATTAGACGAAAGAAAAGGAGTTTAGGCTTTTCAGGGTGGCAAACTGTGGGAAGGTAAATATATGGGAGAAAGCTAATAGCAGATGAAGGTAAGGTTTAGTAAGGTTTGTTTCAGAGATTCCTCTTAATGCCATCCCTGTCCTGCTAAGAGTCTAGAGTTGTCTTTGGTGATTAAGAGTCCAAGAGTTATCTTTCTCTTTCCTGGCACTGAGGAGGGAGACACCTTTACAAACGAAAATTAATATCATGCTCTCAGCCAGGTGGGGAAGGGAAAATGGCTTTTTTTTTTCATTTGCTGTTTTGTAATTGTCTTCAGCACAAAGTGATCCTCATGTGAAAGTGGTATGTTTTCGGTGGCATGTTCTAGTCCCCTTCATTGTTAACTCCATCAGCTGAGTGACCTTCATCAGTTTACCCACCTTCTCAAAGCCTCAGAGAGGCTTACAAAATAGGTTCAATAAGAGTATGTTCTGTATATTATCATATGTGAAATAGCTCGCCAGTCCAGGTTGATGCATAAGACAGGGTGCTCAGGGTTGGTGCACTGGGATGACCCTGAGGGATGGGATGAGGAGGGAGGTGGGAGGGTGGGTCAGGATGGAGAACACATGTACACCCATGGCTGATTCATGTGAATATATGGCAAAAACCACCACAATATTGTAAAGTAATTAGCCTCCAATTAAAATAAATTTGAAAAAGAGTATGTTCTTCTTCATAGAGCTGTGATGAGGATTAAATGAAATATTGCACATAAATCTTTTTTTTAATATGCAAGTATTTGTTTTAATTACTCCTAATTGGAGGTTCCTATTTTTGCAGAATAGCAAGGCATTTTATTATTCACTTTTTCCATTCCTTTTTTTTTTTTTACTGAAATATAGTTGATTTACAATGTTGTGTTAGTTATAGGTGTACAGCAAAGTATTCAGCTATATATATATATATATGATTGTATTTCAGATTCTTTTCCACTATAGGTTATCACAAGAATATTCTTTCCATTCTTTAAATGTTTCCACTGGTTTTGGCAAATTCACCTTCTTTTTTTTTTCCCCACACTGTGCCACTTGTGGGATCTTAGTTCCTTGACCAGGGATTGAACTTGGGCCCTCAGCAGTGAAAGCACAGAGTCCTAACTGCTGAACAGTCAGGGAATTCCCAGCAAATTCACATTATCCTCGTGACTGTATTTCAGAGTAATCCCAGGTATGTTGGTGGATTCATCATCAACCCACTGTGTGTCTTTCTATAATACTGAAGAGTACCACTCTGCAACCTGCATAAACAGGGAAAAGGTGGGGGGTCTCTGGGCAGCTTCTTCCAAGTGGCTGGAGCCTTGCATTAGGCAGGTTGAAGTCTAAATATGTGTCCAATCTCATGGGTTAAAGTCTTACAGGATTGTAGCAGCAAAACATCACTCCAGGAGGGTAATAGTTATCAAAAACCAAAAAGCCCCTTGGAAAGTATTTTCTGCAGCTTCTTCACTTTGCCTTCATAGAGATATAAAATCACTGCCATACCTGGCAAAGCTTGCCCATACCAGCTGTCAAAGAGGCCTGTCCAAAGACAAAACGCTAAGAGCCTCTTGGATAAAGATCTACCACTTACTCTCACAACACAGAAGGCATCTTCAGGTTCCTTCTCTTTTAAGAACTTCAGGATGAAAAAAAAAAGAACTTCAGGATGTGTCCTGCATGAATTGTGGGTTTTATGTGTTCTCATTGCACTAAAGGAACACTCTGTTACAGAGATAAGAACTAGTTCTAGGAGTTTTACTATCTAGCCATAGCAAAGTGCTTCAAAGTAGCCCTTGCGTCATTTAATATCTTCTTCACTGATAATTCTGGTGTTTCCCAAGAGATCCATTGCACTGTGTAACCATACTGCATTTCTCAGAAGAAGGTGTCTTTCTGTAAGGATTACTGAAAAAGTGTTCAAAGCCTTGGGGAGCCCTGAGATGGGAGGTGACTCAATCTGATGCAAATGCAAAGTAATGGATCCAAAAAGACCACTGTCTGCCTGGGAGTCTTCCATCAAATGCCGTTATGTCTCATACTGTGACACAAACACTGGGCGCTTTGAGTTGAGAGCTGTTCTTAGTGTCTGTTAAGAGCACTGTCCTGCTTGCCTCTTTGGGGAGGAAGATTCCCATTGAAGTTTTCACCGTTCTAGGACAGGCATGTCTGGGCCTAAGGAAATACTGTCTGGGCTGTATTCACCCAACAATAGTTTGTTATTCTGAGAGGAAAGGATGATCCAGAAGTTAAAAACATGGCTTTGGGAACCACATTGCCTGGCTTTGAATCTCGTCTCTGTCACTGTGTGGCCTTGGACAGATTACTTAACCTCTCTGGTCCTCAGTTTCTTCATCTATAAAATAGAAAATATATTTCATAGGGTGCTGAGTTTTTCAAAAATTTTTGTTTATTTTATTTTTATTACTTATTTGGCTGCTGTGGGTTTTGTGGCACACAGGATCTTCCATCTTCATTGTGGCATGAAAAAAATCTTTAGCTGTGGCATGTGGGATCTAGTTCCCCCAACCAGGGATTTAACCCAGTCTCCCTGCATTGGGAGTGCAGAGCCTTAGCCACTGGACGACCAAGGAAGTCCCAGTGCTGAGTTAATTTTTTTAAATGAATGTGTGTACAGCACTTCAAATGAAACCTGGAGTACAGGGAGGTTTATGTGTTAGCCAGTCACATCATCCAGGACCCAGGGAAGGGCCCTCGGCATAAGCCCTCAGCAGTGGCAAGTAGACCATTTCTTTCTGGCTGAGATCAGTGGATGGGACAAAGCCCCCTGTTATGAGTCAGGATTCCTAAGTGTGTTCCCACCAGACCTGCAGGCTGTGACCTTGAGCCGTGGTCCTTTTCTCCTTGACCCTATTTCCCCTTTTGTAAACTGTGGGGGTTGGCCATGGGGGGGCGGGTCTCAGAGGTGAGGTCCTCATAGTGAATGACGGGGACAGAAGCAGAGACGTGAACTAAAATGAGAAAGCAGAAATCCAGGATGACCTTTTAGGGCTCCCGAAGGTAGACCGGTGAGCGGGAATACTGCTGGCCTGGGGGGACGGCGGCAGGCTCAGATGAGGGGCCTCGTCTCTGCTCGGGTTGGACGGGATGAGAAACCTCATCCTGTCCCACTACCTCCCGCCCTGAACTCCTTGGCAGCATGCAACAGTGTGGCTCTGACAACTCCTTTCCCTTACTCTGGCACTCTAGTTTACTGCCGAAGTGTAAAGTGTTCACGCTGAGAAAAGCCTGGAAAGTTTCAGTAAATGCTTCCCAGGGGTTTATCTGTGCCAGGAACTGGAATTCAGGGAGAGAATGAACTGCCTTCTCCTCCTGGGAAGTGATGCTGGCAGCAGCAGGACACGATGCCGAGAGGATACGATGCCTGAGAGGCCTGTGCAGAGTTCCTAGGGAGGTTCCTTAAGGGAGAGACTTGGGGAAGAGCCAACTGAGGGCCATACATCGCGGCTGTGGCCCCTGGGAGAAGGGTCTTCTGAGACCTCATTTCCATGCTGACTTGGAGGATCCAGGAGATAAGAGGGAGGTCTCGGCTGCCTCTGAAGAGGTTAACCTGCCAGTTGCACCAGGAAGAGGCAAAGATTAAAGGTCAGGGAGAGCTTTCTTTGCTGGTGACCCCCTTGGGGAAGGGTCTTTGGCCTGGTCTTCCTAGGAGTCACCCTGTGGAATGAAATCCAGTTCACTACTTTTACAGATGCCAAGGACAGGGCCAGGTGCTGGACATAAAACCCAAACTAAAATGCAGCTCCTTAGGGATTTCCTTTGCAGTCCAGTGGTTAAGACATACAACAAGAGCAAACGAGCAAAACCAGGAGCACTGGAACCAGGATAAAACTTTCTCCTACAAAGTACCCCCAGCTTCCTCTACTGGCAAACATTACCATTGTAATTGGAACAATAGGGATTAAAGGGTCTGATCCATTATCGAGAGCAGATCATGAAAGGTTGATTTAGCTCTGAAAGGCAATAAATTGATAACTAGCACAACAGTCAAGAACTTTAAAACAGCTATTATGAATATATTCAAGGATGGAATGGAAGAGACAAACACAATAAATAAACAAATGGATAATCTTAGCAGAGAAATGGAAACTATAAAAAAGAACCAAGTAGAATTAGACATCAAAATGGGGATTAGCTAATTGGTTTTTTGATGAAGGATCCAAAGAAATTCAATAGGGAAAGGAAAATTTTCAACAAACTGTACTGAAAAAACTGGGTAAACATATGAGATTGTTTGTGATCCTAAACAGAAAAAGTTAAGAAACAAAGCTTCTAGAAGAAAGCATTGAAGAAAATCTTCATGATCTCAAGCTAAGCAAATATTTCTTAGACTGGACTCAGAAAGCAGTAACCATAAAGACTGAGAAATCAAAATATATTCTGTTCATCAAAAGACACTGTTAAGAAAATGAACAGGCAAGTCATGGGCTAGGATATGTCTAGATCCCAGTCTATCTTTGTAACTCATATTCTGCAAAGAGTTTGTATATATATTATGTAAAAATTCACACAATTTCAAAACACAATTAAATTCATACACAATTAAAAAGCACAATAAAAAGAATAGTGAAAAGACTTGAACAGACACTTCACAGAGAAAGATATACAAATGGCCAATAGGCACATGAAAAGGTAAACTGCATCATTAGTCATTAAAGAAATGCAAATTGAAACCAAATGACATATACCGTTTCATAGTCACTAGAATGACTAAAACTTAAAAGACTGGCAGAAATTGTTGGCAAAGACATAAAGCAATCAGAATTCTCATAACTGCTTATGGGAATGTAAAATGATAAAACCACTTTGGTAAACAGTTTGGAAGTTTCTTTTAAAGTTGGACATATACCTACTCTAATGATCTAATATTTCTACTCCTAGAGATTTACCCAAGATAAATGAAACTTTTAATCCAGACCTGTGTCCAGTTGTTCATGACTACCTTATTCCTACTAGCCAAAATCTGGAAGCAACCATTTAGCCTCCAACAAGTAAATAGATTTAAAAGATTGTAGTATATCCATAAAATGGAATAGTACTCAACATTAAAAAGGAACATTAAAAAGGAAATGTTAATTCAAGGAGCAGATAAGTCTCTGAAACATTATGCTGTACAAAACAGTACAGATAGCATGATTCCATTTCTATGAAATTCCAGAAGAGGCAAAACTAAGCCAGATGATTGAAATCAAATGGGTGATTACCTAGAAGGGTGGTCATAGGTTGACCACAAAGGGGCAGGGAATAACTTTCTAGGTTGACGGGAAACTTCTATACTTTGATTAAGGTGGTGATGGCAGGGGATTATGCATTTGACAAAACTCAGTGAGCTGTATATCTTATCTTTCATATTTATTTATTCGGCTGCACCAGGTCTTAGCTGCAGCATGTGGAATCTTTGATCTTTCTCGTGGCATGCAAGATCTTTAATAGTGGCATACAGAAACTTTAGTTGCAACATGTGGGATCTAGTTCCCTGGCCAGGGATCAAACCCAGGCCCCCTGCATTGGGAGTCTTGGGCACTGGACCAACCAGGGAGATCCCTCAATGAGCTATATACTTAAAATGTTCATTTTATTTATAAATTATACTTGAATAAATTCGGTTTTATAAAGGGATTTATTGAGCATGTACTAGATGCCTGGTTTGTGAACTGTGAAGAAAGAATGAACATAAAATAAGTTTTATAGAAAGAGAGGAACAAAGAGGAAGTAGTTGAAGATATACAAGAGAAGGAATAACAAACAAGGTATTTAAGAAGATGAGAAAGGAGGGACACTTAGAGCCCAGTTGGCTGTGGTCAGCGTGGTAGACACGGAGACAAGCAAAGGAGGACAGTGGAAGAAAGAGCTGCTGAGAAACAGGTAGGACGGTCAAACCACGCCATGGTCCCAGCTGAGCCTGATAGACTTGAATCTCTGACTGCCCCAGGGATAGAATTTCTCCAGCATTGCTTGGTCAACTAGCGGAGGGGCAGGGAGTGGGTACACATTGTGGGGTGTTTAAAAGCATGTGTCATGGATGGGAAAAATAATAGGAGTTGGAGGCACTGACAACTACCAACACACAGGGGTTAAGCTGGGAGGGAAAGGAAGTGAAGCCAAGAGGGGAGCAGAGGGCGAAAGTGGAAGGCTTGTGGGACAAGCGGAACAGGTGAGAGCGCTAGAAGCAGGAGGTCTCGATCCCGCTGGGTCTGCAATTGATGATGGTCTGGTCTGATCTACTCCTCTCTCTCCTGGGCTTCTCCAGTGGCCCGGTGGTAAAGAATCTGCTGGCAGTGCAGGAGACACGGGTTCAGTCCCTGGGTCAGGAAGATCTCCTGAAGGAGGAAATGGCAGTATTTTTGCCTGGAAAATCCCATGGACAGTGGGGCCTGGCAGGCTATAGTCTATAGGGTTGCAAAGAGTCGGACGTAACTGAGTGACTAGGCACGCCTACACCTCTTTCTCCTACAGACACAAAACCTGGATTTCTTTGGTATTCTTTTTTCCAGTGAACTCCTCACGTTTAAATCCAAAGTGTCATGAAGCGAAAGTTTTGCGCAGATTTTCTCCACCTAATAGATACATTCTCCTGAGGCTGTATTCATACAGAGCTCTGCCTGCCCACCTCAGCAGCATACTGCACACTGCAAAAAAAAAAAAATTTTTGTTTTATTTACTTATGTATTTATTTATTTGTCTGCATCGGGCCTTAGTTGCAGCCTGTGGGATCTTCAGCTGCAGCATATGGGATCTAGTTCCCTGACCAGGGATCAAACTTTGGACCCCCTGCATTGGGAGCGCAGAGTCTTAGCTACTAGACCACCAGGGAGGCCCACCTCACACTGCCCTTTTAAACCGAGAACACAGCTACCCAGTCTTAACATGTTCACACCCTATAGCCAGCAATTTCACGTCTAAGAATTTATTCTTACTGCTGCACCTGGACATGCACAGGCTATTTGTTTTAATGCCATTTACAGTCATAGGAGGAATAACACACCAGGAGGCTCGTTAAATGAACAATAGCACTTCCGTGCAATGAAATACCATTGTATCCATTACAAGAAAAAGAAAGTTCTTTCCGTAACAATATGAACTGGTTTCAAAGTGTTTAAAGGGAAAATGAAAATAAGATACCAAACAGTATTTTGTTTTATCATTTGTGTGAAAACAAAAGTACATGGACTCCTAGAAACTGGACACTAGTCACTCCTGGGGCAGTTCTGTAGCTTAGGGATAGGAGAAGGACTGATTTTATACTCCACACCCTTTGTACCTTTATAATTTTGTGTTAGTCTACCTTTAGAATTTTGAGAGAGTAAGAGTTTGAGAAATGGAAAGAGAGGCTGGGGAGTGGGGGCAGTAGTGAGAGAGAGTATAAATGAATAATTAGTGTCTGGAAAACCTCAGACACTGGGAAACCTCAACCTAAGAATGAAGCCCTAAGAAGCACCTTCAGGACTTTACCCCCCAGGGTCCCTCCATTGTCACTGGACATTTCAAGCACCTATCCAGCTCCAAACAGCTGCATCTCAGAGCACCACTCTCGCTCTCTGGAATTGGGATCCACCACTTATCTCTGTCCAGACACCTCTCCTTTACTCAGCTTCCTGGCAACCTCACTTGCCCAGAGCTCAGCTAAGAAGCAAAACATTTTAAAAAATGACTCTGAAGTATCATCATACATGTCACTAAAGCTCATGCATTTGTTTGATCCTAACTCAGAGCCCATTTCCCTTTGTGAGGACCTTCAGGTCCCTGGAGTTGGTATGAGTATTATTTCCTAATTAATTAATTTGGCTGTGTCAAGTTTTAGTTACGGTATGTGGGATCTAGTTCCCTGATCAGGGAATCGAACCAGGTCCCCTGCATTGGGAGCTCGAAGTCTTAGCCACTGAACCACCAGGGAAATCCTGAGTGTTATTTTAAACTGAAAACATTTTAGGGGCTTCCCTGGTGGTGCAGTAGATGAGAAGCCACCTGCCAATGCAGGGGACGCGGGTTTGGTCCCTGGCTTGGGAAAACTCCACTTGCCTCAGAGCAACTAAGCCCACATGCCGAAACTACTGCAGGCCCTGCACCTAGAGTGTGTGCTCTGCAACAAGAGGGGCCCCCGCAGTGAGAAGCCCACGCGCCACAATGAAGAGCAGCCTCCATGAGAGAAAGTCTGCACACAGCAGTGAAGACCCAGCACAGCCAAAATAAATACCTAATGAAGAAATAAACTGAAGACATTTGAGACACAGCAGGTATAGAGAGAAGCCTTTTGGAGTTTCCCTTATCTGACTACAAGGTAAAACCTTGGAAAGTGAAGGTGCCGTAAATCTCTTCTTCCAGGAATCTTTGCTCCCAGCAGAAAACCAATCACTGGATGAGAAATTATATAAACTAACATTATCACAAACGTTCATACCTTCCATTTGTTTCCCTGAAAGCCACTTTGTCTTCCCTAAGAAAAGGCTCATTTGTCCTTCCCATACAGGCCCTCTCTCCCCGTCCCTTTCCCCTGTTAAGCTGGTATGGAAAGTCCTATTTCTAGATGTTCAGTGAGCCATTTCGTCTGAATGCTCCCACATGCATCTGAATCAAATTTGTGTATTTTTCCTCCAGTGATCTGTTATCAGTTAGCCTCTGATCACTGGACCTAAACTAGTAGAGGAAGAGTTTTCTCTCCTTGCTGAGTTTTTTTTTAATACTTATTTTTATTTATTTGGCTGCACCAGATCTTAGCTGTGGCACACAGGATCTCTGGTCCTCACTGCAGGATCTCTTAGTCGCAGCGTGTGAACACTTAGTTGTGACATATGGGATCTAGCTCCCTGACCAGCAATCGGACCAGGCTCCCTTCATTGAGAGCGTGGAGTCTTGGGCACTGGACCACCAGGAAAGTCCTTACTTTGCTGAGTTTTAACTGAGCTTGGTTAACAGGCCCATAGGAAAAAAGAGACAGCAAATTATAAGAAGAGAGGAATGTTATCTCATGCAGAAACCTTCCTTCAATTTCACTAAGTGATAGATGACAACCTAACTGTTGCACGGAAGACAGAAACGTCTATTTAAAACAAACAAACAATAATAACCTCAAAGAAGTGCAGGTTATTTGCCACTTTGCATGTCCTGATGTCACGAGGGCATCTGGAATTAGCCCACAGCCCAGCGGCTGGTATCTGTAATCATGGCCCATGCTTTAGCACAAAGAGCTAAATTCTCTTTGGGGCTTTCTGATGGAAAAAAGAGAGCAGAGCCTGTCAGGGAGATTTCTATATAAACCTTTTAAAACTGTCTGAGGGTTAAAGGGATAAACCCCATCACTTCAACATCTTGGCTTTTACAGAACAACTCACTCCCCTAAGGTTTCACTTCAGTGCAGCGGGAGGGAGAAGGGAAGGTTTGTTCAGTGCTTAGACGATTACAAAATCACAGAATTCAAATAGACAAAGGAAAATCAACAGCAGCTTGCCTCCATGGGCTCTTGAATAAGCCCAGCAAGGGAGGAGTCTGTCCTGCCCAAAAGGCAGCAGGGCTCAAAACCAGGGTCCAGATTCTTGCTCTGCAAAAACCTGTAGATAAACACAGTCACTCGATTCTCTAAGCCTCTGCTTTGTCTTCTGTACAATGGGAATAACAACCTCTAAGCTCTTGGTGTTACCAAATCATTGTGATTATTTAATTCGGTTCAACTTATTCTAACAAATATTCACTGAGAATCTACTGTGTGCCCTGCCTGGCACCAGGTAATCCCTGTAGGGAGAATGGAAAAATGAATAAAACATAGTTTTTTACTTCAAAGAGCTTGTCATCTGGCAGGACCAAATTAACTACCAGATGGTGTGAGATAATAGAAAATATCTGTTGGTCTCTGTTCCTGGTTCTTGACACAGAGCTCCTGAAACCCTTGTAATTTCCTGGAGGATAGCAGTGAATTGTATTCTAAAGAGGAGACTCTGGGTGGACTCCTACAAGGCTCTTGGCTGGAAGACCAAACCGTAATTAGAAACTTGGGATTTTCAGCCCTGCCCTCGCTTCCTCTTGAAAAGGGAAAAAGGCTGAAAATGGAGTTATTGATGGATAATTCTGAAGTGATGAAACCTCCATAAAAATCCCAGCTGTATGGGATTTGGAGGACTTCTAGGCTGGTGAGCAGGTGGAGATTTGGGGAAAGAGGGCACGGAGGCTCTACAACTTCTCCCTGTGTCTTGCCCTATACATCTCCCATCTGTCTGTTCCTGAGATATAGTCTTTCATTATATACCGGTAATCTAGTAAATAAAACGTTTCTCTGAGTTCTGCAGGTCTGAGTTAGCAAATTAATGAAAATCAAGGAGAGGGTCATGGGAACCTCTGATAAGCCAGTCAGAAGTACAGGTAACGACCTGAGCTAGTGACTGACACTGAAGTCCAAGGAGGGAGTCCCTGGGCCTTCCAGCCTGTAGCCCATCAGTCAGAAGCACAGGCGATAATCTGCGGGTGGGGGTGAAGAGTCAAGAGAGCAGTCTTGTGGGACTGAGCCTCAGCCTACGGGATCTGATGCCATCTCCAGGTAGATAACATCAGGACTGAGTTGAATTGTAGGACACACAGCTGGTGTCTCAAGAATTGCTTGTTGGTGTGGGAAGACCCCCCTGCCCCGTACACACACACCGAAAATCAGGTCTTGGAACATACTTTAGATGGGAAAGTGCCTTAGTAAGGAAACCCTCCTCTACAAAAGTGAAGTGTCAGTACTTTTTCTGGAAGCTTGGAGTTTGTGGTGACACTCTTACAAAAGGAGCTGCTGCTGCTGCTGCTGCTGCTAAGTCACTTCAGTCGTGTCCGACTCTGTGTGACCCCATAGACAGCAGCCCACCGGGCTCCCCCATCCCTGGAATTCTCCAGGCAAGAGTACTAGAGTGAGGTGCCATTGCCTTCTCCGACTAAGGAAGCAGCATAGCTTAAAACCAGGTTTAGTAAACTAAGTCCTGGGAGCAGCACCCTGTCCAAGTCCCACCATCCAAGAATCCATCTTTCTTGTAAACTTTCCAAGAAAAAGATGCAATTCCACCCTCCAAACCAAGAGACCCCTTGATCCTGCTGATCTAGCCTCTTAAAGCCTCCGGAATCAGCCCCCTGGCATAACTGGAGTCCTGCTCACAAGTTGCTCTGCCGGAAGCCAGCACAGGAGATCCCACCCATGACAAGGTCATGCGGAAGAGACCTGCTCGAGCATCTACCCCAAAACCAGAATCTGTCTGTCTTACTATTTTATGTCTTTCACCAACTCTTCTGACATTAACAGGGGGCTATCCCTGACCACCTTTCTCTGGAGAAAATTAACTGAGGGCTCTAGCTAATAAGTCTCCTGGACATGAGAGGAATATTTCAATTCAAACCCCCTCTGTTGGCATTCTAGCTTGCTTGGCAGGTTTATCCAGACTCTTGCAGCTACGCATGTGATTGTTCACAGCCTCCCAACTGTGAGAGGCACGGGAAGCTTAAAACATAGAGCCTTTCAAAGAGTTAAAAATTATTAGAGTAGTGCTGGTATAGGATTTCACTGTTGAGCCAATGCTTGCTGCTAAGTTCCCATATCTCTTATCCACTGTGCACCTGAGAGTGCACTAATTAACACAGTTGGAATGTAAGAAAAACAAGTGTAGCCTTGGAATTAACCATATCAGACCTTTGAGCTAATTGGTTCTTTCTTTGTTGTAACTCACTGCACCTTTGGTCCGTGAGAATGTAACTTTGGTTAGCACTTTCTGAGGCTGACATAGATTGGAAATATAGAGAAAAAACACTTCAAGGGAAAATAAGTTTTCTGGTTGAGCAACCTTTATCAAAAGAGGGTCATAAAATGACCACAAGCCTCCAAGGCCAGAAGATAATGTACACAACATTGTTTATGGGAAGGGTATGCAGAAAAAATCCTGGTTTTGATAAAGACAAAGCAGATGTAATGTTTGGGCTGACTCTGTATGACTTTGCATCTTTCATTTCCCTCTACGTACAAGTCAAGGTATAAAAGTTCTTTTTGAAAATAAAGTTACGGGCCTCGCTCACCAAAGCTTGGTCACCCCATGTCATTCATTCATTCACCAACATCATCCATCCTGAGGATATCCCTGGACTCTGCTGAGGCTGGACCCCGGCATTGCTCTTATGGATAAGGTGTTAGCAGAACACAGCCGTGCCCATTCATAATATCCATGGTTGATTCATGCTTTAACAGCAGGACTGAGTAGTTGGTAAGAGACTGAATGGCCCAAAGAGCCAAAAAATATTTTCTATCTGGCCCTTAGTGTGGCGATAAACAAGAATTAGCCACTATTACTTGTGGTTGGCAGAGACACTAAGGCAGGCAGAGGAGTGGGAAAGCTTTATAAAAGTGCAGGCTTCAAATGTGCCCCAACTGGAGGCTGCCAGCCTGGGGAAGCTGAAGATGAGAGGCTAGACACTGGGTGACCTGTGTGACTGGTTAGTGGCCCATACTGGGTTCCTCTGGTTGGTCCCAAGTTGGAAGCAGGGACAAAAACTAGGGGCACTGTCAGTTATTAATCAAATCCTAGCTACTGGAGAACAGTTGTTACCAGGGTTATTTTTTGGCTTCCTGAGCTGGTGGCTATGACAGATGGTGGTCTGACATCCTGCAAGTCTGACTTACAGATAACAAGCTGGCTTCCTGAGCTGGGTACTGTAGATGATGGATTGGTTTCCTGGACAGAATGCTATAGATTATGGGAAAGGGTCCTATTTTTATAGAGGATCTGTCTATTTTCCATTTGTATGTTCAGTCTCTCAAAAGAAGTTACCTTATTCCAGTGGTGATCATTTTGTAATGTATCAAGATATCAAATCACTATGTCATGTACCTGAAACTAAATTTGTAAGTCAATTATGCTTCAGTAAAAATATATATACATTTAGATGTATGTGTGTAAAGTTTGCCTATTCCAGGATTCAGGTGAAATGTTTTCAGTGAGTAGGTCCTAGATACTTGGGTAAGTTACTTCAGATCTCTGTGCTTCTGTTTCCTCATTCATAAATTGAGGATTATGACAGTTCTTGCCTTGTAGGGTTTTAGAAAAATTAAGCCCATGTAAAATGCACCCAGCAGAGTGCCTGATACATAGTGTGTCTCAGTGAATATTATCCACTGTGTTACAATCTTCCCACAGAGTTCCTTCAAGGCAAGGTCTGTGCCTTTTGTCTCAGTAGTCCCAGCTTCTATCAGAGCGTTTGACGGGTAGTAGCTATGCAATAAATATGTGATGAGTAAGTGAGTGACTTGTAAGAAACCAGAGATAGAGGGAACCTTGGCTGCCCATCTCAGATAGAGAATAATCTCTTTATTGTGTTGCATGTATGCTCAGTCACTCAGTTATTACTATATAGTAAAAAAGGCCTAAACTTGGGGACCCCCATTCCCACCCGGATATTCAGGCCATAACCTTGTCTTGAAGCTAAGGGAAGCCTGTTCCCCACCGACTAGACCCAGGGGAGGCCCAGTGACAGGGGGAGTCTTTGACTCTCAATGATACTTTGACTTTACTAAGTAATTCCTGTGTTTTCTTTAAATTGCCTCTCTATCTTTTTGGGAGCCTTCCCACTCCTGTAATTGGTGCTGTGGAAGTTGGTGTCAATATTTACAATCTGACTCAGTAGTTTCCAAGGCTACTCTGATCCTTGAGTTTAATAAGAAACAACAGCCAAGCAAGATATTCCTTCCCCCTGCACCTTTGACCTTGACAGAGCTGGCCTTGCAAGGAAGTGGGGCCTTGGGTTCCAGCAGCTGCTGCCGGATCCTCTCCCAACCTCCAGTCCCTCTGCCTGGGAACAGCACCCAGTCTTGAGCCCCACCACCCAAGAATCCATCTTTCCTGTAAACCTTTCCAAGAAAGAGACATGACTTCACATTCCAAAACCAAGAGACCACTTGGTCCTGCTGATCTCTGCTCTTCAAGCCTCAGGAATCAGCTCCCTCCCCACCAGCCCTTCTGTATTTGTCATGTCTTGGACCCTCATAACTCCTCCCTTGAGCTCCAGCAGTGCCCTTCTGACTCCAGTCTTCCTCTGCTCCGTCCCAGCCCCTGGTCCAATGAGATGACCTGGTCACTTTTCGGTGTGCAACCCTCCAAAAACTTCCCATCACCTGTAAGTTGAAGTCCAGCACCCTTCAAATGGCATCTGTGGCCCTTCCCTGAGCTCTCCCAGCCTGCTCTGTCCCTACCGCTTCCGCCCTGCACTTCACCAGAGCTGCCGAGCTGTCCAAGATGGTAGTCAGTGGTTGCCTGCAGCTCTCTTAAATTTTGATTAAGATGAAATCAAATTAAAAATTTAGCTTCTTAGTTGCACTATCCACATTTCAAGTGCTTAAGTGCTAAAGACTACATAATGGACAACATAGAAATAAAACATTTCCATCAACACAGAAAGTTTTACTGAACTCTTCTAGAAAAAGGGTTTGTGTTTCTCTGCACACATCATGGTACTTCACCCTGCCAGATTTTCACTCATGTCTCTGTCCGAATACACACCCTCCCCTCTTTCCACTGAGTGATTCTTCAAGACTCAGCCCAGGAGTCACTTCCAAGAAGCCTTGTTTGAAGCCCTAGGCTAGGGTGAGTGCTGGGTTTCTGGGTTCTTAATAGCACCTCACCACATTAGCTAATGTTTATCTGACCACTTACCATTTGCTGACATATCTGTCTCCTCCGAGAAACTGTGAGTTCCTCCAGGGTAAAACCCATGTCTTTACGGGCCCAGCATCCTCAGTACCCAGCACGAAACAGGTGTCCATTACTGTTGGCTGAACTCATACTAACAGAACACTCAGCAGTGCGTGACCACAGGACAGGATTTAGCTGTATGTCAGTGAAGACTCTCAAGTAGAGAGAAACCAGTCACGAGGAAAGGGGACTGAATGGTTCAGTAATTGGGAGGTTTAGGGGCAGTTCTTGCTCCATGCATGATGGGATCCAGAGGCTCAGAGCATGTTATCAGGGTTCTGGTGCCCTCCCCAGTTCTTGGCTCTACTGATTACTGTCTCTAGGTAATGACCACCAGTAGCCTTGGCCCTAAATAGTCCCAATTCTGTCATCTTCAGTAAGAAAGAAAATCCCCCCCACCAATATCAGTGTAGTGGTCCCCGGGAAGATGCTGTTTGGCCTTGCTTAGGTCTTGTGCCTTCCCTGAATGAATTACCGTGGCCTGGAGTAGGTGCTTGGCTCTGTCACCTGACTCATGTGTTTGTCCTGAGGTGAGAGGTGAGACGGGGTACAAAGTCATCATGGTTGACAGCTCTCCAGGTCACATGGAGAAAAAGGGAAGAGTCACCCAAAGGAACCAGAAGAGCGGGGTGGACAAACACTGGGAGACAGGAGGGTCAGCTGGTCTGGCCTCTCACCCTGGGAGCCAGACTCCTGCTTGCTTTCTGTTGCAGGCAAAGGGTCTTGAGTTCAGGTTTCTCTGCCCTGGAAATTAATAGCTGATGGAGCTTCTAAGGACACTGGCCATATTTTGGGGAAAAAAATATCCCTTGTAGGATTAATCAATTCTGGTCAGTGCCTCACAAGTTTCTGCAAACTTCCTTTTTTTTCCATTTAAAATATTAATATATAATTTACATACAGTAAAATTCACCCGTTTTAGTGCATAGTATTCTAGGTTTTAACTACAGTCTTCTACCACAATCAAGATATGGAAGAGTTCTATCAGCCACGAAAAATTCCCTGGGTCCACTTTGTAGTCAACCTTTCCCCCAGCCCAGTCCCTACAACTATTGCTCTGTTTCCTGTCCCTTTTGTTGTTGTTGTTCAGCTGCTCAGTCGTGTCTGACTCTTTGCAACCCCATGGACTGCAGCACGCCAGGCCTCCCTATCCTTAACCATCTCCCAGCACTTGCTCAAACTCATGTCCATTGAGTCGGTGATACCATCCAACCATCTCATCCTCTGTCGTCCCCTTCTCCTCCTGCCTTCAGTCTTTCCCAGCATCAGGATCTTTTCTAATGAGTCAGCTCTTTGCATCAGGTGGCCAAAGTACTGGAGCTTCAGCATCAGTTCTTCCAGTGAACACCCAGGACTGATCTCCTTTTGGATGGACTGGTTGGATCTCCTTTCAGTTCAAGGGATTCTCAAGAGTCTTCTCCAACACCACAGTTCAAAAGCATCAATTCTTTGACGCTCAGCCTTCTTTATAGTCCAACTCTCACATTCATACATGACTACTGGAATAACCATAGCTTTTTGCCTTTTCTCAAATGTCATATAAATGAAAGCATATAGTATGTAGTCTTGAGTCTGGCTTCTTCCACTTAACGTAAAGCAATTGATATTCATAAGTGCCATTCTGCATACCAATAGTTCATTCTTTTTTATTGCTAAATTTTGTTGTATGAATGCACCATATTTTATTTACCTACTCTCTACTTGAGGGCCTTTTGGGTTGTTTCTAGTTTGGGGGAATTATGAATAAAGCTGCTATAAACAGATTTTCAATTGTCTTGGGTAAATACCCACAAGTGGACTTTCTGGGTTGAATGGTAAGTGTATAGCTTTGTACAAAACTGCCAAACTGTTTTCAGACAGACTATTTTTTGCATCCCTGCAGGCAGGGTATGAGCTCTGCAGTTGCTTTGCATCCTCACCAGAACTTGAGTTTGCTGGGTTTTTTATTTTAACCGTTCTAATAGATGTGTAGTGGATCTCACTGTGGTTTAAGTTTGCATTTCCTCAATGACTAATTCATTTGAACATTTTTCTATGTGCTTTTTTTTTGCAGTCTATATATCATCTTGGGGGAAGTATCTGTTCAAATAGTTTACCCATTTATTTGACTCATTTTTTATTGAGTTTTATGAGTTCTTTATACATTCTGGATTCAGAGCCTTTATCAGACATACATTTTGTAAATATTCTCTCCCAGTCTGTGGCTTGTCTTTTCACTTTTTAATGTGTCTTTTGAATAGCAGAAGTTTTTAAATTTGAAGAAACTCATTATTATTTTTTATTTTATAGGTTATGCTTTTAGTGTCATATCTAAGAAATCTCAGCCTAACCCAAAGCCATAATGAAGTGAAGTGAAGTGAAGTCGCTCAGTCGTGTCCGACTCTTTGTGACCTCATGGACTGTAGCCTATCAGGCTTCTCCAGCCATGGGATTTTCCAGGCAAGAGTACCAGAGTGGGTTGCCATTTCCTTCTCCAGAGGATCTTCCCAACCCAGGGATCGAACCCAGGTCTCCCACATTGCAGGCAGCTGCTTTACCCTTTGAGCCACCAGGGAAGCCCAAAGCCATAATGCTTTCTCCTAAAAGTTTTGCAGTTTTAAGTTTTACATTTATGTCTAAGTCCTTTTAGAGTTCATTTTTTTAAGGTGTGAAGTATGGATTGAAGTTCTTTTTTTGCATATGGATATTTAATTATGCTAACATCACTTCTTGAAAAACCTTACTCCGTTGAATTATCTCTTTATCTTTACCAAAGATCGACTGACCAAATATACTTGGATCTATTTCTGGACTCTTCTTTTCCACTGATTCACCTTCCTCCCTTACCATGCTGTCTTGACTACTGTAGCTTATGGTAAATATGAAAATCAGTTAATGTGAGTTCTCCAACAGTGTTCTTCTCTTCTTTAAAATTTTTTTGGTTATTCTAGTTCTTTTGCCTGTTTATATAAATTTTGGAATCAACTTGCAGACTCTGCATTTCTCTGGGGAATCCATAGGGGGACAGGGGCTGCCTGGTCAGGATCCACACCTCTGTTGGTGATTTATTATGAGGTGGTTCTAGGACAGAATGATGACTAGTACAAGACTCTGAGACTGGACTGCTCGGACTCAAATCCTAGCTCCAGTTCATCCCACAACTTGGGAAAGATACTTGACACCCCAGTACTCCATTTCCTCTCCTGTAAAATGAAGGAAATGGCCACACTTGTTTTGTGGGATTTTTGTAGGATGGCAATAACACGTGGAAAAGAGAACAGTACCTCGAACTCGGTAAACCCCAATTGGTTGGTTTAGTCACTAAGTCGTGTCTGACTCTTGCGACCCCATGGACTGTAGCCCACCAGGCTCCTCTGTCTATGGGATTTTCCAGGCAAGAATACTGGAGTGGATTGCCATTTCCTCCTCCAGGGGATCTTCCCGACCCAGGAATCAAACCCGGGTCTCTTGCATTGCAGGCAGATTCTTTACAGACTGAGCTATGAGGGAAGCCCAAACCCCTGATAAGTGTTGGCTATTATTTGTATTATCTTTACTGATCTCAGTCTTTCCCCTTCTCTCTGCACTCCCACTAACATTCCACAACTGCTGAACTACTGATTTTTCCTCTCAAGGACATTTCTTAGGCTTTTAAGTCACTTAATAGTCAGCTTATGACATTGCCATGGCCCTCCTGGAAGTTCAATATACAGATATTTGCTATTTCGCCTTATCTAGTTCTTCACATTTTGACATTTATGGAAAATCTGTTCTGTGAGCAGTACAATTTGGCTGGTAGTGAAAGGCCAGGCTGAGGGTTGCCTACTGTGTCCCGAGACTGCAGGCCAAGCACAGTGATGGCCACACACCTGCCGGCAAGCAAGGGCTGTGCCTCTCCTCTCAGACTGGGGCCATTCTTCCTCCATCAGCCTGGCATATGCCGGGGGCAAGGACTTGATCTGTCTGGGTCCAGCAGATTCTCCTCAACAGGGGAATCTACTTCCCCCACAGGGTCAGGAGTTGTGGGAGAGTGAAGTCTCAGGGTCTCTGATTTATCAGCGATCTCAGAGGTATTCTTACCTTTCTCAGTGGAAAGGTTGGGGGCTGTATCTACTCTGATGCTGAATACTTTTTTCTAAATTGTTTAATAATTTTCATAGTCATAGTTTGAAAATGGATTGCTTTTTCTCTGCCTTCTTTAAAGGAAGTCACTGAGTATCATTTAATATTTCCTTGATAATTCAAAGCCATAATCATGTACATCAATGGTTACACTAGGATTGTAGCTGAAATTCAGCCCCTGAACACTGGTACCATTGAATCTCAGAGACAGAGTTTTGGGTGAAGTAGGCTTCCCTAGTGGCTCAGACAGTAAAGAATCTGCTTGCAATGCAGGCCCTGGGCTGGGGAAGTGCCCTGGAGAAGGGAATGGCTACCCACTCCAATATTCTTGCCTGGAGAATCCCATGGACAGTGGAGCCTGGTGGGCTACAGTCCATGGGGTCCCAAAGAGTTGGACATGACTGAGTGACTAACACTTTCACTTTCATAGAAGAATAACTTTACTGTTTTGCCAGACAAAGAGGGCCACAGCAGGTTAATGCCCTCAAAGGTGTGTGTCCTGACGTGAAGGGGCTAAAGAGTTTTCTGGTAATGGTTCAAAGAGGAGGGCATGATCAGTTCATGGACATTCTTCTGATGGGTTGGTGGTGAGGTAATTGAGTGTCAGTACCATCAAGCTTCTAACTGGTTCTGACTGGTCTGGAGTCTACATCCTTATTAACTTCTTCCACCTGGTGGTGCTTTCAGTATCTGCTGCAGCTGCTGCTGCCGCTAAGTCATTTCAGTTGTATCCGACTCTGTGCATCCCCAAAGACGGCAGCCCACCAGGCTCCTCTGTCCCTGGGATTCTCCAGGCAAGAGTACTCGAGTGGGTTGCCATTTCCTTCTCCATCAGTATGTGCAAGGCAGCTCAAAAATATTGTGTATATCCTTTGGTGGGGGGGTAATTTTTATTAGTATATATTTGGCTGCACCAGGTCTTAGTTGGGCATGCGGATATTTTCGTTGCAACACGCAAGTTGGGGATCGAACCCTGGCTCCTGGATGAACCTGGGCCCCCTGGCATTGGGAGTGTGGAGTCTTGGCCACTGGACTACCAGGGAAGACCCTGCCATGTATATCCTTTGATGGGAGAGGCAGGACCCTGCCCTAAGGCTGTACTATTGTTTCTAGGCTGCTCCTCCCCGCTGTCTCTGCATCCCCTCCCTTCCCCATTAGCAACTGTGTGAACCTGCCCTTTGGAACTCAGGGAGATCATGGAGGCTGAAAGAAAGCTATTTCCTACAAATGAGAAAGCGGGGACACACGAAGGCTTTTGTGTCCAGGGGCCCCACGAGGTCCTGCATGGTTTCAGGATGTCATGACTGGGGCCTTTTGAGGCACACAGGCTATTTCCATCCTGCCCTACTTCCTCAGAACTTCCTGTGGGTTAAGTGCGTGGGCTTCCTCCTCTGTCAGCACTTACCTATTTCAGGGCCCTTCCCTTTGGTGTCTAAACTGAGACATGGACCTGAACACTAGCAACGTTCCGTTACTCACAGCAAAAGCAGTGAGCAAGAGAACAGCAGCTCCTGGGAGCCAGAAGTTGGCGGGACACCTGGGCCTGGGCTGCAGTGTCCTGCTGTTGGATGTGGCCGCGCCCACTGAGCATCAGCCTCCAACAAGACCACCACTGGGGCCAAGCCAGAGGACGGCAGTGTTGGGGCCCAGAGCAGGCCACCCCAGCATGCGCCTCAATGGCATAGTGATTGTGTTACCTAAAGAAAAAAGAGAAAGTATTAGTCATTCTGTTGTGTCCACCACTTTGAGATCCCATGGACTGTACCAGGGCTCTTCTGTCCATGGGATTCTCCAGGCCAGGATACTGGAGTGGGTAGCCATTCCCTTGTGCAGGAGATCTTCCCAACGCAGGGACAGAACCCAGGTCTCCTGCATTGCAGGCAGATTCTTTACTGCTGAGCCAAAAAAAGCCAAAGCAAGAGGGACACCCTGACCCTCCTCTCCATCTCCCTGAAAGCAGGAAATAAGCCTCTCCTGTGACAGGTGCCCTCCCAATGTCTGGAGGTGGAATGTCTGGAGTGATAACACACTTATCACCAGAGATAGAGATTTTGAGATGAAAAGCGTTTTACATAAATAAAACTTATTGCTTCTTTAACTCATTATCCCCAGTCCAAACTCTGCTTAGATTTTTCACTAATTAAGCACCCAAAGCCCAACTTTCTTTGTCCTGTCAATTCCCCACTATTTTGTCTAAAAAGTATAAAAATTGCCTGCTTTGATCACTTCTTAGGTCCCATTTCTATGAAACTTCCAGTCCATGAATCTAAATGTGTTTCTTTTTCACCTGTTAATCTGTCTTGTGTCAGTTTTATTATTTGTCCAGCCACAAGAACTCAAGATGGGGAGAAGGGGGAAAACTTTCCTTCCCTGACAACATCATGGACTACCCCCTCATCATCGTGCCTGAACATAGGCTAAACAGGAACATTGTCCAAGCCACAAAAATGACCAAACATCTCTCCTATTTGTCTAATATGAATGATGGCTACTTTTTTTTTTTAACCGGTTATAGCTTTCGCCTTGTTTCATTCCCATGTCTTCTAGATAAGAAATATTAAGATTCCTGGGGATAGAATTACCTCCACTTTCTGATACTGTTCAGTTCAGAACAACATCCTGCTTCTTTGAATACTCCCCAGAATCACCTGCCGAGGGACTTCCCTGGTGTCCAGTGGTTAAGACTCTGGGTTTCCACTACAAGGGAAGTGGAATCAGTCCCTGGTCAGGGAACTTAAGATCCCACATGCTGCATGGTGCAGCAAAAAAAAAAAAAAAAAATCATCTGCCATGAGCCCCAGTACTTAATAAGTCCTTAAATCAAAGAAGAGGTTCTCAGTGGAATTAAGCAAGGATAGTAGGGCTGTTGAGAAGTTTTCTGTGTCCTTCAGATCCCAAACCTTTGTAGAAACCTACCTACTATGCTTAAAATGTGAGTGAAGAGTAATTTGTATATCTGTTATACATTTCGGATCAGCACAAAATCCAATTAGGAATGTGATACCTGCCTCTGGCCCATCCACCTCCACCCCACTCCTGACTATCCTGAGAGGGATGTGCTCAGTTGTATTGCATTAAAGAGAAGAAAAATTTAACTGCTCAAAAAATTATTGGTAGAACAATGTCTGCCAACAGAGATTGCTTCAATAATGGAGCCCAAAATAGAGAGAACAAATAAAGCTGTCGAGACGTCTGTGGGTTTAGTGTTGGTGAGCATCCCCCACTATTCAGAAGACATAAAAATGATCTTTGCCATGAGCAAGTAGCATTTTATTTCCATAGGGGAAGAATTTCTCATTTAACTCATTTCATTTCCTTTATGAAACAGGAAGCATACCTCTCACTCTTTTTGGAAGGTGGTAGCGTGTTAAAAATGCATCTGAGTATTAATGTGAGACTATTAAGTCCAACACAGTTAAAAGTTTGAAATCCAGACTAAAGTTTTAAATGTGAGAAAAGAGAACGCGTGGTCCAGAGGATGTATTTCATTTTAGTCTTCTCTTCCCAGGGTTGTTCAAGAAAGATTTTAGGGCCCTTTTGGAAAAGACCCTGATGCTGTCAAAGATTGAGGGCAGGAGGAAAAGGGGGTGACAGAGAAAGATGGTTACATGGCATCATTGGCTCAATGCACATTAGTCTGAGCAAACTCTGGGAGATAGTGAAGGACAGGGAAGCCTGATATGCTGCAGTCCATTCGTCCCATGCTACTGAACCATAACAAAAATTTAAGCAGAAGGGAAGTTGGTGTTTCATCTCCAGCTGGAAACTGGAGCAAGTGAGGACCTCACAGCAGGGGGCGCTGCCCCCTCCTTCTTCACTTTAGTTCAGCTCAGCCACTTAGTTGTGTCTGACTCTTTGTGACCCCATGGACTGCAGTACACCAGGCTTCCCTGTCCATCACCAACTCCTGGAGTTTACTCAAACTCATGTCCATTGAGTCCGTGATGCCATCCAACCATCTCATCCTCTGTCGTCCCCTTCTCCTCCTACCTTCAATCATTCCCAGCATCAGGGTCTTTTCTAGTGAGTCAGTTCTTTGCATCAGGTGGCCACAGTATTGGAGTTTCCGCTTCAGCATCAGTCCTTCCAATGAATATTCAGGACTGATTTATTTAGGATGAACTGGTTTGATCTCCTTGCAGTCCAAGGGATTCTGAAGAGTCTTCTTCAACACCACAGTTCAAAAGTATCAATTCTTTGGTGCTCAGCTTTCTTTATAGTCCAACTCTCACATCCATACATGACTACTGGAAAAACAGTAGCCTTGACTAGATGGACCTTTGTTGGCAAAGTAATGTCTCTGCTTTTTAATATGCTGTCTAGGTTGGTCATAACTTTCCTTCCAAGGAGTAAGCGTCTTAATTTAATGGCTGCAATCACCTTCTGCAGTGATTTTGGAGTCCCCAAAAACAAAGTCTGTCACTGTTTCCACTGTTTCCCCATCTATTTGCCATGAAGTGATGGAACTGGATGCCATGATCTCAATTTTCTGAATGTTGAGCTTTAAACCAACTTTTTTACCCTCCTTTCACTTTCACCAAGAGGCTCTTTAGTTCTTCTTAGCTTTCTGGCATAAGGATGGTATCATCTGTATATCTGAGGTTATTGATATTTCTCCCGGCAATCTTGATTCCAGCTTGTGCTTCATCCAAATCAGCATTTCTAGATTGCCAGGAGAAATATCAATAACCTCAGATATGCAGATGACATCACCCTTATGGCAGAAAGCTAAGAAGAACTAAAGAGCCTCTTATAAAGTGAAAGGGGAGAGTGAAAAAGCTGGCTTAAAACTCAACATTCAGAAAACTAAGACCATGGCATCTGGGCCTATCACTTCATAGCAAATAGATGGGGAAACAGTGGAAATGGTGACAGACTATTTTGGGGGGGCTCCAAAATCACTGCAGATGGTGACTGCAGCCATGAAATTAAAAGACACTTGCTCCTTGGAAGGAAAGTTATGACCAACCTAGACAGCATATTAAAAAGCAGAGACACTACTTTGCCAACAAAGGTCTGTCTAGTCAAAGCTGTGGTTTTTTCCTGTGGTCATGTATGGATGTGAGAGTTGGACTATAAAGAAAGCTGAGCGCCAACGAATTGATGGTTTTGAACTGTGGTGTTGGAGAAGACTCCACCTTGGACTACTTGGACTGCAAGGAGATCCAAGTCCATCCTAACAGAAATCAGTCCTGAATATTCATTGGAAAGACAGATGTTGAAGGTGAAACTCCAATACTGTGGCCACCTGATGCAAAGAACTGACTCATTGGAAAAGACCCTGATGCTGGGAGGGATTGGGGGCAGGATGAGAAGGGGCCCACAGAGGATGAGATGGCTGGATGGCATCACCGACCCAATGGACATGAGTTTGCATAAGCTCGGGAGCTGGTGATGGACAGGGAGGCCTGGCGAGCTGCAGTGTGCATATCAGTTAAATAAGCAGGGTGACAATGTACAGTCTTGACTCCTTTCCTGATTTGGAACGAGTCCTTCTCTTACGTTCTCAGAAACTCAGTGGATCAGGAAGAAGCCCCAGCCTTGAAGTCCAGGGTAATTTTCCATTCTCCTGAGACTCTATTACTAGCTGCTCTGCCTCTACAGTGCCCTGTATCTGCCTACAAGCAGGAGGAAATAATTATTTTCCCCAACATTGCAGTGTTTTCTCTTTCATTCCTTATTGAGCTGTCATTAAGTCATGGGATTCTCTGGGGAAATCACTTTAATCTCTTTGGGGGTGGCTTACAAGCCCCTGAAGGTGATTCAAGTACATCCAGGCAATATATCACGACTGAATCAGAGAACGAGCAGTTAGAAAAACTCATTTGCTATTATTTCACTGGATTGTTTCTCTCCAGAGGTGGCCCTCCCCCCACCCACGGCACCCTGCCACTGCCTGCTCCCCTCTGGCTGCCTTCTCAGCAGCTGCGTCCCCTACATTTGCTCTCTACTCGCTGACTCCTAGCCCTGGCTACTGTCTCAGCTGACTGCCTAAGGCCCCGAAAGACCCCAGTGGGAGCATGAGACCCCTTTCAGGAGGTTCCGCAGTTAAAGACACAAGAAGAACCTTCAAGAATCAAAGTTACTGTGGTGGGATCATAGGGGAGGAAAAATGCCTTTTTCCTTCTGCCTTTCCAGGTTCTCTTCTGGAGCTCTGTTATAAGAGACAGAAAGCACGAGAAAGATATACACATTTATTTAATGTAAGTTTTGCTTGATACAGGGGCCCTGAAGTCCTCATAAGGGAATGAATGATCCAAAGAAGCAGTCAAACCAAAGCACCTTGATGCTAAGCTTCATGAGGCATGGGAGGTCGTGGAAATCTGTGATAGGATATGAGCTAATGTATTAAGCTGGGGGGAACTTAGCGAAGTGTTCAGATTCCTCTCAGTCATTCCCCACTCCCACCCCCATCTTTGGCAATACGGTTGCTCCTTTCCTCCCAGTATATGGAGGGCACCTCTTCACGTGAGGGTTTTGTGACCTGCTTCAGGGACAAAAGGTTTGCAGGGAGCACTAGTGGTAAAGAATCCGCCTGGTAATGCAGGAGACGCAAGAGACATGGGTTCAGTCCCTAGGTCAGGAAAGTCCCCTGAGTAAGGAATGGCAATCCACTCCAGGATTCTTGCCTGGAAAATTCCACGGACAGAGGAGCCTGGCAGGCTACAATCCGTGGAGCCGCAAAGAGTTAGACACAATTGAGCACACATACATCAGGGGAAGGTCAAAGAATCCTTCCCACAATTGCTGTTTCTCAGATTCCTTCAATTTAATATGCTAAAGTGCTGTCTTTTACAGTAGTTTGTCCTCAACCCTATCAGGGTTACCGGCAGTGGGCCTGATGCTCTGCAGCAGGGAACACGACTCCAGGCATCGGGGCAGGCTCAGTCACACTCCCTCCATCTCTGTCTCTGCCTTCCCTCTCTCTCGGTTTCTCCCTCTGCTTTCCTTTGTCTGCTTCCAATCCCGATGAGCTCAGCATTAACTTTCTCGATAAACAAGCTGCCAAATACTCCTTTTAAACTTGCATATTTCCCACCCATCCCCGTCTTCCAGAAATCTCTTCTACACAGAAGACATTTACTGAACAGAATTGTTAAGACACTAGCCTGTCTACTACAGATTCTGCCAATAGTCAGATGCTTAACTGTCTTCAGGACTTTAACTACTCTCATCTGTGAAATGGAAATAAAGCATGGATTAGTCCATAGTCCTTTTCACTTCAGTTCAGTTGCTCAGTCGTGTCTGACTCTTTGCAACCCCATGAACGCCAGGCCTCCCTGTCCATCACCAACTCTCGGAATTCACTCAAACTCATGTCCATCGAATCGGTGATGCCATCCAGCCATCTCATCCTCTGTTGGCCCCTTCTCATCCTGCCCCCAATCCCTCCCAGCATCAGGGTCTTTTCCAATGAGTCAACTCTTCACATGAGATGGCCAAAATACTAGAGCTTCAGCTTCAGCATCAGTCTTTCCAATGAACACCCAGGACTGATCTCCTTTAGGGTGGCCTGGTTGGATCTCCTTGCATCCCAAGGGACTCTCAAGAGTGTTCTCCAACACCACAGTTCAAAGGCATCAATTCTTTGGCACTCAGCTTTCTTCACAGTCCAACTCTCACATCCATACAAGACCACTGGAAAAACCATAGCCTTGACTAGACGGACCTTTGATGGCAAAGTAATATCTCTGCTTTTCAATATGCTATCTAAGTTGGTCATAACTTTCCTTCCAAGGAGTAAGCGTCTTTTAATTTCATGGCTGCAGTCACCATCTGCAGTGAGTGATTTTGGAGCCCCCAAAAACAAAGTCTGACACTGTTTCCATATCTATTTCCCATGGAGTGATGGGACCAGATGCCATGATCTTCGTTTTCTGAATGTTGAGCTTTAAGCCAACTTTTTCACTCTCCTCTTTCACTTCCATCAAGAGGCTTTTTAGTTCCTCTTCACTTTCTGCCATAGGGTGGTGTCATCTGCATATCTGAGGTTATTGATATTTCTCCGGGCAATCTTGATTCCAGCTTGTGTTTCTTCCAGTCCAGTGTTTCTCATGATGTACTCTGCATAAAGTTAAATAAACAGGGTGACAATATACAGCCTTGACGTACTCCTTTTCCTATTTGGAACCAGTCTGTTGTTCCATGTCCAGTTCTAACTGTTGCTTCCTGACCTGCATACAGATTTCTCAAGAGGCAGGTCATGTGGTCTGGTATTCCCATCTCTTTCAGAATTTTCCACAGTTTATTGTGATTCACACAGTCAAAGGCTTTGACATAGTCAATAAAGCAGAAATAGATGTTTTTCTGGAACTCTCTTGCCTTTTCCATGATCCAGCGGATGTTGGCAATTTGATCTCTGGTTCCTCTGCCTTTTCTAAAACCAGCTTGAACATCAAGGAGTTCACGGTTCACTTATTGCTGAAGTCTGGCTTGGAGAATTTTGAGCATTACTTTACTAGCATGTGAGATGAGTGCAATTGTGCGGTAGTTTGAACATTCTTTGGCATTTCCTTTCTTTGGAATTGGAATGAAAACTGACCTTTTCCAGTCCTGTGGCCACTGCTGAGTTTTCCAAATTTGCTGGCATATTGAGTGCAGCACTTTCACAGTATCATCTTTCAGGATTTGAAACAGCTCAACTGGAATCCCATCACCTCCACTAGCTTTGTTCGTAGTGATGCTTTCTAAGGCCCACTTGACTTCACATTCCAGGATGTCTGGCTCTAGATTAGTGATCACATCATCATGATTATCTGGGTCGTGAAGATCTTTTTTGTACAGTTCTTCCGTGTATTCTTGCCATCTCTTCTTAATATCTTCTGCTTCTGTTAGGTCCAGACCATTTCTGTCCTTTATCGAGCCCATCTTTGCATGAAATGTTCCCTTGGTATCTCTAATTTTCTTGAAGAGATCTCTAGTCTTTCCCATTCTGTTCTTTTTCTCTATTTCTTTGCATTGATCGCTGAAGAATGCTTTCTTATCTCTTCTTGCTATTCTTTGGAACTCTGCATTCAGATGCTTATATCTTTCCTTTTCTCCTTTGCTTTTCGCCTCTCTTCTTTTCACAGCTATTTGTAAGGCCTCCCCAAACAGCCATTTTGCTTTTTTGCATTTCTTTTCCACAGGGATGGTCTTGATCCCTGTCTCCTGTACAATGTCATGAACCTCAGTCCATAGTTCATCAGGCACTCTATCTATCAGATCTAGGCCCTTAAATCTATTTCTCACTTCCACTGTATAATCATAAGGGATTTGATTTGGGTCATAGCTGAATGGTCTAGTGGTTTTCCCTACTTTCTTCATTTTAAGTCTGAATTTGGTAATAAGGAGTTCATGATCTGAGCCACAGTCAGCTCCCGGTCTTGTTTTTGCTGACTGTATAGAGCTTCTCGATCTTTGGCTGCAAAGAATATAATCAATCTGATTTCGGTGTTGACCATCTGGTGATGTCCATGTATAGAGTCTTCTCTTGTGTTGTTGGAAGAGGGTGTTTGCTATGACCAGTGCATTTTCTTGGCAAAACTCTATTAGTCTTTGCCCTGCTTCATTCCACATTCCGAGGCCAAATTTGCCTGTTACTCCAGGTGTTTCTTGACTTCCTACTTTTGCATTCCATTCCCCTATAATGAAAAGGACATCTTTTTTGGGTGTTAGCTCTAAAAGATCTTGAAGGTCTTCATAAAACCGTTCAACTTCAGTTTCTTCAGCATTAATGGTTGGGGCATAGACTTGGATAACTGTGATATTAAATGGTTTGCCTTGGAGATGCACAGAGATCATTCTGTCGTTTTTGAGATTGCATCCAAGTACTGCATTTCGGACTCTTTTGTTGACCATGATGGCTACTCCATTTCTTCTGAGGGATTCCTGCCCGCAGTAGTAGATATAATGGTCATCTGAGTTAAATTCACCCATTCCAGTCCATTTTAGTTCGCTGATTCCTAGAATGTCGACGTTCACCCTTGCCACCTCTTGTTTGACCACTTCCAATTTGCCTTGATTCATGGACCTGACATTCCAGGTTCCTATGCAATATTACTCTTTACAGCATCGGATCCTTGCTTCTATCACCAGTCACACCCACAACTGGGTATTTTTTTTGCTTTGGCTCCATCCCTTCATTCTTTCTGGAGTTATTTCTCCACTGATCTCCAGTAGCATATTGGGCACCTAATGACCTGGGGAGTTCCTCTTTTGGTATCCTATCATTTTGCCTTTTCCTACTGTTCACGGGGTTCTCAAGGCAAGAATACTGAAGTGGCTTGCCATTCCCTTCTCCAGTGGACCACATTCTGTCAAAATCACTGAAAATGGTGACTGCAGCCATGAAATTAAGAGACGCTTACTCCTTGGAAAAGTTACGACCAACCTAGATAGTATATTCAAAAGCAGAGACATTACTTTGCCGACAAAGTTCTGTCTAGTCAAGGCTATGGTTTTTCCTGTGGTCATGTATGGATGTGAGAGTTGGACTGTGAAGAAGGCTGAGCACTGAAGAATTGATGTGTTTGAACTGTGGTGTTGGAGAAGACTCTTGAGGGTCCCTTGGACTGCAAGGAGATCCAACCAGTCCATTCTGAAAGATATCAACCCTGGGATTTCTTTGGAAGGAATGCTGCTAAAGCTGAAACTCCAGTACTTTGGCCACCTCATGCGAAGAGTTGACTCATTGGAAAAGACTGTGACGCTGGGAGAGATTGGGGGCAGGAGGAGAAGGGGACGACCCAGGATGAGATGGCTGGATGGCATCACGGACTCGATGGACATGAGTCTGAGTGAACTCTGGGAGATGGTGATGGACAGGGAGGCCTGGCGTGTTGAGATTCATGGGGTCGCAAAGAGTTGGACACGACTGAGCGACTGAACTGAACTGAATATTTTTTCCTTTGAGACCCAAGAGTTTAACTGAATACTCCTGGAAATAATTATTATATACTCTGTTTTCCCAGAGCAATATAATAACATCTCTACTTCATTTACTTGACCCAGTCAAAGCTCACAGATCATCAGAATTGAAAGGGACCCAAAAGACTCTTTAATTCAGGGGTTCTCAACTTATATATGGGGTCACACAGAGTTGGACACGACTGAAGCAACTTAGCAGCAGCAGCAGCAACTTATATATCACTGAACTTTTTAAAAAGTACTGAGCCTGGGCCCCACCCTCAGACCAATTACATCAAATCTCTGAAGGCAGGGCAAGTCTTCTTTTCTTAAAGCTTCCCAGGTAACCTCAGCATCCAGCCAGAATTGAGCATCAGTTATTTGGTCCAACAGTCTCTGCACAAGGAAAAGACAATGAGAGGAGGTGATGTGAGTCAAACCAAAGTCTCACGGGGATGGCATCATATGACTTGTAGGTGCTAAATGGAGGCAAAGGTCACGCAAGGACAAGGAGAATGGAGAATTACAGGAGAGCCTAGTCATTATCAGCCAGTCAGTCACTAAGTTAAATAAACACTAGGTTATATCTACCTGGAGCAATAGTTTGATGCCTTTAAGCTCCATTTTCCAAGGAGATTTTAATATCACAAGGAAGTGTCCTCATTATAAGTGGAAAAAATAACCTTATATCTTAACTTCATACATGGGCTATGCATATATGATCATAGGTTATATGCATAAGTGAAATACACCAGAAGTTAACAGGTGCTGAGAACAGGGCGCTTCCTCTTTTTTACAGCTTCCTTTATTTTCTCTGTTTTTCAATTATTTTTAAATGAGCTGGGCCAGAGAGTTGGAACTCACTGGGTGAATGTGTTGCAGAAACCAGTAATCAAGAAACCAAGCACCAGACTCAGAGAGTTGGGGAACTTGTGTTTATTTAGCTGGCGGGCCCAGAGGAGTTAACACTTCAAGCTCTGAGCCCCAACAAAGGGGTTTCAGAGTTTTTATAGACCGACTATAGTGAGCAACACTAGCTGCTAATAGGCTGGTTTAAATTAAGGGGTTTTGCACTCATGGTATCAGCAGTCAAGATGGGGAGGAGGATGCCTGATATTTACATGGACAGGCATGATTAAGCAGGTTTGCAGGGACTGGGCAATTGCAGAGAGCAGGACAAGGGTGAGTGAGATAAGCTCCAGTTCCTAGTATTTAAGTCCCCACTTCCTGAGACTATGTGACCAATGTGATCCAGATTTTGCAAGGAGCAAGCTGAGTTACAGAGGCAGAAGGAGCAGGAGGTTATGTAAAATTTTAACTTTTCCTCTTCAAATGGTGGGGGATACTTCTTGCCTCTGTAATCTTCAGAATGCCCTGCAGTTTCTATCTCCTCGTCCGTGCAGGGGTCCTCCTCTGGGGGCATGGGCTCAGAGAGATCTACCAGGGATCTCCTGACAGGCTAGCTGGAAAGTCAGAGATACACCCCAAGTCTCCTGTTTTGTAGTCTGAATCTTGATGGGGCTGCAGTCTGAACATGTGGGCAGGCCTAAGGGATAGGAAAGAGGCCATTATAAAGGATGTGCCCGTTCTGAGGGGCCGGCCCGTTCCCAGAGACCTGGGGCTAGCTCCCCATCCAGGAATCACCCTCCCACCCAGGAATGAAGAGACCTGTGGACAGCAGATCCTACAGCCAAGTGGGGCGGGAAAGGCACCTGTGGGACCTTGGAATAGTCACCAAAACGATCTTTAAGACTGTTTGCTCTTCTCACCATAGTGAGAACTCCAGGTGTTTTAGGAACTTAAGGATCTGCTTTTTGTAGATCTGCCACCTGGGGGCAACAGAGTGGCTGACCCAGCATAGGAAAGAACCTCTGCTGCTGCTGCTGCTGCTGAGTGGTTTCAGTCGTGTCCGACTCTGTGCGACCCCATCGACAGCAGCCCACCAGGCTCCCCCGTCCCTGGGATTCTCCAGGCAAGAACACTGGAGTGGGTTGCCATTGCCTTCTCCAATGCATAAAAGTGAAAAGTGAAAGTGAATTCGCTCAGTCGTGTCCGACTCTGTGCGACCCCATGGACTGCAGCCTTCCAGGCTCCTCTGCCCATGGGATTTTCCAGGCAAGAGTACTGGAGTGGGTCGCCAGTGCCTTCTCTGGAATGAACCTCTAGTCCAGATGAATGGCTTGAAAAAATTCTGGGTGGCTCTGAGCCTGGTCTAATTCATTTACCACTATTGAAGAGCTGAACAGTTTGATGTTCATTTAAGTCAAAGATTCTCAACGTTGACACTTCTGACATTTGGGGCTGAATAATTCTTTGTGGTTGCCCAGTTCATTGTAGAATTACCGCCTCTACCCACTAACTAGACGCTGGTAGCCTTCCCTACACCATCATGAAAACCAAAACTCTCTGCATAACCGAAGGCCTCGCTGGGGCATTTAAATGTAAACAAGTCTTTCAGGAAGTTCCTAGATTGAACAATGAAGTTATTTGTAATTTGTATCTCTTTGGCAAGTTTCCTGTGGTGCTGAGTTCTGGTTGATAAAGACAGTGGAAGAGCCAGTGACTGAGTTCCCACTTAAGGGGAACTAAGATCCTGCTTGCCGTGGGGTGTGGCCAAAAAAAGACTGGAAAAGCAACACCACGTACTGTAGACTCTGAGTGGTGGGTTGGGGACAAGGTGGTAGTAGATGGTTTCCATTCTCTCCCTCAACCTACAGCCTTGCCTCTCCTGCCTCTTGCAGTCTCCTGTTTATGGTCAGTTTTTAGCTTGAAGATACAATATATCTGAAGTCAAGGATCAATAGCTTCTAAGGAATGAAAAGAAAGCAGGCTAAGGTTTATTGTGTTCTTAACCTGAACACGATAGTCTTCATATAACCCCATGAAGTGTCATTAGCCATTTTATAGATAAGGAAATCGAGGCTCAGAAAAATGAAGAGAATTGCTTCTATCACTCAGTGAACAGTGAGGTTGGAATCTGAATGCAAGGGTCTGACTCCATGCTAAGTTACCAGATTTAGCAATGCTATCATATAGAACATATTTATATTCAAAAATTATTCGTTGTTTGAAATTCAAATTCAATTACACATCCTATATTTTATCTGAATACTTTACTTCAATATGCCTTCTCTGACCCCACAAGACCATTGCAATGGGTGTGCGGTGCTGGCTGATGAACTGAGGATGAGGGACAGACCTGGGAGCCCTAGGATCTTTGAGGAGAGAGGGGGTGGGGGTGTAAAGCCTGGCCAGCCGTCTCTGCTTTGAGAGCCTGGTGAGGAGTGACCCCTGGTGGCCATGCAGCATCCTGCAGCTGCAGGCAGTCCAGCCCCTGCACTGAGCACAGGGCTTCGAGGGAGGACATCTGTTCTTTGTTCTGACCTCCCTGGAGAGCTGACATCCTCCCAGGGACTATGGGGAAGGAAGCCCGGACCAGAGCCACCCAGGAGTTTTTCAAGCCATTCAGCAGGACCGGAGGTTTATTCCCACGCTGGGTCAGCTACTCTGTTGCCCCCAGGTGGCTGATCTGGAAAAAGCAGATCCTTCAGGTCAGTTTAGTTCAATCGTTCAGTCCGACTCTTTGCAACCCCATGGACTGCTCTTCCCTGTCCATCACCAACTCCCAGAGCTGGCTCAAACTCACGTCCATTGAGTCGGTGATGTCATCTAACCATCTCATCTTCTGTCGTCCCCTTCTCCTCCTGCCTTCAATCTTTCCCAGCATCAGAGTCTTTTCCAGTGAGTCATTTCTTCGCATCAGGTGGCCAAAGTATTGGAGTTTCAGCTTCAACATCAGTCCTTCCAATGAATATTCAGGACTGATTTCCTCTAGGATTGACTGGTTGGATCTCCTTGCAATCCGAGGGACTCTCAGGTGTCTTCCCCAACACCACAGTTCAGAAGTGTTAGTTCTTTGGTGCTCAGCTTTCTTTATAGTCCAGCTGTCACATCCATACATGACTACTGGAAAAACCATAGCTTTGACTAGATGGACCTTTGTCGGCAAAGTAATGGCAAAGAATCTATAGTATGAAACGGCAGATCCTTAAGTCTCTAAAACTTCAAGGACCCCTTGCGCAATAAAGTCAATCTACTGTGCTACTGTGCAGGGTTGTGGTGAAGGAAAGTGCAGTGCTTACTGCAAAGCTGTACAACTAGTCCAGGACAGCTAGCACTCAGAAAAGCCTGAACTCCAGGACCTCCCTGGCGGGCCAGTGGTTAAGAATCTGTCTGCCAATGCAGAGGACATGGGTTCAATAATTAATTAATTCTTTTTAATCTAAAAAAGAAATCCTGAACTCTCTGAAGGGTTTCAGGAAAGCATTTTCAAAGGGCCAGGTGAGGGAGGGGGGCTTGCAAGGCATGTGATCAGCTCTGGCACAATTCTCTGATTGGTTGATGATGAGGTGACTGGGTGGTATTGCAGGGTGAACATTAGTAATCCTTAGGCTCCAGTAGGCCTGGAGGCTATGTGCTCAAGATCACCAAATAGTTACCTTCTTCCATTTGATGAGGGTTTTCACATTATAAAACAATGTGGATCAGATACAATTAACTAGGGATTCTGAGAGGAGCTACAGAAGAGGGTATGGTGGGGGCGAGGGCGGAGGCGGAGGCGAGGGCGGAGGCGGAGGCGGAGGCGGGGGCGGAAGGGTGGGGAGGAGGTGGGATGTGTCCCAGGAAGGCACCTAGGGTCCTGCTCTGTTACAAGTGAAAGTAAAAGTGTTAGTCACTCAGACACATCTGACTCTGCGACCCCAGGGACTATAGCCCTCCAGGCTCCTCTGTCCATGGAATTTTCCAGACAAGAATATTGGAGTGGGTTACCATTTCCTGCATTGCAGGTAGATTCTTTTCTGTGTGAGCCACCAGGGAGGACTGCTGAAACCCGGGCCTTCCTACCCCCCGCCGCGCCCTAGGTCCCCTGGCCCCCGTGCCACTCCAGCGTGTGAAAAGTCACACCTATCTGAGTCCATGTCTACCCTGGAGCCACGTCTAGCCTGGGGTCCATGTCTAGCCTGGGGTCCCATGAGTCACCTTTGTGTAAATCCGCTCTTTAGTGGAAGCCTTTAGTGCTTTTTGAAGTTGGACTTAAATTGAAGAAAGTAGGGAAAACCACTAGACCATTCAGGTAAAAGTTCAATCCAGTTCAGTCGCTCAGTCGTGCCCGACTCTGCGACCTCATGGAACGCAGCACGCTAGGCCTTCCTGTTCATCACCAACTCCCGGAGATTACTCAAACTCATGTCCATCGAGTCGGTGATGCCATCCAAATATCTCATCCTCTGTTGTCCCCTTCTCCTCCTGTCTTCAATCATTCCCAGCATCAGGGTCTTTTCCAGTGAGTCAGTTCTTCACATCAGATGGCCAAAGTATTGGAGTTTCAGCTTCAACATCAGTCCTTCCAATGAATATTCAGGACTGATTTCCTTTAGGATGGACTGGTCATTCAGGTAAGACCTTAATCAAATCCCTTATGATTATACAGTGGAAGTGACAAATAGATTCAAGGGATTCGATCTGTTAGATAGAGTGCCTGAAGAATTATGAACGGAGGTTCATAATCCTGTTCAGGACACTGTACATGAGACAAGGATCAAGACCATGCCCAAGAAAAAGAAATTCAAAAAGGCAAAATGGCTGTCTGAGGAGGCCTTACAAATAGCTGTGAAAAGAAGAGAAGCTACAGGCAAAGGAGAAAAGGAAAAATATACCCATTTGAATGCAGAGGTCCAAAGAACAGCAAGAAGAGATGAGAAAGCCTTCCTCAGTGATCAATGCAAAGAAATAGAGGAAAACAATAGAATGGGAAAGACTAGAGATCTCCTCAAGAAAATTACAAATACCAAGGGAGCATATCATGTAAAGATGGGCACAATAAAGGACAGAAATGGTATGGACCTAACAGAAGCAGAAGATATTAAGAAGAGGTGGCAAGAATACACAGAAGAACTATACAAAAAAGATCTTCATGACCCAGATAATCATGATGGTGTGATCACTCACCTAGAGCCAGACATCCTGGAATGTGAAGTCAAGTGGGCCTTAGAAAGCGTCACTACAAACAAAGCTAGTGGAGGTGATGGAATTCCAGTTGAGCTATTTCGAATCCTAAAAGATGATGCTGTGAAAGTGCTGCACTCAGTATGCTAGCAAATCTGGAAAACTCAGCAGTGGCCACATGACTGGAAAAGGTCACTTTTCATTCTAATCCCAAAGAAAGGCTATGCCACAGAATGTTCAAACTACCGCACAATTGCACTCATCTCACATGCTAGTAAAGTAATGCTCAAAATTCTCCAAGTCAGGCTTCAACAGTTCATGAACCATGAACTTCCAGATGTTCAAGCTGGTTTTAGAAAAGGCAGAGGAACCATAGATCATATTGCCAACATCTGTTGGATCATCAAAAAAGCAAAAGAGTTCCAGAAAAACCTCTACTTCTGCTCTATTGAGTATGTCAAAGCCTTTGACTATGTGGATCACAACAAACTGTGGAAAATTCTGAAAGAGATGGGAATACCAGACCACTTGACCTGCCTCCTGAGAAACCTGTATGCAGGTCAAGAAGCAACAGTTAGAACTGGACATGGAACAACAAACTGGTTCCAAATCAGGAAAGGAGTACGTCAAGGCTGTATATTGTCACCCTGCTTATTTAACTTATATGCAGAGTACATCATGAGAAATGATGGACTAAATGAAGCACAAGCTGGAATCAAGATTGCCGGGAGAAATATCAATAACCTCAGATATGCAGATGACACCACCCTTATAGCAGAAAGTGAAGAAAAACTAAAGAATCTTTTCATGAAGGTGAAAGAGGAAAGTGAAAAAGCTGGCTTAAAACTCAACATTCAGAAAACTAAGATCATGGCATCCAGTCCCATCACTTCATGAGAAATAGACGGGGAAACAATGGAAACAGTGACAGACTTTATTTTGGGGGGGGGGCCTCCAAAATCACTGCAGATGGTGACTACAGCCATGAAATTAAAAGATGCTTGCTTCTTGGAAGAAAAGTTATGGCCAACCAAGACAGCATATTAAAATGCAGAGACATTACTTTGCCAACAAAGGTCCATCTAGTCAAAGCTATGTTTTGTCTAATAGTCATGTATGGATGTGAGTAGGGCTACGAAGAAAGCTAAGCGCCAAAGAATTGATGGTTTTGAACTGTGGTGTTGGAGAAGACTCTTGAGAGTCCCTTGGACTGCAAGGAGATCCAACCAGTCAATCCTAAAGGGAGTCAGTCCTGAATATTCATTGAAAGGACTGATGCTGAAGCTAAAACTCCAATACTTTGGCCACCTGATGTGAAGAACTGACTTGTTGGAAAAGACCCTGAGGCTGGGAAAGGTTGAGAGCAGGAGGAGAAGGGGGTGAATAGAGGATGAGATGGTTAGATGGCATCACCGACTCAATGGACATGAGTTTGAGTAAACTCTGGGAGTTGGTGATGGACAGGGAATCCTGGCGTGCTGCAGTCCATGGGGTCACAAAGAGTCAGACACGACTGAGCAGCTGACCTTGAACTTGGTGCTTTGCAGGCTCCACATGGCCCCCTGGGGACTCATTTCTTACCCAGAGATTCACTATGCCCTAACTTGTACCATGATATATCAAGTGCTGAAGGTCAAAAACATGATCCATGTGGGCCCTGCTTTCTCAGGCCATTGAGGCAACAGGCCTGAACGCAGCCACACAGCTCAGAGAGTGCCCCCCACCCCAGCCCATAAGGAAAACCTCTGTGGCCGTTTCCTCTGAAAATCCTTGAGGAAGTGTTGGGGGTGTCTCTCCAGGGCCCCTCCTCCATCTGGACCCAGATGACCTTTCACTGTGTATTTGACTCCTAATACGTGGGATGAATCTGATGATTCACGTCCCACTGCTCACCACTAACAAAATCAATTACATATTCACAAACTGAAACAGGAGGGAAGGGGGCAGGGCACAACTTTGAAAGAATGACGTAGCCCGAGGGCACAACATAAATTGATTAGAACCAAATGGGTCCAAGATGGCAGACAAGTCAACTTAACTGGACTTCTATCCTCAGTATAAGCTATTGTAACACATCAGCAAGCTAAATGACACACCCAGAGGTGCCATGACTGTTTCAAGATCAACCATCAAAGACCAAACACTGGGCAATGGCCCATCCCCTGGAAATCCCCACCCCTTTCCCAAAACAGTTGGAATAATCCTCCCACTCATTAGCCTAGGACATTACCCAGCCCCCAAAGCTAACTACACCACATTTCAAGGCTGCTGCACTTGCCCTCTGTGATGGCCCACACTCTATCTGTGGAGTATGCTCCTCTCTGAATAAATCCACTTCTTACCTATCACTTTGTCTCTCACTGAATTCCTTCTGTGATGAGGCATCAAGAACCTGAGCTTCATTAGGTCCTGCAACCAGGTCAGTGAGCTCAGCTGAAAGACTGTGGGTTTTAGCTGGGTTCAAGTCCTAGCCACATAGGTTAGAGGCCCAAGCAGGGTTTTGGCTGGGTTCAAGTCCCAATCTGAAGTAGACAGTTTCTAAAAGGCAAAAGAAAAAAGTTCCTTTAATCAGATGCTGGCAATCTGGGAAGACAGTGAACTCGGCATCCCCAAAAAACCATCTCTAAATATTCTGCTCGGCCATGTAAATTCTAAAGGGAAACAGAGAAGCTATCACATTTAATCACTGAGATGGGGGTCAGAGGCATTGCCATCCCCCACTGTGGCTTGTTGACCCCTCTCAATGTTATTTGGTTCACAGAGTTTGTTGGGGAGATCACTAAAGCAGAAGCTAGGGAAGAGATCTGGTCATCTGTCCATTACCCTTCATTGCTACTTCTGTGATTTACAGAAAGAATCGACAAGTTAGGCGAGGAGTTGTGTGATTAAGAGATTTGAAAGATGTGCTTGGGTCAGGATGAGTAGAGCTGGGGACACCTGGTTTAAAAGTTAGTTACAATGTATTATTAGCTTTGCTAAACTGACAGGAGGAAAAGGGGCTTCTTGCTGAGGCCCTGTTTTCAGTTTCTTGTAAAGAGTTGCTTACCCTGAGGCCTCACTGAGCCTTGAAGAGGACTCAAGGACCCAGGTGAGGTCACGGCCCTAGCAGACACCATGATTGCAGATGGTGAGATCCTACCCAAAGGACACAGGTACTCTGTGCCCAGACTCCTCTCAATACATTGGTATTGAGACAATACACCAGTATTGTTTTAAACTGCTCAGTGTATGGTAATTTCTTATGCAGCAACAGAAAACTAATATAAGCCTCACTCTAGCCCTGGGTACCTCCATTCTGGAACATTCCCACCAAACCCTGGCTTCCTACATAACCAGAAAGAGCAGTAGAGCTAACTGAACCCACAGAAATCTCCCTATAGGGGATGTGCTGTAGGGAGGTCCCTTTGAAACTGTACTTCTCCTTGGATGGGACTTGAACCCATGGGACAGGATTCAAGCCCATTGTCTAATTAGGTGGTGTTAGTGGTAAAGAACCCACCTGCCAATGGAGGAGACTTAAGGGACGTGGGTTTGATCCCTGAGTGGGGAAAATCCCCTGGAGGAGGGCATGGCAACCCACTCCAGTATTCTTGCCTAGAGAATCCCATGGACAGAGGAGCCTGGCAGCCACAGTCCATGGGGTCACAAAGAGTCAGACACCACTGGAGTGACTTAGCAAGCATGCACCTGAGCTCTGAAATGATAGAACTCATCTCAGGACTTAATGATGTTCAGGTTCTTTGTCTCAGTGCAGAAATAATTCAATGACAGTGAAAGGCAAAGTGACCGGCAAGAAGAGATTTATTTGTATAGGTCATTTGTGGGAGACACAAAGAGGCAGGCAAGGAAGTGCAGCCCCCAAAGCTGGGTGGGCCTTATTTTTATAATAAAGGAAAAGTGGGAAGGGGAAGAAGACCACCTTCTTCCTCATTCTTGAATAGCTATCAAACTTCCATCATCAGTTCCTCCTCCACATTGAGCAGGAGAGTTTCCTTGTCCCTGTATGGTCAGATTGGACTTTCATAGTCCAGTTTCATACACTGAAATATGGTAAATCATCTCAGATGTCAGCATGATGTCACATTTTCCTCTATTTTTGTTTTTCGTGTGCACAGAACAGCATGTTCTAGGAACGATTTTGGCCTCACTGGGCAGGATATAGGTCTCATTCCACCGTTAGTTTATTGTTTGGGGGCAGGTCTCATGCTTCTGCTGCATGGTTTTGTTGGAAAACAAGCCTGCTTTCTTGAGTCATCATTAGCTTGCAGGTATCACCCATACCCTTTTTTCTACTTATGATCCCGTAATGGGATAAACCACTTAATCATCTACTTTGTCCCTTCTGTCTATCCCTATCATTTTAAGCCCAAAGAAACCTGCCATATTTCCTGCCCTGCTCTAGTGCCTAAAATTCACTAATACTCACCTAGTTAACAAATATTTGAATGCTAGATCAGTTATGTTGTCACAATGATGCTGTATTATTCAAAAACATAGTAATTATTCAAAAACAAAGTAATTATTGTTGCTCATGAGTCTATAGGTTGGTTTTTTGGCCTCAGGTGGCTTAAGAGTCTGCAATCAGCTGTGGGTCAGGTAGCTCTGCTGATCTTGACTGGCTCCATGGCACATCTGAGGCTCAGCTGGCTATGAATGGCCTCAGCTAGGCTGGACTCAGATCTTCTCTTCTACTTCTCACATCTCTTCAGCAGTATATCAAGGAATATTCTCATGGCATGGCAGGACCCAAAGAATCTACCTGCAATGCAAGAGACCTGGGTTTTATCCCTGGGTTGGGAAGATCCCCTAGAGAAGGGAATGGCTACCCACTCCAGTATTCTTGCCTGGAGAAGTCCATGGACAGAGGAGACTGGTGGGTTACAGTCCCTGGGGTTGCAAAGAGTCAGACACGACAGAATGACTAACACTTTCACTTGAATAAAATGGCAGCTGACTCCAGTATTCTTTCCTGTGTAATCCTATGGACACAGGAGCCTGGGGTCATAACAGTCGGACATGACTTATCAACTAAAAAACTACCAGACCAATTGTGCAGAAAGGCAAGGGGAGCTGTGCATATGCTTTTTAAGCCTCTACTTACAGTCATGTTTGTTAACATCTCATTGGCCAAAGCCACACAGTGAGCCCAGAGCCAAAGTGGGAGGAGCCTACGAAACTGCAGGAAGAAACGGGGCATTAATGCAATCAACTTGCCACAAAGGTCAAAGATACACAGGCATTGTTCTGGGCGTTTGCTGCACAGTGGTGAATAAGCTTTTAGAGCTGGGAGTACGTGGGGAAGAAAAGCAATATATAAACAAATAAATAGATCTAGAAAGTATGATTGGTGCTTTGGATTAGAATAGTCAGTAGGACATGTTTTAAGTTACCAAAGACCTGGAGGATGAGAAGGAGCCAGTGGTAGAAAGGCCAGCCAAGGCAGAGGCTCCAAATGGGTGAAGTATAGGAATGCGTTGGCATAAAATAAGATTGGGGAAACGGCAGGACCAGTGATATGATTTCGGATTGTAATCCAAAGGTGATGGGAATTCACTGCCAAGTTCTACTGAGAGGAGGTGACATGATATGATTTGTGCTTTTAAAAGGTCACTCTGGCTATTACATGGAGAATGAATGTTAGGGAGATAAGAGCAAAAGCAGGGAGTCAAGTTAGAAGGAGGTGTAGGGGTTAGAGCAAGCCTCCCCCAACATGTATCACTTTTGCATGAGGATTATTTTGAACTAAAGGCAACTGAGGTTCAAGAGAAATGATAACCCCTCCCTTAACTACCTAGAAGCATTTAAATTTGGAATTTTTTCCAGAAAAAAAAAAATCAGTTATTCTCAGAGATAAATTTTATCTAAATGGCTCCATCTATATGGTAAGACAAACATCTAATTACCAAACCCTTATTGTTCTTATCATCCATGACCATCCTGTCCTTGGAAGCCCCATGCCCCTATAACATTCCTTAGCTCAGGATGGAATACAGACCTCTTTTTACCTTTCTGTCTCTGAACCTTTCATGTATGTGGGGTTGCCATACATACAAAGTTAAGTTTGGTTTTCTCCTGTTAATCAGTCTCATGTCAATTTAATTCTTAGACCAACCAGAAGAACCTAGAAGGGTAGAGGAAAGTTTTCTTCTCGACAGAGGATACTAAGAGTGGTAGAGAGATGGGAGGGGACAGTTTGTGTTATGTGAGGTTTTGGATGTGGACAGGGGGAGATACCAGGGTGTCTAGCTTAAGCAACTGGGTGAGCAGAGAGCTGTCACTTAGATGGAGAAGAGGCAGAGAACAGGATGGAAGGAGGGATCTAGAGTTCAGCTTTTGGGAATTTCCTGGTGGGCCTGTTGTTGGGACCGTGCACTTTCCCTGCGAAGGGCCCAGGTTCGGTCCCTGCTTGTCATTTTGATGCACAGAGCAGTGAGCAGCAGCAAGAAGTAGCTGGAAGCGGTTAGTTCCCTTACTGGGAACCCTAACTACTAGACTACAGAGGCAAGTGTTTAGGGCCTAAATCTTCAGTTCTTGCCTGCCTTGTCAGGAAAGAATTCAGCCAAGGAAGTAAAGAGAAAAGTAAAAAGGAAAAGCAAAGTACACGTGGAAAGATGCTCAAGGGGACTCAGAGAGGGAGTCCGTGCCTTTGGGAACTTTAAATACTTTATAAGGGGGCGATTTTCTGAGTCTTTGTCTTCCTTCTGGGCAATCATCTTGTTTCTCTCCTCCTGGCTAATTTGTCTCAGCACCATCACTCTCGGTGTGCTTGCATCTCTCAGTCAAGATGGGTCTCGATACAAAGGCATCTGGGAGAAGCAAGACTCATTATGGCCTGGCGTTGTCCTGTCACTTGACCCTCAAGGAACCTTTCTGCACATGTGTAATGTCTCCCTTGTCCCAAGAAAGTGTGGTAAACAGTGATCTCTGGATCATTTACTCAAACAAGGTTTTGCCCCTCTTTGTCCTTGTCATGACTATTATTCTAAGGCATCCACAAGAGACAAATTTGGCTATTTACCCTGTCTCTATTGTTAATTTTATTCGGGAGAGTAAACAAGAGGTTAATTTTAAAAGTCTAACCTGGAAACCTACCTATCTCATGTCTCAGGAAATGCAAATAAGAGATGAGTTGTAAGCATCCTGCCTGAAGCCCACTATTTCCTGCCCCATGAAATGTAAACAGGAGGCCAGTTGTAAGTGTATAACCAGGAGCCCATCTATCTCCTGCCTCAGTTGGAGAAGCAAGATCCTGAGCCACTTCGTGCAACCAAAAAAAATTAAAAAAGAGATCAGCTTTCAATATGTTAATTCTGATCTGCCCGTGAGACAACCAGGTAATTGGATATATGGGGCTAGAACTCCAGAAAAAGGTCTTTTGAGATTGGGTCTTGCAAAGGAAGAAACTGGTTGGGTGGGTGCAATTTATGACTTAATAGATGGGTGGGTCCTGGAGGCAGGGGTCTTGAAAGAGTCTTGATGAGCCAGCTGTTAGTCTTGATAAATTGTCTGCTTGGTTAGTTTGTAATCTTATCTTTCAGGAGCAGATATTTCCTGGAGCAAGCAGCTAGATTATTTTTGCTTGGTCCTAGTATTGTTCAACAGGGACAGGAAAGTATGTTCATTTCAGTTCTAATCAGAAGGTCCTCAGGCAAGTGCCTTAAAAATAGTAATAAGAGTAAGAGCAACAACAACTACTACCATATAGTAATTATGCTGCTGGACAGTGCTGAGCCCTTTATGGATGATTTTTTTTAAATTTACGTGTTTGCACCAGGTCTTAGTTCCAGCATGCAGGATCTTTGATCTTTGTTGCACATGTGGGATCTTTAGGTGCAGCAGTTGAACCCTTAGGTGCGGCATGTGTATCTAGTCCCCTTGACCAGGGATCCAACCAGGCCCCCTGCATTGGGAGCCTGACATCTTAGCCACTGGGCCACCAGGGAAGCCCCACTTCATGGGTACTAACTTGTTTAAGTCTCACAACAACCCAGTAAGAGTACTCATGCCTCATGTTACAGATGTTACAGTACTTATTTGTCTCATGTTACAGATGTGGCTCTTTCAAACACCTAAGGTCACATGGCTGATAAGTGATAAATCTGGGTCCCAGAATCCAAACTCTTAATCCCCCAAAACTGGTTTGCCACCTAAAAGACAACAAATTTTGATTTGCCCAACTACATTTTCTTTAATTTGCTTTTTTATATCACTGAGAATGTTTCCAAATAAACTGAAAATCAAGAGTTCTATATTCCTGGGACTTCCTGGTGGTCCAGTTGTTAAGACTGGACTGCTCTTCCACTACAGGCCACACGGGTTTGATTCTTTGTCAAGGAACTAAGATCCCACTTGCCTCATAGCATGACCTTAAAACAGAGTTCTGTGTTCTAGAACTTTGGAGTTCAATTTATCATGCCTTCGAAATTTACACAAGGCATTCAACAAAGATCTTCCTTCTGAGTGTACAAGTCAAACCTAGACCAATCCACCCTCAGGGCAGAGAAAACCCTCCATTATTGCTTTTATTAGCCCCTGAATATTAGCCCCCAGTTTTTATTTCATATTGTGTGGGCTCAGGTAACCTTGTTGGTTTCCTTTAATATGGTTAATTAATATTGCCCTAGGGGCAGATTTATAACACCAGGCAGGGGAACCATTCCCCAATAAGACATAATGTCTATTCTACAATATAACCAGGCAAAAGAGATGTAACTATCTTACATAAAGTCCATTCAAGTGTACTAATTGTTTTTCTTTTTTAATGTATACTATTAGATTTTATGTGAAATATTTACTGTATGTTCCATTTTTGACACATAAACTTTAACATAAGAAACGACACATTATCTTTGATTTTTTACAATTGTGAAATAGATACACAAACTTTTGCAATGGTAGACTTAAGATTTTGACATGTTCTTATATATAACATGTGGTGGTTTAGTTGCTAAGTCGTGTCCGACTCTTGTGGCCATGCGGACTGTAGCCTACCACGCTCCTCTGTCCATGGGATTCTCCAGGCAAGAGTACTGGAGTGGGTTGCCATTTCCTTCTCCAACAAATATACTAATTTTAAAAAATAAACGTTTACCTCAATTCTATCAACTATCATACCGAGGCTTCCATGATGCCTCAGTGGAAAAGAATCAGCCTGCAATGCAGGAGACGCAGGTTGATCCCTGGGTCAAGAGGATCCCCTGGAGGAGGAAATGGCAACCCATTCCAGTATTCTTGCCTGGAGAATTCCATGACTCTATCTGGAGCCAGTTGTTGTTGTTTTTTTGTTTTTTCAAACAATATCTAACTTAGAGGGGACACAAAATATACCACCCCAAGATATGCCTCTTCGGTAAATTATTTTAGACTTTTAAATTTTTTTATACTTTTAGGAAACAGCAGACAGAGGAAAATCTCTAAAAACTAAGTAGAAGTTATCCTTTTGCAAGAAATATTTACATTTAAGAGAGAAATCTCCCTCCTTTCATAAGGGTATCTCCCTCTTTCTACCAGGAAGAGGATGACGACCAAATCTCTAGAAACTGTTAACAATAAAGAAGGTATATACTTAATTCTTCATAACAACCTTACCCTTGTTCACTGTGCTTTGCATGATCTCCCTGCCTGCCACCATCGTCTATCTTCTTTTGTCTTTAGCTGAAGATGTATTTAAGACGATGGCTTTGGCCATTTCAGAAACTTACTCAGTTTTCCTGGGTTCTCCTATTGGCAACCCACTCCAGTGTTCCTGCCTGGAGAATCCCAGGGACGGGGGAGCCTGCTGGGCTGCCGTCTATGGGGTCACACAGAGTCGGACACGACTGAAGTGACTTAGCAGCAGCAGCCTATGTGTAAAGGGTGTGTGTGTGCGTGAGTGTGTGCTAAGTCGCTTCAGTCATCATTTCTGACTCTTTGCAACCAAAGGGTGTATACACATTATTAAACTTTTGTTTTTCTCCTGTTAATCTATCTTATGTCAATTTTAATTACTAGACCAGCCAAAGAAACTTAGAAGGGAAGGGAAACTTTCCCCACCCCCACATAGGGAAAAGGGAGGGCTAGGAAAGTTTCCTATGAGAAGAATGGACAGATTTCCTTTGGAAAGACAAATGAGTTTTTAGGAGAGCAAAAGGCCAACAAGAAAGTCTGTGACAGTGTTTGTTTATGTAGGTGCCACTGGTCTTTCTGTCTTCAGAGCCATAAAACTTCCCAGGAGAGGGGATTTATGATACAATTTTTCTTGGTCTTTCTCCTGGGAGCAGACTCGCCCCAACGAGGGAATTTATGGTAGTTCTCATTTCTCAGAACTTTCTGCTTTTAGTAGATGAAAGATGCTGTGAGATGGCTTTTGTCTGCAGCTATTGAATTTCAAATATCTTCCGTTTAAAATCATCTTCATACCAATTTTCAGGTTCTGGGTGGGTCCCAATGTTAACACAAGTTTGTGTGCTCAACTTACAGTGAAGCCAAACAAACAAATGTCAGAATTCGGATCAGAGAAAGACTTATTGCAGGAGATGAGGTGACTCGTGCGTGAAAGGCCTCACGCTCCCCAGCAGTGAAGTGAAATGAAAGTTGCTAGCCATGTCTGACTCTTAGTGACGCTATGGACCCCATGGACCATAGCCCACGGAATTCTCCAGGCCTGAATACTGAAGTGGGTTGCCTTTCCCTTCTCCAGGAGATCTTCCCAATCCAGGGATCGAACCCAGGTCTTCCACATTGTGGCCGATTCTTTACCAGCTGAGCCACCATGGGGTTTCAGCAAAGCATTTTTAAAGGGCAGCTGGTGGGGGAGAGGTGTTGAGAGGTGTGCAATCAGTGCATACACAATTCTCTGATTGGCTAATAGTGAGGCAGGGTGGTGTCACAGGGGTTAACCTTATCAGTCCTTAGGTTCCGGAAGGCCTGAGGCTATGTGCTCTGGGTCTTCAAATAGATCTTCTTTTTGGTGGGGGAATTTTCACTTCTGCAAAACAACTCAGGAAATTTGCATCAAATACTTTTATCTAGGTAGTTTTAAGGGAGGCTCAGAGGTCAAAGCATCTGCCTGCAATGTGGGAGACCTGGGTTCGATCCCTGGGTCGGGAAGATCCCCTGGAGAAGGAAATGGCAACCCACTCCAGTATTTTTGCCTGGAGAATCCCATGGATGGAGGAGCCTGGTGGGCTACAGTCGATGGGGTATCAAAAGAGTCGGACACGACTGAGCGAGTGACTTAACTTAAGGGAGGAGTTAAAGCAGAGGATGTGGGAAGGACTGGCCAGGAAAGGCCCCAGAAGGTATTGCTGGGTCTTATCCAGTTCAATTATTCTCCCACTCACCATGAGATGGCAAATCATAACCTGAGATGTGTCACAGGATACATGCCACAGCTTTCAAATCACAGCTCCGTATCTGGGGACCCAGGAGGCCATTCTTTGAAACTGAAGCTACTTGATTGGGGGATGATGTGTTCAGAGGAGGGACTTGGCCAGGCAGGGACTTCTACTGAGCTGGTGAATGCTTTTTGTATGACCAAACTCAGGTCCAGCTGCTTGCCACCTGAAAATCAATGCTCAGGAGGCAAATGTTGGTAGAAATGGAAAGCACTGCTTTTAATCAGCTGACATTCTAGCGGGGGAAGATGGATCCTAAAATTCAAAGATTTTGCATCCCAAACCCAAGATTCTGCTCAGCCCTGAAAGTTTTTAAAGGGAAAGGGGGAAGCAATTTCAGTTAATTATGGAAATACAGGATCAGACTCATTGCCATCTTCCACTGATGCAGGCTTGTTGACTCCTCAGAGATCTTACTTTAGATGTTATCTTGTTTATACAGTTTGTTTGTGAGATTACTGAAGGGGAATTTAAGAAATCAGGTCATTGGTTAATTACTTATTCTTCATTTCTGTTTCTTTGATCTATGGAAAGAACCAGTGTATTTAGGCAAGGAATTGTGTGATCAAAGATTTGCAATGTTTGCTTGGGCCAGAGATGAGTACAGGGTGGGAGTGCCTGGCTGAAGCTTCCTTACAACACAGTTTTGCTAAAGCGACAAGACAAAAGAGGCCCCCTGCAGAGAACTCTTTAGGCAAAGAGCTCTGCTGCCAAAAGCTGCTTACAAATCCCCACTTGTCAGGGCATTATTCCATTTCTATGGGACTAGGGGTAAAGATCTATCTTCTTTAAGTTCTTCATGCTGATACAGAGCGAAATATGTCAACATGCGACAGTAGTGTCTCTTTGCTGACAATTTTAGTTGCCTGCTTACATACACAGACAGAGCAAGCTATGATTACTTTGATGCCCACAAGATATAGAGTACTGTGAGCAATAGTGTTAATTCCATTCTCTTAAGGGTTCTTGGCATTGGTTCATAGGTTCAGTAGTAGCCATAGGCTCAGTGCTGCTCAAGACGGAGCAGCTACTGCCATGGCTGTCATCATGCAGGTAACTTTCCCCTCTGGTGGGCAGTTACCGTAGCTGTAAAATGACTCAGGAACATGCATCAGACACGGAAGGCTTCTGTGACTCTACTGTCTAATCATTAGCTGCTTGAGCCTGCTCTTTTTGTGATGGGGTCGGGGGGTTGGGGTGGGGTGGAAGGGGGACTGGGAGACTTCAGCTTCTCTACAAATAAGAGGCAGGCAGCATGGAGGGGCCTTTGCACCTGGGCGAGGGGGCAGGGCTCTGCTTGGTTCCATTTGGATTGGGAACGGTGAAGGAAAAGTGAGCAAGAGTGTTGCAGAGGGCAGAAACAGCACATGAAAGTGAAGTGACTTATATTTATAGGGCACAAATTATGTATTTGGTAACTGTTTTCATCTCATTCCATTCTCCCAATAACCCTATGAGGTAGGTATTATTGGCCCCATTTATCAGATTGGGAGATCAGGGCTCCAGGGAAAATAATTTATACAGGCCTCCACCATTTGTATATGAGATTACATGGGATTCCCTGGTGCCTCAGATGGTAAAGCTTCTGCCCGAAATGTGGGAGACCTGGGTTTGCTCCCTGGGCCGGGAAGATCCCCTGGAGAAGGAAATGGCAACCCACTCCATTACTCTTGCCTAGAAAATTCAATGGATGGAGGAGCCTGGTGGGCTACAGTTCATGGGGTAGCCAAGAGTCGGACACGACTGAGTGACTTCACTATCTTTCTCTTCACTGGGATTGAAACCAGGTCTGTGTGGCTTCAGGGGAGAGGATGACACCAGGACAGTGAAGGCAGAGGGTGGGAATGGCAGTCAGCTGGGAAGGGAGACTGGGGCCAGATTGTGGAGACCCAAAGCTGAGACCACATTCAACCTAAAAGGGTTGCACTAGTAATTAGAAAAACAGCTGGCAATTCTACCCAGGATGGCTCTGGGAACCAGAGAAATGACTGTGTTAGCCCTCCCTCCCCCCAGTGTCCCTTGATTCTTGAGATAACAGAGAAGATTTTCCAAGAGAGGAATGCTGGGGTGGGGCAGGGGAGTGCCCCAGGCTGTGCAAGGCCTCCCCTCTCTGCAGTTGGTCAAGGGCCCCCACCTCCCCCAGCCAGTCATTCAGCCTCTGCCACCTGTCAGGGTGTTGGTGGGAATACACAGGCACCTTTGGTTTTTGTCCCCTTGCTGCCGGAAAGAAAGATGCTGCTGTTGTTGTCTCCTACCTGGCCGCCATGAAGTTCCACTCCTCCTCATTCTCAAGATTGACAAAGCAAAAATTAGCAGTGAGAAAGCATGAGAAGTTAAAAATGTGCCCTGCCATTCTTTTGGTTGGGATAACAAAGATAAAGCCAGTTACAGAGTTGAACAGGAAAGACTTATTTCTCCCAAGGATAAGTTACAGCAGCAGATTGTCATGAGGACTCCTGCTTTCTTACTCACTGAGAGTAGTCTTGGCCTCTAAAATCAGACACCAACAGAAACTTTGCTTTATGAAGTTGTGTCATCAGTAATGAATGAAGAATGGATGCTTTGAAACTGTGGTGTTGGAGAAGACTCTTGAGAGCCCCTTGGACTTCAAGGAGATCAAACCAGTCAATCCTAAAGGAAATCAACCCTGAATATTCATTGGAAGGATTGATGCTGCAGCTGAAGTTCCAATACTTTGGCCACCTGATGCAAAGAACTGACTCATTAGAAAAGACCCTGATGTTGGGAAAGACTGAGGGCAGGAGGAGAAGGGGCGACAGAGGATGAGATGGTTGGATGGCATCACTGGCTCAATGGACATGAGTTTGAGTAAGCTCTGGGAGATAGTGGAGGACAGGGAACCTTGCTGCAGCCCATGGGGTGTCAAAGAGTCGGACATGACTTAGTGACTGAACAATATCAGGAATGAAACACTGCTCCTCACCCCCTTACCTGGACCTGCTAATTCACTTTGATACACAGAAGCAGCTTCAGTTAACAACCCAGGTGCACTACATTACATAAGGGGTTTTTTGACACACCACATCACATCTTTATGTGTGTAATAAAAGGTGGAACCTTTGTAGTTTGCTTTGCTTTGCTTTGTATGTTCAGTTGCTTAGTCATGTCCGACTCTTTTGTGACCCCATGGACTGTGGCCCGCCAGGATCCTCTGTCCACAGGATTTCCAGGCAAAAATACTGGAGTGGGTTGCCATTTCCTTCTCCAGGGGGATTTTCCTGACCAAGCAATGGAACCAACTGTCTCCTGCGTCTAATGCTTTGAAGGCGGATGGATTCTTTACCCACTGAGCCACCCAAACATGGCTTCAGGTAAATTTTTTCTAAACTCCACCCTCCCACCAAGCACAGGACTGTAGGTTTTCTTTGGTTTCCTTTGTTTGGTCCCTGGTTCCTCCATACCTTAGAGTCTCCTTCTGCGCAACTGGCCAAGAAAACCTGGTACTGTCACACTGATTGGGCTAGGATGAGGACCTCATAAAACCCTCCCTTCTTTTTCCAGACTTGACTTTATCTCCCAAGGTCTAAGACAAAGGGAAGGATTATTCAGTCAGCCTGATCCTGGGATGGGTGGAGCAGGAACACAGAACACTGCATTCTTCGGGAAACTTTCAGAGCCTTCTCTATGTACCTCTGCCCCATTAATTGGTGTGCCAGGTGGGGCGGGGGGCAGGCACTGGACTGAGGGCTTCACAGTGCCATCCCACTCAATCCTTACCACAGCCCTGTTCAGTTCAGTTCAGTCGCTCAGTCGTGTCCGGCTCTGTGACCCCATGAATTGCAGCACGCCAGGCCTCCCTGTTCATCACCATCTCCCGGAGTTCACTCAGACTCACATCCATCGAGTCCGTGATGCCATCCAGCCATCTCATCCTGGGTCGTCCCCTTCTCCTCCTGCCCCCAATCCCTCCCAACATCAGGGTCTTTTCCAATGAGTCAACTCTTCGCATGAGGTGGCCAAAGTACTGGAGTTTCAGCTTTAGCATCATTCCTTCCAAAGAAATCCCAGGGCTGATCTCCTTCAGAATGGACTGGTTGGATCTCCTTGCAGTCCAAGGGACTCTCAAGAGTCTTCTCCAACACCACAGTTCAAAAGCATCAATTCTTCGGCGCTCAGCCTTCTTCACAGTCCAACTCTCACATCCATACATGACCACAGGAAAAACCATAGCCTTGACTAGATGGACCTTAGTTGGCAAAGTAATGTCTCTGCTTTTGAATATGCTATGTAGGTTGGTCATAACTTTTCTTCCAAGGAGTAAGCGTCTTTTGGCCCTGTTAGGTCCTGTTATCATCATTCCCAATTTACAGATGAAGAAACTGAGGCACAGAGATGATAAATATTATAACTTGTCCAAGAAAAGCACATAGTCAGCAACCAACTCAGCTGGGATTTGAACACATGAAGTTTGCAAACAGAACTTTCAACCACTAAACAGGGGTTCATCAAAACTAAACCCTGGTGCTTTTACTTTTTGCACCAAGCCTCCTAGGCCAAAAGACATACTCAACAGTCCCATATATTTTTATGTTCATAACACTTACTAAGCATTTATGGGGCTTCCCTGGTGGCTCAGTGGTAAAGAATCTGCCTTCCAGTGCAGGAGACACAGGTTCTATCCCTGATCCAGGAAGATCCCACATGCTGCGGAAGAGCTAAGGTGGTGCACCATAACCATTAAGCCTGTGCTTTAGAGCCTGGGAGCTGAAGCTCCTGAAGCCCTGATGTTCCAGAGCCTGTGCTCTTCAATAACAGAAGCAACCACAGTGCCTGAGTACCACAACCAGAGAGTAGCCCCCACTTGTTGCAATTGGAGAAAGCCTGCAAACCAATGAAGACCCAGCATAGCCAACAAAAAATTTTTTATAATTATTTAAAAAAAAAGAAAAAAGGATTTATGTTCTAACAATTTAGGAGTTGTTGGGGGAGGGGAAATACACATAAATTAAAAGGAAAAATAATATTTTAATTTCATTCTTAAATAACCTATACATAGTATTGAGATGTGTGTGCTGGCTGAGCACTGCACAACTTCTCAAACTTTAAAATTAGATTTGAACACCATCACACGCATCCTAGGGGCATCCCCGATGGCTCAGCCGTAATGAATCTGATGGCAATACAGAAGACCCCCTGGAGGAGGAAATGCTATCCCATTCCAGTACTCTTGCCTGGAAAATCCCATGGACAGAGGAACCTGGCAGGCTACACTCCATGGGGTTGCAAAATGTCAGGCACAACTGAGCACGGAGCACAAACACTCATTCTACATAGTACTTGCTTTTTATCATAGAAAACACCAAAAACAGTTTCACAGAGATATGAGTCAGGAGACCTACTCAGAATACCATGCTTGTGTGCATGTGCTAAGTCGCTACCTTTTTTGTCTCCTATTTGCCCTCCTAAAAATCCATTTGTCTTTCCAAAGAAACCTATTTGTCCTCACTGTAGAAGTCTTTTCTTTCCCCACTAGGCACTTCTGCATGTATTCACATTGTTTCCAAAGGTAAACTTTTCCTTTTGCTAATCTCTTTTGTCAGTTTAATTTGCAGATAACCCAAACTGAACCTAAGATGGTAGAGGAAATGTTATTTTTATTCCCCAACGATATCATTAAAAGCAATGTAGCATGATTTCATGTTGAAACTGTGAACTACCTAAAGTTAGTAGTCTTGTACAGTGTTTGACAGGTGCTGCTGAATTTCCCTTGAAATTTAAAAATACCCATGGTGGATTTGCTCTTGTTCCTTTGGATGCTTTGTTTCCCAGTTTGGGAACCATGGTACCAGACTAAATCCATATCAAAATGATCTAACGTAATCTATGAGGCTTGTCAACTACAAATTTGTGCTTGCCAAGGCCATTTGCCATCTGCTGCTGTGGGGACTGAATCCTGTTCTGCTGTAGCTGTTGCCCTTCGACTCACCCTGAAGGGAGCTCAGGGTGGAGAATGGGACACTTTGTGCTCCAGGGAAACTAGTGGAACAGGTCTTTCAGTTCAATTCAGTTGCTCAGTCATGTCGGATTCTTTGAGACCCCATGGACTGGCAGGCCAGGCTTCCCTGTCCATCACCAAGTCCTGGGGCTTACTCAGACTCAGGTCCATTGAGTTGGGGATGCCATCCAACCATCTCATCCTCTGTTGTCCCTTTTTCCTCTCACCTTCAATATTTCCCAGCATCAGGGTCTTCTCAAATAAGTCAGTTCTTTGCATCAGGTGGCCAAAGCATTGGAGTTTCAGCTTTAGCATCAGTCCTTCCAATGAATATTCAGGACTGATATTCTTTAGGATTGATTGGTTCGATCCTCTTGCAGTCCAAAAGACTCTCAAGAGTCTTCTCCAACACCACAGTTCAAAACCATCAGTTCTTCGGTGCTCAGCTTTCTTTACAGTCCAACTCTCACATCCATACATGACTACTGGAAAAACCATAGCTTGACCAGATAGACCTTTGTTGGCAAAGTAATGTCTCTGCTTTCTAATATGCTGTGTAGGTTGGTCATAGCTTTTCTTCCAAGGAGCAAGCATCTTTTAATTTCATGGCTGCAGTCACCATCTGCAGTGATTTTGGAGCCCCAAAAATAAAGTCTGTCACTGTTTCTATTGTTTCCCCATCTATTTGCCATGAACTGATGGGACCAGATACCATGATTGTAGTTTTCTAAATGTTGAGTTTTAAGCCAGCTTTTTTACTCTCCTCTTTGCCCTTCATCAAGAGACTCTTTAGTTCTTCTTCACTTTCTGCCATAAGGGTGGTGTCTTCTGTGTATCTGAGGTTATTTATATTTCTCCCGGCAACCTTGATTCCAGCTTGTGCTTCATCCAGCCTGGCATTTCCCATGATGTACTCTTGCATATAAGTTAAATAAGCAAGGTGACGATATAAATCCTTGTTGCACTTCTTTCTCAATTTGGAACCAGTCCGTTGTTTCATGTCTGGTTCTAACTGTTGCTTCTTGACCAGCATACAGATTTCTCAGGAGGCAGGTAAGGTGGTCTGGTATTACCATCTCTTTAGGAATTTTCCACAGTTTGTTGTGATCCACACAGTCAAAGGCTTTGGCGTAGTCAATAAAGCAGAAGGAGATGTTTTTCTGGAACTCTCTTGCTTTATTGATGATCCAACAGATGTTGGCAGTTTGATCTCTAGTTTCTCTACCTTTTCTAAATCCAGTTTGAACATGTGGATGTTCCTGGTTTATGTACTGATGAAGCCTGGCTTGGAGAATTTTGAGCATTAGGAACTGATTTCATGGTGCCATCCTTCAATTCAGTTCAGTTCAGTTGCTCAGTCGTGTCCGACTCTTTGCGACCCCATGAATGGCAGCACGCCAGGCCTCCCTGTCCATCACTATCTCCCGGAGTTCACTCAGACTCACGTCCATCGAATCCGTGATGCCATCCAGCCATCTCATCCTGGGTCGTCCCCTTCTCCTTGCCCCCAGTCCCTCCCAGCGTCAGAGTTTTTTCCAATGAGTCAGCTCTTCGCATGAGGTGGCCAAAGTACTGGAGTTTCAGAAAAGCACCAAATCCCTCGTTTGGTGCTGACTTCAGCTTCTAGTGAAGCAGAAAACCTTTTGTAAAATAACTGCTTGATTGCATTGGACTCCCCTTTTACCAAAATCACATATACTGGACTTCCTCCACTACTTCTTTGCAGGGGTTTCTCAGCGCTACCTGAGGTGCCATCTCCCTGGCTGCAGTCCTCATTTTGCGGAAATAAAACCCACTTCACAACTCTCATGCTGTGCATCTTTTAGTGGACAGCCCACTGGGAATGGCATGTTATAACTGCTTGTTGTTCCCAGCAGTGTCACGAATATATTTTCCTCTACCTTTCTAAGTGCTCACTGGTCAAAGAATTAAATTGATGTGACTAAGATTAACAAGAGATAATCAAAAGTTTGATAACATGTACACATGGAGAGAGGCAGAAAACTGAGTAACTCACCAAAATGGCAGAAATTTTCACCTTAAATACCATGTTCAGTTAAAAACAAAGGAGGTTGTTAGGGGTAATGTTTGGGGACTTCAAATGGGAAGAGGGCAATGTAAGTGGAGATGGAAAAGCAAATATTTGGTAAATATTGACTGGGGCTTGCAGAGAGTGGGACTCAGAGTGGACTCTAATTTCTAGGCTCTGCTGAGTTTCCCCCCACTACACCTAAAACCATTTACCTCAAACAAGGACTTGAACCATTTCTGTCCTTTATCAAGCCCATCTTTACATGAAATGTTCCCTTGGTATCTCTAATTTTCTTGAAGAGATCTCTAGTCTTTCCCATTCTATTGTTTTCCTCTATTTCTTTGCATTGACCACTGAGGAAGGCTTTCTTATCTCTCCTTGCTGTTCTTTGGAACTCTGCATTCAGATGCTTATATCTTTCCTTTTCTCCTTTGTCTTTCACTTCTCTTCTTTTCTCAGCTAAGGTCTCCTCAGACAACCATTTTGCCTTTTTGCATTTCTTTTTCTTGGGGATGGTCTTGATCACCGCCTCCTATACATTGTCACAAACCTCCATCCATAGTTCTTCAGGCACTCTATCAGATCTAATCCCATGAATCTATTTGTCATTTCCACTGTATAATCATAAGGGATTTGATTTAGCTCATACATGAATGGTCTAGTGGTTTTCCCTACTTTCTTCAAAGGACTATAGAAATGGTATCATCCTAACAGAAGCAGAAGATATTAAGAAGTGGTGGCAAGAATACACAGAAAAAATACAAAAAAGATCTTCATAAAAAAACAAACAAACAAAACCAAAAAGGATCCTTTTGTTTGATAACCCAGATAACCACAACAGTGTGATCGCTTACCTAGAGTCAGGCATCCTGGAATGTGAAGTCAAGTGGGCCGTAGAAAGTATCACTAAGAACAAAGCTAGTAGAGGTGATGGAATTCCAGTTGAGCTATTTCAAATCCTAAAAGATGTTGCTGTGAAAGTGCTGCACTCAATATGCCAGCAAATCTGGAAAACTCAGCAGTGGTCACAGGACTGGAAAAGGTCAGTTTTCATTCTAATCCCAAAGAAGGGCAATACCAAAGAATGCTCAAACTACCACACAAGTGCACTCATCTTACACACTAGCAAAGCAATGCTCAAAATTCTCCAAGCCAGGCTTCAACAGTACATGAACTGTGAACTCCCAGATGTTCAAATTGGATTTAGAAAAGGTAGAGGACCCAGAGATCAAATTGTCAACATCCACTGGATCATCAAAAAAGCAAGAGAGTTTCAGGAAAAACATCTACTTCTGCTTTATTGATTATGCCAAAGCTTTTGACTGTGTGGATCACAACAAACTGTGGAAAATTCCTAAAGAGATGGTAATACCAGACCACCTTACCTGTCTCCTGAGAATTCTGTATGCTGGTCAATAAGCAACAGAACCAGATATGGAACAATGGACTGGTTCCAAATTGGGAAAGAAGTATGTCAAGGCTGTATATTGTCACTCTGCTTATTTAACTTATATGCAAGAGTACATCATGGGAAATGCCAGGCTGGATGAAGCACAAGCTGGAATCAAGGTTGCCGGGAGAAATATAAATAACCTCAGATACACAGATGACACCACCCTTATGGCAGAAAGTGAAGAACTAAAGAGCCTTTTGTTGAAAGTGAAAGAGGAGAGTGAAAAAGCTGGCTTAAAACTTTTAACTTTCAGAAAACTAAGATCATGGCATCTGGTCTCATCACTTCATGGCAAATAGATGGGGAAACAACAGAAATAGTGACAGACTTTATTTTTGGGGCTCCCAAATCACTGCAGATGGTGAATGCATGAAATTAAAAGATGCTTGCTCCTTGGAAGAAAAGCTATGACCAACCTACACAGCATGTTAGAAAGCAGAGACATTACTTTGCCAACAAAGGTCTGTCTGGTCAAAGCTATGGTTTTTCCAGTAGTCATGTATGGATGTGAGAGTTGGACTATAAAGAAAGCTGAGCATCGAAGAATTGATGGTTTTGAACTGTGGTGTTGGAGAAGACTCTTGAGAGTCCCTTGGACTGCAAGGAGATCCAACCAGTCCATCCTAACAGAAATCAGTCCTGAATATTCATTGGAAGGACTGATGCTGAAGCTGAAACTTCAGTATTTTGGCCACCTGATGCAAAGAACTGACTCACTGAAAAAACCCTGATGCTGGGAAAGATTGAAGACTGCCGGGGTCCAGCCTCAGCAGAGTCCAGGGATACCCTCAGGATGAACAGTGTTGGCGAAAGAATGACACGGGGAGACCAAGCTTAGGTGAAGTAAGGCCTGTAACTTTATTTTTAAAAGGAGCTTTTATACCCTGACTTGTACATAGAGGAAAATGAAAGATGCAAAGTCATGCAGAGTCAGCTCAAACATTCCAGCAGTTTTGCCCTTATCGGAACCAGGATTTTTTTTTCTGCATACCTTTCCATAAACAAGGGTCTTATGTTGTGTACATTATCTTTTGGCCTTGGAGGCCTGTTGACATTTTATGACCCTTTTTTGATAAAGGTTGATCAACCAGAAAACTTGTTTTCCCTTGAAGTGTTTTTTCTTTATACCTCTAATCTGTGTCAGCCTCAGAAAGTACTAAACAGAGTTACATTCTCATGGAGCAAAGGTGCAGTGGGTTACAACAAAAAAGGAACTTTTTAGCTCAAATGTCTGATGTGGTTAATACCAAGGCTACTACTTGTTTTTCTTACATTCCAACTATATTAACTAATGCACTCCCAGGCACACAATGGATAAGGGATATGGGAACTTGGCAGCAAGCATTGGCTCAACAATGAAACCCTTCACCAGTATTATTTTAATAAAACTTTTCACCGCTTGAAGGGCTGTATATTTTTAGAATGCTTAGGCTTCCCGAGTCATGGTTGGGATGTTGTGAACAATCATATGCGTAGTTGCAAGAGTCTGGATAAACCTGCCAAGCAAGCCAGAATGCTAACAGGGGGGTTTGAATTGAAAGGCTCCTTTCATGCCCAGGAGACTTATCAGCTAGAGCCCTAAGTTGATTTTCTCCAGAGAAAGGTGATTGGGCATAGCCCCCTGTTAATGTCAGAAGAGTTGGTGAAAGGCATAATATAGTAAACAGTAGACAGACAGATTTTGGTTTGGGGTAGATGCTCGAGGAGGTCCAGGGAGTCCCTCGAGTCCTGATCCACCTTTCCTGTCAGGTCTCCTCCACACGACCTTGTCATGGGTGGGACCTCCCATGCTGGCTCCCAGCAGAAGACAGCAGGAAAAGGGGATGCCAGAGGATGAGATGGTTGAATGGCATCATCAACTCAATGGACATGAGTTTGAGCAAGCTCAGGGAATTGTTGATGGACAGGGAAGCCTGGCGTCCTGCAGCCCATGGGGTCACAAGGAGTCAGACATGACTGAGTGACTGAACTGAACTGAGGACTTGAACCTACATGGCTAGGACTCGAACCCAGCGCAAACCTACAGTAATGAAGCTCAGGTTCTTGATGTCTCATTGTAGAAAGAATTCAGTGAGACATAAAGTGTTAGGTTAATAAGTGGATTTATTCAGAGAGAAACACACTCCACAGAGTGTGGGCCAACACAGAGGGTGAGTGCAGTGGCCTCCAAATGTGTCGTGGTTAGTTTTTATAGGCTGGGTAACTTCATAGGCTAATGAGTGGGAGGATTATTCCAACTGTTTTGGGGGAGGGGTGGAGATTTCCTGGAATTGGGCCCCCCACCCACTTTTTGGTCTTTGATGGTGCCTTAGAACTGTCTTGTCTGCCATCTTGGACCCATTTGATTTTAATTGGTCTGTGTTGTGTCTTCGGGCTATGTCACTTACAAAATTGTGTCCTGCCCCCTTCCCTCCTGTTTTACACCTAGCCTATATTCTTTGCTGACATTTCTCATAATAGCCCTATTCCAGGAATAGGCCTTTTATCTAAATTCTTTTAGGCAGTTAAGGTGGAGGCAACAAGAAGAACTTCTGATCTTCTGTTTAAAAATAATCAGCCTAAATTAATCCTCATGTGAAAGAGGTACATTTTGGGGTAAAAAATTTTGCCCCCCTGGAGCAATCTCCGGAGAAGGCGATGGCACCCCACTCCAGTACTCTTGCCTGGGAAATCCCATGGATGGAGGAGCCTGGTAGGCTGCAGTCCATGGGGTCGCTGAGTCGGACATGACTGAGCAACTTCCCTTTCACTTTTCACTTTCATGCATTGGAGAAGGAAATGGCAACCCCCTCCAGTGTTCTTGCCTGGAAAATCCCAGGGATGGGGGAGCCTGGTGGGCTGCCGTCTATGGGGTCACACAGAGTCAGACACGACTGAAGTGACTTAGCAGCAGCAGCAGCAGAGCAATCTCATCTCCCTCTGGATGTGTCTGTCTGGTTCATGGCTGTATCTGCTGTGCCATCATCAGTGCCCAGTACAAAGGAAGAACTTAGATGAAGGAGGTGGCATATGAGTGGGGAGAACAGGTGCAGAGCACACATGAATAACTCTTAAGGGCTATTTCACCCTCCCCTATTCATGAGTCATCTTAGAGGAAATATGTCCAGAATTTTGGATATAAACACCCCTGATTCCTGCTCTTCTGGCTCTTTCTTCCACTAGACTTTATGTTTCCTATTTCCACAGTCTTTCTTCTGTAGAGAACAATATAGCTCAATTAGATTACTGTTTATTAAATACAGTCTTTTCTGAATCTAGCAGTTCATGTCAGATCAGGTCATTCTTCTACTCAAAACCCACAATGGCTTCCCAGCTCACTCAGAGTCGAAGCCACAAGTCTTATAAGGGCAGGGATAATCTGCCCTTGTCTTTCTTCTCTGACCTCATGTCCTACTGCTCCTCCCAGTTTATCCTCCTCCAATCACTTGGGCCACCTTGCTATTCCCAAACTAACTGTTTGCTTTTCACTTAGAGGCTGCTGACTTCTGCCTGGAAGGCTGTGCTGTCAGACATGTGGAAATAGTTAAGACCACTGAAATGAGAACAAGCAAAAGCTATTTACTCAGAGCTTGCAAGGAGTCAGCCACCATTATTTGCATTTGGCAGCAACTCAAAGGCATTGCTACAGGGGTTGTTGTTTAGCTCCACATTGCAGCTACGCTTGACTTCCTGAGTTGCTTGCTGCAGATGGAAGCCAAACCCCAATCTTTGCAGCACCCAGTCCAGAAAAGAAAGAACTCTGCAGTAACTGCCCCAGAATTCTGAGGACCTGGTCAGCTGCTGTATATTTTTTATCCCCACTTCCAACTCAGGATCAATCAGTTCAGTTCAGTTGTTCAGTCGTGTCCAACTCTTTGTGATCCCATGAACTGAAGCACGCCAGACCTCCCTGTCCATCACCAACTCCCAGAGTTTACTCAAACTCAAGTCCATTGAGTCGGTGATGCCATCCAACCATTTCATCCTCTGTCATCCCCTTCTCCCACCTTCAATCATTCCCAGCATCAGGGTCTCTTTAAATGAGTCAGTTCTTTGAGTCAGGTGGCCAAAGTACTGGAGTTTCAGCTTCAGCATCAGTCCTTCCAATGAATATTCAGGACTGATCTCCTTTAGGATTGACTGGTTTGATCTCCTAGCTGTCCAAGGGACTCTCAAGAATCTTCTCCAACACACAGTTTAAAACTATCAATTCTTCAGCGTTTAGCTTTCTTTATAGTCCAACTCTCACAATCCATACATGACTACTGGAAAAACCATAGCTTTGACTAGACAGACCTTTGTTGGCAAAGTAATGTCTCTGCTTTCTCATATGCTGTGTAGGTTGGTCATAGCTTTTCTTCCAAGGAGCAAGCATCTTTCAATTTCATGCAGTCACCATCTGCAGTGATTTTGGAGCCCTCCAAAATAAAGTCTGTCACTGTTTCCATTGTTTCCCCATCTATTTGCCATGAAGTGATGAGACCAGATGCCATGATCTTAGTTTTCTGAATGTTGAGTTTTAAGCCAACTTTTTCACTCTCCAATCAAAGAAAGTTAAACATGCTCCCCAAGCCGGTCGAAGAGGATGCTTTCCTTCTGGTTAGCCTACCTCCAGCTATCCCACGCCAGCTCCCCCCTATCACAGCACAGCTGACACCTTCTCTTTTCCACTATGAAGCTTGCCTACTCTGCCTGCCTGTGAGTCTGGTCCAGATGCAAGTGGTGGTAGCAAATTCTGAGTAAGTAGCTTGTTCTGTTTGTCCTTATTTGGGCGTTCTTCATTTATTTCTACAAAAAGTGTGCATTTTCTGTGTGAAGAAGGCTGAGTGACTTCACCTACCAAGGGACTGTGTGTTTGGTGGTGTGTGACTTCTTGTTTACCTCTTGTGGGAGGTATCTAACTGCCTCCAAATTTTGACCCACAGTTATTATTGTTCTTATTAGTGATGAGGAAACAAGTTCAGAGAAGTAAAATCACTGTTACCTGGCTGGTGGGTGAGAGGCCAGATCTTCATTTAACCCAAGCACTGGCTCTTAACTTCTGTCCTATAACTAACTGGCTCATTCCTCTGAGTCTACATTTCCTTTTTATAAAACAAGAATAATATTCATTTGAACCGAATGAAATAGAATTTTTATACTTTGAAAAAGGTTGAATATGGAATCCCCTGATGGTCCAGTAGTTAGGATTTCATGATCTCACTGATGAGGGCCTGGGGTTCAATCCTTGGTGGGTAACTAAGATCCCACAAACAGGGCATGATGCAGCCAAAAAAGAAAAAACAGGTTGAATATTAACAATTTTATATAGTTCAATCTAATATAAGATTGTTGTGAGGATGAAATAAAATAGAAAATGATGTTAAACTGAAGGCAATACAACATTTCTGTTAATAACCAAGCCAATTTTGAGCAGTTGTGTCTGACCCTTTGCAACACTTTGGACTGTAACCTGTCAGACTCCTCTATGAGATTTTTCAGGCAAGAATACTGGAGTGGATTGCCATTTCCTCCTCCAGGGGAACTTCCTGACTTAAGGATCGAACCTGTGTCTCCTGTATCTTCTGCACTGCAGGAAGATTCTTTACCCACTGAGTCATTGGGGAAGCCCCTATTAATAAAACAGGACTCCAGAAACTCTTCCTAGAATTTAAACTCCTACTCTATCCTTTTCTGGCTATTTGGTCTTGGGCCATCTAATCCATCTGTCCCTAAGTTTCTTCAGCCATAAAATGGAGACATAATACAAGTTCACAATCTCTGCTACGCTAAAGCCTTTGACTGGGGAGGTCATGTCAAACTGTGGAAAATTCTTAGAGAGATAGGAATACAAGACCACCTTTCCTGTCTCCTGAGAAAACTGTATGTAGGACAAGAAGCAACAGTTCGAAACTTAACATTGAACAACTGATTGGTTCAAAATTGGGAAAGGAGTATATGTCAAGGCTGTATACTGTCAATCTGCTTATTTAACTTATATGGAGAGTATATCATGCAAAATGTTGGGCTGGATGACTCACAAGCTGGCATCAAGATTGACAGGAGAAATATAAATGACCTCAGATATGCAGATGACACCACTTTGATGGCAGAAAGCAAAGAAGACTCTTGATGAGAGTGAAAGAGAGCGAAAAAGCTGGCTTAAAACTCAACACTGAAAAAACTAAGATCAGGGCACCCAGTCCCATCACTTCATGGCAAATAGATGGGGAAACAATGGAAACAGTAGAGACTTTATTTTCTTGGGCTCCAAAATCACTGCAGATCATGACTGAAGCCATGAAATTAAAAGATGCTTTCTCCTTGGAAGAAAAGCTATGACCAACTTAGCATATTAAAAAGCAGAGACATCCCTTTGCTGACAAAGGTCCGTATAGTGAAAAACTATGTTTTTCTACAGTAGTCATACATAGATGAGAGTTGGACCATAAAGAAGGCTGAGCACTGAAGAATTGATGCTTTTGAACTGTGGTTCTGGAGAAGACGATTGAGAGTCCCTTGGACAGCAAGGAGATCAAACCAGTCAATCCTGAAGGAAATTAAGCTTGAATATTCACTGGAAGGATGGATCCTGAAGCTCCAATAGTTTGGCCACCTGATGTGAAGAGCGGACTCATTGGAAAAGACTGATGCTGGGAAAGATTGAAGGGAGGAAGAGAGGGGATGAGGATGAGGTGGTGCCGTGTCACCACCTCAATGGACATGAGTTTAAGCAAACTCCTGGAGATAGTAAAGTGTGGCATGTAGCAGTTCATGGGGTTGGAATGTCACACATGACTTAGGGAGTGAACAATTCCCAACCTTGCAATTCTAAAATCCAAAAAGTTCTGAAAAATGTTTTCTGGCAAACTCATTTGGTAGCAGATTTTGACCTGAGCTAAACTGAGGCTATTTTTAGTCTGTATTTATCCCACTTAGTGTGAATATACATATGTTCTCCTGAAGGAATATGTATATATTAATATTTATTTATTTTGGCTGCACCAGGTCTTAGTTGTGACATGTGGGATCTTTTAGGTGCAGCAGGTGGGATCTAGTTCCCTAAACGGGGATTGAACCCATTCTCCTGCCTTACAAGCTCAGTCTTGGCCCCTGGACCACCAGGGAAGTCCTTCTGCTGAAGGAATATTGTATTTGACTTCAGGGTATTGCCTCGAGATTCTCTGAGGGTGTCCTGTATTATCCTCATGGAGGGATTAATATTATTCCAAATACTACTTCTGAAACAAAGCTGACTTTATTACATGCCTAGAAAGGAGAACTGCGTGGCAGAACAGATTCCTGAACAAAGCAACCAGCTGATCTTCATGTGTTTGTACCAAAGCACAGCTGTTGCTGGATGGGGTTGGTTTCTGGGATTCTGGATTCCATAGTTACTTATTCAGGGCCTGGGATTAGGGCCAAAGACTTGTCAGTCTTCTAATTTCTTTCTTTAATTTGGAGAACAGGAATTTACTCACACCTTGTGACTTTTTTAAAATAGTAAAAATCCTGCATTTTGAGACACACCTGGCCAAGAGTTCAGATAAGGAACAGTGGACCAGAAGTACTTAACTCACAGGTTACAGAGAGGATTTAATTAGTTAATCTATATAAAATGATTGGATTTGATTGCTGCCCAGCAGAGGAAAACTGCGTAGGCAGTAATACACCATAAACTCTTACAGGGCCTGCCACTTAGCATTCAACTGTAAAATATCAAGTACCTACTATATGCAATGCTTTGCGAATGGAAAGTGAACAGGCGACTTGATTTGCCGATTTAAGTCTGGAAGTCTGATCTTTTTTATTTTTTCCCCCGGTTCCTTCGGTATAGAATCTAACCGCAGGATTTTCACACAGGTGCTGGCAGGCGTTTCTCCGCAGGGGTCTTTTTCCGTGACCGTTGGGCTTACCCGCCTTGCACAGTCTAGGCAGTGCATGCACTCGGCACACACCGGCCCCTACGTGATCGCAGCTCCGGTGACTCTAGATTCCCTTTCAAAGACGAACTCCTTTCCGAGGTGAGGAGCCCAGCAGCCGCGCCAGGTTTTATGTGGGTCGAGGTTTCCAGTCCTATCCAGCCCCAAGCCGTACCCGCCTAGCCGCGACCGGCCAGCAGCACCACGGGCTACTGCCCCGCGCAGCGGCGGGCCGACCCCGCCCTCCCCACGTCTCTGGGCGCCCGAGGGGGCGGGGCCGGACGCGCGCCGCCAGTGACGCCGCCCGCGCACGCCCAGGCGCCTGCCGATTGGCCGCTGGGGCCAGAGTTCCTCCCGCGGAGCGCACCTCCCCCCAGATTTCCCGCCAGCAGGCCCCGCGCGGTAGATGCCTTGCCTCTAGTGGCTCGGTCCGACAGAGCGGTTGAGCCTCGGCCTCTGTGGCTATGTCGCGACAGAGCACGCTGTATAGCTTCTTCCCGAAATCTCCAGCCGTGAATAATGCCAACAAAGCCTCCGTCAGAGCCTCAAGTGGAAGCAACGCCGCCGCCGCTGCCACCGGGGCCTCCCCTTCCCCAGGCGGGGATGCGGCCTGGAACGAGGCCGGGCCTGAGCCCCTAGCGGGTACCACGTCGCGGGCCGAGGCCAGGAACCTCAACGGAGGGCTGCGGAAGTCGGCATCCCCTGCGATCCCCGCCAGGTAGCGGCGTAGGGGGGGTGCAGGGAGGTGGCCTCGCGGGGTTAGGGTTGCGCGTCCAAGCCCTGGGTTCAGAGGAGGTGGGGCTGCTTGAAAGAGTGCAGGGAACATTGTGGGTGTAGCTTGTAAAGAGGGTGCGAGGAAATCAGCCGTGCAAGGAGAGGGGGTTGGCGGGGAGGGGAGGACGCACTTAGTTCGGAGGTGGAGGAGGAGAAGTCCGCCAGGTGCGGGAGGAGGAGTGGAAGGTGCTTGGAGTAGGGAGGAGAAAGGGGAGAAGGGAGTACTGGGGGGTGGGGCTGGAAGAGAAAAGAGCTGGCCTGCGCGGCGCGCGGTGCGCCCTCTGGGCGAGGGAGGGGTGGCGCCTGCCCCGGGCGGGGGAGGGGTGGCAGGAAGGAGGAATGCCCGAGGCAGGGATGGACGCCGGGAACTAGCAGGTTGTGGGGGCGCGGCGTGCTTCGAGTGGGATATCCGGAGGATGTTCCCCCATCAGAGCCGGGATGGTCCATTTCGAACCCGCTAGTTGCTCGAGGAACACCCTCGATGTTTGGATTAGAACCTCGGATGCGAAGCCTCTGGCCGGGTGGGTGTGTAGGCTCTTGGGGTGGGTGAGTGTTACCTTCTGCGGTAATCTTGGGGCCTCCCTGGCGGCTCAGATGGTGAAGAATCTGCCGGCAACGGGGGAGACCCCGGGTTTATCCTTGAATCGGGAAGATCCCCTAGAGAAGCGAATGGATACCCGCTCCATTATTCTAGCCTGGAGAATTCCATGGACAGAGGAGCCTGGTGGGCTACAGTCATTGGAGTTGCAAAAAGTCAAGACTCTACTGAGCAAGTAACACTGGGGGTGGGGGTGGACAGCAAGTTTAGAGCGCGGGGGTGTGTCAGCTGGTAATCCAAGGGGCCTGATTGGTCCGAGTTAGGATTGCAGGGGCGGGGAGCAGAAAGTGCGAGGACCAAGCTGGGTCAACGTGTAGATAGATTGCATATGCATCAAAAACAGATGGAAAGCTTAATGTTAATTTTGACACCTGGAAGTATTCTGCGAATTGAAAATAATATGCACTATTAAGAAATAGTGCTTTTTTTTTTTTTTTTTGGCCTCACCAGGGAAGCTCTCAGGATTAAGTTCAGGGACCAGGGATTGAACTTGGGCCATGGCAGTGACAGCGCGGAATCCTAACCACTAGACCGAAACCATCCCCGAAATAGTGCATCTTTTGTTGGGGATTTCAGGGGAGGATGGGGGACTGTTAATTTTTTCCTCAATTGAGAGCCCCCAAAGGCCTTGACAGGGCTCTGGGAGAGAGATACGAACGTGATAAAGGGGAAGCCTGCCCGGCGGTGCCTTCCTCTCCTAGGCAGTTTGGTGATGTTTCAGGGTTTGGCTGGTCTTTGTTGAAGTAGCGGGCGACATTTTGAAAAGCTCGCACTTACTGTGTCCTATGTATTGTATTAGGCATAAAGTGTAATGGCAGCCGTCTGAAAGGGTGAAATAGTGGTACAAAAAAAAAAACCACATTCAAGATCAGAGAGCAGAGTAGTTGATTTAGAATGCCTTGCGTTTTAGGCGTCCCACAGATTTTTCAAAGTGCAGCTGTAATTACAGTGTTACCTTCCTCCAAGCGACCCTCTCAGGAAGTTTATGTAGTTGCCCGAAAAGTGGCAGGATTTGCCACCCCAGAATGTGCCTCTGGCACAGAGGTTATTTTGAGCTGAGTATTTTTTGAGAAGGGCAAGATAGGGGAGAAGCTCTGAGAACAGTAGAAGTTATTCTTCTGTAAGGGAAATTTACATTTAAAAGGGAAATCTCCATTTGTAAGGATGCCTGCCTCTCTGTACTAAGAAGGGAAGGGAGATTCTATAGGCCCTGAACTGAAATCTTAATAACAAACATATCCTTGCTTTTTGTTCTTTTCTTGGTAACCTCCCTGGTCTCCCTCCCTGGCCCCCTATCTTTCCTTTGTCTATAGCTGAAGACAGTGGTTTAAGGTGGTAACCTGGGCCATCTCTAGGAGTGTTACTCAGTTTCCCTTTGTATTTCAGCCAATAACTCAGATCGGTAGACAGAAAAATACTTTCCCTGGGAGGTGGGATGAATTGCGAGATTGGGATTGATGTGTATGTACACTATTGATACTATGCGTAAAACAGATAACTAATGAGAACCTACTGTGTAACTCAGGGAACTCTACTCAGTGCTCTGTGGTGACCTAAATGGGAAGGAAATCTAAAAAAGGGTTATATGTGTACGTATAGCTAATTCACTTAGCTGTACAGCACAAACTAACACAACATTGTAAATCAATTATACTCCAGTGAAAATTACATATTTTTCCAAAATAATTTTTTTCCTTCCCTACGTGGGCATCCTCTGTAATGGATGCATGGTAAGAGATGTACAAAGCGTTAACGTTCACCTAAACTTGAATTTGATTCTTCCTGCATCCGTTCTAAATGAATGGAATTATTTGTTGTATGGTGTGCTTTATATTTTGAATAGCATATGCAGGTTTTTTTTTCTTTTGAGGTCTGAATTTTGGAAACCCATGAAAGACTTATAAAAGAATAATATTGTTTACATTTGAGCACCTGCTCTATAGGACTGCTTTCAGGGTATTCAAGAAAAAATGGGCATTTGATTCTAGGTTTCTAAAGAACTCTCCATTCATTAGATAGATTTGACCTTCACTTAACAAATGTTGACGTACCTCCTCTGGCAGGCACAGAGGTGTTGTGGAACCTGGATACAAGAGTGAACAGGACAAGAGAAAAGGCAGTTTTAGAGCAGGAGCAGAGCCGGTGAGCTCTGTTCACTTTGGGGGGAGGATAGGGTATGTATGGGTCTGGGTAGGCTTTCAGCTCTAAGGCTGAGACCAGAGGGTAGATAAGTAGAAGTTAGCTCAGCTGCTGTAGAGGTGGGGTGGTTTTAGGAAGCTGGTGCAGGAAAAGGAAGGTCCTGCAAATGGAGGATGAAGACAGGAGGCCAGAGCCTTAGGTATGAGAAGATCCAGTCTCTGCTGATGGACTACAAAAACATTTGGACTTTTCCTAGGGGTCAGTTGAAAGAAGTTGAACATCTTTCAGTGGTCATTTGTCATTTAGTTTTACTCTTGTGCACCACTGTTAAAAGTGTTTTGTCTTTTTTTCTTTCCTTCCGCTAGTATCTTTGTCAGGTGTGATGCAAAAGTCTTTTTTTCACCTGGGTTGAGAAAGAGGAAGCAGTTGAGGTGACATCAGTTTGAGTAAATGGCTGCAGGATGTATGTCTATGCACTCTGGGCCTGCTTCTCAGTATTTCATTTCTTCTATAGCCTTTTTTTAAAAAATTTTAAGTCTTTATTGAATTTGTTGCTATATTGCTTCTGTTTTATGCTGGGAGCCAGCATAGGCCATCCCACCCATGACAAGGTCATGTGGAAGAGAACTGTTAAGCAAGGCTTCAGGACTCGAGGGGCTCCCTAGACCAGCTCGAGCATCTACCCCAAAACCAGAATCTGTCTTACTATTTTGTGCCTTTCACAAACTCTTCTGACATACAGGGGGCTATCCCCAACCACCTTTTTCTGGAGAAAATCAACGTAGGGCTCTAGCTAATAAGTCTCCTGGACATGAGAGGAATATTTCAATTCAAACCCCCTCTGTTGGCATTCTAGCTTGCTTGGCAGGTTTATCCAGACTCTTGCAGCTACGCATATGATTGTTCACAGCCTCCCAACTGTGATAGGCACGGGAAGCCTATAACATAGAGCCTTTCAAAGAGTTAAAAGTTGCTAGAGTAGTGCTGGTGTAGGATTTCATTATTGGGCCAATGCTTGTTGCTAAGTTCCCATATCTCTTATCCACTGTGCACCTGGGAGTGCATTAGTTAACATAGTTGGAATGTAAGAAAAACAAATGCAGCCTTGAATTTAACCACATCAGACCTTTGAGCTAATTGGTTCTTTCTTGTAACTCACTGCACCTTTGCTCTGTGAGAAATATAACTCTGTTTAGCATTTTCTGAGGCTGACATAGATTAGAAATATAAAGAAAAAAAACACTTTGAGGGAAAATAAGGTTTCTGGTTGAGTGGCCTTTATCAAAAGAGGGTCATAAAATGTTCACAGGCCTCCAAGGCCAGAAGATAATGTACACAACATCATTTGTGGGAAAGGTTTGCAGAAAAAATCCTGGTTTTGATAAGGGCAGAATGGAATGCTGGAATGTTTGGGCTGACTCTGTATGACCTTGCATCTTTCATTTCCCTCTATGTACAAGTTGAGGTATAAAAGTCTCTTTTGAAAATAAAGTGATGGGCCTCGCTCGAAGAAGCTTGGTCACCCCATGTCTCTCTCTCTCTTTTTTTTTTAACTTTCTCTCTCTTACTCTCTTTTTCAGGCTGATGCCTTGGAGCATAGAGGCTCCCTGCATTCACTGATCTGCCCGGGTTTCTAAGACCTGAACGGGAAGACGTTCTGCGTCTTCACTCCCTCGGGAGACCGAGAGGGCACCTGTGGCCTCCGTGAACAGGGCAAGCTCCTTGTCTCGGGGCTTTATTGGCTTCCTGTGTAAACCAAGGAATATCAGCCTCTTTCTCTCCTCTGTTCCTTTCTCATTCATTCATTCGCCAACATCGTTTCTCCTTCGGGTTCCCCTGGATCCTGCAGGGGCTGGACCCCGACAGTTTTATGTTTTGGTATTTTGGCCAGGAGGCCTATGGTTAGCTCCCACACCAGGGATGGAAACCACACCCCCTGCATCAGAAGGTGAAATTTCAACCACTGGACCACTAGGGAAGTCCCCTCTAGCTTATTTAGACAATTGAAAGAGTTGTGAGCAAGGCTTCTGACTGTAAATCTGGCTTTTTAAAGCAAATCGTTTTTTTTTTTGCAATCTCATTTCAATAATTATCTGTTGATTATGAGAAATGAGGACAGTAAAAAATTTTAAGTGTGTGCCTTGTATTCATTTATAGGAGTGGTGTGTCAGACCGTGACAAGGTGTTTTTTTTTTCCCTCCAAGAACTTTTAGTTAAAGGTAACAATCTGCCCTAGTTGTAGGTGCCTTTCCTTTTACTTTTCATACAATTAAATCTATTTATAGTAATATATTGTGAATAATATCACACTTAATATAATATTAGTTTTTGTAAGAAAAGAATTCAGGCTTTTAAAAAAAGTATCATGGTGGACTTGGTTTCACAGACTTAATTTGATTTAATCTATATAACTAAAAAGGTGCTGAACTTGTCATAATAATTTGGCCAGCAGGAGCCTCTTTTAAGCTGGCGTTTATAACTTCTTAACATTATCTCAGAACTTTTCATTCTGATGACGATTATTAGTTGTCCCTGCTCCTTGAGCTGCTTTCTGAAGAGCCCTAGTGTTAGTTTTTTTATAGGATTCTTTTCTAATAATATTTAGGAAATTGTTTTAGAGGCCAGTTTGGATGATAATTTATATGGTTGTCCTAGACCTCATGCATAAGTGTTAGATGCCATAGTTATCCAAGTCGAAGGAAGGAAAGCCAGGCGAAGGGCAGAGGCGCAGGTCGATGGGGAGGTGTGATGGGAGCCCTTGGTAATAATTTCTCTGGTTACTTCTGTTTTCTCATTAGCTATTTGAGGGTAGGGGAATTCTACTCTAACGGTCTACGTTGAGAAGTAGATACAAACACTGATAGTTGGCTTGAGAGTATGTTCACCTTTGTGAAACTTGTATTTATATACACAAATTCTTTTTACACATAGCCAGTCTAACTTTTATTGTTTATAGGAACAAATTCCAGCATTGCTTTTGTATCTACTGATTCTGTTTTAAAAAGTAGACAGAAATGTTGCTTATAAATTTGGGGCACAACTAATAATCGACACCAAGCTAATGGGCTAAAGAGGGAGCAAAAATAATGGCATTTTTTAAAGCAAAAGTGTAAAGATTTGTTCATATATATTTAGCTTTATTAAGTCATTTCTTATTTTTAGTTGTATGAAGTTGTGTTTTAGTTGTATGTTTTACACTTGTTTTTCTGAGCTGTCAGCTTTCTACTTACCTTTTTAAAGCTGTCTTTAAAAATCCCAAGGATATCAAACATTTGAGATATATTATCATTTTAAAAACAAGGGAATTCCCAGGTGGTCCAGTGGTCAGGACTCCATACTCTCACTGCCAAGGGCCCAGTGTGGTCCTTTCTCAGGTAACTAAAATCCCACAGAGGTGTGTGGCACAGCCAGAAGACAAAAACCACTTGTAAAATCATAGTTGAATCATATTTATAAAGTAGGCTGCTGGAGTCCGGCTCCAGCAGCCAGGGAATCAGCCTGAAGGGATGAGCAGGGTCAGCGAGTATCCATGCAGCCTCTCATTCGTATTTCTTGGAATGCATATTTATTTCAAGCTTAAGGTTCTCTTTTATACTTTTATAAAAGCATTAGGTCAGAGGTTTGACATTTTCAGTTCCCACTGACCCAGATTTGTTGTCTCCATAAATCATTGTTGCCCCTCAACAGGAGTTCCTGCCTCAGCAATTCTCTTATCTACTTCTTCTCATGTGTCCTTGTGAATACACTGTAACTCATGCTAATGTCTGGGCTGCATACCACATTCCTCAGTTTATTTCTTATCTTTATAAATCCTGTTCACCCCTAGTATCCTGAGCTCACTTTCTCTAAAAAGGCTTCTAACCACTAATATCTCCAAAATTCCTAATCTCTATAAGCTATAGTAAAATATGCTAACATTACAACATTCCTTAAATCTTTAGCTTCTAACTATTTTAATTATTCCTAAGCTCTAAATTCAGCAAACTCCTTTGCCATAAACATTTCCCTCACAAATAGGTTTTAGATAGCAGTCCCTCCCATGGCCTCAAGCTGTGCTCATCCTGGAACACTCTTTTGTAAAGGTCCTTGAAGGAATGTCAATGATTAGCTTTATGAATTATTCTCTGAGCACAGCTGCCGAAGGCTTTGTGCCTTCTTATGCTCCTCTCAAGAACAATAAGCACCTTAATATTCTTTTCAGTCAACTCAGCTGAGGAGAGGAAAAAACAAGTCAGAATCACAAGGTCTAACTCCTTCATCCTGGGTCCGTGCCTGCGGGACAAGGAGAGGGAATTGGGGTCGTGCCTCCATTTTGTCAGTAATGCCTAACTCGGCTCCTGATAGGCTAATTTATAGGCTAATTCCTGTATTTATTTTGGGATTTCACACTGGACTCCAAGAAGAACCCATTCTACATTGTAAAGTGACTTTTTAGCCTAGATATTTTCAGATTGGATTTGCATTGCATAGCGTTTGATGATCCTTGTTAATATTTAACACAGTCCTAGTTATTTGAAAAGAGAAAGGTATTAAGATTGTCAGGAAATGGAGCCAAATGTTAAAATACAGTAAAGTCTGAATCCGACTGTTAAATAAAGTTTCAGGTAGAGCCATTTGTATCCATCTCTGATTTTATAAGGTCCTCTGGCTCTTTAAGGATCAATGTATGAAAAATAGCAGATAATCACATTGTAGTTCATTCCACTGTGATCCCATGCTTAAGTTATAGTTACATATTTTAAAATATGGTATTAGTATTGATAAAAATCTGAATATTTGCATGGATTAAAATTTATGTTCCTTTTATTTTGATATTCTGTGGAGACTGCACAACTACTAGAGATAAAAATTTTAAATTACCTTTAAAGACTTTGTTTGCACATAGAAAGTAGATTAAAAAGAATTTTTTTCTGAAAAGCCTTTTAACATTGGGGAAACTATCCATTTTTTTTTTAACTACATTTTTAGTCTTAGCATTTAGAGTGTACTTCCACTTCCTTTTTTTTTGGCTGCTCCAGGTAGTGAAGGCTTTGTGTCCTCACTGGACTACCAGGGAATCCGTTCTGCCCACGCCTACCCCCACCCAGCCCAGTTCTTAACAGCAGAGTTAAGTTATACATAAGATTCTGTAAGTATAAGTTTATGTTTAGGGTGAGGTGATGTTGCAAAACAATTTTGTTTTTAAACAATTCAGTTTATGATGGCATTTTAGCTTTACAGATCTGATGATTGTAATTAGCTTTTTATGTGTTTCTTCCTCTAGTGAGGCTGCACATTTATTTGCCTTTCAAATAAATTTAAAGACATTAAACTTTAAAAGTTCTTTATTCATTTCCTTAGGGCTGTGCTGTCATTGCTGTGAAGGCTTGTCTTTAGTTGCGGCAAGCAGGGCCCCTCTCGGTGCTCGGTGTGCTGGCTTCTCATTGCTGCGGCTTCTCCGGCTGCAGAGCACGGGCTCCGGGCCCTTGGGCTTCAGCAGCGGCAGCTCCCAGGCAGCTTCTAGTGCACAGGCTCAGCAGCTGGGCACGGGTGTAGTGGCTCCACCCCATGTGGGATCTTCCCAGATCAGGGCTCGAACCCGTGTCCGCTGCATCGGTAGGCGGATTCTTTACCACTGCACCACCAGAGAAGCCCTAAAGACGTTACATTTTCAAGTTGGTTGCCTGGAAAGGAAGCTGTGTCGATCTGAAACCTTTGAACACCATTTTACAATTTGTTGTACAGTTTGTTCACTTTTATACAAATGACAGTTTTAAGGTAACAGTCTTAGAGAAAAAGGTCAAATTTCCTTTGGGATAAAAACTATATTAACTTAGTACTGTTAAAGGTATAGAACTCAGTTTTTTCTCCCATGGCTTGGGCCTGAGCTGGAAACTTGAGTTACTCTTCATTGAGGATAGACAGGAACTTTCAGGAGGCAAGTGTGGCCATCTCATATTTTTTGCTTAAGAATTTTGATCTACATATTATAGTTTCTAAGACACCTGAGATGCTTGCAAGTGCTTTGTTGCTTCACTCGAGATAAAACAGAATTGTTAGTTTTGGGGCATCCTGATCCCTTGAACTGCAAATGTACCACCAAGATGTGCATTCTTGTCAGTCTCTGATGTGCTAACTCTTTTCTAAAGTGTAACTTTTATAGACATGTACGTAATGAAAATAGCTACTGTTGAATTAGCCGTACCTTAGTCCTTACCCTCACCTGGGCAAGGAAAACAGTCTTCACTTTTACAAAGCACTAACACTTTGTATGAAGGTGAAAGAGGAGAGTGAAAAAGTTGGCTTAAAACTCAACATTCAGAAAACTAAGATCATGGCATCCGGTCCCATCACTTCATGGCAAATAGATGGGGAAACAATGGCAACGGTGACAGACTTTATTTTTGGGGGCTCTGCAGATGGTGACTGCAACCATGAAATTAAAAGATGCTTGTTCCTTGGAAGAAAAGCTATGACCAAGCTAGACAGCATATTAAAAAGGAGAGATATTACTTTGCCAACAAATGTCCATCTAGTCAAAGCCATGGTTTTTCCAGTAGTCATGTATGGATGTGAGAGTTGGACTATAAAGAAAGCTGAGTGCCAAAGAATTGGTGCTTTTGAACTGTGGTGTTGGAGAAGATTCTTGAGAGTCCCTTGGACAGCTAGGAGATCCAACCAGTCCATCCTAAAGGAAATCAGTTCTGAATATTCATTGGAAGGACTGATGCTGGAGCTGAAACTCCAGTACTTTGGGCACCTGATGTGAAGAACTGACTCATTTGAAAAGACCCTGATGCTGGAAGGATTGAAGGCAGGAGGAGAAGGTGACAACAGAGGATGAGATGGCTGGATGGCATCACCAACTCGATGGATATGAGTTTGAGCAAGCTCAGGGAGTTGGTGATGGACAGGGAGGCCTGCAGTGCTGCAGTCCATGGGGTTGCAAAGAATTGGGCATGACTGAGCAACTGAACACTTTGTAATCTTGACTCCATTCTGGCAACCTGACTCCATTTTGGCCAGCCTGAGCTCCCCTAGGGGAGAAACTGCTTCAAACTAGCCAGTGATGAGTTAATGCTTCTTGATGTACACATGAAATTTCATCTCTTAAGGGATGAAGGGCAGCCAGGCTGGACTGATGAGTATCCCTACTGGTTCCCCTGTAGAAAAGTTGACTTTGGCCAACAGTTTGTAGTCTGATGTCTGAAGGCTTTACAGCCAGAAATATGCTTCCTGTGAGGAGACATGTTCATTGGCATAACATGTATTTGCTCTCTGGTCAGTCTTCTAGAAGTTACTGTCATAGAGTTCAGACTCGGTTCTGATAGTGTATTTATGTATGGACAAAGGTTATTTCCCTCTTTTAGCAACAGAAAAGGGTACAGATTTAGGGTACTCTCAGGACCTAACATACAAGGAAAGCTTGTGGTTTCCTGATCCCAGTGTGATAGACTTTGCGGTTAAGTGGTTGCCCGGCTAAGTTAAGGGAAAGCCTGCTTGACAGTTCCACACAGAAGTAAGGATCTTTGTCTCCTCTTAACAAATGGTTATGTTAATAACGAGGAAACACTTAAGATACCTGAATTGTGCAGACACAGCTCCCTGTTTGAAGATGACCCCTGTGGTGTTTGACAGCAATAATTATAAACTCATGCTGGTCACTACAGTTTTCTAAGTTGAAAGAAAATGTACTTTAAAGGCCCTGGATGTAAGCACCAGCTGAAGCCATCTTCTGGTTTCTGTCTAGCATAGGCATTTCCACATCCACATTTTTTGAAGAAAGAAATAACTTCAGTTTTATGATTGAGCCTGATTAAGGTGGCCTCAATTGATTATTCTAAAATGGCTGAAATATTCTCTTTTGTAATGTACTTATTTTACATTTGTCATTTATTCAGTGAAAACCTTTAAGCAGGCTTAGAAAATCATGGTATATAGTACTGGAGCAGGGTTTATCAATTGTTGTGGCCTCTGTATCACTGAGGGACTCTTGTATAATTCTCCTCTCCCTTTCTCAGGAAATCTTCAGGGAGGGCTAAGTTAGTTTTTGTGAAGATTTGATCTCTTGTTGATTCTGTAGGTTTATTTATACAACTGTTTATGTACACAACTATTTTGGGCACATTACATACTTACCTCTTAAGTTTTCCCACAAAACTAGATTTTTAGGGATGGGCTAGGGGTATTAGTCTGCTAGCTTTTGGGGTATTTGGAATACATTGGAGCAAAGTTTTAATGAAATAATTTTTAATGTAAGTATAGCAAATTTGCCTAGGCATTATGCTTGGTATTTTATTAATACTTTGGGTCAGATCCTGCTCCTAATGTATACATGTGGTAGTACAGGTGTTATAATTTGAATCACATGTACAATAAGTTTGTCTTTTTCCTGCTATTACTAGTCTATCAGAATTCTGCCAGTTTTTAAACCTTGAATAATTCTGAGATAATTTCTAACTTTAATACCATTACATTTGTGTTGTCTTGTGATATTTGCTTATGATTTTAAAAATGACTTGAAAATCTGATTTAAAAAATCATTAATTTTAGAATTTCTGTGCCTGAATATTAATGCCAGAAAATTTAAAAGGTGTCTTAAGATACCTTCCTTAGAACTGCTTGCTTGTAGTAATTGCCTTTAATGTAACAACAAAATATTAACCAAATTATGTATTTTTTCTTGGCAGCAGTTCTTGTGACTTCTCACCAGGTGATTTGGTTTGGGCCAAGATGGAGGGTTACCCTTGGTGGCCTTGCCTGGTTTACAACCACCCTTTTGATGGAACATTCATCCGTGAGAAAGGAAAGTCTGCCCGAGTTCATGTACAGTTTTTTGATGACAGCCCAACACGGGGCTGGGTTAGCAGAAGGCTATTAAAGCCATATACAGGTAAGAGATTTACTTTGCAGGTTGGGTATGTTTGTAAGATAGAGCCCATGCACATGTGAGTCTGAATGTTGGTGTCTCCTACACAGTGGATTTAAGCATATTTTACTCCAATAAATTTTAGGAGCGGGTGTGGTAAAAGCTTCTAGCATGAGAAAAGGATAAGATGTAGCTGATCTTTGGAGAGTTTGTAGTGTGGAGTTGAATTTTTATTTCTGTCCTTCTGAGTGACTTAGAGCAATATCAAACCTTTAAAGGAAAAATGATTTCATGATTGGATCTTGTGATGGATGACAATGCCAGATTCAGACATGAAAAAAAAAATTAAGTGTTCCTATCTTAAAAGGTTCCAAGAGAGACAGTGTAGCCAAGACACAGAACATCCAGATCAGTGACATACTCTAGGAAGGTGGAGAAGCATGCGACCTCGGCTTCAAAGTGCTCACCCTATGAGCACATCTGAGTTGAGCTTCACATCAGAAATTAGACTTCTGGAACCTTGACTCACTCTTCCCAGGCCCAGCCTTATTTATCACAGACATCAGCAGTCCTGTGTGTGTGCTTTCACCCAGGCTGGCTGCACCCTGTCAGCCTCCTGCAGAGCATGTGCAGTGTGACTGCAGGATGCATGTCATCCTGTGCATGCACAGGCCTTTTCCATTATCTTCAGACTCCTGGCTAGGACATTGCTGAACTCAGTATCTTGGAATCAGAACAGTGGTCAGTTTCCCAGAAGCCTGGGAATCATGCCCTTTTGCTCCTCATCCTGCAGGGCAGATAGGTCTGTGTAGAAATCTGATGTGCAGGGTGAGGACAGAGTAAGAGAATTTACTTCAGTCTTCTCCATTAATTTGCTGTGTAATCTTGGCCAAAGTAACTTCTGTTTGCTTATATGCAAGTTGGACCAGAGGATAAATGAGGTATTTTTCCAGGACTAATTTTGAGATGCTAAACCAAGCCTTGGCAAAAGATGACTAAAAAGAGATCAAAAAAGTTTACTTTTATGTTGTAATTATTTTATAAAGTCACCGATGTGCATATTGTTCTTTGCCCTTTAAATTTCCAAATTGTTGCAAAACGTATATGTGAATAAATCCGCAAAGAGGTGTGCGTGAAAACAGTAGGCCTTTGGGGGGGCGGTGGTCTTAGGGTTGTAGTTTGCATTCGAGGTTTTGGGGAGTGGTAGTGACACTAGGTTGGCGGGGTGAGCACAGCTGTAACAGGTACTTTGGGAAAGTTCAGAGCCATTCTTAATGATTTTGACTGTTGCAGTTTGTAGTTTTGGTGCAGCTCTTTAGAGAAATAAGAAATTGCAGCTTTGTTTTAGGCAGCTCATAACGGTTGCTAATTCCATGGAAATTTAGGATGTCCCATCAGTTTTAGTATACTGAAAGAAGGGAGTAATGTAATGTTTGGATCTGTTAGACAAATTCAGGTTTGTTTTGCAGCTGTTATATTCAGATAGAAGAAGAGAACATTCCTAGTTAGGCCTCTTAGAAAAGAACTAAAACAATTCTGTACCATCATAATTGTCTGTATCTAACCTTTTGCTCAGTGGATAGACATGTCATTTAATACTATAGCTCTTTGAAATGAAATGAATAAAGGAAAAGTTTTACTTTAAAACAGAACAAGACATTTTTGATGCAACTGTTTTGAAAAAACTTTAAAGTCTGTACTGGGTTATTATCCTCCCAAAATTTAGGGTTCCTTAGAGTAGGATTTTAAAAAAAATCTATCTTATCTAACTGCCTTGGGAACAGACTTACTGTTAATGTCATTGCTTTATTTAAGTGCAAGTGTAGTTTTTGCCTTCCTTAAGCAATGTTTTTTTAAAAAGGGTCTCAAATCTCCTTTACATCTTATACCTCACTGGAAGAGGTGTGATTTTAGGGTCCACAGTCTGACGTCTTTCTGGAATAGAGAGTGGTCCTGGGTGAACCAACAATTAAGGTAACTTACAGGAGGTAAAATAGGTAATTCCAGTTTCACTGATAGTTTTACCCTAAAAATTCTTTCTGTGAAGGCTTTATTGATCTTATTTATATCAATCAAAAATAACGGGACATTAAAAATTATACCTGAAGGGCTTCCCTGGCTGCCTAGTGATTAAGACTGCACTTCCATTGCAGGGGCACAGGTTCCATCCCTGGTCGGGGAACTAAGATCCCATGTGCCTTTGGCAAAACAAAACATGGTTATCATTCTTGTTCTTTTGGGCAAGTGTTATACGTTGAGCCAAATGTCCAGCCAACTGTTCTTATTTATAAATAAATACATGTGTGTTTTTTAGGTTCACATTCAAAGGAAGCCCAGAAGGGAGGTCATTTTTACAGCGCAAAGCCTGAAATACACAGAGCAATGCAACGTGCAGATGAAGCCTTGAATAAAGACAAGATTAAGAGGCTCGAGTTGGCAGTATGTGATGAGCCCTCAGAGCCAGAGGAGGAAGAAGAGACGGAGGTGGGACTCTGCTAACAGGCAGTTGTTACTGTTGTTGGGAAAATGTTGAAAAGTAGGGAGGGACATATTAGAGTGGTAATTTCCTATTTATTTCAGTTCAGTTGCTCAGTCATGTCCAACTCTTTGCAGCCCCATGGACTGCAGCACACCAGGCATCCCTGTCCATCACCAACTCCCGGAGCTTGTGTGTGTATTTATACACACACACACACACACAAATATATATAAATATATTTTATTTGGTACTCATACACACATACTTTCTTACACCTCTGGTCATATTCAATTACTTAGAATCCTCAGCAGTCTAGCACCCTTTTTTACTTAAGTTCTCAAGTCTGCTGGAAACGCACATGCTTATACCCTTTTGGTAACCAGTATAGAGAGCTAGGGACAGTGAGGACATGGTGATAAAATTGATTGTGGTGTCTGATAGTAACCTTCTGTATGAGGCTGTGGAAATTATCCAGTTTTATGTTCTAATACTTTTTTTGTTGTACTTTAGATTGGTAAGAAAAGGTTGAAAGACAACCTTGGTTTCAAATGTTAATGGTTACTTTGAGTGAATTAAATCTTAAATGAACAAATAATTGGTATACTTAAACATTATTTTCTAATTTAGTAAATTAATAAGATGTGCTTAAACAGAGTCATCTATAAGCTGCTTGATTTTGTTCTATTCTATTCTATATGAGATAGGCATATAAAATACATATTTTAAGAGAAACTAGCACTTTTCTGTGGTGGTCCCAGTAGCTAAAAGACTGCACTCCCAGTGCTGGGGGTCGGGGTTTGATCCTCATCGGGAACTAAGAGCCCACATACAACAACTAAGCCCGCTTAGTGCAACTAAGAACGAGCGCAGCCAAAACAAAAAGAGAAAGAAATGTTTTTAATCTTATTTTTGAGGTTGAGACCAGGGATCATAACATTAATCGGATGTTTAGATCTGGGTGGTAATGACAAATCATTTAACCTTGTATCTACTTTACATATGAGGGAGGTCTATGAGAACTGAACATGGCTTGCTGAAAAAAAAAATAGAGCTGGTTTGTGGAGGAGAAAGGACTAGAACTAGAATGATTACTATTTGTTTTTTTTTATAGTAAGGAATTTATAGAATGTAAACTTTATATGTTCAACTGTAAGAGGAGAGATGACCCTGGAAGAAAGACTGCAAGTTTTTTCTACAGCTGTGACTGTTAACGAGGACATCACCTGTGGGTATTTCGTTATGTATGGCCATCCTTAGGGCTTAATTAGTATTGAGTAGGAAAGAACTCTCATGACAGAATCACTTAATCCTGTATTGGGATATTTATATTAATTTTAGGTGAAACTGAAATTGCTATCCATTGAGAAAGAAAATAGTTTATTTCTGGAGATGGGTTTTTCTCTTGATAGATGAAGCTGCAGCATACTGAGAGATTCCCTAGCAATATTGTCATTTTTCCAAATTTTACTTTTATATTTTAAAATATTCTTTCTTTGCCTCTCAGGTAGGTGCCACTTACACATCAGATAAGAGTGAAGAGGAAAATGACATTGAGAGTGAAGAGGAAGTGAGGCCAAAGGTGCAAGGATCCAGACGAAGTAGCCGACAAATAAAAAAACGAAGGGTCATATCAGACTCTGAGAGTGACATTGGTGGCTCTGATGTGGAATTCAAGCCAGACACTAAGGAGGAAGCAAGCAGTGATGAAATAAGCAGTGGCATGGGGGACAGTGATAGTGAAGGCCTGGACACCCCTGTCAAAGTTGCTCCAAAGCGGAAGAGAATGGTAACTGGGAATGGTTCTCTCAAGAGGAAGAGTTCAAGGAAGGAAATGCCTTCAGCCACCAAACGAGCAACTGGCATTTCATCAGAAACCAAGAATACTTTGAGTGCTTTCTCTGTCCCTCAAAATCCTGAATCTCAGGCCCACATTAGTGGGGGATGTGATGACAGTAATCGCCCCACTGTCTGGTATCATGAAACTTTAGAGTGGCTTAAGGAGGAAAAGAGAAGAGATGTGCACAGGAGGCGGCCCGATCACCCGGATTTTGATGCATCCACACTCTATGTGCCCGAGGATTTCCTTAATTCCTGTACTCCTGGGATGAGGAAGTGGTGGCAAATTAAGTCTCAAAACTTTGATCTGGTCATATTTTATAAAGTGGGGAAGTTTTATGAGATGTACCACATGGATGCTCTTATTGGAGTCAGTGAACTAGGGCTGGTGTTCATGAAAGGAAACTGGGCCCATTCTGGTTTCCCTGAAATTGCATTTGGCCGATACTCAGATTCCTTGGTCCAGAAGGGCTATAAAGTAGCACGAGTAGAACAGACTGAGACCCCAGACATGATGGAGGCACGATGCCGAAAAATGGCACACACATCTAAGTATGACAGAGTGGTGATGAGGGAGATCTGTAGGGTCATTACCAAGGGCACACAGACCTACAGTGTGCTGGAAGGTGACCCCTCGGAGAACTACAGTAAGTACCTTCTTAGCCTCAAAGAGAAAGAAGAGTCTTGTGGCCACACTCGCGTGTATGGAGTATGCTTTGTTGATGCCTCCCTAGGGAGGTTCTTCACAGGTCAGTTTTCAGATGATCGCCATTGTTCCAGGTTTAGGACTTTAGTGGCGCACTATCCTCCAGTACAAGTCTTATTTGAGAAGGGAAATCTCTCAACGGAAACGAAGATGATTCTCAAGAGTTCATTATCCTCTTCTCTTCAGGAAGGTCTGATACCAGGCTCCCAGTTTTGGGATGCAGCCAAAACTTTGAGAACTCTCCTTGAAGAAGGATATTTTACGGACAAGTTAAATGAGGGCGGTGGGGTGATGCTACCCCAGGTGCTTAAACGTATGACCTCGGAGTCAGATTCTGTTGGATTGACACCAGGAGAGAAGAGTGAATTGGCCCTCTCTGCTCTTGGTGGTTGTGTCTTCTACCTCAAAAAATGCCTTATTGATCAGGAGCTTTTATCAATGGCTAATTTTGAAGAATATGTTCCCTTGGATTCTGACATGGTCCATGCTACAAGACCTGGTGCTGTCTTTACTAAAGCCAATCAACGAATGGTGCTAGATGCTGTGACGTTAAACAACTTGGAGATTTTTCTGAATGGAACAAATGGTTCTACTGAAGGGACCTTGTTAGAGAAGATTGATACTTGCCATACTCCCTTTGGTAAACGGCTCTTAAAGCAGTGGCTTTGTGCCCCACTCTGTAACCCTCATGCAATCAATGATCGCTTGGATGCCATAGAAGACCTAATGGTTGTGCCTGACAAAATCTCTGAGGTTGTAGACCTTCTTAAGAAGCTTCCAGATCTTGAGAGACTACTGAGTAAAATTCATAATGTTGGGTCTCCCCTCAAGAGCCAGAACCACCCAGACAGCAGGGCCATAATGTATGAAGAAACCACATACAGCAAAAAAAAGATTATTGATTTTCTTTCTGCTCTGGAAGGATTCAAAGTAATATGTAAAATTATAGGGGTTATGGAAGAGGTCATTGATGACTTTAAGTCTAAAATCCTCAAGCAGGTCCTTACTCTGCAGACAAAAAATCCTGAAGGGCGCTTTCCTGATTTGACTTCAGAACTAAACCGATGGGATACAGCCTTTGACCATGAAAAGGCTCGAAAGACTGGACTGATTACTCCCAAAGCAGGATTTGACTCTGATTATGACCAAGCTCTTGCTGACATAAGAGAAAATGAACAGAGCCTCCTGGAATACTTGGAGAAACAGCGCAGTCGAATTGGCTGCAGAACCATAGTTTACTGGGGAATTGGTAGGAATCGTTACCAGCTGGAAATTCCAGAGAATTTCATCACCCGTAATTTGCCAGAAGAATATGAGTTGAAATCCACCAAAAAGGGTTGTAAACGATACTGGACCAAAACAATTGAGAAGAAGTTGGCTGATCTGATAAAAGCCGAAGAACGGAGAGACGCATCATTAAAGGACTGCATGAGGCGACTATTCTATAACTTTGATAAAAATTACAAGGACTGGCAGGCTGCTGTGGAGTGCATCGCAGTTTTGGGTAAGGCTTTCAACAGGTTTGTTCCTAAAGCTTTAGTTAGTGATGCCCTGTGTGCCAGTTTTATATTGAAATTATAGTCTACTGGAAATTCCCTATTGACTCATAACCCTAAACTCAAATAACTGGTATATATTTTGATCAAATTCCAGTTGAATTTATAGTATTTGATAAATGTTGCTTTTCAGCTATTTTTGAAGGGTGCATAGAACATTGTTTCCATTGCACTTTAAAAACATTTGGCTGCTCCAGGCTTAGTTGTGGTACTAGTGATTGTTGCAGCAGCATGCAGGCTCTAGCTCCCTGACCAAGGATTGAAACTTGTGCCCGCCCCCCACCCCACCCCAGCACTGGGGGTGTCGGGAGCATGGAGCCTTAACCACTGAATCACCAGGGAAGTCCCAAGCTACTTTGTTATGCTGATTTAAAGCTATCCCTTGAACTCTGTTTTACACTCTACACACATATTTGAAAACATTTTAATCTTTATTTTTTCTCTTAGCCCGTTATCACACTTTCTTTTCTGAGTTTATTTCTTAAGAGCCCTGGTTTATGTATTTGTAATTATATAACCTCTTCAGTTTCATAAATAATTTCCTTTTTCTTTAAATTTCATGGCCAACTTATTTTGAAGCCTTTGCTTATTTTAGAGTTTTGAAGTTTTTTTTTTCCTTGAGGGTTTTTCTGTGTTTTGACAGTTTCTACTTTGAGGGGATAGATTTCTTAAGCTGAAACTAGATGTTATTTCTCATTTTAATAATGAAGTAATGAAGTACTGTAACAAAGACATGTGAAACATTTAGGCTGATGACTCATTTCCAGCTAATGAATCCATTAACAAAGCAGTTTGTATACTGTGCAGTTAGAACGTCACTGGAGTACCTACTTACAGAAAAGAAATCTGCCTTGTCTAAAGTGGAATATGCTACCTCCACTAAAAAAGCATTTCTGAAAGAAATTGGGCCTTTGTTGGTTATCTCAAAAATGATGAAGCCTCACTTTTGTCCTCTCTTTAACCAGATGTGTTATTGTGCCTGACTAACTACAGTCGAGGGGGTGATGGTCCTATGTGTCGTCCAGTAATTCTGTTGCCAGAAGAAGATACTCCTCCCTTTCTGGACCTTAAAGGATCACGCCATCCCTGCATTACGAAGACTTTTTTTGGTGATGACTTTATTCCTAATGACATTCTAATAGGCTGTGAGGAAGAGGAGGAGGAAAATGGCAAAGCTTATTGTGTGCTTGTTACTGGACCAAATATGGGAGGCAAGTCTACACTTATGAGACAGGTAAAGTTACAAATGGTGGTGTTACAAAACTTTGAGTGAATTTATTACACATTTAAGCCGTTGTTTCCCAAAAAGCTCATAATAGTCACTGACTTACTGGTAAGCAAAGGAAAACTCCTTTAGCCATGAACTATGTTCATTTCATCGGTCAAATATTTGCCTGATGTTAAAGGAAGTACTTCACTTAAGAAGGTGAAGTTGGTTCAGGCCATGATTTTTATGAGCCCTGACTTTGCATCCATTTCCTTTGAAGGTTAGATGTATTCATAATGAATGAAAATTATACAAATGTACATTTGTTCTTAAATTAGGTTCATTTCTGGGAAACCTTAGAACCACTGCACTTGTTCATACAGGAAAGCAAATATAATTCATGACCTTTAGTTAACTGTTGGGAACTGCTTTTAAGGAAGACAGTAAATATATTTTCCTAACCTTTTGTCAGGGGTTGGCTAGTCACTAAACTAAACATGATTTAGATTTAGGATCAGAAAAATGTAACAGAGACACTGGGCCCACTGGGCCCTTGACAAAAAATGTTTGCTGACCCTCTTATTCTACTGTACTGTATTATTTATATACTTTGTACAAATTTGCTGACTGGAGAGGAGCAGTAGTGTGGTAATATAGTTTTTAACCTTTTCATTTTAAATCAAAATCATCTAGAGAGCACAACAAAAAAAGTACCAGGGAGCTGGGTGTATTCATCCTCTGAAATTGTTTGGCTTGCAATGGGGGGGTTCTAGGCATCAGTAGTTTTAATCCTGCTGTTCAGCCAGAGTTGAGAATCACTAGTGTAGTGGGTTAGTGTATATGTTCTGAGGTTTTAAAGCCAGTAGCCTTACTTTTCCTGCATAAGATTGTGAAGTTTTTTTTAAGAGTGCCTGACTTCTAGTTAATGTTTATTAGCTTGGCTTATTATCTGTCTTCTGGATATACATAGATATCTCTATCTCTTTTCTTAATATCAGTCATAAAATACTTTTTCTTCCCTCATTCACAGGCTGGCCTATTAGCTATAATGGCCCAGATGGGCTGTTACGTACCAGCTGAAGTGTGTAGGCTCACACCAATTGATAGAGTGTTTACTAGACTTGGTGCCTCAGACAGAATAATGTCAGGTGAGTTATTTTTCTACCTAAGGCTCTGTCATTTGACAATTCATTATGCAAGTTTTAACATACTAGAAGTAATCTTTTTGTAAAATTTAATCTTTAGTACCATTGGGTAGTTCATAAATGATACACCTAAAAGATGTTTTTGCTGTTGAAAGAGGATTCTCATTTTGATCACTTTTTTTTTTTTTTAAGGTGAAAGTACATTTTTTGTTGAGTTGAGTGAAACTGCCAGTATACTTACACATGCAACAGCACATTCTCTGGTGCTTGTGGATGAATTAGGTAAGACATTAAAATTTCTGAAACATTAGTACAAAGAATTATTTTTTTCTGGAAAATGGTCTGAGGGACACATTTCTTCAAGAATATGAATTATTTTTCTGGAAAATGGTCTGAGGGACACATTTCTTCAAGAATATGAATATACCCATCTTTGTCCATAGACCCCACAGTTGGCACTAAAGTGGCAATTTCTAAATCCTGTTCGAATTTAAACTATAATACAGGAATAATTGGATAATAAGGCTATTTAAAGTGAACTAAAAGGAGGTTTCTGAAGCATAGTGGCACTTGAATAGTATTCCTGAACTCTTTGAGGGCCTGTTTACAGAGTGCTTTTGGATGAACTAAGCTGATACTCAGTACATTTTTAAGTTCTGAGGCCTGTCCTGGACTGTAATATGGCAGACTGTATAATATACAGTTCATGTATATTTTCACAGGAAGAGGCACTGCAACATTCGATGGGACAGCAATAGCAAACGCAGTTGTTAAAGAGCTTGCTGAGAATATAAAGTGCCGTACGTTGTTTTCTACCCACTACCATTCATTAGTTGAAGATTATTCTCAAAATATTGCAGTGCGCCTAGGACACATGGTATGTATAAATTGTTTATTCAAAAATTGTGTCAAGTTTTTGAATGGGTCCTTCCATTGCCAGCATGTAATTTTTCTTTTTTAGGCATGCATGGTAGAAAATGAATGTGAAGATCCCAGCCAGGAGACTATTACCTTCCTCTACAAATTCATTAAAGGAGCCTGTCCTAAAAGCTATGGCTTTAATGCAGCAAGGCTTGCTAATCTTCCAGAGGAGGTTATTCAAAAGGGACACAGAAAAGCAAGAGAATTTGAGAAGATGACTCAGTCACTGCGATTATTTCGGTAACTATAATTGGATATAACTTTACCATGGGGTTTCGAAAACAGTAAAGGGGTGGATGGTGCACTGTGAAAAATGCAAACTAACTTTTTTTTTTTTTAATTTTAAGGGAGGTTTGTCTGGCTAGTGAAAGGTCTACTGTGGATGCTGATGCTGTCCATAAGTTGCTGACTTTGATTGAGGAATTATAGACTACATTGGAAGCTTTGAGTTCACTTTTGACAAAGGTGGTAAATTCAGACAACATTATGATCTAATAAACTTTATTTTTTAAAAATGACCATTTTTCCATTTTCTTTCTAGGAAATTAAACCCTTTTAATTCTTATCTACCTTCTACATAATGGTTATTGAATACTCCACAATATATTAAGTCTAGATGTTATGGTACATGCATACACTTTCAGGCTGTTTATACCCACTGTCACCAATACACATAAATGGGGGGGGGCTATGAAACTGTATAGGGCTGTATATATACTTGTCTCAGCTTAATGCGGGAAATTGTTTTAATTTCCAGCAATTTGTCTAAACTGTTCAAAAAAAAACTATGAACAGAGTTCAAATACAGGACTGTTTTGAAGAGACTTTCTAAAGTGTACTTTTAAAACATAGTAGTTTTTACCTTTCACAAAACTGAGTTACAAGAATACTTTTGTTTTACAGTGCATCCCTTCCTAGGAAGTCTCATTAAAACACTCTTTCTAGGGGTGATTTTGAATGCTGCACAGGGAAGGGAAGGAAATAATAGTCTTAACTTTTCTTAAAGGATACCAGAAACATTGCTGGATATAATTTAAGATTAGTGTTTTCTCTTTCATAGAAAGAACGTACATACTGGGACATGAGTACAGTTACAGCAAGTCTAGGTGTGCTAACAAAACAGGGCACATTCAAGTACAATAAGATTTTGCTTGAAATTAAAAACAAACTACATGAGATTAAAGCATTAAAATCATATTTCTCAATCTGAATACATGTTAAAAAAAATCAAAAGAAACGCAGAAGTGCTAGCTCACATTTTTACCATATTACAAAAGCAATTGGTACCCACGTCCATAAAAGCAGCAACAAAGCTGCTTGTCTGTTGAAGAGTAGTACTACTGCAAGTTGGACTGCATTCAATGCTAGTTGTAAAAACACCAGCTTTTTTTTCAGAAGTTGGTATCTGTACAAAATTGAAGCTTATTTTCTTCACTTCTGTCCCTTCAAAAGTCTTTACACAGTAATGCTAAAACACCCAGCTTTGAGATCCTGAGTCAATATATTGCCACTTTCTTTTTGGTAGCTTGAGCTTCATAGTGTCAACTGACCTTGTGTATCCATTTTTAATACAGTCTCTTCCTGTAGCATGGGCAAATATTTTAAATCTTCCAAAAAAAAAAAAAAAAAACAACCAAAAACGTTTTAAGTTATGATGTTAGAATGGCAGGACTTTTTCTTTAGGGAAGGTATTCAGTTGTGCTGCAATGTATTAGATTCTATAGGTGGAGCAGAGTCATATAGTGTATCTGTATCATGTGTAGGCTCACCAGCTAATGTACAAGGATTAGACAGTGTTCCAGCACCACAGTCACAGAAAAACCTAAAACAAAATATGAAAACCCAAAGATTAGGGAAGTGAGGAGAGGAAAATAATTGAGTAATACAGCAAGTATGCTACATACATACCTATCATGTCTAATAAATTCTACATCATGTCCCTGATGGCACTTCTTAATGCAGTTCACACATATGGCGTTTCGATCTGTGGTGTTACAAGTGTGACATCTAAAAAACAGAAGCTTACATTATTTTCCTCAATCATCTTATTTATTCAGAATACTGCAATCTGTTATATATTACCCTACAACCTTTGGCTTTTAAGAGGACCAAAATTTTTGTGGTTCTAGTCTAGTTCTGAAAAGAGACTTCAATGGAATATAACAATTTCCTATTTTGTGTCTCCCAAGGAAAACAAGTAGCTACCTTTATTGAGTCAATATGGGGGAGAGGAGAATTAAAACCACTCATGGTAGCTAGGGTATAAGGAATACTTAATGACAGTCCAGGAAAACAGTATAAATGTTTCGCATTTTCAGTGGTATCTACAGTTGTACAGTACTACATTTTCCCACATTTTATGGTCTCAAACAGGATCCTCCAAGAAGACTGATCACAGAACTTAATGTGGACAGCTAATAATTTTCAGTTAAATTCTATTAGCAAATACCCAGTGTACTTTCTTTTAGCTCATACACTTTTAAGGGAAAGCTAAAAATGTTGAGTTCTTGTCAGTTAAGGAGAGAAAACCTTAGTATATCTCTTTTTTTAAGACAAATAACAGAAATATACCTGTAGAAATCATGCATGGGATAGCTGGTATAACTTGATATTTTATATAAACACTGGCCTCTACTAACAGCCTTTTCTATGGCGTCTTGATTGTTCATTATTTTGTTATCTGTAATAAAAGAAAAAAGCAATATTCTATAGTATAAAGACTTAAAGTTTAAGAGCTTTAAAAGAGACTAATCAATGAACTAAAAAAAAAAAAAACTGGCTAGGAATAGAAATGAGTTTTCCTTGTATAAGGTACTCCCAACTTATTTAGAATAAGTTGAAACAAAACTTTCAAAATACATCTCTTGAGTTGCTGGTTAACTACTGTACAGTGACAGGAATTAAATTACTGGATAGCAATGACTTCTGATTATCTTCTCATGGTATATTTAGTGCACTTATAGGCAGAACACAAGATTCCAACATACCTTTCATTGTCACATTAACACCAGATGCTAAAAATAAGCCTCCAAATCGGTTGTTAAAAATTTGATTGCCTTCTAGTGTTGCAGTTGCATGATTTGTAATTTCAATACCTGAAGCAAAATTTACAAACAGCAGATGCATCACTTTATATAGTTTCTTAAAAGAAACCTGAAATATAGCAAATGTAGTAAACTAGTTCTTTTATATAAAAAGTATGTTAAATGTAGTAAACTGTATATTAATTCCTAACATCTAAAGAAAAAATGGAAGCTTATTTGAATCACTTAGTTCTCTATCCCTGCTAAGGAAGGAATAATACAGATGGTTCATACTCTACTTTATTGATAATGATTTTAAAATTTCTCTCCAACTAAGAAGATAGGACCCAGAAATATGTGTAGGCAGGAGCTAGATGGTTATTTGGAATTAAGAGAAATTGTCTTTACTGGCAAAAAGTTGAAATATATGCATAATACTTGAATTTTACTTACCAGTATCTTTAAAAGAACATTATTTGTGAGGTCAGAGGGCTTGCATTTTATCTTTATTCCTAATGGTAGCCAGTATTACTCTATCCAATTAATGATTCTTAATTACTACTGAACTACAAGAACAACTATTCTAAGTTTGGCTTAGAGTAGAAGAATCCAAAACTTGGACTGTGTGAGCTCAGTCCCTAAGTCATGTCCAACTCTGCAACCCCGTGGACTGAATCCAAAACTTGGATTAGGTGCTCTTAAAAGCAATTGTAAACAAGCACTCGGCCGACTTCCACAGCACACTGCACACCTTTAGTTATTAAGAAATGATACACCAAGAATCAATTTAATGTACAGCAAACAAGCTACAGGTCACAAAAGAAAATACAAACCTGCAGCAAATCCATCAAATATTCTGTTTTTCCTCAAGACTGGATGACTATTAGTGCTGATTAGAACACCTGCTTGAGCATTCCTGAAAATATCATTTTCTTCAAGGAGACCTATAATGAAATATTTCCCCAGGTTAGGGCTAATCCACATAGCAAATTTTACTGTCTTTTTGGTGGTATTTAGGTTTTCTTTTAGTTTCTTATTAATTGGACTATAAAATTCATAGGACTAATTTTTCAACTGAAAAGAAAGTTTGTTTAGTAATTTACAAATATTTAAATTTAAGCAAAAATTTTAAAATTAGCAGATAAGCATTCTCACCAATAAACTGGACGTGCCATGGTTGCAAGGACCATGTATAGCTTACCACTGCATCCACAGTGCCCAGGCACAAGGCATAAAGCTGATTCTTCCTCAACACTACTGAATTAATTCCTCTGAAGTATTTTTAAGATCTCTGCATTCTCCATGCTTTAGATTCAAGCCCCAATTCTTTCTGGCCACTATCAGCATTCCTTGGTCAGTTTCTTTACTTCGGTCTCTCTTCTGCTATTGTTTCCCCAAGTTCCCTACAACTCTATCATATCCCTTTATCAGTATAAAAAACTTATCAGTATAAAAAACTTACAGAATCAAGTTTAAAATTTAACTTGCTGTTTACAGTCTTTCAAAATATTCCCCCAACCTACCCCTCTTGTTTCACTACATTACTTACACTTTGAATATACTATACATTTTTATCTCTATTTCCTTTGATTTATATTATTTCCTCTTTCTGCAGTGTCTTCCTATAGTCTTTCTTCTTAATGTCACTTCTTCTGGGAGGTTTTTGGTTTTCCTCTACCAAATTAGTTATTCTCTCTTCTGGGATGATAACGATGATTAAGAGTAGACTGAGGAATCAGACTTCATGCCTTCAAATACTGACTTAACCACTTCCAAACTCTGGGCAAATTACTTCTCTTTATTTCAATTTCCTTATCAGTAAAATAGGCAGAATAGCACCTACCACAATAGGGTTATTATGAGGATTAGTTAATACATGTAAAAGTACACAGTACTAAGTATTAACATGGCTCCTATAAACCTACTTATGTACACTGAATCATATTTAGTTATGTACTAGTGTTTCTATGCTCCCTGAAGACATGAAATGCTTTTATTTATGTACATGTCTGACCTATCTGTAATTGTTAAGTATTAACCTATAAGTTCCTTTTCTCCTAGAAAAGACTATTCCAAGTGCATGAGTGCATGTGTGCTGTCACTTCAGTTGTGTCCGATTCTTTGTGACCCCATGGACTGTAGCCCACCAGGCTCCTCTGTCCATGGGATTCTCCAGGCAAGAATACTGGAGTGGGTTGCCATGCCCTCCTCCAGGGGATCTTCTCGACCCAGGTATCTCCTCGACTCTTGCACTGCAGGTGGATTCTTTATACCACCGAGCCACAGGAGAAGCCTGACTATTCCAAGACCCTACCTCTAATCTTGCAGATGTCCACTATAGGCTCAAGTACTATTGCTAAGGTCTAGTCCAAACTACTGCATACATACAAAGCCTTTTCATTATACTGCATATATAAAAACAAAGCCTTTAATGATTTGGGCCCTGCCCCCTTTCCAGCCTCCACTTTCAGAATCTCTTGCCTTACTAAACCACTGTTTCCTTTTAGACTGCTGTTTACAATGTGCTACTCCATTAGACTATAAACTCTCTGGATGTAGTACTGTTTTATATTCACCATTTTATCTTTAGTATCTGTATCACAGTGTTAGGCACAGGTATGTTCAATTAGTAAGTATGCTACTGCTAAGTCGCTTCAGTCGTGTCCAACTCTGTGCGACCCCATAGACGGCAGCCCACCAGGCTCCCCCGTCCCTGGGATTCTCCAGGCAAGAATACTGGAGTGGGTTGCCATTTCCTTCTGCAATGCATGAAAGTGGAAAGTGAAAGTGAAGTCGCTCAGCCATGTCCGACTCTTCGCGACCCCATGGACTGTAGCCTTCCAGGCTCCCCCGTCCATGGGATTCTCCAGGCAAGAGTACTGGAGTGGGGTGCCATTGCCTTCTCCAAATTAGTAAGTATATACTAGAACAAATGAAAGAGTGAAATAACTACTTTCTATACCAGAATGGCCTTCAAACCCGTAACCCCTCATCTTACCAGTAAATACTCATTTTTTCAAGACACAGCTCAAGAGTGCTTTTACTCCAGAACCTTTTCCAACACCTTACAAATAAAACCAACAATTCTGTACTGTGTTTTCTCATTGTATCTTATAAAGAATCCTATCAGAGGATTATGTCATTTACTGAACTACTAGATTATAAGCTTCTTGAGAGTCTATGTCATTAATGGAATCATGCTGCTTGGTGGTAGCAGTAAATTTTGTTGATTAAGTCTTGTTATGTTAGAGTAATTACTAGCTAATCTTCTATACAAGGTATGTATGATGTTGGGTTACTGATACTTCAGGAATGGTGATAATTTGCATTCAATAGTCTCTATGAACAAAATAAACTGGCAAGAGGCAGGGACTGTAAGCTTTTGCCTCAATGCAAAGTTGATTTGACCTTTATGGATACCAAACTGAGCACATCTTGGCTTCAATAATTCAATTCTCTAAGAAAGATGGTTGTGAACAGGTACAAATAAGCAATACTGACTACAGACATTTTTATATATTTACAGACCAATTAATTTTTCACACCTAGTTCTATAACTTGACCTTAAAGTTTATTATAATCATATCACTATTCTGGATAATAAAAAGTCCAGAGAGGGGGTGTAAACAAATTCTGCTACCTTAAAAAAGCCTTACTAAAAAAAGCCTTAAAAAAGTAGCACAAAGTAGCTGTAACAGGAGAAGAAAAATTCTGCAAACATGTCTCCTTTAACTCTAGGCACTAACCTCCTAAGCCATCTCAAGATTTAATAAGGAAAGAACATGATTCCCTTACAATGACATTAATTGGCAATGTCATTGATCATTAAAGATATGGAAGAATAATGGAAAACTGGGTTTTTAACTAATGCAAAGTTAACAACAATACCTCGACCCCCATTAAATATACAGATGCCACCATCTCTTCCATCATGGATTTTATTTCTTCTTAGTGTAGGATTACTGTCTGTCTTAATCCAGACTCCAGCCATTGCATTGTCAAATATTTCATTGTCTTCTATACAGCCTAGACCTATAAATGGAAAAATTTAGGTTATGTTATTTAGAAAGTGTATTTCTAAGGATAATATCACTGAAAAAAGAAAAAAAGGTAAAAGATTAAACATACCAGAATTATAAACTAGAATTCCACCATTCTGTCCTCCCCAGATTTTGTTGCGCCTAATTTTGGGGTTGCTTCCAGTCCTATGGATAGAATAGAAAGTAATACCATCTCACTGCTTCTGCTCCCACATCCCATGTTAACAGTGGGTTTTAAACCCACAACAATCACTGTAAGAATTAACGACATAATTAAACATCACCTTCAAGATACTCTGAGAAGTCTGTCAGTGAGGAAACGGGCTTAATTTTGTGTAATTCTATCTTCCCACAGAACAGACTTAGCTATAGATTATTACTATAGAGTCTCCTAATATGTAAACTAAACTGAGGAGGTTAGATTAAGCAACATTTATTATTATATGCTCCCCTCATATGTAAAATAAAATATGATCAGGACTACTACAATTCCAAAAACTGGTAAAATACAAGAAAGAAGGATTTAAAGCCTATTAATTTTGCAGAATGAGCGTAAAAACAGAAGCTCCCATTTAATAAGTACCCATGACATGTAGGTACCTTACAGGTATTTTTACATAGCTTTCCACTCTCCAAGTATGATAGAGTACACTGATAGCTGATAAGGACTGTCATACTGGATGACACAACAGTGGAAATGGGCTCTTACGGCATATGTGTCATTCAGCCAAAACTTACACAATTTAAGCCAAGAGTTTGATAGAATATGAACACATATACAAAAGGAGGAATAAAGATTAAGCATAAGCATTTAGTAACTAGGTAATTTTTTCTATTTACCCTACACACTCACAATTCCCTCCCCGAAGAAAGCCAAATGTGAAAACATTTACCTTATCTGAACCCCTGAATACATATGATTATAAATATCATTGTCCTCTAGTACTCCATGTCCATTGTCATAAAAATAAACACCAACCTAAAATAAAGAATTTTTTCAAATTAAAAAAATGTGTTTATAAAACAATAATTTCCCATACTAAGTCAAACATAACCTTACCTGCTTGCCACTGTGTATCCTGTTTCTTCTCAGTACTGGAGTGCTGCCAGTTGTCACCCAGACTCCGGCCAGAGTATTACTATAGACTTCATTCTCTTCTATTACGCCTTGTCCTTTCTCATGCTAAATAAAAGTTATTGACTATAATATGGATCTTGTATAAGCCAAGTAATTTACAGTACAGTCTACCTTTTGAGACAAACTATGACCAGAAAAAAAGAGCTAACTGGTAACATTCTCTTACCTAGTCTTTACCTGAGTTTAAGCTCAAAGGTTTTATACTGTCCTTTGTGTATTTTTGTATTTTTAAATCTATTATGGTAAGAACAGTAGCACTGGATTTTCTTATTTCATTCTAAGATACAAAACAAACCAAAGTTCTCTCACTTAAGAAGTTAATAATTATTTCAACCTATCACTGGTTCAAAACAAGGTTCAAGTTACTAACATTATTTTCAGTAGAAGATTTAAGACATGAATATTTCTAGAACTAGGAATAAAAATTAGACTCACACCTGGCATCACACAAGGACCTTTCTGAAATCCTCTACATTTTCTTACTTGAATAACAGTGTCAGATACTATCATGACAGAAGACACAGGACTAATACACTAATACATAGGTTTTTAAATTTTGTATGATGCTTAATTATGTTTCAACATCATCTCAAATGTCTGGCTTTTTCAGAAGATAAAAATATTCAAGTCTAGCATTATTAATACTCAGTGGTATTATGATTTTAATTAATAATTTTGGAAAATCTCAGAGACTCATACAGTAATCACACTGGCCAAATTCTAGTGTAACAAGTATAACTCAGACTGCCAACCATTTGTTGTATGCGTTCAGCCCATACTGCCATTATAATTAGATATTTCAATAAAAAGGTGTTATCTCCTATGCTTAGTCAGTTGACAAAATTATACAGAGCACTACACACAAAATATTAAGTCAATCATACACTGGGAGAGATAAAAAGTTGAATATGGCCTACTTAAAGGTAGACATAATTTTGTATTCTCTTTTCTACCCCAACTTTGATTCATGAAGTTCTAGAACTGTATTAATTAACTGTATTTATTTATTAACTTACCACATAAATTCCACCATGCTGGCCATCATGAATTTTGTTATGTCGAACAATTGGACAACTGTTTGTCCTAATCTGAATTCCTGCTAATGCATTGCCTATTTAAAAATAAAAGTTACAATATCAACATATGGAGCCTAATGGAACATAGTAAGAGCACAATTCTGTGAAATACGTCATATTCAGAAAGATATTTATGATCCATTTAGATTTCAGGACAAAACTAAGGAAACTAGGAGTGTAAGAAGATGCAGAACAATTGCAGGCAGTCTGAGAATAGTGGTTAAGACCAGAGATGCTGGAGCCAGGCTGTTAAGTTTTGACTCCCGGGAATTTGACTTATTTCCTGTGTGACTTTAAGTTGCTTAAACCTCCTTGTACCTTTGTTTCCTGACCGGGAAGTGGGGGAATATTTAATACTGCCTACTTCACAGGGTTGATGTAAATATATATGACTTAATTCAAGTAGGGTACTCAAAAAAGTACCTAGCAATGAGTAAAATTATGTGTATTATCCAGTAAGTATTAGCAAGAGAGGACACCCAGGAACATATCAGTGTCTAGCACACAGATACCTAGTAATTGTTTGCTGAATTAATACCTCAAAAGTTTTAATGAGGAATAAGTATTTTCCCTTTCTAATTAGTACCAAAGTGTATAAAACTACCACAGAAATTGCTAAACAATGGAATGAATCTAAGGGAACTGCAGACACTCTGTGAGAATAGGGTCTTAGTTTTATTTTCATCCCTAGTATGTAGAACAGTGCCTAATACATAGTAGATACTCAGTAAATGTTTGTTAAGTGAATAAATGCCACAGAATAATCTTTATTGAGAATTTAAAGAACCTAGATCAGTTCTCCTATTCAGAAGGTTTCAAAATGGTCCCTTTACTAATGACAGGAACACAGGCCAGGCTCTAAAATTTTACAGAACAAAATATATTTACCATAAATGTCATTTCCTTCGATAAGGCCTCGTCCATCACCGAAGATGTAAACTCCACCTTGATTTCCATTAAATATAGAATTCCCCCTACAATCATGTGGGGAAATAAAAAACACACAAAAGAATCTATTCAGAAAAGCTTGCTTGTTTTATTAAAAGCCCAGCCATGTTCATGTGATCTTAGAAAATTATTTAACTTCTATGAGCCTCAGCTTCCTAATTTATGAAATGAGGAACTAGATGATTTCCCTTCAATTCTAAGACTTAAAGCTTTGGAAAAGCCATCCAGTATTGGAGATGCTGGCACCCCACTCCAGTACTCTTGCCTGGAGAATCCGAGGGACGAGGGAGCCTGGTGGGCTGCCGTCTATGGGGTCGCAGAGTCGGGCATGACTGAAGTGACTTAGCAGCAGCAGTAGCAGCACTCTTAAAAATTCCCCTCAAAAGTGCTAATTCAGGGAACTCCCAGACAGTCCAGTGGTTAAGACCCTACACTTCCACTTCAGAGGGCCCAGGTCTGATCTCTGGTCAGAGAACTAGGATCCCACAAGAAGCGAGGTCAAAGGAAACAAAAACAAAACTTATTAATATTTACAAAAAAAGGGGCTAATCCATTTAAAAGAACTTTTCTTAGCTCATCTATAAGCATTTGTTGAATAGTAATTAAGATGGAAATCACATAATCAACTTTCATAAAGCCAGTGGAAAACAGTTTTACAGAAATAATTCATGGTCATTGATTTCATTATAATAGTTCTGTTTTACAGTCTTCAGTTCAGTTCAGTTCAGTCGCTCAGTCGTGTCTGACTCTCTGTGACCCCACTGCAGCACGCCAGTCCTCCGTGTCCATCACCAACTCCCGGAGTTCACTCAGACTCACGTCCATCGAGTCTGTGATGCCATCCAGCCATCTCATCCTCTGTCGTCCCCTTCCCCTCCTGCCCTCAATCCCTCCCAGCATCAGAGTCTTTTCCAATGAGTCAGCTCTTCATATGAGGTGGCCAAAGTACTGTAGTTTCAGCTTTAGCATCATTCCTTCCAAAGCAATCCCAGGGCTGATCTCCTTCAGAATGGACTGGTTGGATCTCCTTGCAGTCCAAGGGACTCTCAAGAGTCTTCTCCAACACCACAGTTCAAAAGCATCAATTCTTTGGCGCTCAGCCTTCTTCACAGTCCAACTCTCACATCCATACATGACTACTGGAAAAACCAGAGCCTTGACTCAATGGACCTTAGTCGGCAAAGTAATGTCTCTGCTTTTCAATATGCTATCTAGGTTGGTCATAACTTTCCTTCCAAGGAGTGACTTTTAATTTCATGGCTGCAGTCACCATCTGCACTGATTTTGGAGCCCAAAAAAACAAAGTCTGACACTGTTTCTCCATCTAGTTCCCATGAAGTAATGGGACCAGATGCCATGATCTTCATTTTCTGAATGTTGAACTTTAAGCCAATTCCTTCACTCTCCTCTTTCACTTTCATCAAGAGGCTTTTGAGTTCCTCTTCACTTTCTGCCATAAAGGTGGTGTCACCTGCATATCTGAGGTTATTGATATTTCTCCCGGCAATCTTGATTCCAGCTTGTGCTTCTTCCAGCCCAGCATTTCTCATGATGTACTCTGCATAAAAGTTAAATAAGCAGGATGACAATATACAGCCTTAACGTACTCCTTTTCCTATCTGGAACCAGTCTGTCGTTTCATGTCCAGTTCGAACTGTTGCTTCCTGACCTGCATATAGGTTTCTCAAGAGGCAGGTCAGGTGGTCTGGTACTCCCATCTCTTTCAGAATTTTCTAGTTTATTGTGATCCACACAAAGGCTTTGGCATAGTCAATAAAGCAGAAATAGATGTTTTTCTGGGAACTCTCTTGCTTTTTCCATGATCCAGCGGATGTTGGCAATTTGATCTCTGGTTCCTCTGCCTTTTCTAAAACCAGCTTGAACATCTGGAAGTTCACGGTTTACATATTGTTGAAGCCTGGCCTGGAGAATTTTGAGCATTACTTTACTAGCGTGTGAGATGAGTACAATTGTGTGGTAGTTTGAACATTCTTTGGCATTGCCTTTCTTTGGGATTGGAATGAAAACTGACCTTTTCCAGTCCTGTGGCCACTGCTGAGTTTTCCAAATTTGCTGGCATATTGAGTGCAGCACTTTCACAGCATCATCTTTCAGGATTTGAAATTGCTCAACTGGAATTCCATCACCTCTACTAGCTTTGTTCGTAGTGATGGTTTCTAAGGCCCACTTGACTTCACATTCCAAGATGTCTGGCTCTAGGTGAGTGATCACACCATAGATGATTATCTGGCTTGTGAAGATCTTTTTTGTACAGTTCTTCTGTGTACTCTTGCCACCTCTTCTTAATATCTTCTGCTTCTGTTAGGTCCATACCATTTCTGTCCTTTATCAAGCCCATCTTTGCATGAAATGTTCCCTTGGTATCTCTGATTTTCTTGAAGAGATCTCTAGTCTTTCCCATTCTGTTGTTTTCATCTATTTCTTTGCATTGATGGCTGAGGCAGTCTTTCTTATCTCTTCTTGCTATTCTTTGGAACTCTGCATTCAGATGCTTATATCTTTCCTTTTCTTTTTTGCTTTTCGCTTCGCTTCTTTTCACAGCTATTTGTAAGGCCTCCCCAGACAGCCATTTTGCTTTTTTGCATTTCTTTTCCATGGGGATGGTCTTGATCCCTGTCTCCTGTACAATGTCATGAACCTCATTCCATAGTTCATCGGGCACTCTATCTATCAGATCTAGGCCCTTAAATCTATTTCTCACTTCCACTGTATAATCATAAGGGATTTGATTTAGGTCATAGCTGAATGGTCTAGCGGTTTTCCCTACTTTCTTCAATTTAAGTCTGAATTTGGTAATAAGGAGTTCATGATCTGAGCCACAGTCAGCTCCCGGTCTTGTTTTTGCTGACTGTATAGAGCTTCTCAATCTTTGGCTGCAAAGAATATAATCAATCTGATTTTGGTATTGACCATCTGGTGATGTCCATGTGTAGAGTCTTCTCTTGTGTTGTTGGAAGAGGGTGTTTGCTATGACCAGTGCATTCTCTTGGCAAAACTCTATTAGCCTTTGCCCTGCTTCATTCCGTATTCCAAGGCCAAATTTGCCTGTTACTCCACGTGTTTCTTGACTTCCCACTTTTGCATTCCAGTCGCCTATAATGAAAAGGACATCTTTTTTGGGTGTTAGTTCTAAAAGGTCTTGTAGGTCTTCATAGAACTGTTCAACTTCAGCTTCTTTAGCGTTACTGTTTGGAGCATAGACTTGGATTACTGTGATATTGAATGTGATAAGAATTTACAGTCTTAGCCAGTGCCTATAAGACTGGATCTGTGGATTCCCCTGGTGGTCCAGTGGTTAAAAATCCACCTCCCAATGCAGGGGACATTGGAAGATTCCATAAGCACTGGGGCAACTAATACCATGTGCCACAACTACTGAGCCCACGCTCTAGAGCTTGTGCTCTGAAATAAGAGGAGCCACTGCAACAAGAAGCCCACACACTGCAACTAGAGAGCAGACTCCACTCTCTGCCACTAGAGACAGTCCACATACACCAACAAACACCCAGCTTAGCCAAAAATAAAATAAATGATAATAAAAAAGACTGGATCTGTTTGTTTCCTTGCTGTGGCCAGAGGGAGTGTCAGGAACTGACAGCTTAAAGTTTTGACTCTTTTGTTATTCTTGGTCTCTTTGTCTAAATCTTAAGAGATAATTAATAACTATCTGGTCTCAGAAACAAAGAAAAAGGACAAGACAGATCATTCCGATTCCAAGAGAAGATCACAGACCTATTTACTCATCTATAATGAAGTTTGATGCATTTAAAATGAAAATCACAGCATTTGTAATTTTTCATAAAGAATAGGTTACATTGATGAGATCACTAATAAAAAACACTGCAAAATAAATGCAATAGCTATGTTCATTCAGATGAACAGACTTTTATTAGGTAAATCTATTTTATAGTAATCAGGTATCTAGGAAAAACAGAGTTAAAGCTAAGTATCTTAACTCTTCTTATAACACAAAACATAAAGTGAAAATATAATTCTCTTCCATAATTATATAGAAATACCTTATTGTTGGGTCACTATTTGAGGTAATCCATACACCTGCAAAGTTGTTTGCATAGATTTTATTCTCTATGAATTGTCCTCTTCCTTTTTCATGAACATATATTCCCCCAGTCTGCCCATGATGAATTTCACATCGAACCACTGTGGGGTTGGCGTAAGCTTTTACTTCAAAGCCTGCTATCCGGTTTCTGTGTATGTTGCAGCTTTCAAAGTAACCCTGGAAAACACAGAAATTAAGCCTGAAGGTAAGGCTACTTTCCAAAGAGAAATGACTTAATAAACCTTTTAAATGTTTACCTCCAAATTAAGTATTAGAAACACTCAAGAGTTAAGAATGAAACAGAGACAGATATATACTAAATCTCAAATTATAAACGTTTAAATGTTTTAAGCATTTCAGTTTAATTAATTTGAATTAATTAAATCCTCTAATTAATGTGTGTATATTCAAAGCCAGGAAAGAAAAATAGGGAAAGATTTATTCAATAAACGCAAATAAATACCATTACCAAGTAAGAATATATATTCTTCAACAAAAGGTTTATTTAAGTATTAAAGAAAACCTTAAAAATGTCCCAAAAATCAACTATTAAAAAGTTGACCAAAGGACATAATCAGAGACTACAGTAAAAGACATAATAATGTTCATTTTGGCACAATAGAGAACTGACTCAAAATGTTGTGAAGACATTCATATACATTCAATATGATCTCAATTTTATTTGGGGGGAAAAAAAAAACCTGAAGGATAAAAGAATATGACAGTGTGATTAAATGAGCATTGCTATTATGCATGTTTATGCATATCCTTTATGCTTCTCTAAATTTCTTAGGACATTCTACAATGGATATATTTTACTTATTTTCTAAAGATAATAAACATTACTGTAATAGTGATATCTTAAATTCTAAGACCCAGTCAGACTGAATGTTAGAGGAAAAAATGAGAGTTAAATGACAGCACTCCTAGAAGCCATTTCATACTCCTTGTCTACCTCCCTTCAAAAACTCAATGTGTTCCCCTCTCATTAAATTCCCTTTAGCACTAAGTATTTTCTTATGCTACTTCCATGTACTATCTTGTGCTTAATTTGTTATATCCATTTTTACCTGATTATAAGCTCCTGAAGAGAAAGGGTGCCTCTTTTACTAACTTCTGGAACATCTATTTAAGATTTTACATATGGTAAGCACTCAAACATGACTTGATAAACTTTTTGCCAAATCTAGTAGAGGTTAAAACAGGAGGTAATTCTGAGTATTCTAATATACTACATATTTAACTCTTTAAGAAAATGTCTCTCTGAGAATAACATTTAGAAGTAGTTTTCAGGTTTCATTTCCCATAAATAAAGTACAAATCACTTATAACTTACCTGTTAGCATATAGGTTATAAACTTACTCTTTTTTAAAAATTGGGGGATTGCATAAAAAATAGCTCCTTGATATATGAAACATTTTTTCTTCTTTGATTTATACCAAAAAAAAAAAAAGAGTATCAACACCAGGTGTATACAGACTATTATGGCAAAACTGAGTATCAAAGAAACAAACATTGTAAAAGAGATTAAACTGAAAGAGATTAATGTCAGATTGAAACAATTCAACATTTTGATGTTTTCATCATTGAGAAGGGAGCTCAACTTGTTTCTCTCTCTGTCAGGAGTTGAATGATATACCCTGAATGGTAAACCTGGGAAAGAATAAACTGAGTATGCTCAATTCAGCTTCACTCTTTTTCTCACAGAAGTGAGCTGCCCTTAGGGGAGTATACCTTCTTTACTATTCCATGAACATTGCCTGTGATTAAGTAGATAAGCCCATTTTATTCCAGGGTTCAGTTAAACAGACCCATTTAGTTCTCATTCTAAGTTGTATCATCCAATTTAACCTTTAAGGGAAATGAAGTTGATATTTCAACCTCCTTATGCTACTTCATAACTTTGATTTCTTAATTTGCTCACAATGCGGCAGGAAAGGTATGCTATTTACTGGGCTTCTATGAAGATTCCAGTGACAGGACACTGTCATGTTCTGGCTGTGCTAGTGCAACATATGGTACTGCAAGTATACTTTGCTACAGTGTATCTACTAGAAAATTTTCAAATGCATGGTTGCTTTTTTGGCAACACCACACATCTTGCTGGATCTTAGTTCCCTGAACAAGGACTGAACCCAAGCCTTCAGCTGTGAAGGTGCAGAATTCTATCCACCAGACCACCAGGGAGTTACTTGTTTTCTTTAGGTTTTGATTTTGCACACTCAGGAGAGTTAACTAGGACCCACAAGTTTACTAAGGCCAACAGAAGTCCCTTTCTTCATTTTCCCTTGTCCAGAGGTCCTCATTTTCAATTCTTTTGACTTACTTTCATATTTTTAAGTGAAAATGTGTACTGCCTTATCTTGAGTTTGCAGTTTTAGGTATTAAGTGTTGATCTCCTATTACGAAAGATGAGATTTTGTTCTCCTACAATTATCTTGTTTTCTTTTGCTTAGATGTCCAGTGATAATTCTATCCTAAGCTTGCTACTAGTTGTTTAAATCACTTTTTTTTTGGTGGCTGCGAGGCACAGCTTGCAGGGACTCCCTGTCGGGAGACCAGGGATAAATCCCATGCACTCCTCAGTGAAAGCTCCGAGTACTAACCAGTTGACTGCCAGGGAATTTCTAATCACTTCTTTTTTTAGAATTTTTGGCTGTGCTGGGTCTTTGTTGCTGCGTGTGGGCTTTCCCAAGTTGCGGTGAGCAGGGGCTACTCTCTCTGCTTGCAGCATGTGGGCTTTCTTACTGCAGTGGCTTTTCCTGTTACAGAGCACAAGCGCTAGAGTGTGTGGGCTTCTGTAGTTGCAGCTCGCAGGCTCTGGAGTGTGGGCTCAGTAGCTGTGGCGCAGGCTTAGTTGCCCCAAGGCATGTGGGATCTTCCTGGATTAGGGATGGAACTGGTGTCCCCTACATTGGCAGGTGGTTTCCTAACTACTGGACCACCAGGGAGGCCCCTCAATCACTTCTTAATATATTTGTATTCACATTAGGTTCTTCCTGAATATAAGCAATTTTAGAACCTGCTCTAATCTGAGTTGGTTACCATGATCATAGGCACATGGTTATGTTACCATACTGTAATTTAGAGGTTAAAAATGTCCCCTAGTTCTATCAAAGATGGGAGTTGTAATCTGTATCTTTTAAGATAACTTTCAAGAAAAGAAAGTAGCAAAAAGTTTTTTAAAAGAAATTTTTTTTCCTTCATGCTCTTAGAATCTCTTACATTGCTACAACTGTGATTTCATTACAGTCAGAAAGGGCAACACTTGATTGACACATAGTTTTATAATATTATAAGAAAACCAATCTATTGTTATGAATTAAAGGATTCAGTTAGTGTAACTTTGCTTTAAAACACTTTTTAATGAAATGCATCTATTTTGTTAAGAAATGCCTTTAGTGCAAAATGGTGTAATGGACTGTAAGAAAACATAATTCTACTTTGCCTTTTAAGATGCAAACCATGAAAGCTCTAATATATATACAAAACTCCAAGGGCACAGACATTTTCCCAGATTACTCCTTATCATAAAATGATTTATTTCCCTACCAGAAGATACCAGATTGCTAACAGCTTCTTTTATATTCTAAAATAAAAGCCTGTTAACTTTTCAGCACAAGCATTTCTAAATCTCTGATATGTAAGTCCTTAAAAATGATCATTCTACCAAGCTAAAAAAATTAAGATTGATATAAAAATAAAAGGTGAGATTAAATATTTTTTCATTAAAATTTTTTGAATTGAAATAGTCTTTGTTAAAGATGACAGAATGAAAGGTATTCAAGAGTTTCTCTTAAACTCCCCAGATAAAAAAGGAATGAATAAAAAGAGAAAAATATGTTATCTTCATTGAAATAAATGTCTACAATCCCAAACTATACTCTATCAAACACTTGCCTAATACTGTGATATGTGGATAAGGAAGACTAAGGTGAGAGCTAGCAAATGTACTATACACCTTTAGCAAGGTATGTTTCCCCAAGTAACTGTTCTAATAAGCAAGCATAACCAATGATCTACTACGTAGTGACATCTAGTGTCATGAACAGAACACAGGAGAGGAAGGAAATAATCCCACAGGAATATTTTCATAGAAATAATTTAGGCACAAGAAGAAAATCTGAAGGCACAGACTAATGTACAACTTCTACTATCTAAAACTTGCATTTTTTTTTATCTAAAGAGGACTATCCAAAGTAGAGGAAAACCATACTTCAACATAGTTTTTGTCTACTGTCAATCTATCATGAGTTAAATTCATAAACTTAGAATACATATCTTGAAATTTTTATAGCAATTTCCTACTGCTATATTTTAATTTTACTTTATGAAAATAACACTCTGCAACAGACTGAATATTAAAACAAAAAACCACAAAGAATTGGGGAACTGTAGATATTGATAGAAAAATTATTTTAGGAGAGAGAATGGCACTGTAGTTACGTAAAAGAAAAAGAAGGAATCCTACCTTTAAAAGAAAGATACATGCTGAAATGTTTACAGATGAGATGATGATATCTGAGATTTGTTTCAAAATAATTCAGAATAAAGAAGAGAATAAGCAATGTATGAGGAAGTACAGATGAAATAAAACTGACCATGAATTCAAAGTTTGAACGTGGAAGGTGGATACATGGGAAATTCATTACAATATTGTCTCCAGTTTTATATATGCAAGAAGGATTCCATAAAACAAAAACAGATTAAAAGAATCAGAGATAAAAACCATATTGGAAACAAAACAGAAAAAGAGACAAAGATATGTAGACCCAGTAAAAAACACAGATTTGAGGAAATTACACAGAATCCCAGGTGGTGCTGGTGGTAAAGAACCCGCCTGCCAAAGCAGAAGACGTAGAGACGTGGGTTTGATCCCTGGGTTGGGAAGGTCCCCTGGAGGAGGGCACTGCAACCTACTCCAGTATTCTTGCCTGGAGAATCCCAAGGACAGAGGAACCTGACAGGCTGCCAAGAGTCACACATGACTGAAGCAACTTAGCATAGCACAGAACAAAGGAAAAGAACAAAACAATATAGAACAACATAAGTAATAGAGAAGATAAGTAAGTTTCTAAAGAAAGGAACATATGAAACAGAAAAGTAGTAAAAAAAAAAAAAACAACTATTAACATACAACAACAACATCACATGGATAACTGAAGTAGAAAACCAAACCTCCATCAGAAAGGAAAAAACAAAAACAAAAACCCAGAATGATCTCACACTCCTCAGTCACACTCAATTCTAGAAATATAAAAACGACTACCCAATTCTGAGTGAAAGAAAATAAAAAACTATATACTCAGCAAAGTTAAAAGGTTAATGGGTAGACATTTTCAAGCAGGAAGAATTCAAACTGCAATACCCATATGCCTTTCTTTTAAAAATAAACAAAATCAAAATGGCTAGATGACAGAATAGCCACACCAAGAATGAATCAAAATAAAATCAGGAATGGAAAAACTGTGATAAAAGGACTGAAGGTTAATAAATATAAATACAGACCAATAACTGTAGGAATAGAAATGTTATAAAGTGCTCAAGAAAAATAAAGATACAAATAATGAAGTACAGAGGTTTGAAATATAAAGTATTTTTTATAATTTTTCAAAATTTAAACATGCAGTTAAATATGACAAACTCTAGAACCACACCCTTTGAAATTCTAGGGATGTCTTTTATACAGGGCATGTAATATTTTAAAATATTAAGATTAAAAAAAACGACAGAAATTCTTTCACCATTCATTCTTGCCAATATAGGAGTTTAAATTCTAACCAGGTCACAGACAAGGAAGAGGAAAGACAATTTCAGAGAACAGTACAGAAACTAATTTAAATATTTACTCTGATGTTCTCTGAAGTTCTATTAAAAAACAAAGTCAAATTTTAAAAAGGTTAACCTTAGTGATACTCTACCAATCATGGAAACTAACACAACAAACACCTTAATAATAAAGAACATGCTACCAAAAGATTTTAAAAGACTGTACCATAATACTAAAATAGATGAGAGGCCCAAGATATGCTTTATTCCCATTTTTTCCTTACAAGCCTATATAATTTATATATTTCCATTAAGGATTGATGAGATTTCATCTGTAGGATCGCCCAAGATTTGTTTTTTTAAAATTTATAAACTTGAATCTATAAAATGTAAACTGTACTGGGACTGTGTGAACTGTACTGGGACTATATTATTTGATGAATTTTAGTAAGTGACCATCAGCATTAGGTCTTTTAAAAATGAGGAAATTTACTCAGGTTAAAGTTATTTTGGTACCTCAAATCATCTATGAAAGAGACCAGTGAAGTGAGTGAAGTCGCTCAGTCGTGTCCGACTCTTTGTGACCCCATGGACTGTAGCTTACCAGGCTCCTCCCTCCATGGGATTCTCCAGGCAGGAGTACTGGAGTGGGTTGCCATTTCCTTCTCCAGGGGATCTTCCTGACCCAGGGATTGAATCCTGGTCTCCTGCATTCCAGGCAGACACTTTAACCTCTGAGCCACCAGGGAAGTCGAAAGAGACCAGAGGCATGCATAAATATGATACTTGAAACTGTACATGTAACTCTGGGGCAAAGTCTAAAGGCAACACAGGCAAAGAAATACTAGCATAGTATAGTTTCATTACAAAAATATGAGTTCCATTTAGAATTCCATTTAAGAATTATTGCTAGGGCTTCCCTCACAATCTGTGGTTAAGACTCCACTTTCCCAATGCAGGGGGCAGGGATCTGACCTCTGGTTGGGGAACTAAGATTCTGCAGGCCGCAGGTAGGGTGTGATTTAAAAATAAAAAAAAAAAACGCAACAATTGGCGCCCAGGACTTATTACCAACCCAGGCCCCCAAAAGGGGGTAAATTTTTAAAACCCTTTTTTTTTTTTAAATAGCAGAAAGCATTTATTAATAGATAAGTACTTTATATGTATTCTATTATTTAATCATCAAAGGTCTTTCAAGATAGGCACTATTATCCCCTTATATAACTTTGTAGTCAGTGCTTGTAGAAGTGGCCAGCATGTTATGGTAGCTGCAATGACTCAATAATTCTGCACGACAAAAGCCCCAAAGCTCAGCTTATGCAAAAAAAGGATTTTGTTCTCAGACATCTAGGGGTAAATTAGTTGACCAGAGATTTGGCTAGGTGGCTTTGCTGATTTTTGCTGGGGACCAGCCGGCTAAAGGCTGATCTAGGCTGGCTTCCGTAATGTGAATCTGCTTCACACATCTTTCATCTTCAAACGGACTCCCCTGTGCATGTTCTCATGGTGACGACAGAGGTACATATCCATTTCAAGACTCTGGACTGCATCTTGTTTGTTAATATCCAACTGACCAAAGCAAGTTGCATGGCTGAGCCCAGGGTCAAGGGCAAAGTGAGAGGACGCTGCAAAATTAGGTAGCAAAGAGTGTGCCCAAAGGAAGGAGTGAAGAATTAGGACCATCATTGCCATCAACCACAGAACCCAATCCATGTGTGTTGTATAAATGAGCCAGTGCATGTTCAAGGCTCTGAGAAGTTAAGAGCTGAAGGTTACACAAAGCTATGCTTTGAACCCAGGGAGGATGAATTCTCTGAAGACTCTTATGTTTTGACAACCTCCATACTTTTGCTGAGACCCCCCAATTTCCAAACTCTCCTCTTTCCTACTCCTTGGGAAAAAAACAGCTACAATTTACAAAAAAAAAAAAGTCAATTTTTAAATTCTAGCTGGAGAAGGACAAGTGGTCATCTCCACTGTGCTTTCTTATTTATAGGCCCAAACTATACAGCATGAGTTTTAAGTGAACTGTTTTTCTCAGGTTATAGTTATCCCAGGAATACAATGAACTGGGGGGTCTATTAAGAAAACTATTTACATCTAACCAGAATTTAACAAAAGGGTACTCCTTCCTGGTCTACTTCAGTTTTAACAGAGTTTAGCAGACTTTTTTAGAGGTCCAGTGGTTAAGACTCCATACTTCCACTGAGGGAGTACGGGTTCAATACCTGGTAGGGGAACTAAGATGTCACATGCTACAAGCGGTGGGCAAAAAAAGGGTTCTGTGTTAGGGTTTCAGGCACGAACAGTTGAAAATAAACTTCCTTTGTTAATAGACAATTTTTATATGTCCCAATTCAATGTTCCAAAGTTGTCTGATTAATACCACATAACTGCAATAAAACTTCTTCATACCCTTGTTTGTTACCACATTACAATCTCCTCTCCCATCCTGGACTTCTTAACAAAAAATGTTGCCAATGTTGTCCTAGGATTTTAAAAAATTACTTCAACAAATCTAGGTGTTAGGAATCCCCTAGCAGTCCAGTGGTCAGGTTAGGACACCATGCTCTCACTGCTGAGGGCCTAGGTTCAGTCCCTGGCTGGAGAACTAAGATCCTATAAGCTGTGCAGCATGGCAAAAAAAAAAAAAAGGCAAAAAGCAACCTGCGTTAAACTAACTTATGGTGCTTACTAAAAATGCATACACTGGGTGCTATCCTGAAGAATTTTGATTTATTGTATCTGGTTGATTTTTATTCATACTTTCATTTGAGAACTACTGGATTAGACCTTACTCTCCTCAAAGATCGTATCAATTCTCTAAGGACTCCATCTTCTCTACATGTATAGAATGTTAGATTCAAGAATTTACAGAATTGATATTGCACACTCATTTTAATTTTTAATCTTATTTTAGACTTATACTCTTCAATTCAACAACTTGGTGATGATAAAATGCTGACACCTATTTGAAATTTAACTAATACATTAGTATTTTTTTAAATTAAGAATAAGTGTTCTTACCATGCCATGATCAAATGTGAACACACCAACGTCACGTCCATGATGAATATGATTCCGTCTAATAATTGGGTTTCCATGATTTTTAACCCAAATCCCAGCTAAAGCATTATTGGAAATTTCATTATCCTCATATATTCCCTACAACAATTAACCAGAAATAAACATCAGTACAGTTTAAAAAAAAAACAGAAAAGGAAAAACCCCACAAAATTAAAAAATACCTGTGCATGATCTGTTATATAAAGTCCAACATTTTCACAGTCACTGATGTTACAGTGCTTGATAGTGGGACATGCTCCTTGACCACTAACACATACTGCAGAGCCAACTGTAAGAAAAACAATTTATTTAAGATTCTGTCGGGCAACACATGACTAACTTATAATAGAACATAATGAGAGCACTAACCTGTGCACGTACTTCGGATGATGCAGTGATCGATAATGGGGCTGCAGTTCACTGTGATCTCTAAGCAGTGGTGTGCATTGTGGTGCTGAGCAGATTTGTCATCAGGGTTAAACTGGAAAGTAGAAATTTTGTTTGAAATAAATAGCCACAGCCTTAAATATTTCCACATATGTACTTAAAAATTTATAATTTCTTACCCTTATTGTCATGTATCCAACATAAGCATCTTCAGAACCTTCCATAAAAACAAAGGTTGAATCTCTAGTGTTTTCAATTATAACTTTGTCTGCTACTTTTCCAGGTGCTATGAAGAAAATATTTTAAAGCATATTACTTTCATGAGACAGATCAAAAAATTACTTTCTTAGTAAAAATACTCTGCCATAAAACTAATAATTCAATAGAACCCTTTCTACAGTTTTAAATTGGGTAGTTCTTTTGGAGAAGGAACTTTAAAGGAACTCAGAATTGAGTAGACAGAACTAATACTCATTTTATCAGATAACTTGTCATACTTAACACGGACATTATTTGAGCATCACTGCAACTCATATTCATGTATAATAATACTTTTAATAGACTCAGCTACAAATAGTATTCAATAGCATATTAAAATGTGGGTTTCTTGTGGAAACCAAATCACTACCAGTAGCACCAAGAAAACAACATTCAGAGAGAAGAAAGAAGGGGATGGCGAGCAGGGAGAGAAATAAAGAATCCTCTTTACTTAAGGTTATTTTCAGTACTGGTCTTGATTTGGAAAATGAAAATTAGTAGGCAAAATTTTTCTATACTTTCACTTTTCTTTGACGTGGAAATAGGGGAGGAAAAGAAGAAAGGGCAGTAAACGCAAATCTCATTAGAAAAGCGAGTAGTAACAACTACTCGCTATTTTAAAATGGTCTTATACTACTGTACCCTTAAAAAAAAATCAAAGAGCCCATAAATTTTCAAATAACTGATCAGTGCTCAACAAACATTACATTTATTTTTAGAAATGTGACCATAAAAACAACTTTGAAACAGCATGGAAAGTATTTTAAAAGCACATTTGTTTCATTAAAAACACAGCAATAAAAACATTAGCCTCTGTATTTTCAAGTAAAAGATAAAACAAATATTTTTCTCTCCTTATTAATTGAAGCAGTTGGACAAACTATTGTCATCAAGAATTATACACATTCCCCCAAGAGAAACAGATACATTTATAATTTCTGAACTCTAAAGTTTTCATTTCCATCATATAAAATATACATGACAAAAAGGTACTATATCAAGGTTCATCTGGATTTTAAGTAACCAGCATTTTTAAAAAAACCATCACATATATAAAGTATTAAAATTCTAATGACAACACATTTCAAAATACCTGCACCAATCATGGTGATTGGAGATTCAATATATATCCATTCATCAGTATATATTCCAGAATGAACAAAGATAAGTCCATCAAAATGAGCTTCTTGTACCCCACCAAGGGCATCTTCAATTGTATCGTAGTACTAAAACAAACAAACAACCCCCCCCCCCGGAAAAACATGTCAGTATAGAACTGTAAGGTCATCATTTTAAATCTTAGAAAAAGACAAATCAAACATACCAACATGTTTTCTCTTCCTTTGTATCTTGCAGGGTTACTGTAGAAATGTTCAGCAAATCCTGGCTTTACATGTGCACCTTTATACTAAAACATCAAAAACAAAACACTGACTACTAGTATAAACACTATAGTCTAAATTAGTTTAGTACTACATGAATTTTTAAAATTAATTTTCAAAAATAATTACTAGTCCAACTAATTTTCTGATGCATATTGCAATGTAAAATCTGGAAGAGTTTATGACTCAGTAATATCAAGTAAGGACATGGTTTTTCATCCTCAGCACTACTGAGAGTTTGTAACATTCTTTGTTGTAGGGGCTTATTCTGTGCATTATAGGATGTTTAGTAGCATCTGCTTCCCTTGTGGCTCAGCTAGTAAAGAATCTGCCTGCAACGCGGGAGACCTGGGTTCGATCCCTGGGTTGGGAAGATCCCCTGGAGAAGGGAAAGGCTAACCACTGCAGTATTCTGGCCTGGAGAATTCCATGGACTCCATAGTCCATGGGGTTGCAAAGAGCCAGACATGATTGAATGGCTTTCACTTTCACTTTTCACTGGACTCTAACCATCAGGTATCAGAAGCAGTCTCTTCTCCAGTTGTGAAAACCAAAAATGTCTCCGGACACCGCCAAATATCCCCTGTGGAACAAAAATCACCCCTAGCTGGGTAGTTAACTATTTATAAAGGACCATATGAAAATAAAGCTAAATGTGACCACTGGACTACCAAGGGAATTCTGTGAAATTCTAAATAACTACTCAACCGTAATAATTTAAATATAAGTTGAAAGAGATCCATAGAAAGTATAACTGCTCTCAGGCTACTGATACTTATGGCTACTGTTTAAATTATTAATAAATATGCCAGTAGTGAAAAGAACTGCTGACTCCTTTGCTGGCTGATAAATGTGTACTGACTTGAGAAACCTATTCTTTTTTTTTTGGCCATGCTGCGTGGCTTCTGGGACCTTAGTTTCCTGACCAGGAATTGAACCCCAGCCCTCAGTAGTGAAAGTGTGAAGTCCTAACAGCTGGACCACCAGGAAATTCCCGTGAAACCTATACTTGAATTTAAATTTTGAAAAAGGAACTTTTATAAAAATATATTTATAAATATATAAATATAATAAAACATTATATATTTAAAAACTTTTATTTAAAATATATATAATATAAAATCAGTATTTTCCATTTATACTTCATACCAACTGCTGGAAACTCTCTTTCCATGGATTTGGGTGTTCATATTCTTCTGGATTAATCTGGTAGAATTTGCCAGGTTCAGGGTGCATCATAGGGCGGGTATACTCGAATACTTCCATGTATAATCGTTTCCTGGAGGGGGAAAGTGGTTTAAGATTTCTTCATAAAATATTCTTTAAACATCTATAAAAATTATTTGAGGCCTCAAAAACTTATAAGAATATGAAAGAGCAGCATTGTAAATGTAAAAAAATTTTTGGCTAAAATAATGTACATGCATATAAAAAGTAAAGTAGTCTACCTAAAAGAATGCATCAATTCTTTAAAGTCTGATTGTTTAGTTAAAGGAAAATAAAAGCCACCCTTACTATAAAAGCCACATACAGTTATAATTTAAAAGGATTATTTTAAATAATGATGTTTCATGTATGTCTGATCTCAAATCATCAAATCTTAGGAGTGGAGTGATAGTTAACTACTATATAATTTCTTGTACAAAACAAATGTTTCTTCTTCTGCTCTTTTAACATTCCCTTTTTGCTTTCCAATACAAATATAATTTTCTTTCTTAAACTTGAAGTGTACCTTATTTTTAGCATCACAGAAGTAATACATATAGCTGCTGTAAAATACAGAAAAGTATGAAAGAGATAACCTACTTTTAATATGTTAACTATTAACAATTTACTGTATTTCTTTTCAGTCTTTTTAGCTACAGAGAGTTTCATTTATTACAATTGTGATAACATAACATTTTTGTATTCTGCTTTCATTTTTCATAACATAGCATATTCCCATGTTATTAAAAACTGTAACGTTCACTGTTAAAGACTATATCACAACCCTTTAAGCAGACATAACACTGTTTACTTTTAGTCCAATCCCTTATTGCTAGACTTTGATTATTTCTAGCTTTCTCCCACTATTAACTACGCTATTATGAAAAATTTGTACATAACGTAAACAAATTTTCAGAAGTGGAATTCCCAGGTCAAAGGGCACACATATTTCATGGTTCAAAATTACAACTGTCCAAACTCTTTTCTAAAAGTGATATACAAAATCTACAGTCTTACTGAACTATTAGCTGTTTTAAATTAGACTTAGTTCTGTTTCTAAAAACCAACGGAATGAAAAGCATTCTCCAAAATCACTCAGTAGCTTTTAACTGACAAATAGCAGAAAAAGTACTTCCTTTATTGTTTTAAATAAGTACTCAGATGGTGGCTCAGATGATAAAGCGTCTGCCTACAATGTGAACCTGGGAACCCAGAGACCCAGGTTCAATCCCTGGGTCAGGAAGATCTCCTGGAGAACGAAGTGGCAACTCACTCCAGTATTCTTGCCTGGAAAAACCCATGGACAGAAGAGCCTGATAGGCTACAGTCCATGGGGTCACAAACAGACATGACTGAGTGACTTCACTTTCTTTCTTATAGTTTTAAAAACACTGCCTGGACTGATAACCAACATTTGTGATAAACAGGTAACTGGGAAAGGAAAGATATATCCATTTGAATGCAGAGTTCCAAAAAATAGCAAGGAGAGATAAGAAAGCCTTCCTCAGTCATCAGTGCAAAGAAATACAGGAAAACAACAGAATGGGAAAGACTAGAGATCTGTTCAAGAAAATTAAGGATACCAAAGGAACATTTCATGCAAAGATGGTCACAATAAAGGACAGAAATGCTATGGACCTAACAGAAGCAGAAGATATTATTAACAGAAGAACTATACAAAAAAGATCTTCATGACCCTGATAACCATGATGCTGTGATCGCTCGTCTACAGCCAGACATCCTGGAATGTGAAGTCAAGTGGGCCTTAGGAAGCATCACTATGAACAAAGCTAGTGGAGGTGATAGAATTCCAGTTGAGCTATTTCAAATCCTAAAAGATGACGCTATGAAAGTGCTGCACTCAATATGCCAGCACATCTGGAAAACTCAGCAGTGGCCACAGGACTGGAAAAGGTCAGTTTTCATGCCAATCCCAAAGAAAGGCTATGCCAAAGAATGTTCAAACTACCGCACAATTGCACGCATCTCACATGCTAGCAAAGTAATGCTCAAAATTCTCCAAGCCAGGCTTCAACAGTACAAGAACCATGAACTTCCAGTGATGTTCAAGCTGGATTTAGAAAAGGGAAAGGAACAAAGGCAGAGAGAGATGGGAATACTAGAGTACTTGACCTGCCTCCTGAGAAATCTGTATGCAGATCAAGAAGCATCAGTTAGAACCGGACATGGAACAACAGACTGGTTCCAAATCGGGAAAGGAGTACGTCAAGGCAGTGTATTGCCACCCTGCTTATTTAACTTATATACAGAGTACATCATGCAAAATGCTGGGCTGGATAAAGCACAAGCTGGCATCAAGATTGATGGGAGAAATATCAATAACCTCAGATATGCAGCTGATACCACTTTAATGGCAGAAAGCAAAGAGGACTCTTGATGAGGGTGAAAGAGAGTGAAAAAGCTGGCTCAAAACTCAACAGTGAAAAAGTTAAGATCATGGCACCCAGTCCCATCACCTCATGGCAAATCGATGGGGAAACAATGGAAACAGTGACTTTATTTTGGGGGGCTCCAGACTGCAGCCATGAAATTAAAAGACGCTTACTCCTTGGAAGTAAAGTTATGACCAACCTAGACAGCATATTAAAAAGCAGAGACATTACTTTGCCAACAAAAGTCTGTCTAGTCAAGGCTCTGGTTTTTCCAGTAGTCATGTATGGATGTGAGAGTTGGACTATAAAGAAAGCTGAGTGTGGAAGAATTGATGGTTTTGAACTGTGGTGTTGGAGAAGACTCTTGAGAGTCCCTTGGACTGCAAGGAGATCCAACCAGACGATCCTAAAGGAGATCAGTCCTGGCTGTTCAATGGAAGGACCAACATACTTTGGCCACCTGAAGTGAAGAGCTGACTCATTTGAAAAGACCCCGATGCTGGGAAAGACTGAGGGCAGGAGAAGGGGACAACAGAGGATGAGATGGTTGGATGGCATCACTGACTCAATGGACAGGAGTTTGGGTAGGCTCAGGGAGTTGGTATTGGACAGGGAGGCCTGGCGTGCTGCGATTCATGGAGTCGCAAAGAGTCGGACACGACTGAGCAACTAAACTGAACTGAAAACCAGTGCCGATGGGAGACTGCAGCCATGAAATTAAAAGATGCTTGCTTCTTGGGAAAAAAGCTATGACCAATCTAGACAGCATATTAAAAAGCAGAGACATTACTTTATCAACAAAGGTCCATTTAGTCAAAGCTATGGTTTTTCCAGTAGTCATGTATGGATATGAGAGTTGGGCTATAAAGAAAGCTGAGTGCCGAAGAATTGATGTTTTTGAAATGTGGTGTTGGAGAAGCCTCTTGGGAGTCCCTTGAACTGCAAGGAGATCCAACCAGTCCATCCTAAAGGAAATCAGTCCTGAATATTCATTGCAAGGATTGATGCTGAAGTTGAAACTCCAATACTTTGGCCACCTGATGGGAAGAACAGATTTACTGGAAAAGACCCTGATGCTGGGAAAGACTGAAGGCGAGAGAAGAAGGGGATGACAGAGGATGAGATGGTTGGATGGCATCACTGACGCAATGGACATGAATTTGAGTAGGCTCCAGGAGTTGGTGATGGACAGGGAAGCCTGAAGTGCTGCAGTCCATGGGGTCACAGGGTTGGACTCGACTGAGTGACTGAACTGGAATTTATAAATATTCTAATTTTCTTCTATTTAACTGTAACCATCAACTCACACTCCAGCCTTCCTACCATCCTTTAGCATTTGGGGCAGTAAGTAATATATCTCAAGATACTAAGAAATAAATTTTCACTTACCATAAAATTGGATCATTAGCAAGTTCACTGAAGCGTTTACACACACAAGCTGCTCTACAAAGATCCTGTTCCAGCAAATACGAGAAGATTTTTAGAACCACTTCATCTGGCAGTTTCTCCTGAAGATACTGTTCAGCAGGTGCTGCTATAAAAGATTAACAAACAGAACATAATCTATCATGCTACCAAAGACTTTCTCATTATTTAAAGAGCACAATTTTCATTTTGTTAAATGAAGAGCTTTTATTTTTTGATGACTATCATTTTATAAGCATGTGCTTTCAGAGATGACACATATTTCTTTTAACAGTATTCTTTCTTTTAGCTAGTATGTACCGTTTCAGTAATTGGTTACAATAAATATACAAAAAAGATTTTTATACAACAATTACAGTCAAAGATGGAGAAGGTCACGGTTCTCAGGTTTATTCTGTAATAATTGCTTTCTCAATCTCAAATGTGTAAATAAACATTTAATTTTAACTTTTTGTTATCAAACAAAATTTAAAAGAACTATTTGACCCTATTCCTTAACTTTCTCAAAGGAAATACCTGATAGATCTTGTGATTTTCCAGAAACTCTTGCACGTTTTGCACGATGACCAAAAAAGTTTTCTGTAGTTGAAGTTGAAGCACCCTTCAAAAACAAAATGAAATCTAGTTAAGCATATATTTTTTTTACCCATAATCATTACTTCTAAAAAATGATGACAGTCCCATTTGTTTCCTAACAATTCTTTCATTATACACACAAAAACAGACATTTAACCTACCTCCATACTGCTCTTTGTAGGACACGCTGTTCTTTTTGGCAAAAGAGTTTTCCTACGAAGTTGGTATGGACTATTTTGTGCACCAGGACCGGATTCTTCTGCAACCATATCTGCAGGTACATCATCATCTGTTATAAACAAAAATAATATGAAAATGACACCCATTAAAAAAAAAAAGCCCTATGGATTCAGTAAATTATTAAAAACCTTCTAATAACTATTTTTTTTGGGGGGGGGGGGGCGATAAAGTTTTTATACAAAATTCCAGTCATCTGGATAACCATTTGAGAAGTGTTGGATTTCTATTTCACTTCTTACCTCAAAATAAATTTCACAATGCTTACCTACAATAAAATAAATAAATAAAATCATGAAAAGAAAACAAAACTATTTTTTATAATGTGAAAGTGGGAAAGTTCTTTAAAGGTATGACACAGAAGTTGGAAGGCATTTTAAAAAAACGTGAAGAGGATGTTCACTTGCTGAGTGAGTACAAGTGAGTACTGCATGGTTAGAGTACACATAGGGTGAGAAGTGTGTCAATGGAGACAGACAGTTCAGTAAAAGTTATAAATACCAAGTAGGATAGTGTAGATTCAATATAGATACCAAGTGGGATAAAAAGGGCATCCATGCAGAGGGTGGTCTGGCACATAGTGTTGGAGCTCAAGAGGGGTAAGAAGAAGGAGGTCTGTGTGTGGGAAGGGTGACAGGAAAGGTTATTGCACAGGAGAGGGAAAGGTGGAACTGAAGCTTGGTAACATCAAGGGACTGATCAAATAATTAAGTAGAATGGAAGCCAGGCTTGTGAGAAGAGTTAAAATATAAATAGAAAGAGTACATCTTACACTGTTGGACTGGAATTTTCAATGTGAATTCATAGTTTTTAAAAGATAGATATAGAAATAGGTAAGCACGTATAAACACATGTGTAAATGTTTGGAAACGTGTGGATTATACACGTGTGTAACAAAGCCTGGAAGCAGTGCCACTCCAATAGCAATGAACACGACCAGTATTTGGACATTTGCTTCTGAATACTTTCTTACTTCTTTATAAAAGGGATAAGGGCTCCTTGGAGAAATGGCTGATTCTAGGTTGAGGGAAATACAAGGTGAGCCTGAAACATCTTGTGGCAGAAACAAGAAACTGCTGAATGATGAGGACATGTCAAAAGAACACTGCATGGACTTCCCTGGTGGTCCAATGGTTGCGAATCCACTTTTCAATGCAAGGGACACAGACTCCCCTGGTCAGAGAACTAAGATCCCACATGCCTTGGGGGGTAACTAAGCCCATGTACCGAAACTAGAGAGGCCTGCATGCCGCAACTAGAAAAAGCCCACATAACAGCCAAAGGAATAAAAAAAAAAAGAATACTGAGATCAGCCCGAATGATCACCCACTAGCTAGTAAAATTATGCTGAAGTATCAAAACTCACGATAGTAAAGAGATCATAACCTACTGAATGGACAACCTGTAAATTCATTCTACTATAAATAAAGGAATAAATGGAGTTTGATAGGAATGAGATGTTTAAAGTATCCCTCCCCCCGCACACAAATACTGATTAAGTAGAAAGGGAAAAATCATAACTCTATAGTAGAAATGCCAATCAAACACTGTCTTAATCAAGTGACCAAAGTAAACATCATTCATAAGACATACTGAAACTGTGTGTCACCTGGGAGTATGAAAGAACACAGAATCACTTCTATGATATTCCTGACAAAGATACGTAACCTAAATCTATTGGGAGTATCAGAATTATGAGGATTCATTGGGAGAAATCCGAATTTGTTCTAATTTGTTTTGAATAATCTTCAAATTATCAAAGTTGAAAGTCAAGGAAAAGCCTCAGAAACTGTTCCAGATGGAAGGACACTGAAAAGATATGTAAACTCATTGCAACCTGTGGTTCTGAATTAGATCCTTTTGTTTAAAGGTTTTTAGGACAAGAGTGAAATACTTCATTCAATAAGTGAAACCTGAATGGAGATCTAAAGACAATAATGCATCAGTACTAACTTTCTGATTTTAATAGGTATAGCATGATTATCTAGGTGAATATCCTTGTTAGGAAATAAACACTAAAGTATTAGGAGGTGACAGGACAAAGCTGGAAACTTATTCTTGAAGGGTTCAGGGTCAGGGGAGGGCAACTTCTTTGTACTGTTCTAAACCCCTTCCTAAGTTTAGATTGTTTAAAAAATGAACTAATACATTTGAGTAATATGTTTACATTTAAAAATTCTGCTTAGGAAATGAAAACCATAGAGACAGTTAAAAGAAACAACACAATTAGGAAAAATAACCCACTCCAGTATTCTTGCCTGAAGAATTCCAGGGACAGGGAAGCCATGGGCTATAGTTCATCGGATAGCAAAGAGTTGGACATGACTGAGACACTAACACACACATTTGTTAACATGTGTCACAAAAGGGTAATTTTTAAATTATATCTGAGTACCACAAATCAACATGGGAAAGACTAACAATTCAACAGAAACTTGGACCAAGGATAAAGACAATTCAGAATTTAGGAAATACAAATGAAACACTAACAGAAACTACAATGAGATTTTTTTTTTTATGTAGCAGGTTATCAAAGATCAGAAAGTTTGATTGTATACTAGTACTATATATCAAAGGATAACATGAGACAAAAAAATTCTTAATTTGAGGAGAGCAATTTGGCAGTAGCTATTATTACTGAACAATTCCATTCTGGGAATTGATTCTGCACACATGGGCAAAGTAGTTAGGAACCAAGATATTCATTGCAGTACTTTTTGTAATACTGCTGGATAACAATCAAAATGTTCATCAAGAGTAAAACCCCAAATATACAGAACAATGTGTTTAGTAGATGTGTGTGTTTTAAGGTAATACATACACATATGACTGGGGCTTCCCAGGTGATGCAGTGGTCAAGAATCTGCCTGCCAACGCAGGAGGCATGGTTCAATCCCTGGGTTGGGAGGATCTCCTGGAGGAGAAAATAGCAACTCGCTCCAGTATTCTTGCCTGGAAAATTCTACAGATGAAGGAGCCCAATGGGCTACAGTCCATAGGGTCAGAAAGAGTCGGACAGGACTGAGCAACAGAGCATGCACACATACATATGCTTATTATATACATATATTTACTACAATATAAACTCCCTGATGGAAGAGAATCAACTTGAAGATGCTCCCAATGGCCGAAGATGGGACAATTTGAGCATCAGTAAGAATAACTGAAATGAACTGAAAGAAATATATTTAAATCTTGTGAATTTATGACACAAAAAAAGGGCAAAACCACCATCTTGTATCAGCCTCCAAAAAAAAAACCTTAAAAAAGGGGGGAGTGGGGTTGCTTTGAAAGATGCCAGTGAGAAGCAACTGCTCATTTTAAAAACTGGTATACAACTGGAAATAACACTAGCTCTTTCTCTCTTATATAAACTGAACCACCAGGTAACCAGCTGTTAAGTGAAGGGAAGCTTTTTTACAGGAAACATTCCAGCAATAAATGAAGAAATAATCAAATCAGAAAAACAAAATCTGGAATCTCTAAAGAGTTAATAGAATTAACCATTGAGTATCAATAGTTCTAATATCACAAAAAGAAATATTACCAGACATTTATATATCTCCTGATGAAAGAACACACCACCATCTACAAAATCTGCCAAAACCATCAAATCTCAACTTGAACAAACCTCTCAGAAACTCTACAAGATCAAACTATACCAGTTTTTTCAACAAATAAACTCCATGGGGGGAAAAATGGGGGAAAATAAGCAAAACTAAAGCATACTGTTTAAGAACGTATATTCCAGTACTAAAATTATAAAGAAAAGAAGCTAGAAAATGATTATTACAAAAATGCTTTCTATGGGGAAGGAAAGAGGTTATGGTCAGAATGGGGCACATAAAAGGCTTCTGCAGTGGCTGGTAAAGTTCTACTTCCTGATCTATTAGTATTACAATACCAACCTTAACAATAGTTCAATAAACTATGTAGTTGTTTAATGTGAACTTCTCTATCTGGCTGTATTTTACCCAAAAAGATATTTTTAAAAGGTGGGAAGGCTGTGCAGTGTATTTAAAAAGAGAGGTTTTTCTTCCCACCTGCAGACCTTGGGCAGATATTAAACTTTTAATTTAATTAATTTCTTGGCTCCACCCACACAGCATGTGGGATCTGACTAGGGATCAAACCCACAGCCCCTGCAGGGGAAGCTCAAGACCTATAAACATTTTTAAACCTAAATATTCTCACTACTAAGGATGGTAACAGTATCTTATAATTCATAGGGCTGTGGAAAAGTATTTAAATAACATATGCAAAACATTCAGTTAATATGCCTAGTTTACATTAAGTGTTCAATAAATGTTTTAGTTATTATTTTATTTAAATATTATTCTATTAAAAACACCTTCAAATAAAATTTGGAAAACCTAATAAGGTTTCCATGTACTTACACTGTAGTCAGAAAATACAGCCAGTGTTAACATGCCTGGGTATTTGTGAAGTCATTCCATTGTAGTTAATGTAGTTAATTTCTATGTTTCAAGTGTGGTTGAAAGGAACATCTACATTCTACCTAAAGGGTAAACACACCTAAAACACCAAGCTTGTTGACTGCAGAGGCCATATATTCTCTGTCTTCACTTTTCTGGGGAGGAGGTGGTGTAGCAGTGGTGTGATCTATCCGCCTGCTTCTGAGGAAATGTGCTAAAATTCCCCACTATCTACAGGTAGTCCATTTTTAGTATGTAAAATTTTGCTTTATACACTCTGAGATAGTATTATTTAGACATAAAGCTTCAAGATTATTATTTCTTCCTGGTGAATTATTCCTTTCCACCATTACGCAACAGCTCTCGTTATCCTTAATAGCACTTTGCCTTTAAAATCTGTTCTTGCCTGATAGTACTTTCCTAGGAACTTTCTGTTTTATTCTATATCAGTCTAGCATTTTGCCAATCCTGAATTTCAGCTTTTTACTTTTGCATCATTACATTTAGATTTAGTTCTTAACCATGTATTGCTATATACTTATTTTCCTTTTCAGCCAAGCTAGAATATGTTTAATATTCTATATAACCCAACTAAAGCCAAATCCCAAGATTATATTTTTAATTTCTCAACATTGATTTTAATTTTCTTTTTCAAGACTTACTGCTTCTTTTTCATATTGGCTGTTACTTCATACTTCACTTCCTTGTTTTAATCCTTTTAATTATTTCATACATATTTATTTCTTGTTTAGATTGTTCCATCACTGAGCACTTAAATGCTGCCCTCCCCACAAAGACCCCCAGCAACACTGCAGTTAGGGAAATCCTTTCCGATTCCAGGGGCTTCCCAGGTGGCTCAGTGGTAAAGAATCCACCTGCCAATGCAGGAGACAATGGTTTCTATCCGTGGGTCAGAAGATTCCTTGGGAGTAGGAAACGGCAACCCACTTCAGTATTCTTGCCTGGATGTCTCCATGAGGTCGTAGGGAGTCAGACACAACTGAACACATACACATAATTCAGGTTCAAGGCTGCATGCCTGTATATCAGACCTAGTTCTATTTTAAATAGGCCCAAACTCCATTCTCCATACGTGCACTAAAACTTTACCCCAGACCTACGTGTGTGTTCAGCTGCTCAGTCATGCCCGACTCCATGGACTGCAGCCTGCCAGGCCCCTCTGTTCATGGCACGAACAGTGGAGTGGGCTGTCATTTCCTCCTCCAGGGGAACCTCCCACCCCAGGAACCAAACCTACGTCTCTTGCAGCTCCTGCACTGGCAGGTGGAGCCACGGAGCTGCCTGGGAAGCCCCTCATACCCAGGACCAAAAGGGCCCTGTACTCTTTTATATAGCAGCACTAGTTCCCACGTAAGGCTTTTTTTGTTTGTTTTTCCACTGAAGGTTTTGATTTGATTTCTCTCATTCCTGGCACCTGGGAATTTCCTTCTTCCCTTCTTTGCAGTGTGCATGCACGTGCAGGGGATACTTCTATCATCTTGGTTTATGATGCAGCTAGTAGTCAGTTTCTACAACACTCACAAAGACATGCCCAAACTTTTCATCCTATACTACCATCTCTCTAAATCCCACTCCTGTTTAAAATCTCAGTTCAGTTCAGTCGCTCAGTCGTGTCCAACTCTTTGAGACTCCATGGACTGCAGCACACCAGGCTTCCCTGTCCATCACCAACTCCCAGAGCTTACTCAAACTCATGTCCATCAAGTCTATAGATCTTATTATTACAGATATCCACCCAGACACCAGCCTGGAATCATCTTTCCTTCTCACCATTAACACAGCAAATATTAAGGACCGATTAAGTAAGGAGAACTCTGAATGCAGACTTCCAAAAAAAAAAAAAAAAGCAAGGAGAGATAAGAAAGCCTTCCTCAGTGATTAGTGCAAAGAAATACAGGAAAACAATAGAATGGGAAAGACTAGAGATCTGTTCAAGAAAATTAAGGATACCAAAGGAACATTTCATGCAAAGATGGACACAACAAAGGACAGAAATGGTATGGACCTAACAGAAGCAGAAGATATTATTAAGAAGAGGTGGCAAGAATACACAGAAGAACTATACAAAAAAGATCTTCATGACCCAGATAACCCTGATGGTGTGATCGCTCACCTACAGCCAGACATTCTGGAATGTGAAGTCAAGTGGGCCTTAGGAAGCATCACTATGAACAAAGCTAGTGGAGGTGATGGAATTCCAGTTGAGCTATTTCAAATCCTAAAAGATGATGCTGTGAAAGTGCTGCACTCAATATGCCAGCAAATCTGGAAAACTCAGCAGTGGCCACAGGACTGGAAAAGTCAATTTTCATTCCAATCCCAAAGAAAGGCTATGCCACAGAATGTTCAAACTACCACACAATTGCACTCATCTCACACGCTAGTAAAGTAATGTTCAAAATTCTCCAAGTCAGGCTTCAATAGTACATGAACTGTGAACTTCCAGATGTTCAAGCTGGATTTAGAAAAGGCAGAGGACCAAAGGCAGAGATCATATTGCCAGCATCTGTTGGATCATCGAAAAAGCAAGAGAGTTCCAGAAAAACACCTACTTCTGCTTTAGTGACTAAACCAAAGCCACTGACTGTGTGGATCACAACAAGCTGGAAAATTCTTAAAGAGATGGGAATACCAGACCACCTGGCCTGCCTCCTAAGAAATCTGTATGCAGGTCAAGAAGCATCAGTTAGAACTGGACATGGAACAATAGACTGGTTCCAAACAGGAAAAGGAGTACGTCAAGGCTGTATATTGTTGCCCTGCTTATTTAGGCAATGGCACCCCACTCCAGTGCTCTTGCCTGGAAAATCCCATGGATGGAGGAGCCTGGTGGGCTGCAGTCCATGGGGTTGCGAAGAGTCAGACACGACTGAGCGACTTCAGTTTCCCTTCTCACTTCCACGCATTGGAGAAGGAAATGGCAACCCATTCCAGTGTTCTTGCCTGGAGAATCCCAGGGACGGTGGAGCCTGGTGGGCTGCTGTCTATGGGGTCGCACAGAGTCGGACACAACTGATGTGATTTAGCAGCAGTAGCAGTAGCAGCTGCTTATTTAAACTTATGTGCAGAGTACATCATGAGAAATGCTGGACTGGATGAAGCACAAGCTGGAAGTAAGACTGCCGGGAGAAATATCAATAACCTCAGATATGCAGACCACCACATACGACAGACACTTAATGACACCACTCTTATAGCAGAAAGCAAAGAAGAACTAATGAGCCGCTTGATGAAAGTGAAAGAGGAGAGTGAAAAAGTTGGCTTAAAACTCAACATTCAGAAAACTAAGATCATGGCATCCAAGCATCCAGTCCCATCACTTCATGGCAAATAAATGGGGAAACAGTGGGAACAATGACAGACTTTATTTTGGGGGGGCTCCAAAATCACTGCAGATGGTGACTGCAGCCATGAAATTAAAAGACGCTTGCTCCTTGGAAGGAAAGCTATGATCAACCTAGACAGCACATTAAAAAGCAGAGACAAAGCCAACAAAGGTCCATCTAGTCAAAACTATGGTTTTCCCAGGAGTCATGTATGGATGTGAAAGTTGGACTATGAAGAAACCTGAGTGCCGAAGAATTGATGGTTTTGAACTATTGGAGAAGACTCTTGAGAGTCCCCTGGACAGCAAGGAGATCCAACTAGTCCATCCGAAAGGAAATCAGTTCTGAATATCCTCTGGAAGGACTGATGGTGAAGCTGAAACTCCAATACTTTGGTCACCTGATGTGAAGAGCTGACTCACTGGAAAAGACCCTGATGCGAAGAGCTGACTCACTGGAAAAGACCCTGATGCTGCGAAAGATTGAAGGTGGGAGGAGAAGGGGATGACAGAGGATGAGATGGTTGGACGGCATCACCGACTCGATGGACATGATTTTGAGTAAGCTCCAGGAGTTGGTGATGGACAGGAAAGCCTGGCGTGCTGCAGTCCATGGGGTCTCAAAGAGTCAGACACTACTAAGCGACTGAACTGAAGTAAGGAATGCAGAGGTAATTAACAGGGAAGAGACAGTGCTGGTTAATCCAGTACAATTTGAGGTTCACACCAAAGAAACACATAAAGCTACATGATTTGAATCACGTAATGCCATAATAACCTCAGCTTCCTATTCAAAACACCATCCTGTTCTAAAGCACTCAAAGCTCAGCTCTAAAACAATCGCATTAAACTCTTTTACTTGTGCTGAGATCAAGAATCTGTGCTATTTTCTATACTGCTCTCAAAGTAAATTACCACTGTTTACTAACATAAATAAGAAACAAAAGGAGAAAACTTAAAAAGACACAAAACGCAAAACATACACACATGAAATAATCTTTAGTGATTAGTGTTCTCTTCATCTTTTGAACTCTTATAGTACTGTATATACACCATTACTCTACCGTATCACAGCTGCCTTATTTGTTATTTGCTTTCTTGGTATACTTATTTTCCTAACAAAATTTAAGCTCTGAGGACATGGCTATTTTATATATAATCTTATATAATAAATGTATTATAAATTATTAAATTATCATTTAACAATAATAAATTATACTGTTATAAATTATATTATAAATGTACTATAATATTATAAATATATATATTTTTTATATTTTCCTCCACGTTCAGCTTAGTGCCCAATAACTACGCAAGAAATGCTGATTTTCATCCATTGAGAACTCAATTCAATTTATTCAAGAGTTTTTCCAAGAACCCACCACCAGTGGTGTACTAAGATGACCTTACATACTACTTGACAGAAAATAAAAACCCAGATAAGAACTGCTTCTCTTCTTCCTACCTCCAACTCTGTGAACTAATTACAAGCATATACATTTAGTTTTTGTTCCCTCCTGAAATTACAATAGATTTGGCACATATGAAGCAAACAATAAATTATACAGTGACTAAAGCGATCCATGGTAGCTGCCAAACAGTCCAATTCAAGAACCAAGAAATCATGAAGGACTAGTTATGATATGGTTCTAACAACAAAATCCAAAACCAAGACCTCAAAATAATATTTTGTTAAAATTTTTTTAACTTTATATAGCTTTCACTTTTATATCTAATATTGGAATACCATATTCAGATGTCAAATTATAATCTAAGATGAATAAAAAATACCAAAAATGCTTAATTTCAACCATAACTAACAGAAAATGTAATTTTCAGTTAGAAAAAAATGTTCTTGACCAGAAGATACCCAATAGAAACACAAGCTCTTTTTTCATACTAAGGTTTATATTTTTAGTACAGTATGCCTCAAGTTCAGATAAGCCATACTTTAAGTGCTCAATAGCTACAACGTGGCTAGTAGTTATCCTAATTGGATAGTATTCACACATACATATACCCTTTTATTAAATTCTTACCAGTCCTCTTACATACATACACATAATATAAAAATTGTAATTTTTAGATTTTTACTACAAATTATATACAAATATACTAGAGTCTTCACTATTAATAGGATCCATAGGGATAAAGGCTTCTGTAGGGTAAGTATGATTCTTTAAAAAAAAACTTCTGAAATCTTTGCTATTAAATAGGATTGAAAAAAAACAGCATTGAAAATTTATACTAAGATTCACTTCCACAAAAGAAGGAGACTTAAGTCTATATACCTTAAGCAAAAGATCTTAATTTTTACATACCTTTTAACTATCTCAAAGATGTACAGAAAATGACACTATTGACTGGCTCTAGGTTAAAGTCTATACACCTTAGGTTTAAAGACTAATGTAAAGTTAAAAGGTAGTTTGTGTGGGAATTTAATTTCCAAAACTTTTCCCCTTTTTTTCCCCACAAATATTATCTAAGTTCCATGTTACTTACCCATAGCCACAGATCATATATTGGAAACTTGTGCTAGTAACTGTGTGTTTAGAAACAGCTCCCAGTCTCACAGCATAAAGAACCACACTTGACAACTGTTTCTAACACAGTTGGGAGCTACCACAGCTTTTTTCCAACTACTAAAAAAAAAAATCCACGAAAAAACTAAAATCAAGACAGAAATTTATCTTAAGTGCATTTTAACTTAAATATTTTACTTGAAAAATTTACTTAACTATTTTAAGGGAGAGAGTCCAGAAGCAAAGTTACAAAAAACTGCTTTTTAAAAGTGTGACTTGCAATAATCAAATATTTCTAATTGTATCTTATAGTTACAAACTCTAAAAAAAATCTAAGTATTAAGAATACTGTTCAATGCTTTCATTAATATATTCAGGTATTATTTATGCACATACATGCATATAATTCTGCTGAATTTTCACAATATGAACTACAGGGATTATGTAAGACTGGTCAAAGAAAATATATTTGACCATATCTTTGATACTATAAAGAACTACTGAAAATTTGAAAAAGCCTTCATTTCATCGGGCTTCCCTGGTGGCTCAGACGGTGAAGTGTCTGACTGCAATGCGGGAGACCCGGGTTCAATCCCTGGGTCAGGAATATCCCCTGGAGGAAGAAATGGCAGCCCACTCCAGTACTCTTGCCTGGAGAATTCTATGGACAGAGGAGCCTGGTGGGCTACAGTCCATGGGGTCGCAGAGTCAGACACAACTGAGCGACTTCACTTCACTTCTTCATTTCATCAGAAGAAATTTAAACCATTTCATTGTATGCCATCTTACATAAAGTGTGTTCAACAAGTATTTGGAGAATAAATGAATGAATGTGCCATGCACTGTGTGAGGTACTGGTAAAACAGAGCAACCAAACAGAATCTTGTACTTGCCCTCCAACAGCTTAGAAGAGACATAAATAACCAAGCAGGCAATAATAGTGCAGTATGTCACATGCTGTAATAGGAATAAGCAGAAGGTACTATGAGAATATGGAGAAGAAAATGGCACCCTACTCCAGTATTCTTGCCTAGAATCCCACGGACAGAATCTGACCCTCGTGGGCTACAGTCTGGGGTCACAAAGAGTTGGACAAGACTTAAAGGGTCTGAGCACAGACATACTACGGGAACACACAAGAGCATCTAATTCAATCTTAGATGATGTTAAGAGCATGTTGTTGGGATATTAGTTGAAGGTTCCTTGAAGAAAGTCTAAGGTGAGACGGTAACTACTGGGAGTTAGTTAATCAGAAAGAAGTGTGTGTGAAGACTGAGGGTGCTCACCTCCAGCCGTCTCAAGGAACTGCAAGTTGCTCCATATTGCAGTATCACATAGCAGGTGCCAGATTGTGAAGGATGCCACAAACACTTTATTTAGATTTTATCTGGAAGGCCAAGGATAGCTACTAAAAAGGTTTTAAATAGAACACTGAGATGTTCTGATTTGTGTTTTAGGGAAATTACCTGAATGTATAGATACTTAGAAATGGATAGCACTAGTGGTAAGTGGCGAATTAGGAAGCTACAACGGAGTAATACAATGGAGGGATGAACATAGCTTGAACTATGGTAACAAATATGAAAGAACTGAATACATTTGGGATATAGTCACAAAATAAATTCATAAAATTTGGTGACTGAATGGATATAGGCGGGATGGAGAAGAGGTTGGTGCCATGAATCATACTGATTTGGGCAATCCAATGGATGGTGGTGCTATGTACTAATAAGGAAGAAACCTTTGTAGGTGAGACAGGGATCAAGGTGGGCGATGAGTTCAGGTTTGGGTTTTGAAGTACTCGTAAGACAATCAAGTGGAGACTCTCAACAAAGCTAAATATATTAATTTCAGGCTCCAGTGAGTGATTTGGGTTGGAGATAAAGAATCAGGGAATTCTGTCACTCTGAACACACACTACAGTAGGAGTACAGAGTCAAAAGTGTAGATTAGCTGTCATTATTTATATATGGTACAATACTAATTTTCATTGCAGATATGTCATCCAACTCTTGAGCATTAGCCATGTAGGTGGATAGTTATCTACGTCAAACTAATCATTCAGTTCAGTTCAGTTCAGTTGCTCAGTCGTGTCAGACTCTTTACAACCCCATGAACTGCAATACGCCAGGCTTCCCTTGTCCATCACTAACTCCTGGAGTTCACTCAAACTCATGTCCATTGAGTTGGTGATGCCATCCAACCATCTCATCCTCTGCCGTCCCTTTCTCCTCCCACCTTCAATCTTTCCCAGCATCAGGGTCTTTTCAAATGAGTCAGTTCTTTGCATCAGGTGGCCAAAGTATTGGAGTTTCTCAGCTTCAGCATCAGTCCTTCCAAAGAATACTCAGGACTGATTTCCTTTAGGATGGACTGGTTGGATCTCCTTGCTGTCCAGGGGACTCTCCAGAGTCTTCTACAACACCACGGTTCAAAAGCATCAGTTCTTCGGCACTCAGCTTTCTTTATAATCCAACCCTCAAATCCATACATGACCACTGGAAAAACCAAAGCTTTGAGACAGACCTTTGTTGGCAAAGTAATGTCTCTGCTTTTTAATATGCTGTCTAGGTTGGTCATAACTTTTCTTTCACTACTGTATGTAAAAAAAAAATCTGTGGGTCCCAGAAATGACAAGAATTCATAACTCTAGCTTGATAAAAAAATAAAAGAAAGTCAACTGACAACTAATTCAATGATTAATGTTCTTTGGGAATAGCTCAGCTTTCTTTTCATTCTTTCCTGTTACAAATCACATTTTGTTCTCCTAAGGCATTTTCTCCCTTTGCTTGCAGGGAAACTAGTAGTATAGAATAGCCTCATCCACAATTGGAACATTTGAAATTCCTTCTTCTATTCTCATATTTTAGCTCCAGTTTTGCATTTTCAGTATTTCCTAAAGTGACAAAATGCACAAAACACAATCATTCTTTTCTATTTTATCGAACAAGAAAAACTATTTTCAACATTCATGAATTTTAAGTGTTTTTAAAGTTCAAGGAAAACTACATGGTCCAAAAGTAGCATTATATCCAAAGTAGGAGCTGATATGACTAGAGTATCAAGTGCACCATTAATTCAAGATCAGAATGATCATGGTTCCAAATCAGTAAGGCAAACCTAATTCTAGGCTAACCTAAGATTCATATAAGTCACTAATTAAAAATTGCTAATTTTCATCTATTTGTCAGTCACAATGAATATAAAAATCTGCCATTAAGGGAACTGATATAGTAGGCAGGCTAGACATGTAAACAAATAACTGAAGCACTACAGTAAGAGCCATACTAAAAGTATACATGAGGTATTAGAAAAGTATAAATAGGACACACTATACACACCCAGCTTAAAAGGAAACAATTTATCCTGTCCTTAGCTTCACTTTTACAGAAAATGTGACAATTTTAGAAATGCCTTTTATTAGTTTAGTTTTATAGGAAAGGACTAGCGTGAAGACCAGGAAGAGGATTTTCCAGGCAATAGTACTGGAGTGGATTGCCATTTCCTTTTCCAGGGGATCTTCCCAACCCAGGGATAGAACCCAGGTCTCTCGCATTGTAGACAGACGCTTTACTGTCTGAGCCACCAGGGAAGTTCCAAAATGAGAATAAGGCTATTAAATTCTTGTCTGTTGTTGTTCAGTCGTGTCCAACTCTTTGCAACTCCATGGACTACAGCATGCCAGGCTCCCCTGTCCTTCAACTATCTCCCAGAATTTGCTCAGATTCATGTCCATTGAGTCGGTGATGCCACCCAACCGTCTCATCCTCTGTTGCCTTCTTCTCCTTTTGTCTTCAATCTTTCCCAGCATCAAGTCCTTTTTCCAGTGAGTTGGCTCTTTGCATCAGGTGGCCAAAGTATTGGAGCTTCAGCATCAGTCCTTCTAATGATTAGTCAGGGTTGATTTCCTTTAGGATTGACTGGTTTGATCTCTTTGCTGTCCAAGGGACTCTCAAGTATTTTCTCCAGCACCACAATTTGAACGCATGAATTCTTTGGCACTCAGGCTTCTTTATGGCCCAATTCTCACATCTGTACATGACTACTGGAAAAACCATAGCTTTGACTATATGGACCTTGTTGGCAAAGGGATGTCTCTGCTTTATAATATGCTAAGTTTGTCCCAGCTTTCCTTCCAAGGGGCAAATGTTTTTTAATTTCATGGCTGCAGTCACTGTCTGCAGTGATTTTAGAGCCCAAGAAAATAAAATCTGTCACTGTTTCCACCCCTGCCCCTTGCCATGATGTGATGGGATCAAGATGCCATAATTATAGTTTTTTGAATGTTGAGTTTTAAGCCAGCTTTTTCACTCTCCTCTTTCACCTTCATCAAGAGGCTCTTTAGTTCCTCTTCATTTTCTGCCATTAGAGTGATCCCCTTCATGGATCACAACCTTGTCATGGAGAAGGAGCTTGTGTAACTCAATGAAGCTATGAGCCATGATGTGCAGGGCCAGCCAAGATGGACGGGTCATAGAAAAGAGTTCAGAAAAAACACAGTCCACTGGAGGAGAGAATGGAAAACCACTCCAGTATTCTTGCTGCAAGAACCCCATGAACAGTATGAAAAGGAAAAAAGATATGACACCAGAAGATTATATTCTCATAAGCACTAAATGCTTAATCTTTGCTATAAATTCACACAGCAAACTACTTTAAATTGAAAGAAAGAAAATGGATGAGACTGAGTATCATCAGTTCTCTTTCAGTTCTATAGTTAAACCACAATCCTGAGACTGCATGATTTTAAGCAAATGTTTTACAGATCAAAGATCAGCTAACAGGAAAGGTATCACTAGTGGGCATCTGAGGCTCAATAAGGGTTCCGAGAAGTGTTTGAGGGCCAATAAGTAGTAGCAAAATAATTTTTAGCTTAGTGGACTCCAAGTACAATGTTCTTTATTTTCACAAAAAGTAACGTGGATTTCTCAAAAAAGTTTATCATATAATCTATATAGATGATAATGATAATAATGATGATAGTAAATGGAATAATAATAGTACTACTACAAACTGGTGTATCTAACACTGAAAATTTCCATGTGCAGACACTATTTCAAGTGTTTTATATATGAATTAACTCACTGAATCCTTTATCAACTCCATGAAGAACATATTCCTATTTTACAAATGAGAAAACTAGGCACACAGTGGTTAAACATCTTGACCAAGGCCACAAAGTATTAAGTAGCAGAGGCAGAATGTGAATTCAGTCTAGCTTCAGAGCCCAATACTATTAACCACACAACTTAGTTATGCTAAATACCACTGAATATATACTCATCACTAGGAGTGATTACTATATAAGAGTACCATGAAATGGAACATATACTCCTGGAAATATAAAGAATTAAAAAATAATAACATTTTGATATTTCACATATTTGATGATATAGTATAATATTTAAGGAACAGGCTCTGGAAAGACTGTCTAGCTTCTTTGTTAGAATACTGGCTTAGTAGCTGTGCAATCTTGGACAAGTTCCTTAACCTGCCTGATTTTCACTGCATCATAAAATAGAGATGATAATGGTGACTACCTCATAAAATTTTTGTGAAGATTAATTCTCAACACAGTCCTTGGGAAAGATAACATTTCAATGTTAGTTATTATCATAATTGAAATGAGATGCTAAAAGCTAGCAAGGTGTACTCAAAATGCATTTCAAATTCTAGCTAAAGGCCTTTATTATATTATCTGATTCAGTGTTCAAAAAACCCTCTGAAATGTAGAAATAATTCTTATCACAAAATAATTCTCATGATGACTGTTTAGAATAGTTTATAACCAGCAGAAAATACAAGGTGAAATTCACAAACACCAAGGACTGACCACTGACAAAAATGAATAACGCCATTTCATTTTAGGAGGGTATATTATTCTAATGATCCTGTCATAAATTTAAAGTATGTGTAACATTCATTTTTTTCCCCAATTATAAAAATGTTTACAATTGCCAAGATATGGAAGCAACTTAAGTGTCAATCAACATATAAATGGAAAAAGAAGATATGGTAGGGACTTCTCTGGTGGTCTGATAGTTAAGAATCTACCTGCCAATGCAGTGGACATGGTTTGATCCCTGGTCCAGAAAGATCCCACGTGCTATGGAGCAACTAAGCCTACAAATCGCAACTATTGAGCCTCATAAACCTAGTGTTCCTGCTCTGCAATGAGAAGGTCACACACCACAGCTAAAAGTAGCCCCCACTTGCTGCATCAAGAGAAAGCCTGCGCATAGTAACAAAAACACGGCACATTCATCAATCAACCAATCTTTAAAAAGCAAAGAGAATATATGGTGTACACACACACACACAGAATGAACTTTTGCCCTGTAACAACATGGATGGACTTGGAGGGTATTATGCTAAGTGAAATGAGTCAGAAAGAAAAATACTATGTGATATCACACGTGTGGAAGCTAAAAATTAAACTACTGAATATAATAAAAAGAAAAACAGGGATATAGAGAACAAACTAGTAGTCGCTAGTGGAGAGGCAAGTAAGGCTAGGGGTTTAAGAGGTACAAATTACTACGTACAAAATAAGCTACAAGAATACAAAGTACAACACAGGGAATATAGCCAATATTTTATAATAACTATAAATGGAATATAACCTTTAAAAATTGTGCAACACTACATTGTATACCTGAAACTTATATAACATTGTATATCAACTATATCTTAATTTTTTAAAAGTTCACTTAGAAAATGTGAATACAGAAAAACACAAAAGAAAAAGTTACAAAATTTCTTTCTGAAGCATGCTTTCTAGTGCCTGCAGAATAAAACTGTTCCATAATTTATGTAATCAGCCCCTTGTTAAATTTATTTAACCAGTTTCCTTTTTCTCTTGGCCATATTTGTAAACTGCTTCAGTCATGACAAAAATTTACCTTTTCATGAAAAATATTTTTGACATAGTTTTGTCATTTAGAGTCAAATAAGATGACTTATCAAACTAGTAAGTAATAATAGTAAGTTATTATTAGTAGTTAGTATCGGTTAAATAATTAGGCTGGATGAAGCACAAGCTGGAATCAAGATTGCCGGGAGAAATATCAATAACCTCAGATACGCCAATGACACCACCCTTATGGCAGAAAGTGAAGAGGAACTGAAGAGCCTCTTGATCAAAGTGAAAGAGGAGAGTGAAAAAGCTGGCTTAAAACTCAACATTCAGAAAACGAAGATCATGGCATCTGGGCCCATTTCATTTCATGGGAAATAGATGGGGAAACAATGGAAATAGTGAGAGGCTTTATTTTCTTGGGCTCCATAATTACTGCAGATGGTGACTTCAGCCATGAAATTAAAAGATGCTTTCTCCTTGGAAGAAAAGTTATGACCAACCTAGACAGCATATTAAAAAGCAGAGACCTTAATTTGTCAACAAAGTTCCATCTAGTCAAAGCTATGGTTTTTCCAGGAGTCATGTATGGATGAGAGTTGACTATAAAGAAAGCTGAGCACCGAAGAATTGATGCTTTTGAACTGTGATGTTGGTGAAGATTCTTTAGAGTCCCTTGGATGGCAAGGAGATCAAAACAGTCCATCCTAAATGAAATCAGTCCTGAATATTCACTGGAAGGACTGATGCTGAAGCTGAAACTCCAATACTTTGGCCACCTGATGTGAGGAACTGACTCACTGGAAAAGACCCTGATGCTGGGAAAGATTGAAGGCAGGAAGAGAAGGGGACAACAGAGGATGAGATGGTTGATGGCATTACCGACTCAATGGACATGAGTTTGAGTAAACTCCAGGAGTTGGTGATGGACAGGGAAGCCTGGCGTGCTGCAGTCCATGGGGTCACAAAGAGTTGGACACGACTGAGCGACTGAACTGAATTCATTATGAAGCAGGCCTGCAATCAAGAAACAGTATCTCATTGCATCATTATAACCACCCTATAAGGCTGATAGTATTATTCTCATTTTAGAAATGTAGAAACTGAGTTTTAGAGAGTAACTTTTTAGAAGTCAAACAGCCAGTAAGTGCATGGCTGGGATTTGATTCAGCCACCCAGTTTTATCTTCTGTTCCATGCTGCCTTCCTAACAAAAACAAAATCAACAACACAACCAACATTAGCCGAACAAGAAGGTGCAGCTAATGCTTTATCAATATGCCAGGCACTGTGATCATTATTTTACATACATTATTCTCTATATTCATGTAAAGGAGGCCTATTAATTATTAGTCCAACTTGCCGACTGTTCTCAGAATGACCCTGAGATGTTCCAGTTGACCCTGGAACATATGGGATTGGGGCACTGATCCTCCTTGCATTTGAAAACCCACCTATAACTTACAGTTGGCCCTCCACATTGGCAGTTCCTGATCCATAGATTCAACCAACTACAGATTGTGTAGAACTGCAGCATTTATTATCGAAAAAAAAAACACCAAAAAAACCCATGGATAAGTGGACACATGCAGTTCAAACCTGTTTAAGGGTCAAAAGTATGTTTATATCGTCACGCCTTTATTCACTGTGGTCTTCTTGCTTATAATATCATCTCTTTTCTTTCTACTTACGTAAGGTTATAGTATAAGGTTCTGTCAAGTCTCACATTCTATATAAAGCTTTCCCATCATGGATGGATTGCTTTCTGACTGCAACTCATAAAAAGTCAGATCATGTATACAGTACTAGAAAGAAAATCCTACCTAGTTGTTTGAGTTAGGACAAGCCAATTTACCTCTTTCTCTTTGCCTCATTTTTCTGCCTGCAAATGAAAGGGATGGACTAGACCAGCCCGAATCTTGTGGTGGTGGTAAAGCACCTTGCTGAGCTCTACCCCCAGTGTTTCCGAACCAGACAAAGGGGAGAGAGAGTGAGAATTTAAATTGCTAACAAATTCCGAGGGCTGCTGCTGCTGCTGGGCAAGGCATGACATGAGAATTACTGGGACCAAACAAAACTCCAAGGTAAAGAGTTTGGTCTTTTTTCTCTTAAGAAATCACGGAAAGTTTTCAATTAGTGTTGTAGCATTTATTACACCTTTTGTTAAGAGGTGGTTTAGGCAGCAATAGGGCACAATAAAAAGGCTCCATCAATAATGCCAACAAATCAGAAAGCCCTGGATTAGAGTTGTGGTAGTTAGAACAGGAAGGAACAAAAAAGCCTCAAAACGTATGGCTCAGTCACTCTTCTCTACTAATGTTTTTGCCATTATCCACTGGAAAATCACATGTATACATACTACTATTAGCTATAAAACACAACACAAAATCAGGAATCACTTTCTGATATAGCAAAATAACTATAATATAATGTTAGGAATCTAACATTACATTATAATAATAAGAATTCAAGTTACAGTATAACATTATATTCTAAGTATATATTACTATTTCAAGTCCAAACTTTAACAAAAACAGAGGGGAAAATGACATTATAGGTTGATTAATTTTATCTCTAAACTCCTTAGTATTAATATTAAGGAAATAAAAAGATACAAATCCTTACAACAAAGAGAATCGATGAACCTATCAATACACAAGATTTCAATGGGTTTCTTGAAGACAAAAATATAAAGGGATATTGAGTAGTGAAGCAAAGTAGAGGATGCTGCCCAGTAAAGCACGTTAGAGGCTACAACAGAAGAGGGAGCTGTCAACTTCTTTCAAAATCTCAGAGAAGTTTTGAATTCTGAAAATTCAAGTACAAAACAGGACAACAGTGATATGTAGATCTGAAAACAATGGCATTCACTGCAGATCAATAAAAGGAAGTCTCGTCAAAATACCAAATAAGGGTGAAAGCAGAGTAAAGAAATTTTCAGATATACACAGACTTACAAATTTTCTCCTATAATAGAAAATTACTTGAGAACACATTTCAACAAAAGTAGTGAGTAAACCCCAAAGGGGTAAGACTTAAGATGCAGTAGTTAATGAAATCATCACAGAAAAGCAACAACGGGAAGATATTCTAAGGGAAAAGGGGTGAAGGAAGCCCAAATAAACTTGGTATAGATTGAACCAGGGCTCCAAAGAGCTGCAGGTAAGAAATTTCCTGGAAATTAATAGGTTAGATAGTAGGGAGCTTAGAAAAACTTGAGGACATGATAAAGCCAACAGGTGAAATACCAAAAAGAATCCATGAGAAGTTAGGGAATGATTTCTTTTGAGCAGAGTAAGAATACATCAGGTAGTAGAAAAAGAAACAGAATCTATCATGTACTTGGCTAAACAGAGAAGATATTCCTATAAATATAACAAGATCAAGACTATTGTTATTTTTCAACTTTTAGAATCAACCTACATACAAATCAATAATGCTCTATTAACAATGTGGTAAATGTTACCAACCTTGATAATGAAAATGGAGAGCCATGAACATTCTCATCTCACAAGAGAGTCTACGGACTCTCTATTTTCCATAGTGAGGAAAATAAGATTAAGCTTTAGGCATGAGTGCTCACTCATGTTTGACTCTTTGCGACCCCATGGACTATAGCCCACCAGGTTCCTCTGTCCATGGGATTTTACAGGCAAGAATACTAGAGCAGGTTGCCATTTCCTTCTCCAAGGGATCTTCTGGACCCAGAGATGGAAACGGCATCTCTTGCATCTCCTGAATTGGCAGGCACAGAGTCTCTACCACTGTGCCACATGGGAAGCTCCAAAATTAAGTTTTAAGTATGTTGTTTAAAGTTATACTGGGATGAGGTGGGTAGAGGGAATGCTGTAAGTAAACTACCACAGCAGAAATCAACAGGCCATGTTTAATTTGATAAAGATGAGGTAGGATAAGCTTTAGGCAGCCAAAATAAACCTCATGCTATTTATGCAAAGAAATTTACCCACTTGACTCAAAGTTCACTGCTCAGGATACATCTATCTTTATTCAGCACACAATTCTCTTAATTATATTTCCTAGTCTTCATACCTAATTTAAAGGTAGAATTGTTACCTGAAGATTATAAAATTAGTATACAAATCATCCCAGTCAACAAAGAACATACCATTTGTTTGGAAAGAAAAGACAAAAGTGGCAATTAATGAACAAAACAGTGTGTGTGTATCTCTATGTACCAGAGTACACCATATCACATGAGACAATTAGAGAACATAAATATAAAATAAGATGTTATTTCTGGGGAATTCCCTGGTAGTCCAGTAGTTAGGACTCCGCTCTTCCACTACAGGGTGCAGGGTTTAATCCCTGGTTGGGGAACTAAGATCCTGCAAGCTGCACAGCACAGCAAAGTGGGGGGTGGGGGGGCAGAAGGGGAGAGAATAAGATGTTATCTCTGCAGGCAAATAATTTACCTAAAGGAAAAGCAATAAAAATAGAAATAAATGTAGTTCAGAATCACAGGGGAAGATTTAATAGCGTAAAGAGGTTAGGCTTGAGAATAAGATAGGGGCAAGCAATGAAACAAAAAACATGGTATTCAGAAAGGAAAAGGGATACTAAAAACACAAAGCTAAAGTAAACAGTCTAGTGAAACTGTATTACTCAGGAGCTTTCATGGGAAGACACGGAACTGAGAGAAGGAAATCTTCAGGAAGTCAGAGGCATTGAATGAAAATGCAAGTGGCAGAGTTCAGAGTATGGAAATGTATTTAAGACAAGTCTACTTCTTACAACCGAAATTACAAGATAATTTTGGCAGCTGGAAATACAGTAATTGTAAGGCAGCTCCAGCAGATTAAAAAAAAAAACAAAAACCTTCCTTTATTTTTGTGCTGTATTTGGATGAAAGAAAAAACAAATTCAAATTACAAGTTTTACTGAAGTATCAATAGATGAAATATACTTATGAAATATCACACTAAAGAACAGCAGATGGCGCCAAAATATTATTTTTTCCACAATTTCCTTCCTTCAGTCACATAAATGATTAACTGAAATAAAACACTCTTCATACTAGAACTGAAGAGTTTAAAAAAAATTTACAAACTATCCAAGTTTTCATGTGGTATACTCACATGCTGATTATTAGTAACGATGTCCTAGAGAAAAACACAAGGTTGGATCAAACATAAAAACCTCAATCAATTGTAAATACTTTCAACCTTTATGAAAAATTTAATTATACTTCTTACAAATGAGTTTCTAGTCCAGAAAAAGTACTGATACCTACAAAACTGAAAGGATTCACAGTAACATTTTCACAATAAACTCTTAATTGTAGTAACAACTGACCAGCAATATGGGTAATTTAAAGCTACCCTTCACAGAAATGGATCTCTTTTCTAAGATGTTTAAGATGGAACACTACCACAATAAAATACACTCACTGATCTCAAGATTACCTGGAGTTCAAAATATTAAAATGTAAAAATACAAAATAAGAGGAGGATTTGGGAAACAACTGTGTCAATACCAATGCTTCACTTTTGTGATGCATGAATTACATTTAAGATTAAACGAAACTAGTTTGCACTGATTAGGGTGAGGAGAGAGGGAGGAAAACTGGCTGACTTTAATATCTGCTGGATGATTTACACGGAGAAAAAATTCATAAATGGATGACACTTTACCCTTACATACAAACAGCTAAAGCTTTACTGCGTCTTTCTTATCTGCAGCTACTTTTTCAGGATATCTGAAGATTTTACAAATCCTTCAAACACCAAAATTAAAAAAAAAATTAATCATTTTGATTGAAAATATTTCTAAAGTATATTACCTTATTTTGCTTTTAAAAGAATATCTTAATGTAACACTTTCTTGGTTTTTATAAGATAACCATTAGGATCATGAAGTCAGTCCACTGATTTGTAATACAACAAGACCCTGGTCACTCACTTATCAGTACAAAGCAATTTTTTTCTTCTAGTTTTATTGGGTTATAATTAATATACAGCACTGTATACATTTAAGGTGTAGAGCATAATGATTTGACTTATATATACACATCATGAAATGACTACCGTAGTAAAGTTTAGTAAACATCCAACATCTCACAGATGCAAAATAAAAGAAAAAAAATTTTTTTCCTGGTCATCAGAGTGCTCAGGATTTACTCTTAATAACTTTCATAAATAATGTACATAAGTATTAACAAATAAATCATGTTATACATTAAATCTCTAGTACTTATTTATCCTAAAAGTGGAAGTTTATACCTTTTGACCACCTTCATCCTATCCCCCTATTCTTAACCTTTGCTTCTGATAATCACAAATCTGGTATCTTTTTCTGTGTTTTCTAACCTATAATTGACCTATAAAACTATGTTACTGAGTACATGTGTACACACACACACACAGTATGTTAGTTCCTGGTGTACAACTAATGATTCAGTATTTCTATGTATTACCAAATGACTACCACAACCCTATTTTTATATTATCCTAAACTGCTGGGTTTCTTGTGTTACTCCTGCAGTTTATCAAATTTTTTTTTTCTTTTCTTGCTGTAAGGTTGTTAGATGTCATTTCTTTTGGCTGTTTCTGAGACTACAGATTCCTCTTTTCTCTGATAAAGAAATAGCTTGCTAAACATATTTGTTTTAAACGTAAGGGCGTGGGCTTAGCTGCTCAGTCGTTTGCTCGCGTCAGACTCTTTTGTGACCCCATGGACTGTGGCCCTCCAGGCTCCTCTGTCCATGGAATTCTCCAGGCAAGAATACTGGAGTGGGTTGTCATTTCCTTCTCCAGGGGATCTTCCCAACCTGGAGACTGAACCTGTGTCTCCTGTGTCTTCCACACTGCAGGCACATTCTTTACCTGCTGAGCCACTGTGACCCCAAAAGTGAGGGTAAACAGTCACTATTACAGGAACTGAGGAGACTTTCCCAAGAATAAAGTGCACGGGCTTTATAACCATGTCATGCTGCTCCTAAGTCATTATTGCTTCTGTTCCTTAGAGCTGTTTAAGATAAATGAGATTGCTGGACACCTTTTTTCCAAATAGCTAAAACACTTCTTTTTATCACTGTGTTCTGAATGGTTAACTCCTTTGCCAGATAGCACACAACCAAAATGTTTCTGACAACCGCCACTGTATTAAAAATTGGGGCTATTTCACATGATTGATAGATTTAAATGACAAATATGAATATGGTTTTCAATTCTTATCCTTAACAATTATTTTACCCTAGAGTCTTAACCAAGACTAACCAGAACATTAGCCTCTTCAGCAGAAATCAAGAAGGTAAGTTAAATCAAACTGTCCTTTGTTCCACTAGAAAATGGAGAGAAAGAATTAGTATCTTTTTTTCCTTCTCTATTATTTTTTGAACTGGGAAGTATAGCAATGTTCGGACTTAGTCGTGAACTAAATCATCTGCAGACCTTGTAAAAAAACATACCCACACTTTACTTCTTATGAAGTGGACACTGTAAGTAACTTCGTAATATCCTTTTACCACATATGAATATGGTTATTTATAGTAATTTCATACTCATCAAGGGTGAGGAGGCCTGAGCTAATATGAGAGAGAAGAAACAGCTTGCTTTTTTGACTTCTGGGTAAAAGAGGTCCATTTCCCTTTTCTCCTAATAGATACTAACAAGGATAAATGTTACACTATTATCATAGGCAGCCATTCTATGTCCTTGAGGGGAACTAGACATGACAAGACAAAACATCTTGTCATTTAATATAAGTTTTCTTATTGTTTAAGCCAGTTTCAGTCAGATTTAAGTTTTTTACATTTAAAAGCATCTTGAACTTTGAAGATATTCACTGTTCATGATAAACAACCAGGGGTGAAAGCCATTGGACTTGAAAAGTAATAATTTGAAATTCAAAAGGAATTTAACAAACCAGACTGATCTTTAGAACTGGGAAAAACAGGGAAAAATGAGAATCAAAACCCAATCTATGGCACAATCTCTTCATTATAAAAATGTACGTACAAATTTCAAAAAATGCATATATGTATAATTCTTTCTTTGGATCCTCCTTTAACAGTGATTATCATAGCACCAAGCATACTGATATTATTTAATAACTCTAACAAATATAAAATAATTAGTTTGAGACTTACATTAGCTTTGTTATTCCCTTTGCCTTCAAACATATTTCAATATAGAAAATAAAATCAAAATACTGTTGTTAAATTAGCCCAGTAAGAAACTGTCTCAACTTTAAAATGCTGTAAATCTGCTGATACCATAGGAAAGCCAATGAGTTAATTATTAAATACTTTTATTTACACATTTGTGTCAAAACTAATCACTACATAGCTGATTTTACAGACAATGTTATGCTGTTAAGACTAATACAGAACTGAATTAAATGAAAATCTAATTTCCACAAATGTTCTTAGATAGCTCATTTGCATGGCTCTGAAATAATACAGCTACAGAAAACTTAAGTGAAACCTTAATCAAATCATATGGGCATTCGTTTAATAAACTGTTCAAACTAAGGATCTATAAACAGCTACTAATTTATGAAGCACTTAAGTAAAAGCTAAGTTTTATTTCAAAAGTTTTACACAATTTTCTGTATACCTATATTTGGAGGTTGTGGTAAAAAATACTCGAAGGTACTGGCTGACTTTGAAGAAATATGGCATCTTCTACTAGAGCATAGAGATAAGCCTAAAGCTGGACTTGTGAATTTACTAGGTGTTCTGAACAAATTAGAACCAATTTACATAAACATATTTGTTGGAATTTTTCATTTAAGAATGAAAAGTTGATAATTTGGTCATGCTTACAAAGGCATGTGACTGTGCTGATCTTCAGTTTATAAGACCACTACCACAACTAAGATGGCTAAACAGAATGCATCTTAAATAAATGTTCCTATTCATTAAATTTAAACAAAAATTCTTAAGTACTGATACTACTTCATGAGAAACAACATAAAGACAGTGAGAGAGAGAAACTACCTTTGAAAAATTCATAATTAAAGACAGTGACTGCATAAATATTTAAATAAGTACCCAGAATTAATAAATCATTTATGTTATATATAAGCGATAGGGTCTTCTGTCAAGATGAGTAAAAGTTCTTATAAGAGGTTAGGTGAAACACTTATCTTCACTAGGGGAATGACATGCGTTATCAATTAAGTATTTTGACTCACTAGCAGTGGAAGTAAAAGAAGCAAAGCCTTAAAATTTAATTCTACTTTTTAGATTCACAATTGAATCTACATATATTATTAATCACATTCTACTTGCAAATGAGACAAGAACGAGTTTTTCTCATTTATTTTGTCAGTAACATTTTAAAGTAAAATATTAAGCTAACACTTTCAGACTTTTCTATGTACCAACAAAACACCTGAATATTCTTTAGAGTAATATTTTTCTAACCTGTAAATGGACACAAAAATCAATACAGTTTTCCATTGTAGAAAATAATAAACCACAGTGTGTGGTACATAATAAGTATTTGTTAAATACCTATGAATAAACAATTTGAAACAACTGGTAACAACTGACAGATATGTCCAACACTTCAAATCTATTCACCTCTTCTATGACAGACCCTAGATTTTTAGCCGAGCAGATGACCATCTAGAATACAGCCCACATTTCTTACTGTCGAGATGACCATCTGACTAAGTTTTGGCCGTTGAGATATAAACAGAAGTGGCTTGCATGACTTCTGGGAAAAGAGGGTCCTTTACCTTTTCTGATTCCTACTAGGTAGAATGTTGGAACATGAGCAGATATTTTGAACCATAAAGTCACATGTTTACGGATAGTGGAGTAATAAAATAGGAGCCTGGGTCCCTAATATGTTATGGTGGAGCCTTCACGCCGACCTTAGAGGCTTACCTCTAGACAGTCACCACATCAGAAAAGAATAAACTTCTATCTTTTTAAACAACTATTACTTTGGGCTTCCTGTCACTCAGACAGGAATTATTTTAATTAATAATCACACAAAGTAGAAACATTCTATACATTCGAACAAGAATCTTAAATACATTTAAGACATACGTTCAAATTCCAGGCTGTGCAACAACATGATTTTGGGCAGATGACTTCACCTCACCAAGTCTGTCTCCACAACTGTAAAGTGGCAGAAAAATACCTACTTCTTACAATTATTGTGAGGATTAAATATAATAAATAAGGTGAAAATGAGGAAGCAAGAGGAAAACAAATGTTGGCAAAGAGTGCTAAGAAAAATATAAGATGGGAAAAGGAAATCAAAATGGTATTTTAAAACATAAAAATAATGTACAAAGTTAATCAAGCACATTCTTTATTTCATCTTTTATAACATACAACATCTACAAAATAAGGGTGCAGTATTACATGATATTTAAGGGTTCTTCTAGCTCTAAAACCATATCACAAAATTACATTATGTCACAAATATCTGTAATCTATCTAGCAAGGCTGTTTAAAACCTTTCAGCTCCATCCTACTCTTGAGAAAACACACACACACCACACACACACCATACTGATGGTACGCAGGATTCTCTATGATAATCTTGATCATCTTCTGATTATTTTTATATCTTCTGATTATTTTTATATACTTAAAACTGTGCTGACTCTGAAAAATGTTCCATGCTCCCTGACGTATCTTTCATGTGCACTCTGAGCTACAATTTCTAAGAATTATGTCCTCTGATGACACAACTTACAAACAAAAATTACCCAAAAGACTGAAAACAATCTTCTAACAGTTTGCAGCTTACAGATTTTAACACAGCTGCCTTTAATTAATTGCTCTGATTGTTAATTACATCATTCTTTGTTCAGTTTATTGGTACAGTGTAGTATCAGTCAGATAGGCTTGTTCAAAAGCTGCAGTAATGAAGTCCAAAAAATCTTTAGCTTAAAACAACAAAGATTTATTTCTCACTCATTTTACCTGTCTATCTGGTTGCTGAAGACCTCTGCTCTATATAACTGTTCTCCTCTGGAACAGACTTATGGAACAGCCATTCCCTGAAACAATACTAAAAGCAGCAGTACAAGGAAAAGAGCTCTGGAAGTCCTCATACTGGCAATTAAATGATCGGCTTCTAAGTGACACGCTCATTTCCATTCACAACTCTTTGGCCAGAACTGTTCACATGGCCCAATGATAGAGGGGTCAGAAAGTGCCAGATGGTGCAGAGCCAAAAATATTTAGTAAGCAGTATAAATGATTACCCCAAGTACCCGCCTGATGACACAGAAAAACATTAAAGACTTTCTAGTGATACAAACTTGAAAAATTATTAATTTTAATAGTCATATAATCAACTCAACAAAATTAGGACCTTATCAAACATCACTGAATTCACCAACATTCTTCCTGTAGAAACTACCAGACTCCAGGGGAATCAATATCAAATGCTTTGAGTAGGTCAGTAAAGGAAGAATACATTAATACATATCTATACCTCTGTACCTGCATATTCTCCTCAAGATGGTACAGTTCTGGGAAAGAGAGATGGCAATGTTGACCCAAATTCAAGGCTTTTAGAAAAGCCATTTAATTTATCCCAATTAGTATTAGTTTCTCATGCCACAATTAGAAAAAACAGAAGTTTTTAAAGACTCTTTGTATAAGTCAGTAAGTTATTTACCAAGGCATTTATATTTAAATGCCTATAAAGGTTGCAAGTAAAGGAGCAAGTGAAGTGAAACATTAAGAAATGGTGGGCGATAAAGAGGACTGGAGAGTTTATGGCTCATGCACTTCTTACCCCAGTGGTAAACCCTTGGCCAATGGCTGCCATACTGGAATTCAAGTCAGTGATATCAGATGATCTGAACAGTTAAAGGAACCTGAGAATCAAGTTTATGTGGAATCTCACATTTAAAACGTTGGAAACCAACTAAATTTATTTTTTAGGAACACTGTATAGAATAAGGCATTCTATTCACCGAATCAGTTTGCTGGCTGCAAATCTGAAACCTTTGGGTGAGACGAAAGTGAAAGATTTCTGTGCACACATCTTTTTGGAAGCTGTCCAATTCTTGACCCTAGTTGTTTTACGCATCTTAAAAACAAACAAAACCCCCTCATTTTATGGGAGTGAGGAATCTTGAGGTAAACTAGCAGGCTGACAGAACAGACCTAAAATACACTGTTCTGTGCTTAGTCGCTCAGTCATGTCCGACTCTTTGTGACCCCATGGACTGCAGCCTGCCAGGCTCCTCTGTCCATGGAATTCTCCAGGCAAGAATACTGGAGTGGACTGCTATGCCCTCCTCCAGGGGATCTTCCCAACCCAGGGATTGAACCCACGTCTCCTGCACTGCAGGCGGATTCTTTACCATCTGAGCCACCAGGGAAGCCCTAAAATATATATCATCTTATGCCTAGAAGTCTGCTTTTTAAGGTATTCAGAATATACAAAGATAAAAATTACCTTAGGAAGCATTTTCAGCATAAGCTCCTAGTTAAGCAGTATTTTAATGAAGTCAAAGCAGAAGTTTAGTTCTTTTGTAGGGATTAAACAAAGGGAACCAAAAGATATATCCAAGACCTCCCAAAATCCAACTATATAGGTCAGATTTTTCTGAAGTAACTGTTATCCTTCAAATACAGTGCTATACTATGGAACCCTAATAAGCCTTAGGCTGTTTTGGGGAGTATATACAAAATTTTAGTAAAGTTACAGTTATTCACCTATTAATGACTTACAGGGATGCATGTGTGAGATTGCTTATCTGGGATTAAAATAGGTCTTTCTGTGAAATTAATTTAAATAACTTTTGCTTCATTTATCACTATGTTCAAATTAAACTTAAATCCCAGATGCATACCTATCATGACTTTAAAACTATGCTAAAATACACCATGCTACAATAATTAATAAGTTAGGAAAACAGCTTATCTTTTTTCCCTTTAATTCTTCCCATGAGAAATAAAAGTTAAATTGTTCTATGTAAAAAAGAAATTACATATATGGGCAGTCTTTTTGAATGTCAAGTTTTCCATACATTTATTATCGTTTCTTAGACAGTAATTTCAAACTCTGAAGCTTCAATTGATAAAGATAGAATCATTATAAGAGACTTTGATGGCCAAAATATCATGGCAGCTATCACCATATCTTCTGTACAGGAGTATTTATTTAATTCTTTGATTATTTTTTACAGTAGAAGTCTTCAAAGAAGTCTTCAAACTGTGCTTCAGTTCAGTTCAGTTGCTCAGTCGTGTCCGACTCTTTGCCACCCCATGAATCACAGCACGCCAGGCCTCCCTGTCCATCACCAACTCCCCGAGTTCACTCAGACTCATGGCCATCCAGTCAGTGATGCCATCCAGCCATCTCATCCTCTGTCGTCCCCTTCTCCTCCTGCCCCCAATCCCTCCCAGCATCACAGTCTTTTCCAATGAGTCAACTCTTCGCATGAGGTGGCCAAAATACTGGAGTTTCAGCTTTAGCATCATTCCTTCCAAAGCAATCCCAGGGCTGATCTCCTTCAGGATGGACTTGTTGGATCTCCTTGCAGTCCAAGGGACTCTCAAGAGTCTTCTCCAACACCACAGTTCAAAACCATCAATTCTTTGAAGGTCAGCTTTCTTCACAGTCCAACTCTCACATACACATGACCACTGGAAAAACCATAGCCTTGACTAGACGGACCTTTGTCTCTGCTTTTCAATATGCTATCTAGGTTGGTCCAAGGAGTAAGCATCTTATAATTTCAAACTGTGCTTAGGAAAATGTAAATACCAAAGAGATTAAAGCAGAACAGAGATGAAGAGACTGAGGGCTTGTATTTAATGTGTAAATGAATATTAGCAAAAATTATCACTTTCTACCCCCTTTATCTGGCATTTTGTTTCTTCATAGCATTTATCATATCTAACATCATTTGTCTTAACACTAGACTGTAAGTTCCACAAAAACAAGACTTGGTTTGTACATTACTACACAATTAATAATGCCTAATTTCGGGTAGATGCTCAATATCTGCTCAATGAATAAATTTTTTTTCTACTTTGTTAGAAGTGACAGGTTACATGAAGAGGTTTTCTATAAATAAACCAACTATGCATTTCTGGGATTAGCCTCACTTGACTGTGATGTATTCTTATTAATGTAAATTGAGTTTTAACTTGCTGATGTTTTAAGATTTTTGCATCCCTGTTAATAAGATTAAGTTATATTTTTCCTTATACTGTCATAAGTTGCTTTTGGTATCAAATACTTTTGTATTATTAATATATATAGTAGATAGATGTTCTAAAAATTTGTTGAAAGATTATTTTTGTAAAATGGACAACTCTTCTCTATAACTATAAAATTTGGGAGTTTGGTGTACTTTTTGGTGGGGGAGTTGGTACATGGGAATTTGTTTCTGTTTTCTATTTAGCATTATTGATGATTAATTTATTAGTGTTCTTTATTTCTAAGGAAATTTTGTCAAATTACATTTTTCTAAAAAAAAAAAAAAAGGCATCTAAGATTCAAATTTACTGACAAAAGATTCATGAAATTACGATTTCTTCCAGTGTTACTAAGATATAATTGATATACAGCACTATATAGGTTTAAGGTGTACAGTATAATGATAAGACTTACACATCAATACATCATGAAATGATCATCCTAATAAGTTTACTTAACATCTATCACCTCATGTAGGTACAAAAATACAAGAAAAAAATAGTTTTTCTTTGTGTAGAGAACTCTTAGGATTTACACTCTTAACAATTTTCATATATAACATATAGCAGTGTTCATCAAATTAATCATGTTGTACATTACATCCCTAATATTTAACTTGCCTTATAATTGGAAGTTTGTATCTTCTGATCACCTTCATCTAACTACCCATTCTTCCAAACCCTGCCTCTCATAACCATAAATCTGATCTCTTTTTTTAGTTTGCTTGTTTTAAGGATAACTGACCGACAACACTACATTTCTGGTGCACAACATAGTGACTTGCTATTTTGGTACATAATGAAATGATTATGACGCTAAGTCTAGTTACTATCTGTCACCATACAAAGATATTACCTTATAACTGACTGTTGTTCAGTCGCCCAGTTGTGTCCAACTCTTTGCAACCCCAAGGACTGCAAGATGCCAGGCCTCCTTGTCCCTCACCATCTCCTGAAGTTTGTTCAAGTTCATGGCCACTGCACTGGTGATGCCATCCAGTCATCTCATCCTCTGACGCCCTCAATCCTTCCCAGCATCAGGGACTTTTCCAGTGAGTCGGCTGTTTGCATCAGGTGACCAAAATACTGGAGCTTCAGCTTTAGCATCAGTCCTTCCAATGAGTATTCAGGGAAGATTGACTAGTTTGTTCTTGCTGTCCAAGGGACTCTCAGGAGTCTTCTCCAGCACCAGAGTTCGAAGGCATCAGTTTTTTGGAGCTCTGCCTTGTTTAAGGTCCAGCTCTCACAACCATACGTGACCACTGGGAAGACCATAGCATTGACTATATAGACCTTTGTCGGCAGAGTAATGTCACTGCTTTTCAACACCCTGTCTAGGTTTGTCATAGCTTTCCTGCCAAGAAGCAATCGTCTTCTGATTTCATGGCAACAGTCACCAAAAATACCTCTCCTAGTTGAAGCACAGCTGATTTGCAGCACTGACTTAGTTTCTGGGGTACAGCAGTTACTCAGTTATGTATCTGTTGTAGTTCAGTTGATAAGTCGTGTCCAACTCTGTGCCCCCATGGACTGCAGCACACGAGGCTTCCCTGTCCTTCACTATCTCCTGGAATTCGACCCAATTCATGTCCATTGAGTCAGTGATGCTATCTAACCTTTTCATCCTCTTCTCCTTTTGCCTTCAATCTTTTCCAGCATCGGGGTCTTTTCCAATGAGTTGGCTCTCTGCATCAGGTGGTCAAAGTATTCAAACTTCAGCATCAGTCCTTCTAATGAATATTTAGGGTTGATTTCCTTTAGGACTGACTGATTTGATCTCCCTGCAGTTCTATGGACCCTTAAGACTTAAGAGTCTTCTCTTGCACCACAATTTAAAAGCATCAATCCTTTGGTGTGGTTCAACTCTCACATCTGTACCTGACTATTGGAAAAACCATAGCTTTGACTATATGGACCTTTGCTGGTGAAGTGCTATCTCCACTTTTTAACACACTGTGTAGGTCTGTCATAGCTTTTCTTCCAGGGAGCAAGAGTTTTTTAATTTTGTGGCCTCAGTCACTATCTGCAGTGATTTTGGAACCCAAGAAAATAAAATCTGTCCCTGTTTCCACCCTTTCCCCATCTATTTGCCACAAAGTCATGGGACCAGATGCCATGATCTTAGTTTTTTGAATGCTGAGTTTTAAACCAGTTTTTCACTCTCCTCTTGGCCCTTCATCAAGAGGCTCTTTAGTTCCTCTTTGCTTTCTGCCATTAGAGTGGTATCATCTATATATCCAAGGGTCTTGATATTTCTCCCAGCAATCTTGATTCCAGCTTGTGGTTCATCCAGTATGGCATTTTGCATGATGTACTCTGCATAGAAGTTAAACAAAAAGGGTGACAATATACAGCCTTGTTGTACTCCTTTCCCAATTTTGAACCAGTTTGTTGTTCTGTGCAAGGTTCTAGCTGTTGCTTCTTGACTTGCATACAGGTTTCTCACGAGACAGGTAAAGTGGTCTGGTATTTCCATCTCTTTAAGAATGTTCCACAGTTTGCTGTGATCCACACAAAGATTTTAGCAAAGTCATGAAGCAGAAGTAAATGTTTTTCTGGAATTTCCTTGTTTTCTCTAGGATCCAACAAATGTTGACAATAAGATTTCTGGTTCCTCTGGCTTTTCTAAATCCAGGCCGTACCCCTGGAAGGTTTTGGTTCATATACTGCTGAAGCTTATACTCTTCTCCATTATGGTTAAATACAAGATACTGAATATAGTTCCCTGTGTTATACAGTAGGACTTTACCTACTTTATATATTTTAGATTGTATCTACTAACTTCAAACTTCTAATTTTTACTCCCCCTTTTCCCTTCCCCTTTGGGAAACCATAAATTTGTTTTCTATGTCTGTGAATCGGTTTTATAAATAAGTTCATTTATGTCACAGATTCCACATATAAGTGATAACATGTAGTTTGTCTTTCTCTTAGTATAATCTCTAGAACCATCATTGTTGCTCCAAAATTATTTCATTTTTTTTTAATGGCTGAGTAGTGTTCCGTTATGTACATACCCTATCTTCTTTCTCCATTCATCTGTTGATGAACGTTTAGGTTATATCCAAGTCGTGACGGACTGTAAACAGTACTGCTGTGAACACTGTATTACATGTATTTTTTTGAATTAGAGTGTTCTCTAGAAATAGGCCCAGAGTAGGACTGCAGGATCATATAGCAGCTCTATTTTTAGTTTTTTAAGGAACCTCCATATTTTCCAAAGTGGCTGCACCAATTTACATTCCCACCAACTGTGTAGGAGGGTTCCCTTTTCTCCATACGCTGTCCAGCGTTTGCTATTTGTAGATTTCTTAAATGACAGCCATTTTGCCTGGTTTAAGAGTATCTTATTAATGTTTTGATCTGCATCAGTGCTCTAATAAAGAGCAATGCTGAGCATCTTTTCATGTACTGTCAGGCATCTATACATCTCCTTTGGAGAAATGCCTGTTTAGGTCTTCTGTCTATTTTTTTATTGGGTTTCTTTTTTTGTTATTGAGTTGTGTGGACTATTTGTATATTTAGGAAATTAAGCCCTCACTGGTCGTATCATTTGAAAACATTTTTTCTCAATCTGTAGGTTTTCTTTTCATTTTGTTGATGGTTTCCTCTGCTGCACAAAAGCTAAGTTTGATTAGTTTTCATTTGTTTATTTTTGCTTTTATTTCTATTGCCTTATGAGACTGACCTAAGAAAATATTGGTACAACTTAGGTCAAAGAATGTTTTGCCTATGATCTCTTCTAGGAATTTTATAGCATCATGTCTTATATTTAAGTCTTTACTCCATTATGAGTTTATTCCTGTGTATGATGCAAGAGTGTTTTAACTCCACTGATTTATATGTAGCTGTTCAGCCTTCCCAACACCACTTACTAAAGGTGATGAGGGATACTGACCACCTTTCCCTTTCACAAGATATCACACTGGGGACATTATACTCACCTAGTGAATAAGAAGTAGCAACTACTCTATAGACTTATTGGTAAGACATTTATGTACCAGGAAGTGGGAACTAAATCCAGCCAAAATTTAGGGAAGGGGCTTTCCTGGTGGCTCAATGGTAAAGAATCTGCGTTCCAATGCAGGAGACACAGGTTTGATCCCTGGTCCAGGAAAATCCCACATGCCAGGGAACAACTAAGCCCATGAGCCACAACTATTGAGCCTGTGCTCTAGAGCCTGGGAACCACAACTACTAAGCCCAAATGCCTTAGAGTCTGTGCTCCACAAGAGCAGCCACTGCAATGAAAAGCTCTGGTACCACAACCAAAGAATAGCTTCCACTTGCTGCAATTAGAAAAAAGCCTGCACAACCTAGATAAAATTAATTCAAAAAAAAATTCAAGGAATTTTAACTATAGGTTCAGTGATGTGGGCCATCTTGAGATATGTCTGAAGTCAAAGTAAGTTGTTGCATCTGGCTCATCTCACAATTTAAAAAACCAAAAACCCAAAGAGCCCAATGCCTAGAGATACAATAAACTCTGGATTGTGGAGGTAATACATTATTCATTCAGGTGTTAATCTGGCTCATTTACTGAGTGACCCCAAACCTGCTAATTTTGTGTGGTGCCCAGAAAAGAGATGGGTCTGCAATAGAACCAAGCTGCTGTCCAAGCTGCTCTGACATGAGTCATAAGTGAAGTCGTTCAGTCGTGTTCGACTCTTTGCGACCCGGTGGACTGTAGCCCACCAAGCTCCTCCGTCCATGGGATTCTCCAGGCAAGAATACTGGAGTGGGTTGCCATTTCCTTCTCCAGGGTATCTTCCCGACCCAGGGATTGAGCCCAGGTCTCCCGCACTGCGAGCAGACGCTTTAACCTTTGAGCCACCAGGGAAGTGACATGAGTCATATGACCCAGCAAATCCAATGGTGCTTGAAATGCCAGTGCAGACATGGATGCTGTTTGGAACTTCTGGCTGGCCCCTATGGGAGAACTGAAGCAGAGGCCCTTAGGCATATGGAGTGAAGCCCCGCCATCCCCTGCACCTAACCATTCTCCTTGAAGAAACAGCTGCTGGCCTGCTACTGGGCCTTAGTAGAGGTTAAATGTTTAACCATGGGCCATTAGGTTACCATGTGACCTGAGCCACTGCTCACCATGAACTGGGCATTATCTGACCCACCAAGCCATAAAGCTGGGCATGCATGGCAGCACTCCATGATCAAATGGAAGTTGTACATAGGAGATAGTTCCAAGCAGGTTGTGAAGGCGTAGTAAGTAAGCATCCACTATATGGTGCAATTTCTCCCATAACCAGAACTCACAGATCCAGCAATCAAGGGGTAGAAATGGAAGCAGCATCACTCACTATTACTCCTAGTGACCCACTGGGAAAATTTTTGCTTCCTGTCCCCATGACCTTATGCTCTTACTGGCCTAGAGGTCTCAGTTCCAAAGGAAAGAATGCTTCCATTGGGAGACATGACAATGATTCCACTGAAGTGAATTTGCTCAGTTGTGTGCGACTCTTTGCAATCCCATGGACTTGCAGCCTACCAGGCTCCTCCATCCGAGGAATTTTCCAGGCAAGAGTACTCAAGTGGGTTGCCATTTCCTTCTCTAAGGGATCTTTCTGACCTGTGGATCAAACTCAGGCCTCCCACATTGCAGGCAGATGCTTTACCCTCTGACCCACCATGGAAGCCACTGAACTGAAAGTTAAAACTGCCACCTGGACATTCTGGACATTCTCTTCCAATTTCTGAACCAACAAACCAAGAAGGGAGTTGCTGGGATGACTGGATCAAGGAAAAACTGGACTGCTTCTCCACGATGGAGGTAAAGAAGAGTCTATATGAAATACAACAGATCCCCGGGGGCATCTCTTAGTATTACTATACCCTGTCATTAAAATCAATAGAAATCTACTACAACACAATTCAGGCAGGACTACAAACAGCCTAGACCCTTCAGGAATGAAGCTAAACCTTCACACCACACAAGGTATAGAACCATGACCAGCTCCAGTTTTGCTGAAGGGCAAAGATAAAGCTGAAAGGGGAGTGCACAAAAGTAGTTAAGAATACCAGCTATGACCATATGACCAGTTACAGAAATGAGGACCATAACCATGAATATTTATTTTGATATGAACATGCGTGTGTGTGTATAAAGTAAACATCTTTGTTTTTCTTCCCTCTCTTATCTCTTCATCATTCAACAGAAAATATACTGACTTTGTTACAGTATATAAAGTATACATACAAATAACATCATAGTATTTAAGTTATGGAACATCAAGGAGAAGAGTAAGCATCAGGGGTTTGCATCCTCTTCTGGGGAATGGATTAGTGTGTTTTTGGTTGTACGTAGGATAGTTGTATCATATTATGTGGTAGTATGACTTTGTTATTGTCTTTATTTGGAAACTCAGTATGGTTTAAGGAGATGTCTGTAAGTGTCAGTATGACAAGAGGGGGACTTGTAATGGTTAATTCTAAATGTCGTCTTGGACAAGATTAATATTAATCAGCTAACTTTGTTTAAGCAGACTGCCCTCCATAATGTTGGTGGGACTCATCCAATCAATTGCAAGATTTGCTCAGAACAAAAAGAACAGCCTCACCAAACAAAAGAGAATACTCCAGCATACTGTCTTCAGACTTCATCTACACCATCTGCTCTCCTGAATCTGGCTGCTGGTCTTCAGACTGGAACTGTACCATCAGCTCTCTTTGACCTCCACCCTGCCAGACACTGCAGACTTTGACTTCCCAGATTCCATAATCATCTAAGCCAATTCCCTAAAAACTCGGAATCTCTCTCCATATATGCGAGTGTGTATGCCTGCACCTAATTGGTTTTATTTCTCTGCAGAACCCTGATGAATACAGGTTTTTCATTTATATAAATGTTATTGTTACTAGTCCTTGGTGGCTCAAGACGGTAAAGCATCTGTCCACAATGTGGGAGACCCAGGTTTGATCCCTGGGTCAGGAATATCCTCTGGAGAAGGCAATAGCAACCCACTCCAGGATTCTTGCCTGGAAAATCCCATGGACAGAGGAGCACGGTAGGCTACAGTCCATGGGGTTGCAAAGGGTCGGACATGTCTGAGCGACTTCACTTTCTTTTCTTTATTTTTACTACCTCCTCATTATGTTTCTTACATTTTCCACTATGTATTATGTGCATGTGTACACCTAACCAATTGCTTCCAATTGCTGTGTAAAAGTCTGTGTATGTATGGATTGAATTGTGTCCCTTTAAGGTATGCTGAAGTTCAAACCTCCATACCTATGAATGAGAATTTGGAACGAGAATCTTTGAAATGTAATTAAGTCAAAAGTCAAAGACAGGTGAACAGGGTGGGCCCAACACCAATATTCTTAGTTGCTCAGTCATGTCCAACTCTTTGAGACTCTGCTAGGCTCCTCTGTCCATGGAATTCTCCAGGCAAGAATATTGGAGAGTGGGTAGCCATTCCTTTCTCCAGGGAATCTTCCCAACTCAGGGATCAAACCCTGGTCTCCTGCACTACAGGCATATTTCTGAGCCACCAGGGAAGCCCCTTATATAACTCCAATATGACTAGCGTCCGTTTAAGAAGAGGAAAACACCATGTAAAGACATACAGCGAGATACACAAAAATAAACTCAAACGGATCAAAGACCTAAATGTAAGGCCAGACACTGTAAACCTTAGAGGAAAACTGTGGCAGAACACTCCAACATAAATCAGAGCAAGATCTTTTTTGACCCACCACCTCCTAGAGTAGTGAAAATAAAAACAAAAGTAAGTAAATGGGACATAATTAAACTTAAAATTTTTGCATAGCAAAAGAAACCATAAACAAAATTAAAAGACAACCCACAGAAAGGGAGAAAATATTTCCGAAAGTCCCACAAGGGATCAATCTCCGAATTATACAAAGAGCTCATCCAGCCCTATACCAAAAGAATAAACCACCCAATCAAAAAATGGGAAGAATATCTACAGACATTCCTCCAAAGAAGACCATATAGACGGCCAAAAAACATGTAAAAAGATGCTCACTGTCACTAAATTATCAGAGAAATACAAATCAAAACTACAGTGAGGTATCACCTCACAGTGCTCAGAATGGCAATCATCAAAAAGTCTACAAGTAATCAATGCTGGATGGGGTGAACCCTCCTACACTTTGGTGGGAATGTAAATTGGTACAACCACTATGAAGAATAGTATGGAGGTTCCTTAAAAAACTGGAAATAGACCTGCCATATGATCCAGTACTTTGCTGTATACCTGACACTAACACAATACTGTAGATCAACTATATTCCCATAAAATTTTTTAAAAAGAGAAAAAGCCATGTGACAACGGAGGCAAAAGTTGGAGCAATACAGCTGCAAGACAAGGAGTGTCATGGATAAACAGCCACCACCATAATTTAGTAATGGATAAGGAAAGATTCTACCCTCAGAGTCTCGGAGGGATCACACCTTGATTTGGGACTTCTAATCTCCCAAAATCACTGCAGATGGTGACTGCAGCCATGAAATTAAAAGACGCTTACTCCTTGGAAGAAAAGTTATGACCAACCTAGACAGCATATTCAAAAACAGAGACATTACTTTGCTGACTAAGGTCCGTCTAGTCAAGGCTATGGTTTTTCCAAGGGTCATGTATGGATGTGAGAGTTGGACTGTGAAGAAGGCTGAGAGCCGAAGAATTGATGCTTTTGAACTGTGGTGTTGGAGAAGACTCTTGAGGGTCCCTTGGACTGCAAGGAGATCCAACCAGTCCGTTCTGAAGGAGATCAGCCCCGGGATTTCTTTGGAAGGAACGATGCTAAAGCTGAAACTCCAGTACTTTGGCCACCTCATGCGAAGAGTTGACTCACTGGAGAAGACTTTGATGCTGGGAGGGATTGGGGGCAGGAGGAGAAGGGGACGACAGAGGATGAGATGGCTGGATGGCATCACTGACTTGATGGACTTGAATCTGAGTGAACTCCAGGAGTTGGTGATGGACAGGGAGGCCTGGCGTGCTGTGATTCATGGGGTTGCAAAGAGTTGGACACAACTGAGTGACTGAACTGAACTGAATCTCCAGAACTGTGAGAGAATAAATTTGTTGTTTTAAGTCACCTAGTTTGTAGTACTTAGTTATAGAAGTCCTAGGAAGCTAAAATAATGTCCATTCACAAACTTCACCTATCTACATTCAGATGGTATACAGAATAGACTGCCTCCAACTTCCTGCTGCTGCAAATAATACTGCAATGAACATTCAAATACATATCCCTTATGAAACTTTTACAAATACCTTGAGGTATATGCTTATAAATGAAATTACTGATCATAAGGCATCTGTATTCCTAACCTAAAGACAACTAGACTAAGCTCCAGAATGGCTGCAGAGTCTACATTCCTATTAACACACTTGGCATTATCCAGTGTAAATTGTAGAAAGTCCACAAATTTCTCCCTTCAAGGGCAAAGCCTTATTTCCTCTAACCCTAAGTATTGGCTGGACTTAGCGACTTGCCTCTAATGAACAGGAACGTGATGGTATGCAATTTGGAAGAAGAGATCATAAAAGGCATAGTGGCTTCCCGTCTGCTCCCTTTTGGATCACCTGCTCTGGGGGAAGCCAGATGCCATATATCTTAGTCAGCTCAGGCTGCTCTAACAAAACACTATAAACTGAGTGGCTTATCAACAAAAGAACTTTATTTCGTACAGGCTGGAAGTCCAAGATCATAATGCCAGCATAGCTGCATTCTGGTGAGGACATTCTGGGTTGCGGATGGCTGACTTCTTTGTATTTTTATATGGGGGAAGAAAACAGTAAGTCAATTCTCTGGTCTCTTCTTATAAGGGTGCTAATCCCAATAATGAGGGCTTCACTCTTGTGAGCTAATCATTTCCTAAAGGCCCCATTGCTAAGTACCATCACACCAAGGATTAGATATCAACCTATCAAGTTTTTTTTGGCGGGGGGACACGTCTAGTCCTTGGAACCATGTCTTAGGAGCAATCAGCCTTACAGAGCCACTCAAGCAGCCCTGTGAAGAGGCCCATGCAGAGGAAAATGAAGACCTTCTGCCAACAGCCAGCAAGAATCTGGGTCTTTCTGCCAACAGTTGTGTGAATCAACCATCCTGGAAGTAGGCAGCCCCAGTCAAACCTTCAAATGACAGCTCGACTTCAACCTCATGAGAGATGCTAAGCTACAACCTACAATGCTACTGGATTCCTGATCCATAGCATCTGTGAGATAATGTTTGTTGTCTGAAGATGATAAACTTTGGGGATAACCTGTTACGAGGAAAATGCATTCAGTTTTCTAGTCTTGTCCAAATTATAGATATAAAGTGGTATCTCATTTGTTTTAATTTACTTTCTGACAAGCAATGACTGAGCATCTCTTTTAGTCTTATTAGCTTTGGGGTTCCTCCTATAAATATTGACTCTTTAGAAACTACGCATTTTTATATTAGGATGGCTGTTTTTTTTCTTTTGATTTTCAGGAGTTCCTTACATTTCCTAGATGTCAGATCCTTTGTTAGTTTTACATTTTACAAACATCTCCCATCCTATCATGATGTCCTTTGAATACACAGAACTCTTTAATCCTGATGGAAACACATTTATTCCTTTTTACTCATGCAATATGCTTTTAAAGTTTTGTACACAGGGACTTCCCTTGGGATCCAATGGTTAACAGTCCGCCCTGCCTCACAGGGTACACACGGTTGGTTGATCCCTTGTTAGGAAACTAAGATCCCACATGCTATGGAGCAACTAAGCCTGCATGCAGCAATCAGAGAGTCTGTGCACCGCAACTAGAGTTTGTGCACCACAACAGATACCTGATGTAGCCAAATAAATACAAAATTTTTTAAAGCTTTGTATACAAAAGTCCTTCCCTATTCCTATGTTACAAACAAAATCTGTCAGCATCTCCTTCTACTAGAGTTATATCCTTTACATTTCATATCTGTTCATATTTTAAATTTAGAGCTCACTTTGGCTCTATGATACTCCTTATTTATTAATATAACCTCTATTTCAGGTTCCACAAATAGAATAGCTTCTTTCAGCCTTCTGAAGGTATAATTGTCTTTCAACTTTTCTTTCTCCCTATACCATTGCTGCTTCTTCCAAATAACTTGTTTCCATTTTTCTGCTTTGGCTTTCATCTTTCACTTTACAGTTTTCCTCAACTGTAAATCTCCAGCTGTCCACACGTATATTAGAATAAGGATTAAATGTTGTTTACAAGTTTTGCGTGGGGTCATGACTGGTGAGTTTAGTGTAAAGCAGCTGTTCTCAAAGTGTGGTCCAGGAATTCTTGGGAGTCATCAAACAATAACTTTCAGGGAGTCTTAAGGTCAAAACTATCTTCATTATTAATACTGAGACATTATATGGCTTTTCCACTCTCATTTTCTCACAAGTACACAGTGTTCTGCAAAAGCTATGTACAGGACATGGCATAGTACATCTGACTAAATGCAGAAGCTAATTTTTTATTAAGTTTGGACGTCAGATTTTAAAATGTGAAAATGTTACAATATTATTTTTGTTTTGGAAAATAGTTTTTATTTTTTATGGAAGTATATTACATTAACATATAATGGCTTTATGATTTTTAAAGGAATACCCAAAAACTTTGCTTTAATTTATAGTAAATAGCTATAACTCACATTCTAAAAAGTTCTCAGGTAGTCCTCAAATATCTGAGAACCACTGCTGCAGAGTAACAGAGCAGAAACAGACATTTCAGCGTCAGTGCTGTTCAAGTCTAGAGTTTTAGACAAGTTTGTTTTCCAAGAGTACCCTTCTAACCTCTTCCTTAAAGCGCACATATCTCTACAAATCAAGGACTCAGAGTGATTAAGCAATGAGATCTTCAACCTTTCAAATGCAGACTTGCCATTTAATCACCATTTTAGGTTTGAATTGCAATGAGAAGCCTGTGCACAGCAACTAGACAGCAGTCCCTGCTCTCTGCAATTAGAACCTAACCTGTATCTGGTATATGTTCTCCCATTAACAGCTTTTCACCTTGACGATAAAGAGGCAAACATCTAGCTGTACAGGAGGCAAGGGAGCTGGAGTCTAACTGCACTTTTTAAAGCCTTAAAACCAGTACTCTGGGATTTAGCCTTGTCCTACACTCAACCTTCACAGGTACTGTGCTACTAATTCCTGAGTTGTGGGAGAGGGAGGGGTGTGTGTGGCATGGAATGGCCTGATTTGGCTTGTTCCTTGTAGCTTTCATTCCTGCAGACTTACTTTCAACTACTGGTGGTATGCTAAATTGGTTACATATCCATTCATTTATTTTCCAGTTTCTAAAACATAATTTATAGAAGAATTAATGGATAATGAAAAGCAACTTCAGGAACTCCACTGGTGGTTCAGTGGTTGAGAATCCACCTGCCAATGCAGGGGCCATTACTGAACTAGGGGTTCAATCCCTGGTCCAGGAAGACTACACATGCTGCGAGCCCTTGCCCATGCACCGCAACTACTGAACCAGCGTCGAGAGCCCACAAGCCAAAACTACTGAGCCCATGCGCCCTAGAGCCTGTGCCCCACAACAAGAGAAGCCACTGCAATGAGAAGCCTGTGCACAGCAACTAGACAGTAGTCCCTGCTCTCTGCAATTAGAAAAAGCCTGCACGCAGCAACAAAGATCCAGCAGAGCCAAAAAATATATATATAAATAAATAAACATTAAAAAAAAGCAACGCCACAAGTAATTTGTTTTACACGAAAACATATGAGATGAAAGAACACTATCATAGGATGTTTTTTAGCAAATGATGACAGTCCACGTTTGTGTTGCAAAATATTCCTGCACTACTTGGTATAAAATACCCTGTTTCTATTTGTCCTTAGAAATATACCATGCATTCATCAAAAAAATACTCCATGTCAGGCGTTCCCTGGTGGGCTTATAGATAGGATTACAGGCTTTCACCATCATGGCCTGGGTTCAATCCTTGGTCAGGGAACTGAGATCCTACAAGCTGTATGGCATGATCAAAAAACAGAAAGAAAGAAAACTAAATATACTGTGTGTTCATCTACTCTTGAGTTTGAAATAATTTAAAATATATTTTCATACAGGATATGATTGTCTGAAATCTCATAATCTGAGCTCATGTATATGATCAATTTCACTATCATATTAATAAAAGTCTTGAGAATGATATCTAGTAAAACTTTCTGCAATGATGAAAATGTTGGACATGAGGTTAACAGTTACATTCTCTCTACATTACCACTTCATGCTTAAAGTGACTGGGGAAACTCAATTTTCAATTCTATTAATTAATTTTAGTATAAGTCACATGGGACAAGTGGCTACCATACCAGACAACTCAGTCTCCAATGTTACTTTTCCCTCTGCATTTATCTTTTGTTGTTGTTGCTCTTGTTGAGGCCATGCCTCACTGCTTGTGGGATCTTAGCTCACTGACCAGGCATTAAACCCAGGCCCTCAGCAGTGAGAGTGTGATGTCCTAACCACTGGACGACCAGGGAATTCTGCGCATTTATCTTTTGATCTGTATGTCTCCCATCCTACTTTATACCTTTTTGAAGAAGGATGTAATTCTTGAGTAGTGTCATAAAGAAAAAACTGACAGCTGACTATTTCACTACTGCATCTTCTGTTCAGAAGACTTCACCATCCTTGCTTTATTATTGTAAAGGGCGTCCTGGTAGCTCAGATGGTAACCTCCTGCAATGCAGGAGACCCAGGCTCAATCCCTGGGTCAGGAAGATCCCCTGGAGAAGGAAATGGCAACCCACAAGTAACATTTCTCTGTTTTTCGGAAGATCTTGAATAAAGAATAAAAGTCACAAAGTAGCAACCCTAGTAAGTAGTTTAGTTCAGTTCAGTTGCTCAGTTGTGTCCCACTCTTTGTGACCCCATGAAATCGCAGCACTCCAGGCCTCCCTGTCCATCACCAACTCCCAGAGCTCACTCAGACTCATGTCCATCGAGTCAGTGATACCATCCAGCCATCTCATCCTGGGTCGTCCCCTTCTCCTCCTGCCCCCAATCCCTCCCAGCATCAGAGTCTTTTCCAATGAGTCAACTCTTCGCATGAGGTGGCCGAAGTACTGGAGCTTCAGCTTTAGCATCATTCCTTCCAATGAACACCCAGGACTGATCTCCTTTAGGATGGACTGGTTGGATCTCCTTGCAGTCCAAGGGACTCTCAAGAGTCTTCTTCAGCGCTCAGCTTTCTTCACAGTCCAACTCTCACATCCATACATGACCACAGGAAAAACCATAGCCTTGACTAGACAGACCTTTGGTGGCAAAGTAATGTCTCTGCTTTTTACTATGCTATCTAGGTTGGTCATAACTTTCCTTCCAAGGAGTAAGTGTCTTTTAATTTCATGGCTGCAATCACCACCTACAGTGATTTTGGAGCCCCCCAAAATAAAGTCAGCCAGTGTTTCCACTGTTTCCCCATCTATTTCCCATGAAGTGATGGGACCAGATGCCATGATCTTAGTTTTCTGAATATTCAGCTTTAGGACTTCTCAAAAAAAAAAACGAAAATAAAAAACTAAAATTAGTCCACCTAATTCTGATGGTATACTGAAAGTTAAGCTTTCTTCACTTTTTAGTTCTGCTAGACTGGAAGCCATAGGTTTTACTTCTTTTTTTCACAGGTACTCCTAAAAGTTAAAAAAAAAATAAAAGGAGCAACAGCAAATGTACTGAGTGCTTATATGTACTAAGTAGTATTCTAATGTGAAGTGAAAGTTGCTCAGTTGTGTCCGACTCTTTGCGACCCATGGACTATACAGTCCATGGAATTCTCCAGGCCATGGAGTGGGTAGGCCATTCCCTTCTCCAGGAGATCTTCCCAACCCAGGGATTGAACCCAGGTTTCCCGCATTGCAGGCAGATTCTTTACCAGCTGAGCTACCAAGGAAAGCCCAGTGTACTAAAAGTTTTATATATATTTCACTTAACTCTCTCCACAACATTATGAGGAAATATTGGGTTGCCCAAAAAGTTTGTTTGGACATCAGAAAAACCCAAGCAAGCTTTTTGGTCAACCCAATATTACTTATTGTCATCTTTATAGATAAGAAAATTTAGGCAGAGGAAGGTGAAGTAACCTTAATATCACACAGCCAGTCAAAGATCCTATAGTCAGAGGAGTCTGGTGTGCTACAGTCCATGGGGTCACAAAGAGTTGGACATGACTGAGCGACTAGGCACACACACAGTGAAAGATAAGCTAAAATGTCATCCAAGTTGTCTGCAGAGCCACAAAAAGAGCTATTAATTTTTTCAGGTGCCCTGAAGTTTTTCAGTAACTCTGTACTCACTTCTTGTGAATAAGACTAAGTACAGTAGCATTCTAGGCTCAATGCAATCCTCTTTCTTCCAACTTTCTATTTTCTAGTATTGATATTTTGGTTTTACCTTAAAAAAAAATTAAAAAATTATCAATAGTCAACCTGATTAACACACTTCACAGATTCTTCGCTCACAATGTATTCTTTTATCCAATTCCTCCCTCTAGTTTTCTGTTCTTTCTGCCCAAGAACATCACTTTGATTTTTGCATCAAGGGTTTTTTTTTAATTAATTTATTTTTTAGTTAAAGGATACTGCATCAAGTTTTTTAAATGATAAACTCAGTTTCTGTGTAAATCCTCATGTTGGGTCTCATTATTGATGGTATTTTAAATAGGTATAGAAGTCAAGATTTAACAGTTATAGTCCCTGTACATTTTGAGGAAAATGTGTCCCATTTTCTTCTGGAAATTACTGTTCTGATAAATATACTATTAATATGACTGATATTTTGGTGTAGGTGCTCTTTTTTTTTTCATCCTTTTTATTAAAAACTAATTTTTTTTTGTTTTGCAATTTCACTATTGAGCAGTTAGAAGCTGGCTTTTTGGAGTATTTTCCTGCTAAGTAATTGTTAATTAATATACAAATTCAGTGTGAAAACAGATTTTACTTCAATTCTAGTAACTAATCATTTCATTAAATATTATTTTTCTCTACTATTTTATCTAATCTCTTAGTTTTAGAAAACTTCTTTTGGACAGATGTTTAAATCTTTTAACCAATCCTCTAATTTTTTCCCTTCATTATTGCTAACTTTTGGGTGAATTCCTCAATATTATGCTTCAAAATCACTAATTCTTTCATTGTGTTCAATATAATACATCTCATCTACTAAGTTAAATCATTTCTATAGTGTTCAGTTTTTACATCTATTTGTTAATCTGTTGTCGTTTTTTACTGTTATGTCTGGCTATTTGCGACTCCATTTGCTTGGTGGGAAAAAAGGAGATCACAGTACAGTGTTTATAGTCTATTTCCTTTTGTGCTGGAGTAGAGGAACAATTGATATGCTCATTCAAGTAAATCCTTAGTCTGTGAAGAACAATCTTCAGATAACTGAATATATTTAAGATTCTCAGGGAGATAAAAGGAATAAATTATATCCTGTAGCCTGCCAGGCTCCTCTGTCCATGGAATTTTCCAGGCAAGAACACTGGAGTAGGTTGTCATTTCCTTCTCCAGAGGATCTTCTCAACCCAGGGACTGAACTTGTGTCTCCTGCACCGGTAGGAGGATTCTTTACCACTGAGACACCAGGGAAGGCCAAACTGGCATGTACTTAATTTTGGTTTTCTTTTATGGATATTACTTATTCCTTTATCTCCCTGAGAATCTTAAATATATTTAGTTATCTGAAGATAGTCTGTGAAGAACAATTTACTTGACTGAGAATATAAACTATTTCCCTACTCCAGACAAAAGGAAATAGACCATAAACACTGTACTGTGATCTCCTTTTCTCCCACCAAGCAAAGAAATGTTGAAGGTATTTCTCTATCAGTACACAGAGTGTTTTCTTTCCCTTTTTTTTTCAGTAAAGGTGTTGACCTGTCTTTTTCTTAGGGTTAGTTTTTCTTCTGTGTTTTTGAATTCTTGTTCACAGGTTCATCACAAGTTAAAGTTGCATGTGTATATATGGTAGAGGAACACAGGGGTGCTGGTGGGTATGTTTACATGTGTGTGCCTCACCTTAATAGTTTTTGATTTGCTGGCACCTCTCACTCAAGTCTCCCACCCCAATGAAGTTTGTTAATTGCTGCAGATGGGCTCTTCCTGAAGATCCAGTCACTACATCATGGGCAGGTTGGCTCAGATCTTATCTAGGAGGCTTTCACTGCTTCCTTCCACTACTATGGATGTATAATTTATATAAGCCTATAAGCTCTTTCTTGACTCAGCCCCCTAGTTTCTTGAAGAGTAAACAAACAAGTAGTGTACCTCCTTTATCCAACCTGCACACCAATATAGCTTTGGTCTCCATCCTGAAAAAAAAAGAACCTTCAGAGCATCTGCCTGCTTCTAAACAGATTTAGGTAGACTCATGTATTTAGTCCCTACTTAACGCACTGTCTTTTATTTTTTTAAGTCCAAAGATGTTTCTATTTTATCAAAAGTAAATGTACTTTTATTCTGAGATACAGTGCCCAGCTGAATTCCAGAGGATATCTCAATTTTATCCTCAATAGTCATGCATGACAAAGCATCATGAGGATGTTATCTAACTGTTAGGTTTTTGCCTAATAGGTGTTTTGGTTTGAATTTCTCTTACTTTGAATGAGGTTATTATTAGCAGCTTCTCAGATGCTCACAAGCTATTTTCGTTTAATTTTCTGTGAATTATCTATTCACATCTTTGCCCCCATTTTTTTTTTTATTAGATTGCAGGGCTTTTTAAACTGAGTTTGCAGGACTGATACACAAGAACATCCTTTGTGATATGAACTGCAGATAAGTTTTGTTAGTTATTAATCTGTATTCTATTGTATTATGACAGATTTTGGCATTCTGAGTGCTGTTTTAAAAAACTGTGGTAAACAAAACACATAAAACATCTAAGACACTTTTAATTGCATAGTGTAATAGTGTTAACCATATGCACATGTTGTGCAATGGATCTCCAGAACTTTTTCATCATGCAAAAAGGAAACTCTATACCCAATGATAAACCAAGGGAATTTTTCATGCAAAGATGGGCACAATAAAGGACAGAAATGGTATGGACCTAACAGAAGCAGAAGATATTAAGAAGAGGTGGCAAGAATACACAGAAGAACTATACAAAAAAGATCTTGATGACCCCCACAATGGTGTCACTCACCTAGAGCCAGACATCCTGGAATGTGAAGTCAATTGGGCCTTAGGAAGCATCACTATGAACAAAACTAGTGGAGGTGATGGAATTCCAGTTGAACTATTTCAAATCGTAAAAGATGATGCTGTGAAAGTGCTGTACTCAATATGCCAGCAAATTTGGAAAACTCAGCAGTGGCCACAGGACTGGAAAAGGTCAGTTTTCATTCCAATCCCAAAGAAAGGCAATGTCAAAGAATGCTCAAACTACTGTACAACTGCACTCATCTGACACACTAGTAAAGTAATGCTCAAAATTCTCCAAGCCAGACTTCAGCAATATGTGAACCGTGAACTTCCAGATGTTCAAGCTGGTTTTAGAAAAAGCAGAGGAACCAGAGATCAAATTGCCAACATCCACTGGATCATGGAAAAAGCAAGAGAGTTTCAGAAAAACATCTACTTCTGCTTTAATGACCACACCAAAGTCTTTGACTGTGTGGATCACAACAAACTGGAAAATTCTTAAAGATATGGGAATACCAGACAACCTGACCTGCCTCCTGAGAAATCTGTATGCAGGTCAAGAAGCAACAATTAGAACCAGACATGGAATAGACTGATTCCAAATCAGGAAAGGCTGTATACGGTCACCCTGCTTATTTAACTTCTTTGCAGAGTACATCAGAGAAGGCAATGGCACCCCACTCCAGTACTCTTGCCTGGAAAATCCTGTGGACGGAGGAGCCTGGCAGGCTGCAGTCCATGAGGTCACTAAGAGTCGGGCATGCCTGAGTGACTTCACTTTCACTTTTCACTTTCATGCACTGGAGAAGGAAATGGCAACCCACTCCAGTATTCTTGCCTGGAGAATCCCAGAGACAGAGGAGCCTAGTGGGCTGCCGTCTATGGGGTCGCACAGAGTTGGACACAACTGAAGCGACTTAGCAGCAGCAGCAGAGTACATCATGTGAAATGCCAGGCTGGATGAAGTACAAGCTGGAATCAAGATTGCTGGGAGAAATATCAATAACCTCAGATATGCAGATGATACCACACTTATGGCAGAAAGCAAAGAACTAAAGAGCCCCTTGATGAAAGTGAAAGAGGAGAGTGAAAAAGTTGTCTTAAAATTCAACATTCAGAAAACTAAGATCACGGCATCCAGTCCCATCACTTCATGGCAAATAGATGGGGAAACAGTGGAAAGAGTGTCAGACTTTATTTTGGGGGGCTCCAAAATCACTGCAGATGGTGACTGCAGCCATGAAATTAAAAGATGCTTGCTCCTTGGAAGAAAAGTTATGACCAACCTAGACAGCCTATTAAAAAGCAGAGACATTACTTTGCCAACAAAAGCCTGTCTAGTCAAAGCCATGGTTTTTCCAGTAGTCATGTATGGATGTGAGAGTTGGACTATAAAGAAAGCTGAGTGCCAAAGAACTGATGCTTTTGAATTTCGGTGTTGGAGAAGACTCTTGAGAGTCCCTCGGACAGCAAAGAGATCCAACCAGTCCATCCTAAATGAAATCAGTCCTGAATATTCATTGGAAGGACTGATGCTGAGGCCGAAACTCCAATCCTTTGGCCACCTGATGCGAAGAACTGACTCATCTGAAAAGACCCTGATGCTGGGAAAGATGGAAGGCGGGAGGAGAAGGGGACAACAGAAGATGACATGGTTAGATGGCAAAATCGACTCAATGGACATGAGTTTAAGTAAACTCTGGGAGTTGGTGATGGACAGGGAGGCCTGGAGTGCTGCAGTCCATGGGGTCGCAAAGAGTCAGACACGACTGAGCAACTGAACTGAACTGATAACCTAGTGAAAAACAACTTCCCTTTTTCCTCTTAGTTCCTGGCAACCACCAAACACCTCATTTAAGTAGAATTATGCAGTATTTGCGACTGGTTTACTCCACCCAGCATAATGTCCTCAAGGTTTATCCATGCTTACCATGTGATAGGATTTTTTTTTTAAGCCTGAATATAATTTCAGTGCTGGGAAGTATTGGGGGCAGGAGGAGAAGGGGATGACAGAGGTGAGATGGCTGGATGGCATCACCAACTCGGACACGGGTTTGGGTAGACTCTGGGAGTTGGTGATGGACAGGGAGGCCTGGCGTGCTGCAATTCATGGGATCACAAAGAGTCGGACATGACTGAGTGACTGAACTGAACTGAAAATTTCACTGTATATATACATATCACGTTTTTCTTTATCCATTCAGAGACTGCTTTTTTACCCATTATTTTATGAATTCTGGATTTAATTTAAACGGTCTTTCGCACATCAAAAGCATAAAGACTTCTTTAATGCTTTCTTCTATTACTTTCATGGCTTTATTTTTCATTGATCCATTTGGTATATGGGTGAAATTTACAGATTGAAATTCTTTCATACAGCTAACCAGCTGTCCCTAGTTAACTGTTTATTTTTTTCCACAGATTTGAGATGTCACTTTTATTATATTCTCACATGTATTTGAAAGTATTTCTGGACTTACTATTCTGCTTCACTGACCCATGTATGTTTGTTGATTGGTACCATGCCTGTTTTGTGCATTTTACCTTTACATCTTAATTTCTGGAAAGACAAGTTCTCCCTCAGTTCTCTTTAGTTTTTCAGCTCTCCTGGCTACTCTTGCATATTTTTCCTTATTAACTTTGGAATCACCATGTCTTAAAAACTAGTTGACAAACTACCTCAGTGGGAACTGTGACGACGTTAACATCTTCTATCCAGAAAAGATCATACGTCTTATTATTTAAGGTTTTGTGTCTTTCAATTACGTATTTCCGTCTACTGACATGTTTCCACTTTTCCTCATATTTTCTATAATTTTGGCTTAACCTAGGCTGCTATTTTAGTTGATATACAGATAGTCATGTCTATTAAACTTTCACTCCACTGTTTAAGAAACTGTATTCTTTAACTATTTTTTACTATGAACTCCACCTTGTATGTTACGATCATGACATCCCTAAATTTCTTTCACTTTGCCGCCTTTTAAAATGTTAAGCTTTCACAATTATTTTCTTGCAGACAAACCACAGAATTCATTTTGCTCTGAATCTAATTGGAAGCTTTTTCCTTCAAAGGTGGGATAAAGTCTACTTGTATTTTTTTATATAAAAGATGTCTGGTCTTAGTACTGCTATGTTTTGTTACATGTGTGGCTGTATATGAATATTCTTTCAACAGATGATGTTTTCTTTTAGATAGGTTTTCAGTTCTTTCAAATTTCAGTAAGGTTTTTTTTTGTTTGTTTGTTTGTTCTAGTGATTAACTCTCATATTACTGACTTAGAATTCCACTAGATTATTTTTTTAAGGTAACTGTTAATTCCTTAATATGAACAATGTTAAAATGAACATGTTTCCTCTTCTTCTCCTTACTTAATTCAATCAATAGCATTACCTTTACAGTTTCCTTTGAAGTGTTAAACATGTTTATACTTCCATTACTTGATTTGTGATCTTGAATACAGTTTTTGACTACCAGTAATTACAATGAGGTAATCTACAAACTTTCTTCTCTCAAATTTTATTAGTTTTCATCATTTCTACATCATCAAGGTATATAACATTATGTTCTGTCATTATAACCTCTACATTTGTTTTAGTCTTTAGGGTTATGAAATCTCTCTGTCTCTCTCTCTATATATATGTATTTATATATTCAATGGTTACAACAAATTCTTTCCTCTGATAGCTCTTTAACAGTTTCCTCAAGAAGGGCTCATATATATATACAGCATTCTCTGAGTTCTGTTTATACCTTTCATACTTGAAGAACAGCATAACTGGATATGAAATCTTTGGCTCTTGCTTTACTTCCTTACTTTGTAAACACTGCTTTAACATATTCTGGTATTGAATGTTATACAAAAATCTGAGGCCAGCCCAATTATCAACCCCTTGGAAAGAACTTTGTAGGGAGAAAGATGAGGGTGGCTGGCTGCCCAAAGGAATCTTTATGACCTTCTGGTCAGTTTACCCTTTCAAGAGAAAAATTTCAGTTAAGTTTTAATTGTACTTAAAATAGTTTGTTCTGATGCACTGTTCTGGTTTCCCTACCAGAGTAAGAATTGAAAGACTCCTTCTTTGATGCTAGAGAGAAAAGCTGATTCGGGTGCATATTGCTCCATGTAAATGTAGCTCTACCTTTTCTTCTGTTGTGAATCAAACTAGGTATTTCTGGCACCAACCCTGTTACTACAAACAAGAGACTTAGTCTTTGAACTTCAAGGTGAACCCTTAAACTTCAATAAATATTTTTAAGTTCACAACTTCTGCTCCCTCTCAAGATGCTTTTGACAGCCTTTAAATATAATTTGGAGTCTACATGCTGTGTCTTTCAGTTGTTCAGGTATTTTCCTTATTTTTAATTTTATGACTTCTACGGGGGAAAGATATAGAATTATGTAGCTATTATCACGTCAAAAGTCTGACTATTAACTATGTGTGCACGTTTAATCTATCATTATTATCTTCTTTCCTTGGAGAAGAAAACGGCAACCCACTCCAGTACTCCTGCCTGGAGAATTCCGGACAGAAGAGCCAGGCACGCTACAGTCCATGACATCGCAAAGAGCTGCACACAACAGTGCGACTTTCACAACTGTCTTTGGAAAGGTGGGGAATCTCTATGTTGGAACTCATAGGGCCCATTCTGATAGATTTCTCCTTATAGTGTAACTTACAATAGAGAAAAACTAGAAGTGTGTGGATCACAACAAACTGTAGAAAATTCTTAAAAATATGGGAATACCAGACCACCTGACCTGCCTCCTGAGAAATCTATGTGCAGGTCAAGAAGCAACAGTTAGAACTGGACATGGAACAACAGACTGGTTCCAAACTGGGGAAGGTTGTATACTGCCACACTGCATATTTAACTTCTATGTAGAGTACATCATGTGAAATGCCAGGCTGGATGAAACACAAGCTGGAATCAAGATTACTGGGAGAAATATCAATAACCTCAGATATGCAGATGACACCATCCTTATGACAGAAAGTGAGGAGGAACTAAAGAGCCTCTTAATGAAAGGCAAAAATGAGCATGAAAAAGCTGGATTAAAACTCAACATTCAAAAACCTAAGATCCCATCACTTCATGGCAAATAGGGAAACAATGGAAAAAGTGACAGACTTATTTTCTTGGGTTCCAAAAATCACTGCAGATGGTGACTACAGCCATGAAATTAAAAGATGCTTGTTCCTTGGAAGAAAAGCTATGACAAACCTAGACAGCGTATTAAAAGCAGAGACATTATTTTGGTGACAAAGGTCCATCTAGTCAAAGCTATGGTTTTTCCAATGGTCATGTATGATGTAAGAGTTGGACCATAAAGAAGGCTGAGCATCAAAGAACTGATGCTTTTGAACTGTTGTGCTGGAGAAGACTCTTAAGAGTCCCTTGGATAGCAAGTAGATCAAACCAGTCAATCTTAAAGGAAATCAACCCTGAATATTCACTGGAAAGGTTGGTGCTGAAGCTGCAATACTCTGGCCACCTGATGCGAAGAACTGACTCATTAGAAAAGACCCTGATGCTAGGAAAGACTGAAGGCAGGACGAGACGGGGACTAAAGAGGACGAGATACTTGGATGGCATCACCAACTCAATGGACAGGAGTTTGACCAAACTCCAGGAGGTGGTGAAGGACAGGGGAGCCTGGCGTGCTACAGTTCATGGGGTCACAAAGAGTTGGATGCTACTGAGCGATTGAACAACAAAGAAGTAACCTAACAATAAAGCAATGATAAAATAAATTCAAGGATACATAAAACGTATCATGCAGGACTTCCTTGTTGGTCCAGTGGTTAAGAATCCACCTTCCAATGCAGGGGACACAAGTTTGATCCCTGGTCCGGGAGGATTCCACAGGCCGTGGGGCAACTAAGCCCATATAACACAACTACTGAGCTCGTGTTCTAGAAACCACAAGCCGCAAAATCTGAAGCCCAAGTACATTAGAACCTATGCTCTGCAACAAGAGTTCAGTTCAGTTCAGTCACTCAGTCGTGTTCGACTCTTTGCAACCCCATGAATCGTAGCACACCAGGCCTCCCTGTCCATCACCAACTCCCGGAGTTCACTCAGACTCATATCCATTGATTCAGTGATGCCATCTAACCATCTCATCCTCTGTCGTCCCCTTCTCCTCCTGCCTTCAATCTTTCCCAACATCAGGATCTTTTCAAGTGAGTCAGCTCTTCGTATCAGGTGGCCAAAGTACTGGAGTTTCAGCTTCAACATCCCTTCCAATGAACACCCAGGACTGATCTCCTTTAGGATGGACTGGTTGGATCTCCTTGCAGTCCAAGGGACTCTCAAGAGTCTTCTCCAACACCACAGTTCAAAACCATCAATTCTTCCATGCTCAGCTTTCTTTATAGTCCAACTCTCACATCCATACATGACTACTGGAAAAACCAGAGCCTTGACTAGATGGACCTTTGTTGGCAAACTAATGTCTCTGCTTTTTAATATGCTGTCTAGGTTGGTCATAACTTTCCTTCGAAGGAGTAAGCATCTTTTAATTTCATGGCTGCAATCACCATCTCCAGTGATTCTGGAGCCCCCCTAAAAGAAAGTCAGCCACTGTTTCCCCATCTATCTGCCATGAAATGAAGGGGCCGGATGCCATGATCTTAGTTTTCTGAATGTTGAGCTTTAAGACAACTTTTTCACTCTCCTCTTTCACTTTCATCAAGAGGCTCTTTAGTTCTTCTTCACTTTCTGCCATAAGGGTGGTGTCATCTGCATATCTGAGGTTATTGATATTTTTCCCAGCAATCTTGATTCCAGCTTGTGCTTCATCCAGCCCAGCGTTTCTCATGATGTACTCTGCATAGAAGTTAATTAAGCAGGGTGACAATACACAGCCTTGATGTACTCCTTTTCCTATTTGGAACCAGTCTGTTGTTCCATGTCCAGTGCTAACTGTTGCTTCCTGACCTACATACAGCTTTCTCAAGAGGCAGGTCAGGTGTTCTGGTGGTATTCCCATCTCTTTCAGAATTTTCACAGTTTATTGTGATCCACACCATCAAAGGCTTTTTGGCATAGTCAACAAAGCAGAAATAGATGTTTTTCTGGAACTCTCTTGCTTTTTCGATGATCCAGTGAATATTGGATCAAGTCAAACTGGAAGTGGTCAAACAGGAGATGGCAGAGAGTGAACATCCACATTCTAGGAATCAGTGAACTAAGATAGACTGGAATGGGTGAATTTAACTCAGATGACCATTATATCTACTGCTGTGGGCAGGAATCCGTTAGAAAAATACAGTAGCCATCACAGTCAACAAGAGTTCGAAATGCAGTACTCGGATGCAACCTCAAAATCGACAGAATGATCTCTGTTCGTTTCCAAGGCAAACCATTCAATATTACAGTAATCCAAGTTTTTGCCCTGACCAGTAATGCTAACAAGCTGAAGTTGAACGGTTCTATGAAGACCTGCAAGATCTTTAAGAACCAACACCCCAAAAAGATATCCTTTTCATTATAGGGGACTAGAATGCAAAAGTAGGAAGTCAAGAAACACCTGGAAGACCAGGCAAATTTGGCCTTGGCGTACAGAATGTAGCAGGGCAAAAGCTAGAGTTTTGCCAAGAGAATGCACTGGTCATAGCAAACACCGTCTTCCAACAACACAGAGAAGACTCTACACATGGACATCATCAGATGGTGAACAACGAAATCAGACTGATTATATTCTTTGCAGCCAAAGGGGGAGAAGCTCTATACAGTCAGCAAAATCAAGACTGGAAGCTGACTGTGGCTCAGATCATGAAGTCCTTATTGCCATATTCAGACTTAAATTGAAGAAAGTGGAGAAAACCACTAGACCATTCAGGTATGACCTAAATCAAGAGAAGCAACCTCAATGAGACACCCACACACTGCAACTAGAGAACAGACCCTGCTCTTTGCAACTAGTGAAAGCCCTTGCATAGCAACGAAGACCCAGTACGGCCAAATATAAATAAAAAAGTTTTAAAAGTGCAGCCACTGATATCCATTTTCAAAGAATACATACATACATGCATATATATTTATATTAGGAAAATAACGTTAAATAAGGAAGAACACAAAATTGTATATACGATTCCAATGAAAATATTACATGATACTACATATATTTCTACGTCTTATTATATTTATAGCAAGTAAAAAGAAATGTGTAAGTTTTCTCTAGGTTTTTTTAAAATTTAACATTTACTTATGTACTTGACTGTGCTGGGTCTCAGTTGCAGCATGTGGGATCTTTAGTTGTGGCATGTGAACTCTTCATTGTGGCATGTAGGACCTAGTTCCCTGACCAGGGGATCAAACCTGGGGTCCCTGCATTGGGAGCAAACATTCTTAGCCACTGGATCACCAGGGAAGTTTCCTCTAGGGTGATTGTTGCTAATTTTCAATTTCTCTTTATGCTTTTCTGAATTTTCAAAGTTTTCTTGGGAAATGCATAAGAGATTATTCATTACTTCTTGCTTTCTAAAAGCAGGTAACTGCAATGCAATTAGTAATAATTTTTATGTAACAAATATTTCCTAGAAATGTGTTTTTGAAAAGTTATACATGGGAGATAATGATTACTGATATAGTATAATATAGTAATTCAACCTTTATTCAGGCTGTTTAATCAGAAAGACATGGATTCTAACCCTATGGTTGCCATTTACTTGGTGCTGGGAGTTAAATTTGTTAAACTTCTGTTTTCTCAAATGTAAAACAGGTATATTGTCCATATGATGGAAACTGTTGAATAAAACCAGCACTTAGTGTCTACCTGAAATAAAGTCATCAATAAATGATGCCTATTAACATTACAACTGTGAAAAGTGTGAAAATGTTATATTGTGTCCAACTCTTGTGCGACCCCATGGACTGTAGCCAATCAGACTTCTCTGTCCATGGGATTCTCCAGACAGCAAAACTGGAGTGAGGTGCCATTCCCTTCAAGGAACCTTCCTGACCCAGGAAATCAAACCCAGGTTTCCTGCATTGTAAATAGATTCTTTACTGTCTGAGCTACCAGGGAAGCCCTATTATAATGAGAATTATACACAGTTTCTATTGTGTATTACAAATCTGTTCACTATTAGACATTTATTTGTAAGGAAAATACATCCTGGTGATTTTTCAGAAACTTTGCTAAACAGTATTAGCAAAACATTCAGAGTGTAGAACAAGATAAGCTTACTACATAAAATATTATCACATCTTTACTCATATTCCTTCACACATTAAGCATAAATGGACCTACCAACAATTGTAAATGACTCTGGGATATGAGAAGCTATCAAGAAGGCATGGGGGCAAAAAGGAAGTGATCAAATACTTAAGCAACAACTGAGTTCAAAATTTTATAGCTGTGTGTGTGTGTGTGTGTTTAGCAATGCATATGAGTCTGTCAAGAGACGAATCATATGGAAGAAAAATAGGCAGCCAAAGTGTGAAAGACTAGGATAAAGGATTTAGATTAATTCACAGGTGGTAGAGGAAAGCCTTAGAGAGACAAAAGAGTGACTAACTCTGACCTCCTTATGGGAAAAGAAACACCAACATAAACTGAGAGATGAACAGAGTATGCACACCGAGTAAAAATCTCTGCCCTGGTAACTCTTCTATGCTGTTTGTCTAGCCCATTTCCTCTTACTAAGAATGTTATTTTTTCCCTTTTTTTGTGACATACTCAATCCTCAAGATCTTGTTCTAGTACCCATTTTCTCTGAGAAATCTCTACAAACCATTTTAGCCCTCCAACTAGTTTCCTTAATAGTGGGATTTTTTTTTTAAAACAAATTTGGTAATAGGAACTTAACAAAGTGTTGTGGATCTACTGTATTTCAAAAAACAAACTTGCAAAAGAGTAAGATCAGATTTGTGGTTATCAGAGGTGGGGCACTGGGAAGGAGGAACTAGATGAAAGTGGTCAAAAGATACAAACTTTCAATTATAAAATAGATACTAGGGATGTAATATAATAAGTATAATACTGCTCTATGTTATATATCAAAGTTAACAGTAAATCCCAAGAGATCTCATCACAAGGAAAAAAACTTTTTCTATATCTTTAATTTTGTATCTGTATGAGATGATAGATATTCACGAAACTTATAATAATCATTTCTGGTATATGCAAGTCAAATCATTATGCTGTACATATTAAACTTATACAGTGCTTCATGCCAACTATATCTCAATAAAACTGGAAGAAAAAAATGCAAATATCCCTTTGACTCAATAACTCACTTATATGAACTGAAATTGTGATGTAAACATATAAAGAAAGACATTTGTACAAAGATGTTCACTGCAATTCTATCACAGCAAAAAAAAGTACCTGAATATTAATCAACAGAGATACATTTAATACAAATTGTGGTATATTCACATAATGGACTGTTCAACTAAAAAAGACTAAGACAACTTTTTATATTGTTATTAAAAAAAAAAAAAACCCAGGATATATTCAAGCAAAAAGAAAAACTTAATTTATAAATTATTACATAGTGTGGTTTCTTTTTAATGAAAGAAGTATGTGTATTTATATATACGTGTTAAACAAATTTAAAAGTAAACACAAACATATACTATCTCTGGGGAACAGAAGTACAAAGGAAAAGAACTGACTTAATTTTAAAGTTTCCTATAATTCTGTATTCATTAATTCATTTACGAATCATTTGAAAATTTCTAGAGTGCCAGACACTCATGATTTATACCACTCACGTGGCCCTTACACATTAAATGTCTTTTGAGGTATTTCATATTTGTTTATCCCACTGAGCCATAAACATGTTGAAAGCAAGCTTCCTTTCCCATAGCAACAACTATAAGCATACATGTTTACAGATGCACATACACGTATAAGTACTTTTTACAAGGAATGAACAGGCCCTTATCAAATTCATGACAGTGGTTGTTTCTGAGAAGGGTGAGAATGAGGAGGGGAATGGGATGGAAGGTATTTTTTAAAAAGAGGATTCAGTTCAATAAGCTATATTTTATCTCAAAAAATTTTTTTAATAAAGACTCATATAGGGACATCCTAGGTGGTCCAGTGGATAAGTATTCGCCTACCACGAATTTTATCCCTGGTCTGGGAAGATTCCAGATGCATATACTACAACTACTGAGCCACACTCTAGAGCTGGAGGGCTGCAACTTCTGAAGCCTAAGTGCCCAAGAGCCTGTACTCCGCCAAGAGAAGCCACCTCAATTAGAAGCTTGGGCACTGCAACCAGAGAAAGTCCGAGCACAGCAATGAAAAACCTAGTGCAGCCAAAAAAAAAAAAAAGAATGAATAAAATTTTTCAAAAGACTCATATACTGTATGGTAAATAAGTGTAAATTTTTTTTTCCAGTCTTTCATTTGTGTTAACTTTGTTTTTAGCGCCTCTCTTGCATAGAACTTTCAATTTATTTTGTATAGTCAACCTCCTGATGTTTCTTTAATGACTTTCGGATTTTTTTGGCCTTGCTTATACGAAAAGTACTTTCTTCTTATTCTTCTATGGTTAAACAAAAACACTGAGCTCTTACTAGGAGGACATTATGCTAAGTGAAATAAGCTTGTTACAAAGGACAAATACTATTAAGTATCTAAAATAGTCAAACTCACAGAAGTAGACAGTAGAAGGGCCAGGGGGAAGAGGAAATGGAGAGCTGCTACTCAGTGGGTATAAAGTTTCAATTATGAAAGATAAATTAAGTTCTCATGACCTGATATACAATATCTTGCCTATAGTTAACAATACTGTATTATATACTTAAAATTTTGTTTAAAAAGTAGATCTCATGTTATACCTAATTAAAAAATATTTGCACTCTTTAATCATTTGGAATGTATTTCTTGTTACTGTACAAAGTAGGAAATTAACTGAATGTTTTTCCAAAGGAATAATCAATAGTCTCAGTATCATTTAGTGAACAGTAAATCGCTTCCATATTGATCTGAAATACCACCAGTATTATAAACGGACACTTGAATTAACAGTGAAGAAAAACTCTACCTCTTCAACAGCATTAACCAGTTTTTATGCATCTGAAATTAATTACACTGGGAATCACCAAATGAACCTGTCATCAACATGGTTTACCTTACACTGCATAGTAAAATTGCTTCCCCCCCCCAACCAGTCACAGCCAAAACAGGAGAAAAAAAAAATTAAGTCAATCAGTAAGAAGTAAAGCATAATTTTATTTGCATGTTCTTTTAAACTAAGTATTCTAAAAAAAAAGAAAAAATTAATTTGTTTAAACTAAGGAATTACAGAAAAGTTTATCAGATCAATAGACTCAACAAATCACTAAACTGAAAAATGAACAGAATGAAAATAAAATTCCAGAACAAGAACAGATACCACCATCATCACTGATTGGGAGTGAGGAAATCTGTGTTTTAATTCCAACCTGAACAAATGAATAAACCTCAAGAATTGGCTCTATTGTTCAATTGCCAACATTCTATAATTTCTAATTTGCCATCTCTAAGATTTAATTAAAACACCTAATACTAACAACTGCCACCAAAGAAGTACCTAATCTTTAGTGAGATGTTATTTAACACCAGTATAGGTCATTAATCTAACTTAAATTCATTTTCTCTAGCTATCTTCTGAGCACACAGAAAAATAACTGAGCAACATTTTTAAGACTTTCAGTCACGTGAAAGTAATTTTTTTAAAAAGTTGAAGTATAGTTGATTTACAAGGTTGTGTTAGTTTCTGATATACAACAAAGTGATTCAGTTTATATATATATGTGGGTGTGCATAGATCTTTTTTATATTCTTTTCCATTATGGTCTATTACAGGATATTGAATATAGTTCCCTGTACTATACAGTAGGACCTGGTTTATCTATTTTATATGGATATACAGTAGTTTGTATATGCTAATCTAAAACTAATTTATCTTTCCCACTGTCTTTCCCCTTTGGTAACCATAAATTTGTTTTCTATATATGTGAGTCTGTTTTGTTAGCAAGTTCATATGCGTCATATTTTAGATTCCACATATACGTGATAACATATGGTATCTGTCTTTCTCTTACTTCACCTAGTATGATAATCTCCAGGTCCATTCATGTTGCTGCAAATTACATTATTTCATTCTTTTTTTTTTTTTAATGTCTGAGTACTGTTCCATTGTGTATATATGCCACATCTTCTTTACCTATTCATCTGAAAATGGTCATTTAGGTTGCTTCTGAGTCTTGGCTATTGCAAACAGTGCTGCTATGAACATCAGGGTGCAGGTGTCTTTCAAATTCGTTTTCCCTGGATATATGCCCACAAGTGGGATTAGTGGATCATATAGCAACTCTACTTTTAGTTTTTTAAGGAACCTCCATACTGTTTTCCATAGTGGCTGTACCAATTTACATTTCTTCCAAATGTGTAGAAGGGTTCCCTTTTCTCCACACCCTCTCCAGCTTTTGTTACATATAGATTTTTTAAATAACAACCATTTTGACTGGTGTGAGATGATATTTCATTGTTGTTTTGATTTGCATTTCTCTAATAAATAGCAATATTGAGCATCATTTCATGTGCCTGTTGGCCACCTTTATATCTCCTTTGGAGAAATGTCTGTTTAGGTCTTCTGCTCATTTTTTGATTTGGGGTGGTAGTGTTGTTATTGAGTTGTACGAGCTGTTGGTATATTTTGTAAATTAAGCCACTGCTGGTTGCATTGTTTGCAAGCATTTTCTCCCAGTCTGTAGGCTGCCTTTTAGTTTTATGGTTTCTTTCACTGTGTAAAAGCTTCTCAGTTTGATTAGGTCCCATTTGTTTACTTTTGCTTTTATTTCTATTGCCTTGGGAGACTGGCCTAAGAAAACACTGGTACAATTTATGTCAGAAAACATTTTTTGCCCATGTCCTCTGTTTTACTGTGTCATGCCTCATAAAGTCTTTAACCCATTTTGAGTTTATTTTTGTGTATGAAGCAAGAGTGTTTTAACTTCACTAATTTTCATGCAGCTGTCTAGTTTTCCCAACAACACTAACTACAGATACTTTTTTCTCCATTGTATATTCTTGCCTCCTTTGTTGAAGGTTAACTGATTGGTAGGTATGTGGGTTTATTTCTGGACTCTCAATTTTGTTCCACTTATCCATATATTTGTTTTTGTGCCAATACCATGCTGTTTGGATTCCTGTAGCTTTGCAGTATTGTCTGATGGCTGGGCGAATTACACCTTCAGCTTTGTTCTTTTTCTTCAGGACTGCTTTAGTAATTCTGAGTCAGTTTACGGTTCCATATAAATTTTAGAATTATTTGTTCCAGAAATGTGAAAAAGGCCAAGGGTAATTTGATAGGGATCACATTAAATCTGCAGATTGCTTTGGGTAGCATAGCCATTTTAACAATATTGATTCTTCCAATCCAGAAGCATGGGATATCTTCATTTCTTTGAATCATCCTCAGTTTCCTTTATCAATGTTACCTAGTTCACAGCATCTAAGTCTTTCACTTTTCTTGATCAGGTTTATTCTTAACTTTTTTAAATGCAATTTTAAAAGAGACAGTTTTTTACTTTCCCTTAAAGTAATTCTTAACTTACCACTTAGCTTGTTCCTCTTTAAGATAACATGTTTTCCTAATACATGTTTTTTCCCAACCATTCCAAAACTACTATGATACTATACCATGTGTTTACATGTGCACACATACTTTAGGATGATTCATTCAACTATATACCAAATCACTTTCTGCTTAATTCTTCTGGCTCAACCTCTCTTAGTTACTACTCATTTTTTGGTTATTTCTACAAAGATTGAAGCCCATTTGTTTATTCTTTTTTTCTTAGACTACTCAAAATAATTTGACTTCTATTTTCGGTTTTTTAAGTACTCAACCTTATCACCTTTTAAGAACTCATCCATGAAGTTAATATGCTCAGTCACTTAAATCAGTGATTCTGTGAACAAATTTGAGTCCAGGAGAGGGAAAAGAAATAGAAAGAACCATTTAGTAAGTATCTATTTCCAAATGTCTAGCACTATTTTTAAAAGTTGTAGATTCCAGACAATACAACTTTTAAAAAGTTCTCCCAACTGCCACAACATCAATATGACTCCTTCATAAAAGAATAAAATGTCTTATTTAAATCTGGCTCTGTTGTTCTTGTTCTCTCTTCAACTACCAAAAGTCACTAGTACAGAAAAATACTTTACATTTATCTGTAATCAGTTCTTTATAGAACCATGCTGATTATTACCTAGAATCTACATTTAATGACTGATTTGCCTTAAAACCATATTAGCGTATGTTCATGCTCAGCTGTGTGCAATTCTTTGCAGTCCTATGGGCTGCAGCCGGCCAGGCTTCTCTGTCAATGGGATTCTCCCACCAAGAATACTGGAGTGGGTTGCCATTTCCTACCTCAAGAGATGTTCGTGATCCAGGGATTGAACCCAAGTTTCCTGTGTCTCCTTGCATTGGCAATGAGATTCTTTACCACTGAGCCACCTGGGAAGCCATAAACCATATGCTTCCCTGGCGGCTCAGAGGTTAAAGCGTCTGCCTGCAATGCAGGAGACCTGGGTTCGATCCCTGGGTCGGTAAGATCCCCTGGAGAAGGAAACGGCAACCCACTCCAGTATTCTTGCCTGGAGAATCCCATGGACAGAGGAGCCTGGCGGGCTACAGTCTATGGGGTCGCAAAGAGTCAGACATGACTGAGCGACTTCACTTTCACTTTCAAAGGAGATCAGTCCTGGGTGTTCACTGGAGGGACTGATGCTGAAGCTGAAATTCTAATACTTTGGCCACCTGATGCAGACAGCTGACTCATTTGAAAAGACCCTGATGCTGGGAAAGATTGAGGGCAGGAGGAGAAGGGGACGACAGAGGATTAAATGGTTGGATGGCATCACCAACACAATGGACATGGGTTTGGGTGGACTCCAGGAGTCGGTGATGGACAGGGAGGCCCGGCGTGCTGCGGTTCATGGGGTTGCAAAGAGTTGGACACGACTGAGCGACTGAACTATAAAAAACAAAACAAAAAAGCCAAACAGTTCATCTCATTCAATGAAAGTTCTAGTGTATTTTGAGGAAAATGCTTGTTTTCTGCCGGTTCAGGTTTATAAAGACTCTATAAGAAATCAGAAGATTAGTCAGGTGAGCGTTGAGATGAGTTAATTCCGAATTTAATTACTAAATTTAAACTTCAAAGGTCAATATTTTTTGAAAGACATTGCCAGGTTTTTATTCATTCCCAAACTCATTAGATCCCACAATCTAAAACTTCTGCGAATATAATATCTTAGAAAGGAAAGGATGTGGTTTTTTTAAAAACTGGCAACGATGAAACGATTTCCCTTAGCAATTTCTGTTTGAACTTAATTAACTGATAGCCATTAATTTCTTCAGCACTAATACCAGTTTTATGAAAAGAAAATATTCTCCCATATAAAATTATCAAATAGTCATGAACTCTTACCATCAGGGTGCAAAACAAGCATCCATCTGTTGTGAACAATAATAAATCTTTTATTCGCCTAATTATTCAGTTTGTTTGCACACTAAATTTCCATCTTTCATCATTCAGTCAGGCATGCAAATTGAAATTTTATTTTTATGTATTTACTACCACAATCTACTGTTACAGACATCCTGGAAAGACAGAATCATTGGCTCAAACTTCCAAATATCAAATTTTGTTTTAAATTCTGAATTCTGACTTTCTGATCATCAGTTATCCTCATTTCCTATATATGACACAGTTATATAACTATCCTAAAGTTATAACGAATATAAAAACCCAAAATGTCCATAAATAAGCATTTAAAACACATTTATAGCATTGGAAAATGTAGAGTTTTAAGCTTTTATTCACATTTAAAATGACCCATGTGGGGACTATGTCATCAAACCAAGTAGAACTTCACATCACAATTAGAACTACTAAATTCTTAAACACACACACATAATCCTCCCCCTTCCAGATTCCATACAGTCTTTGAAAAACAAAAAATTACATGAAGAATTAAAAAAATCATCTCACCTCCATCATCCTAAGACATTATTGTTAACATTTTACCAAACAATTTTAGACACTTCACAATATCAAGAGTACACGTTCCCAGTTTCGCTGTTTATGCATGTTATCAAATTATGTCTATGATTGGTATGTGACATTTTTCTAGCCCTCTAAAACCAGACAACTTTATAGACTCAGATTAAATTCACTACCTCCAGATCTCCCAGCTCAGTTTTTCAGCATTAAAGACTTCAGCTAATAGGTTCTCAAACCAAATAACTCAGAAACAGAGAACAGGTTCCCTGTGAGAAACAGCAATAGAGATACTGAGACAGAATCAGAAAAATCCAACAAAGCATCTTGAGAGTTACAACTACGAGGTATGTGAGATTACAGATGCTATGAAAAACCTGAAAGTGTTGTTTATTTCTGCAATTGAGCTTAAATTCTAGCAACACGATCTAACTTTAACCTATTCTCAGTTTCTGGATGTAAGGGCAAAACAATGAATGTAATGAAGAACGACAAATACCATGAAAACAAGATGAATGACTCCAATTCTGAGTAGTTTCCTTTACTTGGTACATGCTTCTTTCTCAGTTACATCAAAGCACCACAACTTGGCTTAATATTCAGGTTGCAGTAACTTTATAAGTGTGGCACAAAGGTAATTCAATGAATAACTAAAGGGTAAAACATACAGTCAAGAGTAGGGAGTCATGATAAAGTTACAAATGAAATGCCAGATACACACACACACTCATTCTTTAAAAATATATACCAGAAGACAATGAAAACAGTATCAACCCACTTATTTTCAAGACATCTTGATCTGAAATGCTATTTATATTCAGTCTCTAGAACACTACCATCACCCAAATTTAGATCTTGCTGATTTATATTGGTAACACAAATGATACAGGAAGGGTTTCAGAGCATTTCAAAAGTCAACTTATTTAAGATCTCCTAATTAAAAAAAAAACAACAACTACTGCAAAAATGAGAAACCACTGCAGAAAAAAGAATAAGAAAGCCACTTTGAAAAGCTCCTATCCCTACCAAATTTAACAAGCAACAATTACTGAATGTGGCTATATGTTAAAATAATAAGATAAAACAGAAAGGAAGGTGACAATTTTCACACTGCTTGTTGCAGACAAGAAAGAACAACTGTTAGTACTAACACTGGACGGTTAAGTGCTGAAAGAGCAGACATGAAATAACGAAATCTTACTCCTCTGGTATCTAAGGCTACTGTATCATCAGTTTCAAGCAAGTAGTTCCTTAAGAACAGAGGCCATCTGTCATTCTCAGGGGATACTTGTATCATAAAGTGTACAAGCTTATAAATCACTAGCACTTCAGCACAAGCTTTCACTTGATGAAGAACTTATCAATGATGCTGGCAGAGGCACTTTTACACCTTCTTCCTATGTGAAAGGAATGAAGAGATCTGGTCAAGGACTAAAAATACAATTCTGAAAGCAAAATGTGCCACAATTTTTCTGTGAAAGTTTTATAATTTAAAAATAAGTTGAATGTAAGGTAACAAAGGATGACAAAATACGCAGAAACAGAAATAAAATGAAATAACTGACCAAGCAATATCAAAATATTTTCACAGGAGTTAAAAGGACAAGTTTAAAAAAATAGTTAGAAACAGTTACAAACTGAAATGGAGAATCAAAAATATTTATGGCAGCAGTAAAGAGAAACAACAGTTTTTGGAATGAAGACTCAGAATTACATATTAAGCTCCACATTAGTTTTAAAAATTCTTAAATATAAAAAACAAGATTTCCCCTCTCCTCAAAATAACCTAACCTATGATCTTTGGCCGAAAAATTTATGCTTTTGAACTATGGTGCTGGAGAAGACTCTGGCGAGTCCCTTGGATAGCAAGGAGATCAAACCAGTCAATCTTAAAGGAATATTCATTAGAAGGAATGATGCTGAAGCGCCAACACTCTGGCCACCTGATGGAAGACCCAACTCTTTGGAAAAGAGTTGCTGTTGCTGGGAAAGAGTGAGCGGAGGAGCAGCGGGCTACAGAGGATGAGATGGTTGGATGGCATTACCAACTCAATGGACATGAATCTGATCAAACTTCCGGAGATAGTAAAGGGGTCTCAAAGAGATGGATATGACTTAGCAACGGAACAACAACGATCTCTGGGGAAAACTTCAGCATATTAAGTTGATGGGTAAGCTTCCTAACATTGGATTGTTAAAGGAAGTGTGTGTGTTAGTTGCTCAGTCATGTCCAACTCTTTGTGACTCCATGGACTGTAGCCCACCAGGCTCCTCTGTCCATGGGATTCTCCAGGCAAGAATGGAGTGGGTTGCCATTGCTTTCTCTATGTTAAAGGATACACAAGTGAAAATATCTAAAGATTTAAGAAAAACACTAGTATCTGAAATAAACTGTTGTAACAGCATAAGGGGCCATATCCATATTTGTCTTAAAGCTGTTTTATCTTCCATTTCTTATAAAGTAAATAGAAGTTTTGCCCATCTAGGATGTTGGTAATATTTTATTTCTTGATCTAGGTATTACTGATTACACAGACATGTTCATTTTGCAAAAAGGCAACAAGCTGTATCAGTGATTTCTGTGTACTTGTATACTTTCACCAAAACTTTAAGTTAAAAAAAAGTTCATAAAAAATATTTCTACAACTTAAATTGTAGAATTTCTAATTGTATTTCTACAACTTAATTGTAATACTTAAACTGTATGTCTACAATTTAAATGTAGTTATATTTATATATAGTACATACACATACAGATTATATAAAGTTATATATTCATATCCATATGCAAGTTGCTCAGTTCAGTTGCTCAGTCATGTCTGACTCTTTGTGACCCCATGGACTGTAGCCCACCAGGCTCCTCTGTTCATGTACAGACAGTTTCTAATCCAAATCACCACTGCTAATGTAAATGACTTACACATATTGTCATTTGTACTTGCTCAAATTCTTTCTCTTTTCTCCAACTCAAAATTATTCTTTTGGGGGGAGAAAAGTAAAACTTCAGAAAAAGCTAAGGTTCAGAAGTACTTCATCAGGGAAAATAAACATGTAAGGTAAGCGATTCTTGAGAAAAAAAACTTCCAGTCTCCCTCTCCTCTGATGTGCTCATTTTGCCTGTAAGAGCCGCACGCCTTCCTACAAAGTCTTTCTCCAAATTGCTTATTTCTCCTATCAATTTTACTGGGCTTAAAGTATCAAAATTTGACCAAGTAATCAGTTTCTTCAAATTGCAAATCCATTTCAAAGGATTAATAAGGTATCAGTCACTCACACACAACCTTTTTGGGGCTTCCCAAGTGGCACAGTGGTAAAGAATCCACCTGCCAATGCAAGACACACAGGTTCGATCCTGGGGTTGGGAGACCCCCTAAAAGAGGAAATGGCAACCCACTCCAGTGTTCCTACTTGGAAAATTCCATGGACAGAGGAGCCTGGTGGACTATAGTCCATGGAGTCACAAACAGTCAGACATGCCTAAGGACACATACACACACAACTTTTTAAAAACTGAGGCACAGTGGATGTACAACTATTATGTAAGTTTCAGGTGTGTTATATAAGTTTCAGTGTATGACACAGTGATTCAAAGTTGTGTGTCCACTTCTAACTAATAACTGTAAGAAAGTTCTTCTACATAAAGAAGAAAAATGAGCAATTCCACAATTTCTTTTATCATACAGTTTGCCAAAAATACTAAATTCCAAAATATACTGTCTTCACCTATTCTCATTTATTTAAACAAGTCTTCTTTGATCTTCTCTACCACGATATAAACTTGAATGATTCCCACTTGCCATTGTTAAATTCTACTCCTTATTTTATTTTCTTTTTTAAAAAATGTAGATCAATTACTAGTAACATACGCTGCCACCAGGGAAGCCCATACACACACACACACACACCCCCCCAACCAATCCTCAAGCTACAATAGGTGACTATGTCTTTCCTTTCCCCCACTTGCTTACTCCTAAGTGTTAAGAGCCTCATAAGGCCATGTGTTCTTACACATACATACATATGTATACATACACACACAATTATATAGTATGGATGCAAGATACAAAATCAATACTTGAGTGCAAAAAGAGTTCTCTTATCTAAACCCAAGTAAAGTCAGCAAAGGCTAAACTGATTCAAGTCAGCCAGCAACACATCGTACTAAAGAAACCAACACCAAAGGCTGAATTCACATAGTTCCTCACAAACTTTCAGCAGTCAAAGATTGATACAACCCAACTCAACCATCCGGAGAAGGCAATGGCACCCAACTCCAGTACTCCTGCCTGGGAAATCCCATGGGCGGAGGAGCCTGGTAGGCTGCAGTCCATGGGGTCACGAAGAGTTGGACATGACTGAGCGACTTCACTTTCACTTTTCACTTTCATGCACTGGAGAAGGAAATGGCAACCCACTCCAGTGTTCTTGCCTGGAGAATCCCAGGGACGGGGGAGCCTGGTGGGCTACCGTCTATGGGGTTGCACAGAGTCGGACACGACTGAAGTGACTTAGCAGCAGCAGCAACTCAACCATCTGAGGATTGAATGTACACTACAAGAAAGCTAGATTACCACCATTACCAGAAAAATAATTTTAAAGTAGTTTCTTACCCCATTTCTACCACTCAAATTATTTCTAAACTTTGAGAAAAGTTGCCTTTCCTCACAGAAAAGATGAATGGCACTTCATCTCTAATGAGATGTGAAAGTATACATTAAAAAAAAATTTGGGGGGGCCACACAGTGCATGCAGCATGCAGAACTTCCCTGATCGGGGACTGAACCTATGCCTCCTACATTGAAAGTACAGAGTCTTAACCATTGGGCAACCAGGGAAGTCCCATTAATGTTTTAACGTTTAGCCTCCAGTTGACAGTGTTTAATAATGTTTTCTCCTCTGTTGAACACGGTCATACCATTTTCCATTTGCTAGAAAAGCAGAACATTTGATAATTGGATTTTTAGAACCTGAGAGAATAAGCAACTAACTTACATGATATGATATAAGTTTGCTTTTAACTATACTATCTTACTTGCGCATCTTTTAAAATAAAAAAATACACAACATATTCATTTTCAAAGTAAATATTTTCATTATTTGCCTTCAATTAAAATAAATTACATAAAGGAAGTTAGTTGGTTTCATTTCTCTATTTTCTAAGGATTAAGTTCAAGCACATATATTAACCAAACTTATAAAAAACCTCAAGCTATGCATGTAAAGACATCAAGTTATGCATGTAAGGACACCAAATTATGGTGAGAAAAGAGTAAAGGGTACTTAGTCTACAAATCTGTCAAAATTTCTACTGAAGTCTAATTTAACTCACATTTTTTTCCTTCCTGAAATAGTCCAGTCTATAACTATGAGCTAAAAAATGACTTAATACCCTTTATTCATAACTTATGAGTAATTCAAGGGAAATCTAACCTTCTTTGTACAATGACTGCTTAGTGATCTCATCAACAAACTGGAAAAACATGCGGGCCAATCACTGCAATCTCATCTGGAAACATGAGGTAAAATTATGATCAGAAAGCTACTTAGAAATGTGAAACCAAATGATTTAACTATCACTGGCATCGTACTACTGTATCAGCCTTCGATCAGATAGGTAGGATAAGACAGGAGACCGATGTGCTGCAAGGGTTAGGAGATTCTTTTCTCTGGAGGTGATGAAGATACTCAGTCAAATGTATTTCAGTATCTCCTTTTGATGGAGAGACTACGATATATAAATCATTTTTGAAATTCTCTACTTACTAAGTATGATCACTGCTGTGTCACAGTCATCGTACAGAATTGCTAAGAGGGATAGTATATAAGAAGAGTATCTGGCACAGACTCTAGTACTTAAGAAACAGTCATGTTTATTACTCCAAATACCCATTTCTTCTGTTATTCTTTTTTCAAAGAATATTTCAATTCATTAGATATAAGATTACTGATTTACAATTGCAAATCAGTTTCTCTGAGGTTATACCACATCACCTGGACTGCATTTTGGGATATGTCAGAAACTCTTCGGTGACTCATACATACTTTATTTCTTAGGTTTAGTTTTATAAATGGCTGCTTCTGTTCCATACTATTATTTTTAGTATTTAAAAGAGCTGCTATTTATTGAGCATCTCCTATACACTAGGTACTTCACTATCTCGTATCTTTAAATTACCGTCAGACAAGTGTTACCATCCCTATTTTAAGGATGACAGAGTAAGGCTCAGAGCGGTTACACTTCTTGCCCCATGTCACACACACACACAGCTCATTAGTGGTGTGGCTAAGTTTAGCACCTACCTCTAGTTAGCTCTAACTCTGAGCTCTTCCCAACATACTATCTCCAATCGTCTCATCCCTTATATCTTACGCCTTTATAAATTTGCTTTCAGAGGATACAACTACAATTTGGGAGTACTCTGCTTACAACCTCACATAACCAGTTTTCTGGAAGACAAGAATGCACTTTCAATGACTGATAAACTTGAGAAATGGAAGGTCTAAAACAGAATAACCCTTCAGAGACCAATGGGACAAGATAAGACACAAAACACAAGTAACTTGTTAGGAATAAAAAAGAGAACAGTTAAGACAGTAAGAGACCTCAAGGTGAAATAACTTATTATTATAAATTACTTCCAAAATTAAAACAAACAGAGGAAAAGACAGAAAATACTCACTAGCTTTGAATTCTGCCAAATTTAAGTTCAGGGATTCTCACTAACAGGTCAGATCTACTGGTCATTCTTGCCTTACCTGATAGGTCTTCAAGCTGGTTAGCCTTTCCTTGGGTTTGCCAGAATTTCCAGTTAAAAAAAAAAAAAAAAAAAAGCAAGCAATATAGGGACAGGCCTTAGGCCTTACCAGCAGAACTCTAACTTCAGTATTGTCACTATTGCATTTCTATTCCTCAAATAATTTTTAAGTGTTGAGAAAACAGCCACCCCCCCCTCAACCCGCCACACACACACACACACAGTCAGTTAAGTGGCATTCCTCTTACGGATGTAAATATTTCGAAGGGTTAGCCACAAGATGGAAGAGCAGTGACTCATGGTACTTAATTCCTGAAAGAGGAAAAATCAGATTCCTTGTCCAGAACTCTTCTATCTGGAAAGATTGCAGAAATTCCTTACTCTGTAAGTAGTAGGGAGAACCGACAGGTAAAATATAATGGGCTAGGACAACTCCACAGAAAAGTATAACTAGGACGCATGACTAGGACACTAAAGAGCTTCCTGACTGCTCCACAGAATATGCAGCCACTAGGGAATATTTTATGTAATACTATATATACACCGAATTATTTTAAAAGCTCACTTAAAAGAAAAAAAAGGCAACAACTATAAATCCAGGATCATAGGTGAGATTTTAATCTCACAAATAGGAGATTACAGAGACTGATTACATTTTTACTCTATATGATTATTTCAGACTAGAAATAGCAAAATCCATTAATATACTGTTATAATTCATTAAATTCTTGAACTATATATGATAACCCAGTTAAAATTTCAACATTTCAACTTTATGAATTTGCCAATAACTAGGAAATTACACTGATTTTTCAAAACTTTCATATCAAGATTTTCAGCAGTCAAACTTCATCTTTTATTAAAACATAATAAATGAGAAACTAGTAACATAGTAATCAATAGGTTGATTCCAGGTAGGAAATTTTGGGAGCTGAAGGCAGTTGTAGGAAAGAGACTTTTGAATTTTAAATCATGTGCATTTAATACCTAATCAAAGTAATCAATTTCAACTAAAACCTAAAAATGCTCAGAATACATAGCACGTCTGCAGATGTGTAAGCGTTCCTCAGATATATTTCTAAAACAAGACTGCCAAATAGATTTCATGATAAATTCAGCAGAACAAGTTGCAAAAACTCATTCAGGATTTTAAAAGAAAATATATAAAACCCAACCCCACATACTTTCAGTTTCACTGAAGCTGGAATATATTATCAAAGGGTTCCTATGTGGAACACAAATTATTTTCTACTAGCTAAAAGTGGTATGTGAAATCCTAAACCCAAGATTTAAAATAAAAACCTAAAAATGCTAATGATTTGTATTCCATCTTTAGACAGCAGACCGTTTCAGATAACATGCGAGAAGACAGCATTCCAATGAACACCCAGACTGATTATTTCCCATGTGGGGTGTAAGCAAATCTCCTGCCTTTAAAAAGTCCTCATAAGATTTCACTCCATATGGTTTGTTTCTCTCTTTTTCAAACACTGGCCATTACAACACTCAAACATATATACATTTTAAAAGGATGTATCAAGGAAAATTTTAAGACTAATTAACCTGTGGGCAAAGAAGCAACTAAAAACCAGTTCCGACAGAATTTTTGCTTGAAAAAAAATACTTTCCTATAACTTACTACCACTCAGAAGCCTAAAGTCCACCCTTTATATGAAATAAGTGATTTTATATACAGATTGAGTTAACCTGTCTTAAAACAGTGAGTCTCACTTCAGTTCCCTACTCTGAAAGCTCTCTGATCCACTATTATGTAACTCTATCCAAAATTCTAATACAAGAGTTACATATCCATTAAAAGTTAGCAAAAACTAAAACGGGCCTATGCATAAGCTTAGCTGTAGTTCCTTAATTACCTTGTTCAAAATTATGAAACCTGGTATATTTTCAAACCAACAACAACCAAACCTTTCCTATCCAAACCAGAAATAGTGACACTTTGCATACTTTGTAAAACTGTTAAGAGTATTCTTCTTGGCTAGCTTCTGATCATTATGCAAACTGTACATTTAAAATTAATTTTAAAAAATGCCAATTTTCAAAGAATTACTATTTTTTACATAACACTAGCAAACTTTTTCTAATTTTAGTCTTTTAATTCATCTTAAGGCCATTTATTTGCCCTCCAAAAAGACCCATAGCATTTTCCCTGAAGGCTAATCAGCAGTTCTTTTCCTCTCTGTGCCAACACAGAACAGTTTCTACTAGCAGCAGCAAAGCAACAACAATTCTACAGTGAATCTGATTTACCATTTGGTCGGGTACATACTGAAATTCTGATTCATGAACATCTTAGTTTATGGATATCAATGAAAAGAAAAATGACACTCTGGCATGTGACCAAGTCACTCTTACTTCAAAAGGCAACAGACTTCAGTAGCTAATAATTTTAAACAAATTAAGAAAAGTGATCAAATATAAGTACCTCAACTAAGTTGAAAATACACACAAATGAAAAGATTCAGAATTAACATTTAAAAATACACAATCAGACTAAGTTTGGCTGAAAGAGTCTGATTCACTGTTAATGTAATTAACAAATCAGTACATCTTGAAAAAGCTTACTTTTAGCAATAGAATCCTTATTACCCTAGAATTTCAACCCAATGCCATTGCTTTAAAAAAAAATTAGTCAACTGTATTACATATAGTGTCAATTCTGAGACTTGACTATTATTTGAATGAAACACAGGAGAACCCTGATATGCAAATACAAAAGGAAATGATGAAACTGTACTTTTAATTAACAAAAAAACCCTGTAAACGTATCAAAGAAGTATTAAAACACATTTACCAGTAATGTAGCACAAGACCTCTAACTGGCTTGAAAGATCACATTCTTTCAAGCAACGTATAGCTTTCACAAGGACTTCTGTAACAGTAACCAGTGAAAACCGTTTAAACTATTTTTCAATTATCATCTCCCTCTTTCATTTGTTCGGTATTTTGATCATGCACAACAAAGAAACAATTTTTAAGGAAAGAATGTATAATTTTCAAAAGGCATTTAATCTTAATTCCCTCAGCCAAAGGAGGTGTGACAACCAACGCACGTAAAATTAACCTTAATCCGCCAACGAAAACACGCAAAATGTCTCCTAACAATTCCCCTCCTCCTTAAAACAACAACCGTACATATAAATATGGTATTGACCTCCACCTCCACTGAGAGTAGCTAATTAATAAACAGAATAGTTAAATTTGGAGATCAAGGTGCAACACCCCATCTCCGAAACCTCCCCAAATAACATCATCAAAGTAGAACTGAACATTAATTTTGCTAAAGCAAGAATCCAACCCCCGGGAGCCTCAGCCCTTAGACAATGGTGGTTACCAGACAGAGCTGCACAGTTGGGTCCAAATGACACATTTCACTAGGCCCTGGACACAACACACACAGGCACAAACACACGCACTCTCTCCCACAAGGGGCCAGTTCTAAGGAAGGGGCGTTCAAATCCCACTGGGAGACGGAGGGGCAGCATGGTGGCGTGGGGGTATGCTAGGGGAGGACAAGCGAGAGGGGAGTCGATAGAGCGGAAGGGTAACTGCACCTCACGCGAGGGAGGGGGCTGGAAATGGCCGATGGATTCTATATTTATTTATTTAAAGGTCTTAATTTAACGAGTCCTTCCCAGGGGTTCTGTAACTAAAGCCAAACTGCGCAGCAAACATTATGAGGTTGGGAGAAGAGTCGCCGCTCCCCCTGCCCCGTGACTGGGGGGAGGGGGGGGGCCGGGGGAAACAAGTTCCCCGGCCAACACCACCGACCACTCCAGCTCCCCCTTCTCCCCTCCTCCACAGGAAAGGGGAGGCTAACAGAGAAAAGGGGGAAAAACAAGTTCCCCAGCCAGCCCTAACCACCCGATCACTCCCAGTTGTCCCCCCCATCTTCCATTAGAAACAGGAGACCAAACCGTGGAAGGCAGCCGAAAAAGGAGAGATCCCACCCTTCGCCTTCCCCCCACCCACCAACATACTCCTGCGGGGGCCGTAAGCGAGCTCGAAAACCAGAGGGATGGGTCGGGGGGAGAGGGTGTCGAGCCCCCGAAACCAAACAAAGCGCGGCCTGAGCTAAGAGCCCAGGCGAGTCGGGAAGCCGCGGCTTTTCCTGCCGGCCGGGGCCCGGGCTGAGCTGACACTGCGGCACCGGGGGACCCGCCTCCGCTCTGACTCCCTTCTCCCACCCCCCAGGCGCACAAGCCGCCCCCGCCCGCCCCGGCCTCCCTCCCCGCGGGTCCCGCCGGCCGGGCGCCCGAGCCGGCGGGCGGCGGGGAAGGAGCGCGGCCTTACCCCGCTCGCCGGCGTTGTTCCGCTCCTGGGGCAGCGGCGGAGGCGGCGGTGGCGGCGGCGGAGGCTGTTGCTGCTGCTGCGGCGGCGGCGGAGGCTGCTGCTGCGGCGGCTGCTGCTGCTGGGGCGGCTGCGGCGGCGGCTGCTGCGGGGGCTGCTGCTGCTGTTGCTGCACCGGGCGCGGCCGCGACACTCGCCTGGGTCTCCGGTTGGCGGCTCGGACGGAGTTCATTTGCCGGGCTGAGGTGGCGGCGTTGGCGGAGGGACACACACACACACGCACACACACACGCACACGCACCGCGAGCTCCGGGGCGGGAGAAGGGGGTGGGGAGAGGGGGGAGGAAGGAAAGGGGGCGAGGGGAAGGGGAGATGGTTAAGGGCGGAGGGGCGAGCGGGACCCCGAGTCAAGAGAAAGGCCCGCGGAGACAGACAGAGACCGAGCGAGGCCAGGCGGGCGGGCCTGACGCACGGGCAAGGCCGAGGCCGCCGGGCGGGGCGGCCGCGAGGGACGGAGACAGAAAGACGGGCAGAGCGAGAGAAAGAAAGAAAGGGCGTCCGCCCGCCTGGGGATCCTGAGGCGAAGCGCGGCGTCGGCGGCTGAGGACACAGACCCTGGTCCCGCCGACTCCCGAGCGGCGTCTCCGGCGGCGGGGGGAGTGGGCGGGCGGGTGAGGAAGGGAGAAGGAGGAGAAGAGAGGGAGAGAAGGGAGGGAGGGAGCAGGGGGCGCCCGGCTCTTTTTTTTTTTCTCTTCCTCCCCCCCACACCCCCTGAAAGAGATTTCTGAGAGGAATTTTTTCTCTCTTTCTTCGGCCTCTTCTCTCTCCTCCCCCCCTTCTCTCCTCGGCGAAGGGGAAATGAGTGTGAAGGGAGGAGATAGGGGGAAAAAGAGGCGTCGTCGTTCCTCCTCCTTAAAGGAGCCTTTCCTCCTCCTCAGCCCCGTCGCCGCTGCTTCTGCTGCTGCTCCGTGGCAGGAGGAGCCATTGACACCGCCGGAGCCACCACTCGCCCAGTCGGTCCCTCCCCGCCGCGGGGCTGGCCAGGGGCGCGGGGGAGGGCCGTGGAGCGGCGGGGGGAGGGGCAAATGGGCGGGGAAGAAGAGGGGCGGGGATTCCGGCCAAGGAGCCAACGGGAGGCGCTCATACAACCTTTGGGCCAATGGGACCTCTGCTCTTATCGCCAAGTCCCTTCCTTCAACGCCCTGTTTCCTCTCTCGGGTTTCCTCCCTCCCCCGCTAAGGAGGTGGGGGAAGGAGGAGAAGGGGGAGTGTGGTGGGGCGGGTGATAATGGGGAGGTATCAGGGCATATAATAGAGCGGGGGGTGGATGAAGAGAGCGCTAGTGCGTAGCGACGATTCTAGGAGAGGAGGTGCTCGGAGGAAAGGGCGGGGGCTGCTGATGTAATGGGGAGAAGTGATTAATCCTTCGGTTCGCCGTTTCAACCTCTCCCCGCTCCCGCCCCCATCCGATTTTTTAAGCGGAAAAGAAAAGTAGAGCGAGGTAGCCAATCTTTGATAACTGGGGTTTTTTGTGGTAGGTAGGTTCAAACTCTGAGCTGTAGGGAGCGCTAGAGATTCTGTACCCTTCAGTTCAGCTGAGGGTATTTGCTAAACCTTGAAGATCCACTTTACCGAGCTTTGAGCTCGGGAACCGAAGTTAGAAGTCGGTTCCTACTTGTAGTCTAAAAGGAGTCATCTAAATCTTGAAAAGATTGTGATCAATAGGGAATAGACCTTTGGTCAGTTTACTTATTGAAGACGCGGTCTCTATAACGTTTGGGGAAATAATAGGTGAGAAAGAAGTAAATGTGTTGAGGTGGTGATTGTTTATGTGATAAACGTTTTAATTTTTTAATTTTATTTTATTTTTTAGATCTCACAAACTCAAGAGGAAAAGAAAAGCCCCAAGGGGAATTATCTTTTGTGTCTGTATCTGGTCCCCTCGAGATAATCTCTCCCCAGGGAAAACGTGTTTTAATTCCCTCGCTGCTGTTGTGATGACTGAAAAAGTATCCTTTCTCGGTTCTTTCGCTCTCTTTTGTTTATCACCTTATGGAAATGGTAAAACTGGCAGTTTACCTGATTCTCTGATTTTCAATCTTAGGTGATTTCTTTCTCATTTCAGTTTGACCAGGTGCTCTGTCTTAGGTTTGAGATGGATGACTAAGTGGTTACAAAGTACAATAAGAGAAGCAGGGGTAAGAGCTGGGTAGTGTGTGTTTTGGGAGGGGAGAGGAACAGTGAGAACCACTGTTGTGTCGGGTGTTTGTATCTCTGACTTGATGTATGCCTCTGGGCAAAATACTTTACGATTCTAGCTTTCAGGGTTCCCTCCCTTTCAATAAGAATTTACTTTGAATTACATAATACTGTTTTTAATTTAAAAACATTCTCTGATTTTGGGATGAGCTCTCTTTGGTCCTGACAATGGAGAAACTTAGATCTAAGTTTCCTTCTCAAGAAAAATATCGAGGAGGGAGGCTTACAATGAAGAACTGCAAATGTTTATGGTGGTTAGCAAGGTACAAATGGGTACAGTTTTAGATTTGGTTCAAATAAATGTAGCAGGAAAAAAGGAAAACTACACGCTATTGTACATATTATAAGTGGTTCCATAACTCTTTATTTTTTCTAAAACTTTACTTTTTTCCAGCATGCATTTATTGGTTCCTTCTGTGTATGTACTGCTATGTAAGGTGCTATGGGAGATAGCAAAAAATAAAATAAATTGCAAAATATGGGACATAGTTTGTATTTTTTTTATGGTAGTTGATTTAGTTAATTCAGATGTACAGAGAAAACATAGCTTATTCTCTGTAGCTTATCTTTCTTGAGTCCCCATGTTATCCCTTTTCTTTTATAGGTAAATACTGAATCTTACAGATTTCCCCACTTCCCTGTCATCCAAGATATACATGGGAGTTGAGGGATTTTGTGTAAAGTGTACATAGACGGAATGTCGCATCTTCAATATCCTAGATTTCCAAGTTGTAATTAATAAACTTGGAATGATAGTTCTCTGGCATGTGGCAGTAAGATGCCTTATTTTAACAAAACCAGTATATTATGATAATTTTCTGATAGGTGGAAGTAAAATGCCTTGATAGTGCCTTTTTCTAATTCACACAGTAACTAGTGGGCTGGTAGAAGCCTGTGGGATGGGAAGGTCAGCAGGGCATCAAGGAAAAGCCCTGAGCCATGCATGCCAGTCCTTGTGTTGTCCTTTACTTGTTGAGCGTCTGGTATAGTCCAAAAGCAGAACTGCTAGCCTCAGAGATAGAATTGCTCCCTCTGTCCTTTCGAGAAGTTGTGCTGCTTCCACACTGAACCATTTGCCTTATACACTGCAACCTCTGTCCTGACCCCGGGCCTCTGCAGGTCCATTGATTCTCATGATGCCATTCCATCTTCTCACTGAAACATGTGGGAACTTCTGGTTTCCCAGAATATCCCATTTAGGCCTTAATGAGCCAGAAACTTTGCTTCAAGCTCATCTACTGAGCCACCTCCCTTCACCGATGTTGCATTTTTCACCCTATGTCATGTGGAACATGCCATTAAGCTGAAAGCAGAGATCCTAGCAGACTCAGCCTCTCACAGGCATGCCCAGAGAAGCAAACCATTATCCCCATTTTTCTTGGATTTCCCCATATCTCTGAATATTTCAACTATATACTTCCAAATCTAGTTTCCACATTGAGAAGGGACAGGAAGTAAGCACACTGAGTCTGATTACCTCTTTCTGTCCGCCTTTCTTCTTTCCATGATTGCTTAGGGCTACAAGAGATGGATTTTTCTAACACGACATTGTAAAATACGTATTTTAATTAAAAAGTTTTTAAAAAGATCATTTTTATTCTTGTGACGAGGGCTTTCGTTATGTACCATATCTTCATTTTTTGTGATGACTTCTACCGTGCTCCCTTTTTTGGAGCCATGATGGCGGATGGGATGCAGGAAAGCGTTCCATTAACAATAATGGAGTATCTACTGGGAGATATTAAAAAATATCCTATCATATCACTGGCTCCTACAAATTTTTAGTTTATCCTACAAAAGCATTAAACGTTAGAGACTTCTTTGTGAAAAAGTGTTTAAAGCCATCTTAAGTTAAAACTTGGGAGTTGTTAGAATAGGCCTTGGAGATCATTTAATTCTCATGTTTGTATTTGCTATATAAGGAAACTAAAATTCAAAGAAATGAGGTGACAGAAGCAAATCCCATAACTACTTAGTAGCAAAGTTAATGCCTGACAGTCCAGTGCCCTTTCTGTTCACAGATATTAAAGACTTTTAATTCTTCCAGTGAAACCCAAAATATTCCAAATGGTCTTAGCCATCGCCAGGTCCACCTGTGTTAGCAGATAATCCAGTCAGTTAGCTGCCATAGGAGGTATATGTGAGAGAAAACAGCAGAAAAACATAAAGGAGATTTTTATTTGGGGGGTGGGGGGGTGGGTAGTAGTCTTCCAAATGATTTCAATATACACTTACCATAATTTCAGAGGACTGAGTTCCCTCAGGGTTTGCTCGCTCTTCAAGAATATTTGTGTTTGTTTTTCTCAACTAATTACTGGTGCTTAACAGGTTTGTGTACTTAAAATTATTTGTTTATAAAACTTATCACAATAGGAGTGTGGAAAAAATAAGCCCTTTAATCATTTTAATACCTGGCAGGTGATATTTACTGTGATTTTTAAATGATAATTTTTACCATTTCAAAGATTCAGCTTCCCCTTTCCCTGTCATTCCGTCATCTAGTCCTAAGCCGTCAGTACTCCAGTCAGTTATATAAGACACCTGAAAGCTGCTCATTCCTTTTATGTCATTTAGGAAATTAGTTTGATCTGAATATGGTTTTCCTGAAGGAATAACCAGCTCTGTTTAAAATATTCTTGTTAGAGTATGAATGACTTATCTCACTAAGCTGCAAAAATTCATTCTTTAGTACATGCTCAGATATTTTATCAATTAGTAAGTGAAAATTAACTTGGAACTAAGAATTTAAATTCAGTGTATATGTGGGAAAACCTGGTAAGCATGCAATCAAATGATCCTCATAACAGAGGTTATCTGTAAAAAAAAAATTATAGAATCTAACTTTAATACCTTTCCCTGTGGAATAATAGAGACATACCCCTATCAAAAGAAATTATGTTCAAGATTTAGGATGGGCTGTGATAGACCACTAAATCTTTTTATTTTTTTGCTTTTAAAAGGAGAACCCAATTTTGAAGTATTGAGAAAAGACTAGACCAAACAATAAAAGGGTGTTATGTTATGGAAGGACTGGTAGGTGACTGAACTGTGGGCAGATGTGAATGAAAGACGGTGACAGAGCTCTGCTACCTGCTGGCTCTCTGACCTTGGCCAAGTTACTTAACCTCTCTGTGCTTCAGTTTCTACGTCAGTAATATGGGGGTGATAATAGTCCTCATTTCATGGGATTGTTGTGACGATTATAAAATGCTGAGAAGAGTGCTCGTATGCAGTAGGAGCTCAACAAACTATTAGCCATTATTGTCACTGCTGTTGATACTGATGTTATTTCATGCATTCCTTGATGAGTTTCAAGATTACACAGACATTATATGTAGGGAAGCAGGTATGGCTTGGAGAAGGCAATGGCACCCCACTCCAGTACTCTTGCCTGGCAAATCCCATGGAAAGAGGAGCCTGGTAGGCTGCAGTCCATGGGGTCGCTAAGAGTTGGATGCGACTGAGCAACTTCACTTTCACTTTTCACTTTCATGCACTGGAGAAGGAAATGGCAACCCACTCCAGTGTTCTTGCCTGGAGAATCCCAGGAAGCCTGGTGGGCTTCCATGTATGGGGTCACACAGAGTCGGACACGACTGACGCTACTTAGCAGCAGCAGCAGCAGCAGGTATGGCTCTTGTTATAAGGAAATATGACTAGAAAATGGTATTAGGAAAATATTTTAAAAGAACAAGGAAGACAACACCAAAAGGAAAGAGTCAAAGCAACAATCAGTAGAGATCAGGCATGGGTTGAAACTGACGTCAGGAGACCTATTTAGGCTGTTTCCACTCAAGCAATGTTTGGACTGAGGATCTTGTGGCAGATGCAGAATATTCTTTCACTATGGGAGCCTCTGAAGAGGCAGTTTATGGAATATGTAAGGAAACAAATGCATGGACCTAGAAAGAGGGAGGAAGGGAAGTGGGAAGGGAAGGAAAAAAAGACTGCAGCTGGAGTTTTATCTGTGTTATTGAAAAATTGGACTCATTTAAGTGGTATGTTGGGCTTCCCTTGTGGCCCAGCTGGTTAAGAATCCACCTGCAATGTGGGAGACCTGGGTTCGATCCCTGGGTTGGGAAGATTCCCCTGGAGAAGGGAAAGGCTACCCACTCCAGTATTCTGGCCTAGACAGTTCCATAGACTCTGTAGTCCTTGGGGTCGCAAAGAGTCGGACACAAATGAGCAACTTTAACTTTCACTTAGTATGTTAAAATTTAAAAATTCACTTAGGCCTCCCTGAAAGGAGTAGGAATTATGGAAAGAAATGGAACATAGGTGGAAATAGAAATAGCAGTAAGTAATACATGATGTAGCACAAGTTACTCAAGGACTAGAGAATTTGAAACATAAAGGAAGAGGGTTGTAGAGGAGTATGTGCCAGAGGATATATGAGAGCCTCTATGATCCTGAAATTATGGCCTCTACAAGCATCCACAGAAGCTTCAGATTCAGGAATTTGTTGAGAGTGATCCAGCTAAGACACATTTCAGGAAAGAAGATCTTGGAAGCAAGGTTAATAGACCTAAGGAGTTCTACAGCAGGGCATAGTGGTAGCAGCTGTATCATAAAGTTTAAAATTATTTGAGATCCTACTGGAGATGGACAAATACCCAGAGAAGATCTGCTATAAGGCTATAAGCGTGGATTATAGGGTTGTCTATTAATGTGTAGTGCTGCATTCACCATGGAAAGGGAAGCTATGTCACTCAACTGAGACCAGGCTCAATTTAACATGGGCTTCCAGGCCAGAAATACCAGACTCCAAGGGAAATGGAAATAGAAGTGTTCAAAACATGGGAAGGATCTCAAGAGACATAAGGAAAATTTGGGTGTGATCTAGTAGACATTGAAGATGCTGCCACTGTAAACCTCCTCGTGGATCTGTACCCAGTTGGGCCCTGTGCCCACTCTTGAGTTAATCTCTGGCAAGCATGAGAGGATTACTCTTAGGCCAATCAGAATTTCCCCTGAACCTTCAGAGGTGGTCAGCTGGATGGAGGAGATGTGGGTACCTTTTTGGAAGCAGGAGAAAGACACTATGTAGAAAGTCAGCTCTGACCTTATTAAAAGCAATTAGGTTCTATGTCACAGTTAACCTCCTGATGGGAAATGTATCCCAGCTGAATTTAAATTCACATATAGTAGTTGGAAAACTGACATGTTCTAATAGGCATCTTGGCATGGCAAAAACCAAAATGATGTTCTCCGTTTGTTGTTGTTCCCTTTTACATTATTCCCCTTCTCCCAGATAATACTTAGTCTGCCGCAGTCTCTGATAGGCAACAGCAACATGGATCTATATACTGGGTTCTAGGAATATTTTGTTTGCAAGATATTGTTACTCCCGGAGTCACATTTGCTTTTACATTTATGGGGTACAACAGTTTCAGGTGGATTACTTCAGTTTTGATGTTACTGAAGGTGCTACACCCATGTAATGGAAGGAGGCTCAGGGTGCAGTGGCTGCTGAAGGAACCCAAATCCCAAGGCATCTGAGGGAGAATCTTCTGACAGAGACTGAAAAGATCTGGAAACCAGAGAGAAGAGTATTCAAACTTTATGGTCTTCTGAATTTAACTTACTATAGGAAGAGTAGTTCGTTTTGGACTTGAATTTCTGTAGTAATTTAATAATGGGGAAGGCTTCACATTATTCCATTTTCAACCATTCTTTGTTGTTTTATTTGGACTTGTAAGAGTAATCTCTGTTGACCAGTTTTGGGCAATATTATTAGTCATAGTTTCAGATGAGAAATAAACTAGGGAGTGAATATTTAGTCTAGGGTGCAGAACAGTCTTGAAGTTAAATTGATTAATGACCTGTTTTAATTCATTTTAGGAGGACTAATTTAACTGTGCATTTCATTGGCCCCAGGAAGTTACAGTGAGGAGAAGTGGTAATAACTGAGGGAGCTGCTGGTCTGTCCTAGTTGGTAAACAGAGTTTTGATTATTAAGGCCTGTTGTTAAATAGAGAATAATGGGATATGTGGGATGTTCGTCAGTATCTCCCCTTGCATTTCTGCCAGAGCTCATGAAGGAGAAATCGTCCATCTAAGCTTCTGTCTCAATCTACCCTCCTATTAGATGTTCTATATGGAAGAAGTGACTAGTCTGGTCAGAGACTGGGGACACTTTCTAGAGGAAAGAAAGGTGACATTGAAAGATGCTTTCCTTCTGTATAACTCCTAATGCCTGCTTTTTCATAAGCAAAAAGCCAAGGAGAAAAGGAAAGATATAAGCATCTGAATGCAGAGTTCCAAAGAATAGCAAGAAGAGGTAAGAAAGCCTTCTTCAGCGATCAATGCAAAGAAATAGAGGAAAACAACAGAATGGGAAAGACTAGAGATCTCTTCAAGAAAATTAGAGACACCAAGGGAACATTTCATGCAAAGATGGGCTCGATAAAGGACAGAAATGGTATGGACCTAACAGAAGCAGAAGATATTAAGAAGAGGTGGCAAGAATACACACAAGAACTGTACAAAAAGGATCTTCACAACCTGGATAATCACGATGGTGTGAATCACTCACCTAGAGCCAGACATCTTGGAATGTGAAGTCAAGTGGGCCTTAGAAAGCATCACTACGAACAAAGCTAGTGGAGGTGATGGAATTCCAGTAGAGCAATTTCAAATCCTGAAAGATGATGCTGTGAAAATGCTGCACTCAATATGCCACCAAATTTGGAAAACTCAGCAGTGGTCACAGGACTGGAAAAGGTCAGTTTTCATTCCAATCCCAAAGAAAGGCAATGCCAAAGAATGCTCAAACTACTGCACAATTGCACTCATCTCACACGCTAGTAAAGTAATGCTCAAAATTCTCCAAGCCAGGCTTCAGCAATACGTGAACCGTGAACTCCCTGATGTTCAAGCTGGTTTTAGAAAAGGCAGAGGAACCAGAGATCAAATTGCCAACATCCGCTGGATCATGGAAAAAGCAAGAGAGTTCCAGAAAAACATCTATTTCTGCTTTATTGACTACATCAAAGCCTTTGACTATGTGGATCACAATAAATTGTGGAAAATTCTGAAAGAGATGAGAATACCAGACCATCTGACCTGCCTCTTGAGAAATCTGTATGCAGGCCAGGAAGCAACAGTTAGAACTGGACATGCAACAACAGACTGGTTCCAAATAGGAAAAGGAGTATGTCAAGGCTGTATATTGTCACCTTGCTTATTTAACTTCTATGAAGAGTACATCATGGGAAACACTGGGCTGGAAGAAACACAAGCTGGAGTCAAGATTGCAGGGAGAAATATCAATAACCTCAGATATGCAGATGACACCACCCTTATGGCAGAAAGTGAAGAGGAACTAAAAAGCCTCTTGATGAAAGTGAAAGTGGAGAGTGAAAAAGTTGGCTTAAAGCTCAACATTCAGAAAACGAAGATCATGGCATCTGGTCCCATCACTTCATGGGAAATAGATGGAGAAACAGTGGAAACAGTGTCAGACTTTATTTTGGGGGACTCCAAAATCACTGCAGATGGTGATTGCAGCCATGAAATTAAAAGCCGCTTACTCCTTGGAAGAAAAGTTATGACCAACCTAGATAGCATATTCAAAAGCAGAGACATTACTTTGCCAACAAATGTCCATCTAGTCAAGGCTATGGTTTTTCCAGTAGTCATGTGTGGATGTGAGAGTTGGACTGTGAAGAAGGCTAAGCACCGAAGAATTGATGCTTTTGAACTGTGGTGTTGGAGAAGACTCTTGAGAGTCCCTTGGACTGCAAGGAGATTCAACCAGTCCATTCTGAAGATCAGCCCTGGGTGTTCTTTGGAAGGAATGATGCTAAAGCTGAAACTCCAGTACTTTGGCCACCTCATGTGAGGAATTGACTCATTGGAAAAGACTCTGATGCTGGGAGGGATTAGGGGCAGGAGAAGAAGGGGACGACAGAGGATGAGATGGCTGGATGGCATCACGGACTCAATGAATGCGAGTCTGAGTGAACTCTGGGAGTTGGTGATGGACAGGGAGGCTTGGTGTGCTGGGATTCATGGGGTCGCAAAGAGTCGGACACGACTGAGCAACTGAACTGAACTGAACCACAGGAGCAGCAGGCTGTTGTACACATATTCTCTCCAGTGTGTTAGTCACTTGGTCATGTCAGACTCTTTGTGACCCCATGGACTGTAGCCTGCCAGGCTCTTCTGTCCATGGAATTCTCCAGGTAAGAATACTGGAGTGGGTTGCCATTCCCTTTTCCAGGGGATCTTCATGACCCAGGGATCAAACCCAGGACTTCTGAACCTAGGCAGATTCTGAGCTCCTAGAGAAGCCACTGGAGAAGGCAATGGCAACCCACAAGGCAATGGCAACCCACTCCAGTGTTCTTGCCTGGAGAATCCCAGGGACAGCGCACCTGGTGGGCTGCACTCTTGGGGGTCGCACAGAGTTGGACACGACTAAAGTGAGTCAGCAGCAGCAGCAGGGAAGCCATGTAGTAAGCAAATCAAGAGGTGGGGTGGGAGTGGAGGAGTGAAGGTAGACTTCTCTCCTCAGAAGGCCTGATCCTCCTCCTTTCCCCACTTGATTCCCGAGTTCATGGGTCTGACAGTCCAGTGTCTTCCTGGCACCTGGTCAAATATGTGGACTTCCTGCAGCTCGGCTATGAATACCTAAGAACTTGAGTCTTTTTCTTACCCTCACTCTTACTCTTCTCTCTTCTGGCACACTTGAGGAAGTCACAGAACTTAGATTTGGGATTGGAAAAGCCAGAGGCCTCACTTAGATCTCTTGGCCTCCACCCAACCTTGACTCAAGCTTTAAGTTGGACACTTCGTGCTTACTAATGAAATCATTCTGGGGTTCTCATTGGGACAGAATATAAGTATGCATACTCCCTCAGGTAAGCCAGCCAGAAGAAGAAGTTGGGGGAGGGTTTGAGTTTGGAATTCTACCCCAAATTTCTAATACAACTTTTTGGGACAGATGATTATTTTCTACATTTTAAAACCATGGAGGGACTTTCCTGGTCTAGGGGCTAAGACTCCGTACTTCCAATGCAGAGGGCTCAGGTTCAATCCCTGGTCAGGGAACTAGGTCCTGAATGCCACAGCTATTAGTTCACATACTGCAACTGAAGATCCTGCATGCTACAACTTACTTGCTGCAGCCAAATAAATAAATAAAGCCATGGACATGTCTTACAGGAGGTTGTGGTTGTCGGGCTCAGAAATTCCCAAAAGAAAAATGAAGAAAGAGTAAGAATTTCAGAAAATTTAGAACTGTTTTTGTGACATACAAACTATGTGTATATATATATATATATATATATATATATATATATAAAACTTGTAACTATATTTTGAGCAAGATTTTTGTGGCTGTAATTTATGCTGCTGTTCAAGTTATAAGTGGTACAAAAAATGTAAAATGAAGATAATTCCAAATAAGTGGAAATATTGTTATATTCAGTGCATGTAATAAATTCTTTATTTTAACCATAAAGAGCTATACATTTTATATTAATAGAAAATGAATTTTTCTCTGCCCTCAGCTATTTAAAGAATATGGGCTTGAAGGAGTGCCAGATGACTCCTCTTCCCAGGGCTCCCATGTGACTTGAGCCAGTCCTTTCTCAGTCTTTCCCTCTATCATGTGCCTGATGTTGCCTAGCTTGTGCCACCTACTGCTCAACTCTCAAAACTCCATGGCTCTTTCTGAAAAGATTAGCAATTGTAAGGAATGGTGGGGGTGGAGAGGTGGACAAGGGTAAAAACTGAAAAGATAAGGAAACCCAGCACACACCTATGAGAATGACCAAAATGCAGAACACTATCAACACCAAACGCTCGGGAGGATATGGAGCAACAGGAGCTCTTATTCGTTGCTGATGGGAATGCAAATGGGTACAGCTTCCTTGAAAGACTATGGCAGTTGATCTTCCGTGGTGGCTCAGACGGTAAAGAATCTGCCTGCAATGCAGGGGACCCAGGCCTGGGTCAGGAAGATACCCTGGAGAAGGGAATGGCAACCTTCTCCAGTACTCCTGCCTGGAGAATTTAATGGACAGAGGAGCCTGGTGGTCTATTGTCCTTGGGGTCACAAAAGAGTCAACACAACTAAGTGACTAACACTTTCACTTTGGCAATTTCTTACAAAACTGACTATATTTTTACTATATAAAAGTGTGATCCAGCAATCACACACTTCGGCATCTACCCAAGGGAACTGAAAACTTACCTCCACACAAAAACCTGCACACAGATGTTTATAGCGTCTTTACTCACAATTGACAACACTTGGAAGCAATCAAGATATCCTTAAGTAGATGAGTGCATAAATAAACTGTGGTATATCCAGGTAATGTGTGTGTGTGTTCTCAGTTGTGCCTGACTCTTTGTGACCCCATGGACTGTAGCCCACCAGGCTCTTCTGTCCATGGAATTTTTCAGACAAGAATACTGGGGTGGGTTGCCATTTCCTTCTCCAGGTGATCTTCCTGGCCCAGGGATTGAACCCACATCTCCTGTGTCCTGCATTGGTAGGTGAATTCTTTACCACTGTGCCACCTGGGAAGCCCAGTGGAATATTAGTCAGCACTAAAAAGAAATGAGCTATCAAGTTGTGAAAAGACATAGAGGAACCTTCAGTTCAGTTCAGTCCACTTGCTCAGTTTTGTCTGACTCTTTGTGACCCCATGGACTGCAGCACGCCAGGCTTCCCTGTCTATTACCAACTCCCAGAGTTTACTCACACTCACGGCCATTGAGTTGGTGATGCCATCCAACTATCTCATCCTCTGTCGTCCCTTTCTCCTCCTGCCTTCAATCTTTCCCAGCATTTCTGTCAGATGAGTCAGTTCTTCACATCAGGTGGCCAAAGTATTGGAGTTTCAGCTTCAGCATCAGTCCTTCCAATGAATATTCAGGACTGATTTCCTTTAGGATGGACTGGTTGGATCTCCTTGCAGCCCAAGGGACTCTCAAGAATCTTCGCAAACACCACAGTTCAAAAGCATCTGTTCTTCCGTGCTCAGGTTTCTTTATGGTCCAGCTCTTACATCCATACCTGACTACTGGAAAAGCCATAGCCTTGACTAGAAGGACCTTTGTTGGCACCTTAAATGTACGTTACTAAGTGAAAGAAGCCAATATAAAAAGGCTACACACTTGTATGATTGCAACGTTATGGCATTTCTGGAAAAGTTACAACTGTGGAGATGGTAAGAAGATTAGTGGTTGCCAGGGGTTAGGGAGGAGGAGGGGATGAATTGGCAGAGCACAGATGATTTTCAGGGCAGTGAAACTACTCAGTATGTATATGGATTCATGTTATTATACATTTGTCTGAACACATAGGATGTACAACACCAAGAGTGAACCCTAATGTAAACTATGGACTTCGGGTGATAATGATGTGTCAATGGAGGTTCATCACTTGTAACAAATGTACCACTCTGATGGGGTGGGGGCAGAGATACATGTGTGAAGATAGGGGTAATGAGAAATATCTATACTTCCTGCTCAATTTTACTATGAATCCAACTTGCTCTAAAGAAATAAAGTCCACTAGAAAAAAAATACAAAGCAAACTGTTTTTCGAAAGGAGAAAAAATTCAGTTTTCTGTTTTATTTTACAAAAAACTATATTGCCAAACAAATTATCCGTTCGTATGATGGACATTCACTCTCGAAATGCTGCTCTAGAGGGGAAGAGCGATAAGCCTCATGCACATGTCGACTATGTCAAGTGACGGCTCTGGGGCTTCCTGCATCTATCGGTTCAAATTAAGTGTGCAGTGAATCATTAAGATCAGCATTCAGATTTATTTATAATGCAATTGTTGAGAAAATGTTAGTGTTTTTGTTTACTCACAGCTGGAGAAGGGGCCTTGATGTGAAGGTCAAGTTCAGTTCAGTCGCTAAGTCGTGTCCGACTCTTTGCGAGCCCATGGACTGCAGCACACCAGGCCCCCCTGTCCATCACCAACTCCTGGAGTTTACTCACACTCATGTCCATTGAGTCGGTGATGCCATCCAACCATCTCATCCTCTGTTGTCCCCTTCTCCTCCCACCTTCAATCTTTCCCAGCATCAGGGTCTTTTCAAATGAGTCAAGTTTAGGGGTATGCAAACATCAGGGAGTCTTACCCAGTCCATTCTCATAACTTCCTCTCCCCCATTTCAAGACAGCCTTGGAACTAGAAAGTAACACAGAAACAAAATTAGGGAACTGATTTTTTGGTATAAGTAAAACCCTCCAAGCTACTACTTACCTAGGATCACAAATGAAAGGAATCAGACTTTTGAAAACAAACAGATCAACAGATAAAAACACCTTCTAGATTTCTAATAGTTCTAGTTTAAAACCCTTGGTTAAAAAGTAAACAATTAAGAGATACTCATCAAAGGTAGATGGTTTTTACAGCATAGAAGCTTGTAATTTTGGGGTGGGGGGTTGGGAACACTACTTGCAACCTATCTTGTTTTAACAAGAAGGTAATAGAGCTCTTCCGTCATTTCAGACCTCATTTAAAGGGCCAGGCCTCGCCACAGGATATGTCTCCTTTGTGATACAGATCAATTTTATTCTGTGACTTATTTTAATGAATGCTTAACATAAAATTGGGGGTATTTTTGTTTTAAAGCATAGTTCGATGGCTCAGCGGTACAGAACCTGCCTGCAATGCAGGAGATACATGAGATGCGGGTTGGATCCCTGGATCAGGAAGATCCCCTGGGGGAGGAAATGGCAACCCACGCCAGTGTTCTTGCCTGAAAAATCCCATAGACAGAGGAGCCTGGCAGGCTACAGTCCAAAAGGTCACAAAGAGTTGGACATGACTGAGTGACTGAGCATGTCTTACTCATCTTCAGGTCAAAATCCTTTTGGGAAGTAGGCAGGACACAAGGATTGCGTACCTAAAAAACGAGGGTCTGGTAAACAAATAGACCAGATATTCTTTGTCTGATAAGCCACCTTTCAAACCCTACTTCTTGAACCTAAATGTTTTCCCCTATTCCCCATGACTCCAGCCTCTAGTATCCTACCTTTGATGACTTGGATTCTGATCACATTTTGTTCCTTATCTTGTTTTTTGTTTGCTGGATCTGCTCCTCTCTGTATTGTGGACCCTGTGCTGGTAATTTGACCAAGGTTTTGTGTTTTTTTGCTTGATTATTTATTTTGGCACTGTAATAAAGTAGAAAAAAAAATATGAGCTTTGCAATTGGCAGACTTGGGCTTAGATCCTGACTCTGCCACTGACTTGTGGTCTGCTTTGGGTGATGCCCCTCTCTAAGGATCAGTTTCCTTTTTGGTGAAATGAGGATATTAATGCCTGCCTCAAATTATGGTTGTGATTAGAAGTAGAGAGTGGAGATGTTGCACAACACTGTGTCACTGAATTGTACAGTTAACAATTATTAAAGTGGAACATTTTATGTTATGTTTATTTTACCACAATTTAAAAAAATATGGTTGTGAGAATTAGTCTTTATGGAGCCCCTCATTATAATTCCTGGCACATAGTAGACTTTCAACAAATAGTAGCTGTATAGCATAGAATATTGTATGTTGCAAGTAGCAAAAAACACAACTCAAACTGCCTTACACAATAAAGGAATGTACTGATTCATGAAATTGGAAGTCGAGAGGTAAGGCTGACTTAGGGGTTTGTCATTAAGGACTGTTTCTCTAGGTCTTCCGTCACTGCAGGTTCAGCCATATCCCTAAGGGTTCAGATTTTTTCCATCCATCTTTCTCTGCCTTCTGCAACTACTGCTTTATCCTAAAGCCAGCAACTCTCATGATCACAATATGGCTGCCAACAGTCCTGTAAAGCACATGTTCCCTCATCCACATCTAGTCAGAGTGATTTCCATCAGTCCAGCAAGTATCATGATATTCACTTGTTTAAATCTGAAAGCTATGCATGGGATGATGGAATGTGATGGTTGGCCTGAACCAACCAGGGAATGGGTCCGCTTCTCTGAAGGATCGTGGGCTCCATGGGGAGGGGTGGAGTTCTCAGATGAAGATCAAACTACTGTGGAGGAAAAAAGACAGGGCTGAGACACTGAGCAGGCAACCAACAAAAGTCCACGCTTGTAGCTATTATCATTATTATTGACTTCTTGGCCCTTAGCCCCTGGTGCTTGTCCATTTCTTTAAAAATCATTACAAAAAGCAAAAACTAAGAGAGCTCTTATTTGGGATAAGTGTATTCTTTCTAGCAAAGGAAAATCAATATATATAAAACTAAGTTTAATTTAACTGGGTGTTAGGAATCTGGAACACTTGCCAAACAAGCAGCAAAATGCACAGAATGAAAGGGTTTAATAGGAATGAACGTCAGGGATGCAAGTCAGGAGGAAGCTAAAAAAGGTGGTTACCTGCCAAAATACCAAACCCAGAAGAGTGAGGTTAGTTATTGGAGCCAGATTAGAAGCCATGACTTGGGTCAGGACAAAGGGACCCATTAACAAGGGGAGGGGGCATTATCCAAAGAAAAGTTGGCAGAAAAGAAATCTGACTGAAACTTGATTTTGACTGCTGTGCCTAGACCTTTGCAGCTTCTACCTGACGATATATGAGATTCTTCTTTTTCTTTTTGATCCAACCCCCAAATAATGACTTACCAGTTTCTGCCAGTTTTATTTCTGCACCTTCTGCCAGAAGGTTCTTCCATATTCCTTTGCTGTACTTCATTTGGCTAATTCTTGCTCTTTGGTTGAGATTTATTTATTCATTCTAACTAATTAGTTAATTTATTTTTGGCTGTGCTGAGTCTTTGGTGCTGTGTGCTGGCTTTCTCTAGTTGTGGCCAGTGGGGGCTACTCTAGTTGTGGAACATGGGCTTCTCATTGCTATGACTTCTCCGGTTGCAGATCACAGGCTCTAGAGCTCAGGCTCTGTAGCTGTGGTGCTTGGCCTTAGTTGCTCCCAGTCATGTGGAATCTTCTCAGAAGAAGGATCAAGCTCTCATGTCCCCTGCATTGGCAGGCAGATTCTTAACCACTGGACCATCAGGGGAGTCCTGGTTGAGACTTTAAATTCCAGTACACCACTGATGTTCTATCCCCTACCCTCAAGACACACACTGCAGGCTGACTTAAATAATCTTGTTTGGTATATACCTATAATCAATACCAGTAACCCGAAGATTTGTTTCCTTGTCTGTTCTCAATTCCTGACTGTTTTCCCCTCATCACGTGAAAGCTTCTGAACAGCAGAAATGTTACCTTAGTTACCTTTGGTTCCAAGACACCCAGCACAGTGCCTGACACATAATAGCTCAGTGAATGAAGGAGGCCATTCCTTTGTTTACCATTTGACATCCTCTTACCCAGGGCTTAAGAAATAGAACAATACATACAGACCAAAAATGTTCTCTACTGAGACAGGAGCTAGGATTAGGAAGATAGAGATGTTAAAGATTTTTGAAGCAGGCTGTCCCTTTTAGATTTTGGAACCACTGAAGACAGAATCAAAACTGCCAAGAAGGTCCAGAATGCCTCTTTTCCTGTCTCCCTCTTCAAACACTAGTCCTATTCCCAAACTGTTAAAGAATACTTATTTCTCCTATTTAGTCACATAGCGTTCATGATTTTTAGTCATTTTTTCCAGTTACAGAATCAGGTTGAGATTAGTACATGAAAGTGACCATTATGATAGTTCAGACTTACAAATGCTAGTTATTGACATTTACAGAGTGAAGCAAGCCACCTGAACTAAATACGAGGTGCTCAGTAGGTGTACTGTCATACTTCATTCCTGGTTACAAACAGCTCCTATGACCTTTATGTAGGGAATTTGTTTTCTGTTTAATTTATTTTTCTGTTCTGAAACAGATTCATCTGTTATAGGAAAGGAACCAATTATCGGGTAAACACAGTAACACCTAATGACCATACCCTCTGGTATTTAGTCTCAAAACATTTTGTATTTCTTAATACATAGAATTAAAAAATATTTTAACCTTCCACTATATACATTTAGATTTATAAACATAAGATTAAATATAATTTTAAATGTTTCAGAACATATCTTGAGAAGGCTAACTGAAAGGCGCTGCATTGCCTGGTTTAGGTTTTGATAATAAACTAAGGTAAGGGAGTACAGAAGTGAGGGCCACCTTAATCACTTTCTGTAGTTTCTTGGTTATTTAGGATTGTTTGGAAGCTAAACCAGCCGCAGGCAAATTTCCTGATATAATGTGTCTTTAAGGCCAATGCCTGCATGACCCACGATGCCGTCTCTCAGGCCTCTTTCTCTCTGCTCTGGTGCCCTTTCTGTTCGGTCCTCATCCTCATCCTTATGCCTTTATGACCAGAGCTGAGGGCCACCATGCTGCTTCTACATAATAACCCACGTGTACTTCTTTCTCTGGCTCCTGTCGCTCCTCACAGCTTCCCCTAAGAATTATAATAACTTTCTTAATTCTAAAGTGCACTTTAAGAAAACCCTAGTTAAGTGTTTCCTCAATTCCAAGACATACTCCTTGCCCCTCTAGCCCCATTTCAATGTTTCTGAAATTTGAGTTAATTTTACAGTCTTTCTTTCACTTTTTTTTTTTTCCTCCTAAAAAAGTGCTTACTACATCTTTGGTCAATCCTAAATCAAAAAATGTCTTAGAACTGCAGACATGTCATATGAATGTACCTTACTGGAAAGAAGCTCTTTCATGAGTCAGAAAATGTTGCTCCATGTGGATATTTGAACTATCATACAGTTAATTCGAAGGGCTCCCCACGTGGCGCTAGTGGTAAAGAACCCGCCTGCCAGTGCAGGAGACACAAGAGACGTGGCTTCAATCACTGAGCACAAATACACGCACAGTTAATTCAAACAGAGGGCTCTGGGGTAGGAAAATATGAACAGGTTAGACAAAAATGAATTGTTAGTTGGTTTTGTGGACTAATAAGTGTTGACCAGATAATTATCCCCTCACCTAAAAAAGTTTGGGGATTGGATGTAAAGGAAATATGAAACTAAATTCCTTCACGATATAAAAGATAGGGAAACTTTGTTGATGTTTGACAGAAAACAACAAAATTCTGTAAAGCAATTTTCCTTCAATTAAAAAATAAATTAAGAAAAAAGATAGGGGATCTTAAACTGTCTTTCTACACAAGTTGTCCTAAAGCCTAATATTTGTATTAGACAAAAAAAATTAAGGTTATAAGCAGAACTTTCTACAGAATAACTTTGATATGGATGACCAGTTATCTCAAACCATCCCTAAGGTCTTCCCCCAAAAGACTGTAACTTGATCTTACTTATTCTTGCTAAAGAGATGATGGCTGCTTTGGTCACTGGTCTGTGGAGAGGGGCAGAGTGTCAATATAATTAGGAACACCGTGGTTCCTGCTTTGGGTAAAATGTTTTGAGGTATCCAAGTTCTGTTTGTGATGTTTAGCATAATCACACAATTGTTTTTCTAAAATAAACAGGGAAAGACAATTATAAATTGAAGCAGTATTCCAGTTATCATCATATCAGTCTTAGTTGTCAAAATTAAGAATAAAAGGGAAACTTTGACAGTATGCTTGTCCCTAGCATTTCTAGTACTCAGGACAAGAGTACAAGTAGAGGGCTCCAAACAACAGGTCTAAATCATTACAAATTATAAATCAAGCTAAAAATAAATAAATTAAATACATATGTTCTAGCCACCTTCCTTGACAAAAAAATATTTTTAATGTATAAAGCAATGTTTTTTTATATGACTGAAAGTCAGCTAAATATGATTATCAGCTAAAAAATGATTGCACTTAATATTATATATTTGTATTTTATGGATGGACTGGTGATGTTTGGATGAGGAATAAGATAAACATGTAATTATAAATTCAGTTCAGTTCAGCTCAGTTCAGTCACTCAGTCGTGTCCGACTCTTTGCAACCCCTTGAATCACAGCACGCCAGGCCTCCCTGTCCATCACCAACTCCCAGAGTTCATCCAAACTCACGTCCATTGAGTCTGTGATGCCGCCTAGCCATCTCATCCTCTGTCATCCCCTTCTCCTCCTGCCCCCAATCCCTCCCAGCATCAGAGTCTTCTCCAATGAGTCAACTCTTCGCCTGAGGTGGCCAAAGTACTGGAGTTTCAGCTTCAGCATCATTCCCTCCAAAGAAATCCCAGGGCTGATCTCCTTCAGAATGGACTGGTTGGATCTCCTTGCAGTCCAAGGGACTCTCAAGAGTCTTCTCCAACACCACAGTTCAAAAGCATCAATTCTTCGGTGCTCAGCTTTCTTCATAGTCCAACTCTCACATCCATACATGACTACTGGAAAAACCAGAGCCTTGACTAGATGGACCTTTGTTGGCAAAGTAATGTCTCTGCTTTTCAATATGCTATCTAGGTTGGTCATAACTTTTCTTCCAAGGAGTAAGCGTCTTTTAATTTCATCGCTGCAGTCACCATCTGCAGTGATTTTGGAGCCCCCAAAAATAAAGTCTGACATTGTTTCCACTGTGTCTCCATCTATTTCTCATGAAGCAATGGGACCAGATGCCATGATCTTCGTTTTCTGAATGTTGAGTTTTAAGCCAACTTTTTCACTCTCCACTTTCACTTTCATCAAGAGGTTTTTTAGTTCCTCTTCACTTTCTGCCATAAGGGTGGTGTCATCTGCATATCTGAGGTTATTGATATTTCTCCCTGCAATCTTGATTCCAGCTTGTGATTCTTCCAGCCCAGCATTTCTCATGATATACTCTGCATATAAGTTAAATAAGCAGGGTGACAATATACAGCCTTGACGTACTCCTTTAATTACCATATTCTTATTCTGTGTATTTTATTTTTTCCAAGAAAGTCATTTATTGTAATGTTTTATGAAATTTGTGTTCTGTTGACACTAACAGCAAAATAGGTAATTTTTCTTGTATCAGTGTATTTAGTTTTTTTCTGTTTAACTTTTTTCCATGGGAAAAAACAAATGTTTACAAATGTAAATATAAAGAGTCCCATGTACCTATCATTCAGCCTCAACAAATGTTAACTCTTGGTCAGTCTTTGTTTATCTATACTCCTCAACTCTATCCAATTATGTTGAAGCAAATCCTAGACATATCATTTTATTCATGAATGTATCAATATGAATCCTTAGAAAAGAGGACATCTTAAAAATTAACCTTAATAGTATTTTCATGTGAAGAATAGTCACTTAATATTAGATGTTTTTAAAATTTGGCTCAATAGAATTGGAGAAATTTTATTCTGCAGAGGCAATAGCAGCTGAAATTGTCAATAAAATTTCTAAATCAAAATCTATATTTGGAAATAAACCATGAATTTTACACATTGTGTTCAAACATATTAATGGGGTTGCAATGATAATCATTATCACAGAAGATACTAGAAATTTTTTATTTCATCCTATAAGTTCTATCACATGATTTTTTTTTTTTACCAGTCTTTAAGCAGTATCTTTATCCATAAAGTGTTAAATTCTTCTTTCAAATTTTTTAATGTTGGGATATCATTAAAAAAAAGAAAAACATGTGGTTCAGTTTGTTCATGTCTATCTTCATAGGAGACTATACTTCATTTAGAATGTTTTGAAAGTAGTATGTATGTATATATGTGTATACATATGCATGTATTAATGTAAACATATATACTAATATGTGTGATTATTATATAGATATATATACTTGAATGTGAATGTCTTCATTATCATGTAAACAGTTTTATTTCCTTTTTCCCATTTTCTTTTGTCTTATTGGAATGTCACTTTTGTTGTATGTGTCACATTTAGAATCTATGTAGCAAAATAATTTTCTCTAAAAATTTTAAAAGTATTTTAAATTATTTAGAAAGTGAAGTAGGCAAACTTAGATCTGTTTGTATCTTTTGTAAATGTTTGCTAACATCATTAATAGCAAGCAACAGTCCGTACCAAATAACTGTGGTTAGCACAAAATAAATAAATTTTTTCACCACAGACCATAATTCCTTATTTATCTGAGAATCTTCTATTGTTTCACTTAACTCTCCTAGTATACTCCTCTCCTGTCTAAATTAACTCAAACTACTCTGACAGTGTTTAAATGGCACTCCATTTTTAACCCAGAGCAGCTGTGAGGTCAGATTCGATGTGTTTAATCAAGATGATCCACTTTGGGTCAGATCCAGAAAATATTGTATATAATCTCTGAATCACTTCAAGGAATGTTGCTGCTGTTGTCAGAAATGGGGCCATATTTTCTAGGAACATGTTAATGGATATTTAATAAATTTGTATGCAGGGCCCTCTGAAGTACAGGGATCAGGGCGAGGGCTCCTCTTGCTTTAGTCTAATGTTGACATTGCAGACTAATAATAAATGTATGTATTAATAATACCTTATAATATGCATGTGTTACATTTTTTGAAGTGCTTTCACATTTGTGATTTCTTTTGATCTGCACAATAACCTGTGGACTAGATAGAGCAATTAGCGATGAGAAACAGAGGTCTAGAGAGGTTAAGTGATTTATCCAAAATTACACATCTAATTGGGCTTTCCTGGTGGCTCCGCAGTGAAAAAAAAATCTACCTGCAATGCAGGAGAAGCAGGTTTGATCCCTGGATTGGGAAGATCCCCGGAGAAGGAAATGGCAACCCACTCCAGTATTCTTGCCCGGGAAATCTCATGGACAGAGGATCCTGGAGGGCTACAGTCCATGGAGTCACAAAAGAGTCAGACACGACTTAGTGACTAAACAACAGCAACACATCTAATTAGTGGCAGAGCTAAGGAGCCGCACCTAGGTCTCCCTACACAGGTCTTCCTGTCGTACTGTGTTTTACCATGCTGCCTCCATAATGTTTCTAAAACAAAGAGAACTGGCAGTTAGGTTACATTACAACATTTTTCACTCCCTAAAACCCTTTGGATTTTAGAAGAGAAAACAAATATGGGATGATGAATGAAAAAAAACTGTATGCTCTTTCATGTCTGATAAGTTCCATGTGGGATCAATATATATTTATTGACCAGTGCTTCAAAAACTAGAGATTTATCTCCTTTCAGGCAAAAGTTCACTTGAGTAATACAGACTAAGGCTTTGGAAAGGTGAGGATCATATTCCTTAACTTATTCAGTTAAGGCACTAAGGACAGCTCTGATAATGTAAGTTTTGGGAACATTTTCTAAGAGTCAGGGATTTCTGGAATCCTACTTCTTAATGCAATAAACAGCACCCAGAAGTTCAACATGTTAGTATAAAAATGAATGTAAACCTATTAATCATGAAAGCCAGAGTTCCTGCTGATTTTCCTGTACAATTTGTTCAGGACTGCCTTGGTGCTTCTGCCCTCTCTTCATATAGACCCAAGGCTTCAAGTGCTTACTGAAATTCTTTTTTTCTCTTTCCACTTTTTAGCACTTTTGAATTTAGGATGCATCTTACAGTCAATAATATCTTTGATGAAATAGAACATGGCAAACTGTCATGAAGGTTACCTCTGGTGAGTTCTTATTGCTTGCATTCTCTACAATAAGAATGCATTATTTTTTTATAATGAAAACAAATTAAAAAATTTAAACCCCACATCCTATGTGGTTTATACACCCTATCTCTGTTACTTAAAGAATACCAAGGATATAATAACAGTAATGAACATTTCTAAAGTTTTATATTCTTAATGGATTTTGTAAATCCTTACATATAAGCAGTAGGCTTGATACGTCTGAGATACTCCTCACAGCAGCTAACTGTAGAGGAGTGTATCCATGATGGAAACACTCCTTGGAGCACTCTGGTACTCATCATATTGTACTGTAATTGTCTGTTTCTTGGTCTTTCTTTTTTCCCATTTGCATGAGAGGTCCGTAGGGGCAGGAATTGTGTCCTTTCATTTTCATGTCTCCAGCACCTAACAGAGCCAAGTCTAACAAACTCATGAAATAAATGATTGAATGAAAGATCTGTAAGTATTCAATATTTTTTGAGTGTTATTTCCATCTACACAGTTTAACCTGGAGAAGATAATTGTTCTCTCCTAGGGTATGGCTTGTTCGTTTTTCCTTCGTAGCTGGTGAATGGCAAGGCACAAGCAATGTTATTTTTTTAAATTGTCTCTATATTCTCCTCTCAAGTATATACAGCATTAGCTTTCTGTTGTCAGATTTGTTAATCTACTTAATTCTTGTATAAGCAGGTAAAGAAAATTACTTTTCAACTTGCTACAAAAATATCTTCCTGAGACAGGTTGTGAGTAGGAAAAGTTTAAAATATTTTTCTTATTTCTTAAATCAGAAGAAAAAATTTACCAATCAAAATTTTTCTTCTGGTCTCCAAATTATGGTATTATGTTTATATAGAGGAATTCTATTTGGGAGCATATTATGAGTTCCTAAAGCTCATTGCTGAAGGATTGAGCATATTTTACAAATAAAATTGGGTACATTAATAAAAATAAAAATATTTGGCAACTCATGGAATGGGAGAAAACACGTGCAAATCATATCCTTGACAAGGGATTTATATCCAGAATACAAAAGAATACATACAACTCAAAATCAATAAAAACCCCAAACAACCCAATTGAAAAATGGGCAAAGGACTCGAATAGACATTTTTCCAAAGAGGGTATACAGATGGCCAGTAGGCACATGAAAAGATGCTCAATATCACTAAACAGGAAAATACAAATCAAAACCACAATGAGATACCACTTCACAATCATTAGAATGGTTCTTACATAAGTAAATTATCAAGTGTTGGTAAAGATGTAGGAGAAATTAGAACTTTTTTGCACTGTTGGTAGAAATGTAAAATGGTGCAGCCTCTATGGAAAAAAGTATGGAAATTGCTCAAAAAATTAAGAATGGAATTACCATATAATCCAAGAATTCTACTACTTGGTGTGTATCCAGAAGAATTGAAGAGGGGAATTTGAACAGATATCTGTATTTCAGTGTTCATAGCAGAATTATTTACAATAGCCAAAAGGGGGAGAAACTTAAGTGTCTACTAACAGATGAGTGGATAAAAAAAATACGGTTTATATATACGATGAAATATTATTTAGTCTTAAAAGGGAGGAGATTCTGTTACATGTTACAACATGGATGAACCTTGAAAATGTCATGCTAAGTGAAATAAGTCAGACACAAAAGGACAAATTTTTGTGATTCACTTGTATGACTGTTTAGACTAGCCAAATCCGTAGAAACAGAAGATAGACTGGTGGTTGCCAGAAGCTGAGAAGGGGGAGGAATGGAGAGTCATTGTTTAAAGGGGCAGAGTTCGAATTTGGGGAATATGAAAAAAAATGTGGAGAAGGATCAAGCTGATGGTTGCACAACACTATGAATGTTCTTAATGCCAAACACCTAAACTGGTTGAAGTAGTAAATTATTAAATACTTTTATATATATTATATACTTACATATATAACCACAGACATAAAAGCTTGACATTTACTTAGCATTTTGAAAAAGCACTTTCACTTGCAGTATTTTATTTGTTCCTCACAACAATCCTGAGAGATAGGCAGGGCAGTTATTATTCTCATTTTACAGGTAAGGAACAAAACCTTAGTTGGTTTAAGTAAATAGCTAAGGGGCACAAAACTAACAGGTATCAGGGTCAGAATGAGGACCTGGAACTCCAGTCCCTTGCTCTTTCTTCTACACTAAACTGCCTCTCACAGAACTGTTCTTGAACCCCAACAATTGACACTGACATTGAATTCACTGGCAAAGGCCCAACTTTCACTTGGAATGAATATGTAAAGCCTGATTCCAAAGAACAGTATTGAAAGGGCTTTCTGGAGAATGTAGGCAAAACAACAGGCGCAGAAATCATTAACAACATGTACCTTTTCCCCATCACAACAATAATATTGTGAAGGGGAAGACAGAATTATGAGAACTGAAGCAAGAGTCAGGAAATGCTCAATAGCCATGTGTTAATTTATCATCATAGCTCTCGTTCCTTTCTAAACAATTCTTAAAGGCAATGCCTTGTTAGACTGGGATTTTTATTTGTCAAATACTCCTTAAAGTTCATTTGTAAACTGTAAGATGATTTTTTTTAAGTTTAATTAAAAAAAATTTTTTTTAAGTTTTTATTTGGTTTGGAGTGTAGCCAGTGGTGGCTCAGATGGTAAAGAATCCTCCTGTAATGTGGTAGACCTGGGTTTGATACCAGGGTTGAGAAGATCCCCTGGAGGAGGGCTTGACAACCCACTTCAGTATTCTTGCTTGGGAAATCCCATGGACAGAGGAGCCTGGTAGGCTAAAGTCCATGGGGTCTTAAAGAGTCAGACATGACTGAACGACTAAGCACAGCACAGCATATAGCCAATTAACAATGTTGTGATAATTTCAGGTGGAAAGAAACTCAGCCATACATATACATGTATCCATTCTCCTCCAAACTCCCCTCCCCTCCAAGCTGCCATATAATAATGAGCAGAGTTCCCTACACAATACAGTAGATCCTTGTTGGTTATCCACTTTAAATATAGCAGTGTATACTGTCAGTTGATTCTTGAGAGTGTTTTTATCGTGGTTAAATGGAGTTTATATTTGCCACATAATAATATAATTTTATCTGTATCTGATAGCCTTTTTGAAAAATAGTTTTGATTAAAAATATAGACATGAAGAATAACAGACTTTTATCGTACAACTGTGTGTTTGCATTGTTAATTCAGCCCTGTTCAATCTTTCCAGTAAATTAATTACAGCTAAGAATCAGAAGGGACCATAAAGCAAAAACTGCAGAGGAGTCACAGCCAGCTGTTCTTAATAATGGAATGCTGATTTTTATTTTTAAGTATTCAACAAACAGTGCTAAAGCATATCCTCAAAAATCTTAATCACATATTGTTGGTGGACTATCAAGTTTTATTTTGTGTACTGAAGGAGAAAAACGTCTCATAGTTGTATTAATATATTCTAGGGTTTTCACGTTATTCTTATGGCAGGCTGAGAGCTGAAATTTTGTGGTGGCAAAAAAGTTTGGGAACTTAAAATATAATAATGATTATATAGAGAAAAAAATTCAAAATTCTGTGATTTTCTTGGAATACAGGAATGATTCTCCACTACCATGTGACTATACCACTCCTTTTCAGTATTTTCTGTATTGTCTACCGTGAACATGTCTTATATCTATGGTACAATAAAATAAAACAATAAGTTTAAAATAATTAAAATAATGAAAAATAGACACTCTTACAGGCCAGGTCATTGGGTAATTGTCTTTTTGATTAAAATTAACTGAGAGGAACCAAAAGGTAAGCTATTTGTTTCCTAGCTTTCAAAGAGATAAATATACTATTAGAAGAGAAGAGTAAGGCCCAGTAGAACTAAGGGCCTCTTAACCCAACTGACCAGGAGCAGAATAAGTAAACCCAACCTGTCCTGCAAGTAGGGAGGTGGTTCAATGGAAGAAGACTAGTATTAGTAGTTCACCTTACTACACAGCCTATATTCTGCTTGGTGATTCTGATATATTGATAAAGTGAAAGCGAAAGTCACTCAGTCATGTCCAACTCTTTGGGCCCCCATGGACTATGCAGTCCGTGGAATTCTCCAGGTATACAGTCCATGGAATTCTCCAGGCATATAGTCTATGGAATTCTTCAGGCCAGAATACTGGAGTAGGTAGCTGTTCGCTTCTCCAGCAGATCATCCCAACCCAGAGATCGAACCCAGGTCTCCCTCACTGCAGGCAGATTCTTTACCAGCTGAGCCACAACGGAAGCCTAAGATATATTGATACATCATGTTTATCTCTGGTTTGATAAGCTTGCATATAATTAAAGAAGCTCCTATATCCCAGAAATATGGTTCATTCACTGAAGTGTCTTTTTCATTAATGATTTACGATCTCAATTCATGGACTACAAATGAGTCATGCCTGCAGCCACAATGAGTTTTCACACACACTTTGTAATATTAAAGTACCATTACATCTTATCATCCACGTGTGCATTTTTACAGTACCTATCACCAAAGATGTCTTGCTTGGTACCTTTGGGACCCCTCAAGTTCATCGCCAAACTAATTTTAGTTAAGGCCTAATTTAGCCTCTTACTTCTCTTGGTTTAGTTATTGCTAAAGCCTAGGATTGTAGGTCTTCAGTTCAGTTCAGTTCAGTCGCTCAGTCATGTCTGACTCTTTGCAACCCCATGAATCACAACACGCCAGGCCTCCCTGTCCATCACCAACTCCTGGAGTTCATTCAAACTCATGTCCATTGACGGTGATGCCATCCAGCCATCTCATCTTCTGTCGTCCCCTTCTCCTCCTGCCCCCAATCCCTCCCAGCATCAGGGTCTTTTCCAATAAGTCAGTTCTTCGCATGAGGTGGCCAAAGTACTGGAGTTTCAGCTTCAGCATCAGTCCTTCCAATGAACACCCAGGACTGACCTCCTTTAGGATGGACTGGTTGGATCTCCTTGCAGTCCAAGGGACTCCCAAGAGTCTTCTCCAACACCACAGTTCAAAAGCATCAATTTTTTGGTGCTCAGTTTTCTTCACAGTCCAACTCTCACGTCCATACATGACCACTGGAAAAACCATAGCCTTGACTAGATGGACCTTTGTTGGCAAAGTAATGTCTCTGCTTTTCAATATGCTATCTAGGTTGGTCATAACTTTCCTACCAAGGAGTAAGCGTCTTTTAATTTCATGGTGCAGTCACCATCTGCAGTGATTTGGGAGCCCCCCAAAATAAAGTCTGATACTGTTTCCACTGTTTCCCCATCTATTTCCCATGAAGTGATGGGACCGGATGCCATGATCTTCGTTTTCTGAATGTTGAACTTTAAGCCAACTTTTTCACTCTCCTCTTTCACTTTCATCAAGAGGCTTTTTAGTTCCTTTTCACTTTCTGCCATAAGGGTGGTATCATCTGCATATCTGAGGTTCTTGATATTTCTCCCAGAAATCTTGATTCCAGCTTGTGCTTCTTCTAGCCCAGCATTTCTCATGATGTACTCTGCATATAAGTTAAATAAGCAGGGTGACAATATACAGCCTTGATGTATTCCTTTTCCTATTTGGAACCAGTCTGTTGTTCCATGTCCAGTTCTAACTGTTGCCTCCTGACCTGCGTGTAGGTGTCTCAAGAGGCAGGTCAGGTGGTCTGGTATTCCCATCTCTTTCAGAATTTTCCACTGTTTATTGTGGTCCACACAGTCAAAGGCTTTGACATAGTCAATAAAGCAGAAATAGATGTTTTTCTGGAACTCTCTTGCTTTTTCCATGATCCAACAGATGTTGGCAATTTGATCTCTAGTTTAGAAGCCTTTTCTAAAACTAGCTTGAACATCAGGGAGTTCACGGTTCATGTATTGCTGAAGCCTGGCTTGGAGAATTTTGAGCATTACTTTACTAGCGTGTGAGATGAGTGCAACTGTGCAGTAGTTTGAACATTCTTTGGCATTGCCTGTCTTTGGGATTGGAATGAAAACTGACCTTTTCCAGTCCTGTGGCCACTGCTGAGTTTTCCAAATTTGCTGGCATATTGAGTGCAGCACTTTCACAACATCATCTTTCAGGATTTGAAATAGCTCAACTGGAATTCCATCACCTTTGTTCGTAGTGATGCTTTCTAAGGCCCACTTGACTTCACATTCCAGGATGTCTGGCTCTAGGTGAGTGATCACACTATCATGATTATGTGGGTCATGAAGCTCTTTTTTTGTACAGTTCTTCTGTGTATTCTTGCCACCTCTTCTTAATATCTTCTGCTTCTGTTAGGTCCATACCACTTCTGGAAGGCAAAAGTAGGAAGTCAAGAAACACCTGGAGTAACAGGCAAATTTGGCCATGGAGTACAGAATGAAGCAGGGCAAAGGCTAATTGAGTTTTGCCAAGAGAACACACTGGTCATAACAAACACTCTCTTCCAACAACACACGAGAAGACTCTACACATGGACATCACCAGATGGTCAACACTGAAATCAGATTGATTATATTCTTTGCAGCCAAAGATGGAGAAGCTCTATACTGTCAGCAAAAACAGACTGGGAGCTGACTGTGGCTCAGACCATGAAGTCCTTATTGCCAAATTCAGACTTAAATTGAAGAAAGTGGGGAAAACCACTAGACCATTCAGGTATGACCTAAATCAAATCCCTTATGATTAAACAGTGGATGTGAGAAATAGATTTAAGGGACTAGATCTGATAGAATGCCTGATGAACTATGGATGGAGGTTTGTGACACTGTACAGGAGACAGGAATCAAGACCATCCCCATGGAAAAGAAATGCAAAAAAGCAAAATGGCTGTCTGAGGAGGCCTTACAAATAGCTGTGAAAAGAAGCGAAGCGAAAAACAAAGGAGAAAAGGAAAGATATACCTGTTTGAATGCAGAGTTCCAAAGAATAGCAAGGAGAGATAAGAAAGCCTTCGTCAGTGATCAATTGTAGGTCTTAGTTTTTACTATAAATCTCACTTCCTTAAAGTTGGCTGCTAGTTCCTTTTATGCGACACATCAGATCAATAATGATATCTACCATTTATTGAGTACGTACCATGTACCAGTCACTTTATATCTAATATTTCTCATCCATGACACAAATTCTGCCTGCTTCTGCAATTTCATTTTCAACTGTTCCCTGATTGCACCCTATATTGTAGCTCAGAAGTTGGCAAACTATAGCCAGAGGACTAAATCTGGCTTGCTGCCTGTTTCTGTACAGCCTATGAGCTAAGAATGATTTTTACATATTTAAATGGATGAAAAGAATGAAAAGATGAGTAATACTTTGTGACTTCATTAAATTCAACTTCCAGCATCCATAAATAAATTTTCAGTTGAACCCAACCACTCATTCATTTAGGTGTTTATGACTGCTTTTGTGCTGTGATGACAGAGCTGATTAGTTGTGACCCACAAAATAGGTATGACCCACAAAATACTTATCTAAATATACATCTAAATATTTAACTGGCTCTTTATAGAAAAGTTTGTCAATTCCTAACTTAGCCAAACTAATTTCTGTGCTCACCTTCTTGTCCTCACATGTTTTCCCCTCTGTCAGAAATGCTTTTCTTTTCTTTCTTTATTCCCTTTTATATCCTTATTCTCTAGGTGATTTTATCCAAACTCATGGTGTTAAATTTGATCTATGTGCTGACAGTGCCCAAATTTATGCCTCTGTACTCAAACTCTGTTCTGAACACTAGTCCCAAATATACAACTCTTTCATACCTGTAGATAGCATTAATGTTTCAAACAAAACATGTTCAAAGTTGAATTTTAGATTTATCCTCCTAAACCAAGTCCTTCTAGTATGCTACATATCAGCTGATGGCAACTCCATCTTTGTAGTTGTTCAGGCCAAAAACTTTAGTGCTTTTCTGATTTCTTTGTCCCACATTTCACATCCAACCTATCAGCAAATCATGTTGGCTCTACGTTCAAAATATATTCAGAAAATGACTATTTCTCACCTCCTCCCTTGCCACTATGCTGGTCCAAACTACCATCTTTTATCTCAACTATTGCAATGACCCCCAATTGGTCTTGTCTGCTCTTGCCCCTGGGATCATTTTCATGCAGCCATTTTCTCAGTTCCTTGCTCAGAACTTTCAATGACTTCCTTTCCAAAGTCAGCCCTCTTTCTCATCAGTTGTTTCTCAAATCTCATTTCCCACTACTCTTTCCCATACTCACACTACTCTAGACACACTGGCCTTGCTTTTCCTCAAAATATCCATAGACTTGTCTACTTCAGGGACTTGTCTACTTCAGGGCCTTTGTGCTTCCCGTTCCCTCTGCCTTATCATCCCATGGTATCCCTAGGGCTTGTTCTCACACTTTCTTTAGAGTTGCCTTCTCAGAGAGACCTTCCACAGCATTCTCATCTACAGTTTCAAGTTTGCAATTGTGGTTTAATTTTTCGTCCTTAGCACTTTTTGCTAGTTAGATAAAGAAGCCTTGTATTTACTACTTGTCTTCATTATTGTCTAGACAAGAATGTAGGTTCATGAGGGGGGGGATTGTGATCCGTTTTGTTTAGTACTGTATTCCCAGTACCTAGAACAATGCCTGATACACAGTGAGTGCAGTGAGTATCTGTGGTATAAGTGCATAAAAGAAAATAACCAGCTCAGGGGTCCCTTTGGTGAAATCCTACCTGAAGCACCTATCTTGTGTGCTCTGGGTCCTCCTTCCTCTTGGCCAGTGAATATTTATGATTTACTTTCTACAGTAGAACAATTTTTCCCCTAGTAAACTGAGCTTGATTCTTTTTCTATCCCAGGACCTAGCTCATTTAATGTGTCCTAAGTGAATGAATAATTGTTCAACATTTTAAAATATTTCTTACTTTACAAGAAGATACTTCCCAGAGATCTGTTTCAATAGTGAAAGGTACTTAAATTGGAATTGGATTTTGAAAGAAAGCAACAAAGAATTATTCAGGATCATGCTTACTTTAGATTTTGAAACCCCTGGAGGCAAAACTGGGGTTTTATTGCGGATCCAGAACCATATTCCACATACCAAAGAGCATGACACCAGATTCCTCCTGCTTAGGAATCAAGTTGCAGTGCTTTGCTTGGTGAGGTCCTGGCTACACAGCTTACCTAGGCCATTGGTTAAGGCTATTGGTGTGTGGAGAAAATCCTTACTCTTACTTGTTTTCAGTCAAGATCTGTAAGACCCGAGAATTGATGAAGTGGAAAGAATTAATGATCTTTAATCACTGTTAGAATAAAAAACAGCCTTATTGTTTTCCTGTCTCTAAATAACCTTTTTCCATCTGTGTCCAGGAAAGCATCACAAGTCAGCTAAGTAAAAATGTTTCAGTTGTTCTTTAAAAATAGGTATTTACCAGGAGATCATTGACTCTAGTCTGGCAGGAGCCAGAGAACAACCATGGGGATTAGGTGGGGGTGGGGGAGGAGTGGAAAGGCCACCATAGCAATGAATTTGGAGGAAGGCTATGGGAGGAGAGAAGCTGGCAAACAAACCCTTATCTCAAGCACTTTGGTATTCTAGTCCCAGGTCACTAGTAAAGTCAGATTTGGATTAAACATTGCATTTGATCATTTTGCATTCTCTTCCTAGCAATTAAGTGTACATTTCTTTATTTTAGTCTCATACATGCATGTAAGGTAGTAAGGGCATATTATCTCACATTTAGGATTTAAGGGGCTTCCCTGATGGCTCAGATGGTAAAGCATCTGCCTGCAAAGCAGGAGACCTGGGTTCAATCCCTGAGTTGGGAAAATCCCCTGGAGAAGGAAATGGCAACCCACTCCAGTACTCTTGCCTGGAAAACCCCAAGGACGGAGGAACCTGGTAGGCTATAGTCCATGGGGTCGCAAAGAATCAGACAGGACTGCGTGACTTCACTTCTTCTTCTTAGGATTTAAAGGCAGAGAAAGCAAGGGCAAGAGGTCAAGTAACTTGCTTAAAGTCTGTGACTGATCAGACAGGAACTCAGATAGTCATTCAGTGCTCTTCCCACTGGCCCTTTCTTCTAAACTATCTGCTAGCTTTTAGTTTTTTTTTTAATTTCATGTGTGTAGGGAGAGAACTAGAAGCGTTTTAGGTGGCTGTGACATGGAGTGTTTGCTTTGTGCTCGGTACTGAGGTAGCTACAAAGAAATAGAAAACAACATTCTGTCCTCAAGATATTTATAGCTATCTGGGGGAAAGAAAATGTAATAAACAGCAAAAACCCTAGTATTGTAAAGCGAAAAACATCAGGTTACAAAAGCATGTATGCTAAACATATTCATAGGCCTTTATTCATTTTCAATCATTCCATTTTGCTAACTTATTTATAAGATCTGGAGTGGGAACACTGCCCTACACAGAGGTATGTGGCTTCTTTACGTTTCTTAACAAATCTAATTTCATACACGGCCCTGTCCAATTAAAGTTATCTCAGCCTCCTCCAGATGAAATAGTCTCTTGTGGCTTAACAGTCTATTTTGATGTAAAATGTTCTCTATCAGGTAAATATTTATTAATTCAAAGTTCAATTTCTTAACAAGGCTGGTTCTCGCCTCCCCTCTGCCTGGCAACAACAGCATCTATGCATGGGGTACTCACCCATCCTCACGGCATTTGGTGGGGTCTGGTTTCCAATGCAGGGGTAGCTGGTCTGATTGTTGCACACCAGCTGCTCCTCAACTAATGTTCTGCTAATCTTTGGATTCCCCCTTGGGGAGGTTGCTTCTACCTCACAGTGGAGCCAGGATCACTTTGAGTGTGCTGTTCGGCCTCTTCTAGCTGGTTACTGTTGTTCTGCTGTTGCTCACCCCCTAACCCATCTCCCTGAAATGCGGTCTCCTCCTGGGTTTTTCAGCAGAGAAGGCAAAGGCTCCTTTGCCTTTCACTAACTTCTCAATCTGTCCAAGATGATTTCCCCTCCAGGGATTCAGTCCAGAAAGGAGCAGTCAGAATATACCTGTCTGACTGTCTACTTCCTCTTCCCCTGGTTTCTTCTTTTTTCCCATAATCCTCTGAGCCAAAGTTCCCCTCCTTCCCCTACTCTCATAAGAGTACTTCCCTCATTCTGAGATTTCTCTAGTCCTGGCTCTTGGTAAAACTCTCGATTTAGTTGATTGGCTCTGTCTCTTGTGTTAATGAGGAATAAAATCATTAAAAAATTGTTTTTCTCTGTTCTCAAAGTTGAGTTTTCAAAACTCTTAATGTCTGACCAAAAACCTTATTTTAGAAGTAAAAAAGGTAAACATTGGCTCTCTTTTCCAATTTTTGCATTCCTGCTGTAAGAATCCTTATGATTTAGAGGAAAGGATGCTTCATATAGAATGAAGGGTGGTGACATACAAGGAAGTGCAAAAGAGAAAAACACATTGGTATACGTTTCAAATATTTCTCTTGTTACATATACATGGAAAAGTAATCTCAAAAAAATATACACCAAAATGGTTGGTGGCTTTTCAAGTTATCTTATTCTTTGCAACCTCTTGTGTTTTCAGAATTTTAAACAGTGCATATACATTGTTTTATAAACAGAAAAGCCAATAAAAAAGATTTCCATTAGGATGGAGAAGAGGTTAAACAGCATAGAACTGTACATATAATAAATATCTCAAGACTAAGCTCCAACATTCATTGTCAAATAAGAGATATAGTCATAATTATAATGAATCTTTACATCTTTTTCTTTTTCCTTCTTTTTAAAATTGAGATAAAATTCATGTACCATAAAATCCACTCTCTTAAAGTATGCAACTCTATGGTTTAGTATATCACAGAGTTGTACAACCGTCACACTATCTAATTCCAAAAACATTTTTATTGTATCCTGCTCCGCAACGCCCTCCACCCCCCAACCCCCACCAGAAGGAACCTCCATACCCATTAGCGGCCACTCCCCATTCCCCTTCCCTCAGCTCCTAGCAACCACTAATCAACTTTGTGTTTCTGTGGATTTGCCTTTTCTCAACATTTCATGTAAATAGAATGATACAAAATGTGGCCTTTTGTGTTTGGTTTCTTTCATGTTTTCAAGGTTCACCCATGATGAGTCATATTTTTCTTGTTCTCCTTTTCTGAAATTTTTTTCCCTCAGTGCTACAATGATACTTGTCTCTCAGCTCTTGCCCTACAGTCCATACAATGCAAGACAGTCAGACTACCTTTTGTTCCAAAGTTGCTGCTCCATGGATAGATTCAGTGGAATAGAAAATTAATCACAGTTAACCACCAAAAAATTATATTTGACTCTGAAAGTCAAACTTTGCTCAACTGTGCCCAATTCTTTGCAACCCCATGGAGTATAGACCACAGTCTACAGTGGCTTCTCTGTTCATGGAATTCTCCAGGCCAGAATACTCAAGCGGGTAGCTGTTCCCTTCTCTAGGGGATCTTCCTGACCCAGGGACTGAACTCAGTTCTCCCGCATTGCAGGTGTGGGAATACATTTGAATATGGGAGTGGAGATTGGGGTGGTGTGTGAAGAGGGGAAAGCAGGGATAGGGTTAGGCTGAACAACTTGTCTTCCTTTGAATCTAAGGTTGCTATTATTAAAAGCTTATAGAAAAATTAACCCAAGTATATGTTAATGATTGTAAGCAGATTGGACTCTATGATTTATTGTGGATAGTAAACTTTCTCAGGTGGACATTAGCAATATTGGATAAAGAAAATGTATGTATTCCCTTGAACTTTCTCATTTCATCATATATTTTAGTACTCCTGGGTATGGGTCAGATCTTCAAGTAGGAATGAAGGCTGAGACTGAGATCCCAATCCTTAAGTTTCCTACAATTTGACAGGATAGAAACACAAGGGACAGTCTAAGCCAGTAGACTTTGCAGGGGGCCTGAGGGGTGGTCACATATTTAGTCCTTTGAATTTCTGATAAGAGTTGTAGATCTTTTCCCCAAAACAGTTACTTACAATTTCTAAGGATGTGAATCCCATGAACCATCCAAGGTATCCACTGTGTTGGTCAGCTCAGGCTACTATCATAAAATATGTTAGAATGGGTGGCTTAAACAGCAAACATTTATTTCTCATAGTTTTGGAGGCTGGAAAGTTCAAGGTCAAGGTGCAGCAGATTAGGTGTCTGATAAAGGGCTTCTTCCTGTTTTGCAGATGACCACCATGTTTCTGTGTTCACATACTGGGAGGAGAAAGCTTTCTTGTGTTTCTTCTTGAAAGTGAAAGTGAAGTCGCTCAGTCGTGTCTGACTCTTTGTGACCCGTGGACTGTAGCCCACCAAGCTCCTCCATCCATGGGATTCTCCAGGCAAGAATACTGGAGTGGGTTGCCATTTCCTTCCTCCTTTCTCTTCTTAGAAGAACACTAATCCAATCATGAAGATTCCACTTTCATGACCTAATCTAATTCTAATGACTGTATCTCACACAGACTCCACCTCCAAGTACCATCACACTATGGATTAGAGCTGCAACATATGAATTTTTGCAGAAAGTGGAGAACTAAAGAGCCTCTTGATAAAAGTGAAGAGGAGAGTGAAAAAGTTGGCTTAAAACTCAACATTCAGAAAACTAAGATGATGGCATCCCATCCCATCCCATCACTTCATGGCAAACAGATGGGGAAACAATGGAAACAGTAAAAGACTTTATTTTCTTGGACTCCAAAATCACTGCAGATAGTGACTACAGCCATGAAATTAAAAGATGCTTGCTCCTTGGAAGAAAAACTAATACCAACCTAGACAGCATATTAAAAAGCAGACATTACTTTGCCAACAAAACTCAGTCTAGTCAAACCTCTGCTTTTTCCAGTAGTCATGTATGGATGTGAGAGTTGTACTATAAAGAAAGCTGAGCGCTGAAGAATTGATGCTTTTGAACTGTGGTGTTGGAGAAGACTCCTGAGGGTCCCTTGAACTGCAAGGAAATCCAACCAGTCCATCCTAAAGGAAATCAGTCCTAAATACTCTTTGGAAGGACTGATTTTGAAGCTGAAACTCCAATACTTTGGCCACCTGATGAGAAGAGCTGACTCATTGGAAAAGACCCTGATGTTGGGAAAGATTGAAGGTGGGAGGAGAAGGGGATGCCAGAGGATGAGATGGTTAGATGGCATCACCAACTAGATGGACATGAGTTTGAGTAAGCTCCGGGAGTTGGTGATGGACAGGGAAGCCTGACATGCTGAAGTCCATGGGGTCTCAAAGAGCTGGACACGACTGACCTACTGAACAGACTGATATGAATCTGGGGGCTTCCCTGGTAGCTCAGTTGGTAAAGAATCTGCCTGCAATGTAGGAGACCCTGATTTGATTCCTAGGTCAGGAAGATCCACTGGAGAAGGGATAGGTTACCCACTCCAGTATTCTTGGGCTTCCCTGGTGGCTCAGCTGGTAAAAAATCCACCTGCAATGGGGGAGTCCGGGCTTTGATCCTTGGGTTGGGAAGATCCCCTGGAGAAGGGAAAGTCTACACACTCCAGTATTCTATAGTCCATGGGGTTGCAAAGAGTCTGATACCACTGAGCGACTTTCACTTTCACTTTGGTCTTCCCAGGTGGCACTAATGGTAAAGAACCTGCCTGCCAATTCAGGAGACATAAAAGATGTGGGTTCAACCCCTGGGTTGGGAAGATTCCCTGGAGAAAGAAATGGCAACACACTCCAGTATTCTTACTTGGAAAATCCTATGGACAGAGGAGCCTGGAGGGCTACAGTCCATGGGATTGCAAAGAGTCAGATATGGCTGAAGCGACTGAGAACGCACATATGCACGCCTATGAATTTTGGAGGGACACAAACGTTTAGTCCATACCACAGAAATAGTCCCAAGATTGAGAATATCTGCTCTAGGAAAATTCCCCTTTTTATTACCCATTAGGGTTTGAGCCCCAGGTTCCAATCTTATCTCCTGTTCTGATGAACTAGGTGGGAGAGAAGAGCTATTGAAGACTTCTCAGCCCTATAGAGAAGTCTATATGTATCCTTCAAAATCCTACTCCGGGAGAAGGAAGCAACCCTAGGTGCCTGTATGAGATACAGCATCCCGATGAGATAAAGAGCAAGACGTGAGTGAATAACATGGAAGATAAGAATTTTGACATCACCTCCTTACATGGTCCTCACATCATGTTCTACATTGTGTCCTTAATTTCATCCTTGCTCTACATCAGAGCTTGTGTCCCTTGATAATGGAGTTAAGGTGGGAAAAGCATTAGCTCCCTAGCATGGGTTGGAGAAAGACTCTTGGTAAGCAGAGGATGCCTCCAACCAGATTCATTAATAAATTGAGGGCAGGTTCAGGGTCAACAAGAAGGAAGTGACCCTGGAGGACAGGAGGAAACATCTGGAAGACATGGACTTGAACTTGAGCAGCAGATCTTTCTCAATGGACAGCTCAAGTCTTTGAATTCTTTTTGTTTCAGAGTCTGGCATAGCTCAAATTGGTTAACCTTTAAGACATTATGTAAGTTAAGCATTTGTTTGGTGGTGTTGAGGGAAGAGATGAGGGCACATTCTCAAATTAAAAAAAAAAAGAGGAAGTGCTCTGTTTTCTTAGTGATTGCTTTGGTTTGTCGTATTTATACATAGTCCTCTTTTGCCTTACTTTGGCTTGGCTAGCTACTAGGAGTAGCTGAGTGAGTTTATTATCCCATCTCCTCGGTAATCAAGTTGAAGGACTCCTTTTTCATTCTAGCCCAGAGAAGAATATGCTGGTCCATATCATCTGCAGGAGACTCAGGCAGGGACCAAATCACTAACTGGCCCTGTCCTGACTTTGGGTGAAGCATGAACAAGACATATCAGGGTTGAAAACTTCTGATGGTCTTTGATGTCAAAAGGTGCTGTTTTTTCAACTACCAGGTATTATTTTTAATATAAATAAACAAGATATAATAGTGCCTATCATTATAAAATATCTCTTTAATTCATCCCAAGAGGGATTGTCAAGGAAAATGGTGATCTACATTTTGCTAAGTCTGATGATTTTTATTCAGCCCTCACATTACTTATCAGTAGTGCCTGGCACTGTTTATCATTACCATTTTCCTGAAATTTTTTTTGTACTCAACTTTGGGAACATTTCACTTGTCTCATTTTCTCCTATTTCATAGGTTGTTCCTTCTTTATTTCCTTTTTGGTTTCTCCTTATTTCCTCAGGTCAAAATACTTGGTATACTTGTCAAAAATATCGTACCCAGTCCCTACACCAAGAAATTCTCTTTCCATTGGTCTGAGTTGGAATCTAGGTATTTTTTTTTTAAGATGGTTAAGATGATGAATTTTACATTACATGCATCTTACCACAATTAAAGCAATTTTTTTTAAAAGAAGCTTTTTAGGTGATTCTTACTAGCAGTCAGGACAAAGCCTTCAGATTCATCTATTGACAGTACTCAAATTTATATCTCTAGCCTGTAACTCTCCATGAATTCTAGAATTGTCTTTCCCACTGACAGCTTGACTTCTCTCCTTGGATGTCAAATAGGTTTTTCAGACTTGACTGGACTGAAAGCAAATTTGTGGTTTTCCCATCCAATACCTGCTCATCCCCCGGTCCTCCCCCAAATCCCTGGAGTCGTTATTGACTCTTCTTCTCTTCTCACCTTCCCCACGCAAATGTCAGCAAATCTTGTTGGCTATGTTTTCAAAATATATTCAGAATCTGACAATCTTCCACCACTTTTGCTACTACTAATCTGACCAAATCACCATCATCTCCCACCTGGATTATTGCAGTAGCCACCTAATTGGTCTCTTTGCCTCTATCCTTGTCCTTAAGCAGTCTTTGTAAAACTTAACATGGACAATGTTATTCCTTTGTATCATATCTCTGACTGACTTCATATCTCATCCAGAAGAAAACTCACAGTCTTTAAAATATATCACCAAGCCTACACAATCTGGCCCTCAGCTTTTATCTGTCTCATCTCTGACGATGTGCTGCCTTCTCTCCACGCTGCTGTCACCCTGGCCACTCTGTCTTGTCCAGCATGCTCCCATCTCAGGGCCTTTGCTCTTCCTGCAGCCTCTGAGGCTTCAAGTGGTTAGCTTGTCCAAGGTCACACAACTAGTACATGGCCAAGCTGAGATTCCAACCCACCTCTGGTTTAAATTCAATGCCTTTACTACGGTATCATGTGGCCTTGCAAACAGTATTCATTCCATCATCCGGTAAACGCTGTTCTAGTTGCTGAGGACAGACTAGCAAACAAGACAAAGCGCCTAACTTTGTGGAGCTCACATTCTAACTGGGGGAGATAAAAAATAAATACATTCAACAGATAGTATGTAGTGAAAGTCAAAGGTGCTCAGTTCAGTTCAGCTCAGTTCAGTTGCTCAGTCTGTTGTTCCATGTCCAGTTCTAACTGTTGCTTCCTGATCTGCATATAGGTTTCTCAAGAGGCAGGTCAGGTGGTCTGGTATTCCCATCTCTTTCAGAATTTTCCACAGTTTATTGTGATCCACACAGTCAAAGGCTTTGGCATAGTCAATAAAGCAGAAATAGATGTTTTTCTGGAGCTCTCTTGCTTTTTCCATGATCCAGCAGATATTGGCAATTTGATCTCTGATTCCTCTGCCTTTTCTAAAACCAGCTTGCTCAGTTGTGTCTAGTTCTCTGTGACCCCATGGACTATAGAGTCCATGGAATTCTCCAGGCCAGAATACTGGAATGGGTAGCCTTTCCCTTCTCTAGGGGATCTTCCCAACCCAGGGACAAACCCAGGTTTCCCCACATTGAAGGCAGATTCTTCACCATCTGAGCCACAAGGGAAGCCCAAGAATACTGGACTGGGTAGCCTATCCCTTCTCCAGCGCATCTTCCTGACCCAGGAATTGAACCGGGGTCTCCTGCATTGCAGCTGGATTCTTTACCAACTGAGCTATCAGAGACACTGTCTATGTAAGAGTGTATTAGGTACATTAGTATGTAAAATGACATTAAATGCTGAGGAGAAAAGTAAAGCAAGGTGAGAGAGGAAATGCAGGCAAGCGTTGCTCTTGTATTAACCTGTTGGTAGTCAGGAAGGCCTCACAATAAAGCAACTTTTGAGCAGAGATCTGAGTGGAGAAGGAAGTGTAGGAATAAGCCATGGGGAGAGAAAAAGGGAGACTCAAGTTAGAGAGATGCCAAAGCAATTCACATTTCCTTTTAATTTACTTTCAATGTTCCTGTTAACATATTAAAATATTTCTGAGGAACTATGCTCACCTGTGTTTTGAGTATTTTTGGATTGGTATGAGTGGATTGCTCTTGTCCAGACATGTTTGTGATTAAGAAATTGGAACAAGATTGCAACTTTCAGTTTCACAAAGTCTCTCTGGCCTATAGAAACACACATCAAATGTGAATTCTAGAGTCAGATCACATGTGAAGAAAATCCTACCTTTACTATGCATACTGTTTGTATATATATATAAAAAGTGTTACTTGCTTAGTTGTGTCTGACTCTTTGCGACCCAATTGACTGTAGCCCATCAGGTTCCTCTATCTATGGAAATCTCCAGGCAAGAATACTGAAGTGGGTGGCCATTCCCTTCTCCAGAGGATCGTTTGAACCCAGGGATCAAACCCAGGTCTCCTGTTTGTATAACCTAGGACAATTTACTACCCTATTTTAAGCCCCAGTTCCCAAATCTGTAATGTGAGGGTGATTGTAGTAAGTGAGTTTTCAGCCAGTATACACCAATATGCTGTCTGTTTTGATTGGTTGGCCATATCACTTGTTAATTATTTTCAATATCATCCTTAGATAAAATTATTTACCTCGTAGGAGTCATTGTGATAAGGAAATAAAGTAAGCACTTATTATATTTATTATTATTGTATTTATCATTATTATTAGTATATAATTCACTAATAAACATCTCTGTTTATTCACTAATAAACATCTCTATTATTCATCTCTATAATATTCTTATAAACTTGGTTATCTTGGAAAAATGAAAGTGAAAGTGTCAGTCGCTCAGTTGTATGCAGCTCTTTGTGACTCCTCAGATTATAGCCTGCCAGGGTCCTCTGTCCATGGAATTCTCCAGGCAAGAGTAGCAGAGTTGGTTGCCATTCCCTTCTCCATTTTCTAGGAAAGGTTGGACTAAAAATCAGTTATTTCTTATAGAAGATTGTTTCATAGAAGCTGAGCATGAGTCAGATGTATGAACACTTGTCTCACATGGGTAGAAGTGGTATCAAAACCATTTACCAGATTGGGACTTAAACCCACGTTGAATTCAGTTCAGTCGCTCAGTTGTGTCTGATCTTTTCAACCCCATTGACTGCAGCATGCCAGGCTTCCCTGTCCATCACCAACTCCCAGAGTTTACTCACACTCATGTCCATTGAGCTGGTGATGCCATCCAGCCATCTCATCCTCTGTCGTCCCCTTCTCCTCCCTCCTTCAATCTTTCCCCGCATCAGGGTCTTTGCATCAGGTGGCCAAAGTATAGGAGTTTCAGCTTCAGCATCAGTCCTTCCAATGAATATTCAGAACTGATTTCCTTTAGGATAGACTAGTTGGATCTCCTTGCAATCCGAGGGACTCTCAAGAGCCTTCTCCAACACCATAGCTCAAAAGCATCAATTCTTCAGCACTCAGCTTTCTTTAGAGTCCAGTTCTCACATCCATACATGACTACTGGAAAAACCTTGACTAGATGGACTTTTGTTGGCAAAGAAATATCTCTGCTTTTTAATATGCTATCTAGGTTCATATTAGCTTTTCTTCCAAGGAGCAAGCGTCTTTTAATTTCATGGCTGCAGTCACCATCTGCAGTGATTTTGGAGCACCCCAAAATAAAGTCTGCCACTGTTTTCACAGTTTCCCCATCTGCTTGCCATGAAATGATGGGGCCAGATGCCATGATCTTCATTTTCTGAATGTTGAGCTTTAAACCAACTTTTTCACTCTCTTCTTTCACTTTCATCAAGAGGCTCTTTAGTTCTTTTTAGCTTTCTGCCATAAGTGTGGTGTCAACCACATATCTGAGGTTCTTAGTATTTCTCCCAGCAATCTTGATTCCAGCTTGTGCTTCATCCAGCCTAGCATTTCTCATGATGTTCTCTGCATATATGTTAAATAAGCAGGGTGACAATATACAGCCTTGATGTACTCCTTTTCCTTTTTGGAACCAGTCTGTTGTTCCATGTCCGGTTCTAACTGTTGCTTCCTGACCTGCATACAGATTTCTCAAGAGGCAGGTCAGGTGGCCTGGTATTCCCACTTCCTCAGAATTTTCCACAGTTTGTGGTGATCCACACAGTCAAAGGCTTTGGCATATCAATAAAGCAGAAATAGATGTTTTTCTGGAACTCTCTTACTTTTTCAATGATCCAGTGGATGTTGGCAATTTGATCTTTGGTTCCTCTGTCTTTTCTAAATCCAGCTTGAACATCTGGAAATTCATGGTTCATGTATTGTTGAAACCTGGCTTGGAGAGTTTTGAGAATTACTTTACTAGCATGTGAGATGTGTGCAATTGTGTGGTAGTTTGAACATTCTTTTACATTGCCTTTCTTTGGAATTGGAATGAAAACTGATCTTTTCCAGTCCTGTGGCCACTGCTGAGTTTTCCAAATTTGTTGGCATATTGAGTGCAGCACTTTCACAGCATCATCTTTCAGGATTTGAAATAGCTCAACTGGAATTCCAACTCACATCCACTAGCTTTGTTCGTAGTGATGCTTTCTAAGGCCCACTTGGCTTCACATTCCAGGATGTCTGGCTCTAGGTGAGTTATCACACCATAGGGGTGATAGGTGATTATCTGGGTTGTGAAGCTCTTTTTTGTACAGTTCTGTGTATTCTTGCCACCTCTTCTTAATGTCTTCTGCTTCTGTTTGGTCCATACCATTTTGTGCCCATCTTTGCATGAAATGTTCCTTTGGTATCACTAATTTTCTTGAAGAGATCTCTAGTCTTTCCCATTCTATTGCTTTTCTCTATTTCTTTGCACTGATCACTGAGGAAGGCTTTCTTATCTCTCGTTGCTATTCTTTGGACCTCTGCATTCAAACAGGTATATCTTTCCTTTTCTCCTTTGCTTTTTGCTTCTCTTCTTTTCACAGCTATTTGTAAGGCCTCCTCAGGCAGCCATTTTGTTTTTTTTTTGCATTTCTTTTTCTTGGGGATGGTCTTGATCCCTGCTTCCTTACAATGTCACGAACCTCCATTCATAGTTCATCAGGCACACTGTCTTTCAGATCTAGTCCTTAAAATCTATTTCTCACTTCCACTGTATAATCATAAGGGATTTGATTTAGGTCATACCTGAATGGTCTAGTGGTTTTCCCTACTTTCTTCAACTGAAGTCTGAATTTGGCAATAAGGAGTTCATGATCTGAGCCACAGTCAGCTCCCGGTCTTGTTTTTGCTGATTGTATAGAGCTTCTCTACCTTTGGCTGCAAAGAATATAATCAATCTGATTTCAGTGTTGACCATCTGGTGATGTCCATGTGTAGAGTCTTCTCTTGTGTTGTTGGAGGAGGGTGTTTCCTATGACCAGTGTGTTCTCTTGGCTATTAGCCTTTGCCCTACTTCATTCCATATTCCAAGGCCAAATTTGCCTGTTACTCCAGGTGTTTATTGAATTCCTACTTTTGCATTCCAGTCCTCTATAATGAAAAGGACCTTTTGGGGGGTGTTAGTTCTAGAAGGTCCTGTAGGTCTTCATAGAACCGTACAACTTCAGCTTCTTCAGCATTACTAGTTGGTGCATAGACTTGGATTACTGTGATATTAATTGGTTTACCTTGGAAATGAACAGAGATCATTCTGTTGTTTTTGAGATTGCATCCAAGTACTGCATTTCGGACTCTTGTTGACTATGATGGCTACTGCATTTTTTCTAAGGGATTCCTGCCCGCAGTAGATATAATGGTCATCTGAGTTAAATTCACCCATTCCGGTCCATCTTAGTTCGCTGATTCCTAGAATGTGGACGTTCATTCTTGCCATCTCCTGTATGACCACTTCCAATTTGCCTTGATTCATGGACCTAACATTCCAGGTTCCTATGCAATATTGCTTTTTATAGCATTGGACCTTGCTTCCATTACCAGTCACATCCCCAACTGGGTGTTGTTTTTGCTTTGGCTCCATCCCTTCATTCTTTCTGGAGTTATTTCTCTACTGATCTCCAGTAGCATACTGGGCACCTACTGACCTGGGGAGTGCATCTTTCAGTGTTCTATGTTTTTGCTTTTTCATGCTGTATATGGGGTTCTCAAGGCAAAAATACTGAAATCGTTTGCCATTCTCTTCTCCAGTGGACCACATTTTGTCTGATCTCTCCACCATGATCCATCCATCTTGGGTGGTCCTATATGACATGGCTCATAGTTTCATTGAGTTAGATGAAACTGTGGTCCATGTGATTAGATTGGTTAGTTTTCTGTGATTGTGGTTTGAACCTATGTGATTGTGAACCCGTGTGCTGGGACTCAACCCAGTTTGGGACTCAAATCCATGTGACTGGGACTCGAACCTAGCCAAAACCTTGCTTGGGACTCAAACTCATGTGGCTGGGGTTCAAACCCAGCCAAAACCCACGGTACCTGGTTTCAGGATCTAATGAAGCTCAGGTTCTTGATGTCTCATTCCAGAAAGAATTCAGTGAGAAACAAAGTGATAGATAAGAAGTTGATTTATTCAGATTCATAGAGAAGCACACTCCACAGACAGAGTGTGGGCCATTGCAGAGGGCAAGTGTTGTGCCAAAATTTGGCATGGTTAGTTTTTATAGGCTGGGTAAATTCATATGCTAATGAGTGGGAGGATTATTCCAACTATTTTTGGGAAGGGGCAGAGATATCCTGGATCTGCACCACTGCCCACTCCTTGGTCTTTTAACAGTCCCTTGGAACTGTCATTAGTCATGTACAGATGTGAGAGTTGGACTCTAAAGAAAGCTGAGTCCTGAAGAATTGATACTTTTGAACTGTGGTGTTGAAGAAGACTCTTGAGAGTCCCTCGGACTGCAAGGAGATCCAACCAGTCCACCCTAAAGGAAATCAGTTCTGAATATACATTGGGAGGACTGATGCTGAAGCTGAAACTCCAATACTTTGGCCACCGGATGTGAAGAACTCAGTCATTTGAAAAGACCCTGATAATGGGAATGATTGAGGGTAGGAGGAGAAGGGGATGACCAAGGATGAGATGGTTGGATGGCATCACCCACTCAATGGACATGAGTTTGAGTAAACTCTGGGAGCTGGTGATGGACAGGGAAGCCTGGAGTGCTGTAGTCCATGGGGTTGCAAAGAGTCAGGCATGACTAAGCAACTGAACTGAACTGGACTGGAACTGTCATGGCAACTCTGGGTGTGTCATTTCACTTACTGATTGAGAATCAAGTTCCATCTTGTCTGCCATCTTGGTCCCATTTGATTCTAATTGGTTTATGTTGTGTCCTTGGGCTATGTTATTCTTTCAAAAGTTGTGCCCTGCCCCTTTCCCTCCTGTTATAGTATGACTTCAGTCTTTGCCTAGATCCAAAGACAAACTGGGTCCAAACACTTGAAGAGCTCAGTGGCTGAGTGGCTGGATAAGGGTGAGGTCTTAATACAGTCTCTAAAAGCCTTTGGCTCCCTCTGCAGAGCTAGAGCAAGATGACTTCTCAGTCTTGAGGGACCCTGAGTGTGTGTCTTTTGCCAGCTCTGTACCTTCTCCCTGCTCCTGCCATCTCCCTCCTCAGCTCTGCTCAGTGGAGACTGGCTCGCAGCAGAGCATGTAACATCTTTCTGTCAAAGCTAGCCCTAGAGAGAAGGCTTGGTAAAGTCATTTGTGCTGAGATAATAATTAGTATCAACCTTTAAGAGTAATTGCCTTTTATCCCAGGAAAATTTCATTAAAAGGTGAAATTCCAGTATGAATTTTGAGGTTTTAGGTTGTAGATGGGGAACTCACTGAAGGGCAGTAGAGCTCCCTCTGTAATGTTAAAACAACAGTCTGCAAAAACTGCAGTTTATTGCAGTTCATCTAAAATATGAGATTTTAGGTGTATATAGGAACATAATTTAACATCATTTTAAGCAGAAGGAAAATAGCTGTCACCATCGAAACTGGTTTATTCTAGCTTTTTCGAAAGCTAGAGATTTAAAGTCAAACAGTAGAGCCAAAGAAGATAATCATCTTTTAGTCTTTCAGAAGATTTTAATCCCTTTTGGCTTTCCTCCAAGGATAGCTGAACAGGACATTAAGTGGCTGAAAAGCCCAAGTTTTCAATGTTTCATAACTGCAATCAGTCCTATGCATTAATTTTGAGGAAGCACTAAATTATAAAAAACTCTCATAGTAAGGCAAGCAGCTCTATGGATTTTTCATTTTCTTTTCTTCTTTTTTTTTTTTCTTTCTTTTGGTGGGAGGAGCTAAGAGATTTTGTTTTAGTTAATGTTTTTGTTTTTAAAACCATGAAAGAGAAAATGCTTCACTGGCCCACAGCAAACATTCCCATAAAATTCTCTTTGGCCATGACTAAGCACAACACATGTAGAGCCGAAAGGGGTTTTATGGCTTCCCCTTATTTCCCGTGCAGAGAAAAAAAATGAGCCTAGGATCAAAATAAAGTTGGAATGAAAACCATATTTCTACCTCATTGGTTGGGCTTCTACTCTGCCTCTTAATAATATCTACAATGGTTTGGTTTTATCAAAAAGGAAAAAGAAAAACACTCTTTCCCCTTGGGCTTCTAGAAGAGACAATATACATGTGGAATTCTGTGAGCTGAGCTGCTGTTGCTGCTTTGGTCAGGCACATTTACAAATTTCACTGATGTGATTAGTGGCTCCCAGGTAGCCTCCTGTGAGCCATAGGGTTGAGACAGTACTTCTGAAGGCAGGAACAGTGCCCTGTCCAGCAGGCTCTTGATTATGAGTGTTGATCACTTCTGGAGCAAGGTAATCCTGGCTGGCTGTCAGCTTCAACTCCAGCCCTGGGAACCCAGACCCACCAACTCCTTGTTATACTATCATGGCAATCCACTCTGCTGACTGGGCCAATAACCTTCCCAGAGAAATCAGATGAAATAGGGGCAATATTTTTTTTCTACCAAGGGTAACTGATCCATGCAGATGGGATTCAGGGCAGTAAGCCAGTGCTTTCTTAGAACTCTCAGTTTTTAATTTTAAGCAGGACTGACTGCCCTCTTGCCCTCCCTGAACCTCATTTTCCTACTCTAGACAAGGGAGGACAACTGATTACTTTATAGAATGAAGCATTTGTTTTCATGTAGGCACACATGTTCCATATTTTGAATAAAAATGTTACATTTAAATTTCATGGAGATTGGGGGGAAACTTTGTAAGTGTAAAAATAGTGTTGAGAAAATAAAAAATACCAATAGACTTCAGCTTGTAAGAATTTGATACTACTCTATGGTAAAAGATTATAAATAAAATCAAAAGTCAAATGACAAATTGGAAGATATTCATATTACATATAACAGGCAAGGATTAATATGCTTTACAAGAAAGGAATTTTTACACTGCAATAAGAAAAAATTCCCTAGTATCCCATTATAGAAGTGGGCAAACAAAGCAATCTTGCAAACCAGCTGAAAAACTGAAACTATCAGGTATTCTAGTAATTTAGACAGTGTTCTGTTGGCTCAAGAATACACAAGCCAATCAACCATTGGAACAGAAGAGAGAAACAGAACCACATAAGCATGGTCACCTGATTTACAACAAAGGCAACAAATAATGTAAGGCAGAGGGTAAAAGATGGTCTTTCAATTAAATAGTGCTGGGTGAATTGACTATTTGCATGGAATAAAATGTATCTGAACCTCTACCTCACATGATACACATGAAACAGCTCCAAATGAATTCCAGATCTAAACGTGAAAGGGGAAAAACAAACAAACAAACAAAAACATGCAGAGAAAAACATAGAAGAACATCTTCATGATCTTGGAATGGATAAAGATTATTTAAACAGTCACAAAAAGTATTAATCATTAAAGAAAATGATTGATAAACTGTACTAAAATTAAAACTTCCATTCACACAAAGATACCATTGAGAGTAAAAAAGGGAACCTAAAGAGTGGGAAAAGATATTTGCATGTATTTATCCACCTTACTAGGTAGGAAAAAAGAGCAAAAATTTGAACAGATACTTCATGAAAGAGTATATTAAATGGCTGAGAAACATATGAAAAGGCACTCAGTATCAGTCATCAGGAAAAATCAGATTAAAACCACAATGAGATAGTGTTACATACCTACCAGAATGAAAGTGAAAAACTGAAACTATCATACTCTAGTAATTAAGACACTGTTCGATTGGCTCAAGAATACACAAACCAATCAACCATTGGAACAGAAGAGAGAAACAGAACCACATAAGCAGAACCGACTCTTTGCAACCCCATAGAATTCTCCAGGCCAGAATACTGGAGAGGGTAGCCTTTCCCTTCTCCAGGGGATCGAACCCAGGTCTCCTGCACTGGAGGTGGATTCTTTACCAGTTGAGCACAAGGGAAGCCCAAGAATACTGGAGTGGGTAGCCTATCCCTTCTCGATCTTCCCAACTCAGGGATTGAACCCAGGTCTCCTGCATTGCAGGTGGATTCTTTACCAGCTGAGCACAAGGGAAGCCCAAGAATACTGGAGTACATAGCCTATCCCTTCTCTAGTAGATCTTCCCAACAGAGGAATCAAACCAGAGTCTCCTGCATTGCAGGCAGATTCTTTACCAACTGAGCTATCAGGGAAGCCCTACCAGAATGGCTACAGTTAAAAAGACCAACAATACTAAATATTGATAAGGATGTGAAACTGTCACTCTCACACCTTGCTGATGGGATATAAAATGGTTATGACCACTTTGAAAGCAATTTTGACACTATCTATTAAATATGTGTGTTCTCAGCAATTCTACACTAAATTCTTTCTCCAAAAGACATGACATAGCAGCAGTATTCATAATACCAAATGGGAAAATGCCCAAATACTCATCAATGGATAAATAAATTGTGGTACATTTACACAATGGAATTCTAACAGCAATAAGAAGAAAACAATCTGCAACCTTACGCAACAATATGAATGAATCTCATAAACATGTATTTATAGAAAAGAAACTAGACACAAAGAGTATACACCTTGTTATTCATTTATAGAAAGTACAAAAACAGGTTAGAATAATTTTTTGTTGTGCTAGTGAGAGTACAAATCACCCACTCTGAAAGATGTTTTGGCAAAATAGAAGAATAGAGCAAGAGTCAAAAAGTTTCATGCACTTTGACTTCTTGAACTCTATCCTAAGGAAAGAATTGTAGATGCCCATATCAATTTAGGGGCTTCTCTGGTGGTTCAGATGGTAAAGAATCTGCCTGCAATGTGGGACATCTGGGTTTTATCCCTGGGTTAGGAAGATCCTCTGTAGGAGGGCATGGCAACCCGCTCCAGTATTCTTGCCTGGAGAATCCCACAGACACAGGAGCCTGGCTGGCTACAGTCCATGGGGTCACAAAGAGTTGGACGCAACTGAGCAATTAAGCACATATGTCAATTTACATTAAAAGATATTCATGTTAGAGTTCTTGTACTAATAAAAAGCTGGAAACTGATAAATATCTCTAATAGAGAAGTAATTAAATAACTTTGGTATATATGCTTTGATGAACTATTATGCAGCCGCTGAAGATCATGTTTTTAAACCACATTTAATAATACTCAATACTCATGATTTAATGTAAGGCGGAAAGGAGTATGTCAAGGCTGTATATTGTCACCCTGCTTATTTAACTTATAAGCAGAGTGTATCATGCGAAATGCCAGGCTGGATGAAGCACAAGCTGAAATCAAGATTGCCCAGAGAAATATCAACAACCTCAGATATGCAGATGACACTACCCTAATGGCAGGAACCGGAGAGGAACTAAAGAGCCTCTTGATGAAGGTGAAAGACGGAGTGAAAAAGCTGGCTTAAAACTCAACATTCAAAAAACTAAGATCATGGCGTCTGGCCCCATTACTTCATGGCAAATAGATGGGGGGAAAATGGAAATAGTGACAGATTTTATTTTCTTGGGCTCCAAAATCACTGCAGATGGTGACTGCAGCCATGAAAATTAAAAGACACTTGCTCTTTGAAAGAAAAGCTATGACAAATGTAGACAGCATTTTAAAAAACAAAGACATTACTTTGCTGACAAAGGTCCGTATAGGTCAAAGCTATGGTTTTTCCAGTAGTCATGTATGGATGTGAGAGTTGGACTGTTAAGAAGGCTGAATGCCTTAAAATTGATGGTTTTGAACTGTGGTGTTGGAGAAGACTCTTGAGAGTCCCTTGGACTGCAGGGAGATCAAACCAGTCAATCCTAAAAAAGAAATCAACCTTGAATATTCATTGGAAGGACTGATGCTGAAAGAAAAGCTCCAATACTTTGGCCACCTGATGCAAAGAGTCGACTCACTGAAAAAGACCGTATGCTGGGAAAGATTGAGGGCAGGAGGAAAAGAAGATGACAGAGGATGAGATGGCTGGATGGCAACTCAATGGACATGAGTTTGAGCATATTCCAGGAGTTAGTGACGGACAGGAAAGTCTGGCGTGCTGCAGTCAGCGGGGTTGCAGAATCGGACATGACTGACTGATAATGAGCAAAAAAGTGTAGGATAAAATACCATGCAATACAGTCCCAATATTATTGCATATGTGTATGTGCGTGCTCAGTTGTGTCTGACTCTTTGTGACCTCATCAACTGTAGCCCTCCAGGCTCCTCTTTCCATGGCATTTTCCAGGTAAGGTTACTGGAGTGGGTTGTCATTTCCTATTTCAGGGGATCTTCCGGACCCAGGGGTTGAATCTAAGTCTCCTGTGTCTCCTGCATTAGCAGGCAAATTCTTGATCCCTAGTGCCACCTGTATACTCACGTACATATATATATACATACTTATGCAAAAGAAGGGGAAAAAATACCACAAGGTAAATAGAAGTCATTCCTACAAAGTGGAATTACAAGGCATTTATATTTTCTTCTTTAAATAATTTTTCCATGTTAGTACTTATGACTATGGTTCTGTCACAGCCTTGAACCTTCTCCTAAATAGGACTCGATATCCCTTTTGTTCCCTAGCATTCCATTAAGACCAAGTGTTGATTTTTACTCAAGATTTTATAAGAAAGAGGACAGTTTTACACTGTGCAGTTCATAGGCCTTTATATACTCCCTTTAAGTGTGCCTTGTGATGGCTAATTTTGTATGTCAACTTAACTGGGTCACGGGATGTCCAGATACCCAGTTAACATTATTTCTAGGTGTGTCTGTGAGGGAGTTTCCGGAAGAAATGAGCATTTGAATCCATAGCAGATTCCGTTTCCCAATTACACAATCTGTTGAGAGTCTGAATAGGACAAAAAAAGGGTGAAGGAAGTGAGACTTTGCCCTCTCTGCCTGACTACTTGGGCTTTCCAGGTGGTGCTAGTGGTAAAGAACATGGCTGTCAGTGCAGGAGACGTAAGCGACTTAGCAGCAGCAGTAGCCTGACTACTTGACTACTTGAGTTGGATAGCAGCAGTCTCCGGCCCTAGGATTGAAACTTACTCCATTGGCTCTCTGGTTCAGGTCTTGGAATTGTGGGTGTGTGTGTTCAGTTGCTTCAGTCGTGTCTGACTCTTTGCAACCCTATGGGCCATAGCCCGCCAGGCTCCTCTGTCCACAGGATTCTCCAGGCAAGAATAATACTGGAGTCAGCTGCCATGCCCTTCTCCAGGATCTTCCTGACCCAGGAATTGAACCCGGCTCTCTTGCACTGCAGGCAAATTCTTTACCAACTGAGCCAGCAGGGAAGCCCCGTTAGAACTGTACTAAAAGGTATACCATCTCTTCTCCCTGTTTTCAGGCCTTTTGACTTGGATTGGAACTATGTCACCAGCTTTCTGAGGTCTCCAAGCTTACAGATGGCAAATAGGACTTCTCAGCCTCCATGACTGTGTGAGGCAATTCCTCCTAAGTCTCTTTCTATATCTCCTATTGGTTCTGATTTTCTAGAGAACTATGGCTAATTTATACCTCATCTCTTCCTTCCCTCAAGCCAGATAAGTTTTCCTTTTTGTGGTTGTCCTTCCTTGGGTAGCACCTAGACAAGCTGGTATCTAAACAGGTTGGTTTCTGGCTTCCTCAATTCCAGGTCTTCCCCGTCTCAGGCCTCCAAATCTCTCTACCTTTCTGATGTAGGAAAAAATGCTTCTCCAAATATGCATACATCCACCACCCACTCACCAAAACCTCTAATAAAAATTCTTGTTAATTTTCAATTTTTCATATTACTTTCAGAGTAAAAAAAATTCTGAATTCTCATAGCAACTCAACAGAGTGAAATTTTTCTCTGGGCAGCAACAGTGTTAATGAAAATATGTAATATGTAAGACCAAGTCTGGTTAGTTAAAATTAACCTTTCGTCCAGAAATTCTTCAACTTAAAAACATCCACACATCAGGCACACATTTATTTGATCATTTGAATTATATGTGTAGTAGTTCCCCTTGGAGAGGGCAGAGATTGAAGAATTATTTGTATTTGCATTAGCTTTATGTAACATTGATTGATAACTAGATGAAACAGTTAATTCTGGACTCAGAAAATAGTGGCATGAACAAACTTAACAATTAGGTGACTTGAAACTCATTTGTGCTTAGTTTTTTATGAGCAGCATAATTTTCTACCTAAATTTAGTCATTCTGAACTAAAGCAGGATGGAGTTGTACCTTATTCATTTATCCATCCACTCAGGAAACTTGTATATCCTTCTTCTGTGCCATGTACTATTCTAGGAGCTATATAGAAATAAAAATGGTGCATGAGGTCTTTCTTTTATGAAGCGTATGGGGAAAAGAGAGTCTAACACGGGGTGTGAATGTATACAATATCGTCATACATATTTCTGTATTTTCTAAATCTTGCTGTCATGGGACTTACCATCCACTGTAGCAGTAGGTTTCAGCACTTCAGGAGATGGGTGGATATCTGCTTTAAACAAAATCATTGCTCAGTTATTTTTTTCTCCAGCAAAAAAGAAAAGAAAAGAAAAATTATGGTGAAAGCCTGGTGTTATGAAAAAAGACCTTCTAAATTACTTTACACATCAATGGCTAACCTGAAGAACTCAGACCATGCTATTTTTTACATAGTGCAAAGTATACTTCTATCCAAAAGTTGCTGCCCTAGGAGAAGAAGGCCAGAATACATCAGTGCCAATATGTGGAGGGGGTGGGGAGGCAAGGAGGAGGGGTGGTAGACACGAAGGCCAGGAGCTGGGAGCTTCAGCAGACCAGGACAGAATGAGGGATAGAATAAAGAGAGATCCAGAGGTGGGGAATATTAGGACCAAGAACACCTAGTTGTGGTGATGGAGTTCCAGTTACGGTCACCAGCATATCAACCACAATAGTCAAACAGGACTTGCTTTCCCTCCGTTGTCTCTAGCTAAGGGAACTATCTGATTCAGTCACTTTACAACCAAGGCCAGTGAGAAGTCAGAGGACATGATAAGGGTCAAAATAATGCCTCCACTGCCATGTGGTCATGTAAGTGATATTCCTCCTCCATAAGCCAGTTCACCATCTCAGAATGGAACAGAGTCACAGAGGGAAAAATATGAAATATTAGACATTTTATCCCTTAAAGACTAAACATTTGCCAAAAGAACTCTCGCTAGGAGAGATCTGGCTTCGAGGAACTTCCCTCTTCTAGACCTTATCCTGGAAAAGTGACCTTAGTTGTGTCCATTGTGCTCCAAATGTCCTATCACCTTTCCCAGGATATGCCCTTTACTCTCAAATTTCCTTTTTCCATCTGACCTCCATTCTTAAGCAAAATTCTCATTTTATTTTTGCCCTGATGTCAATCAACAGTCAAAAGGAAAAGTAGCCAACAAGTTAATCCAAAATTTTATGAATTCTACTAACAAAATACACACACACACACACACACACACACACACACACACACACACACCTGAAAGCTGGATCCTAGTCAAAACTTAATTGGAGCAAAACTAAAAATCATGTGGAAAGAAGTAACATAAAATTAAAAAAAAATCCTATGATGGAAGTATTCTAAATCTGGATTGTGGTGTTGGTTGCACAACTATATCAATTAACTAAAACTCATCTAATTTTGTGTTCTCTAATATGATAGCCACTAGGCACATGTGGCTATTTAAATTTATTAAAGTTGTATTATTCAGAGGAATAGAATTGAGTGTCAGAAATAAACCTATAAGTCTGCAGTTAATTAAGTGGTGCCAAGACCATTCAACAGGGAAAGATTTTTGTCAACAAATTGTTCTCAGATGACTGGATGGACACATGCAAAACAGTGAAGCTAGTTCCCTTCTTTACATCATACACAAATATTAACTCAAAATAAACCAAAAACCTAAGTGTAAGAGCTAAAACTATAAAACACTTAGAAAAAACCTTATGAGTAAATCTTCATAATCTTTGATTTAGCAATAGAATTTGAGATATGACATCAAAAGCACAAGTAACAAGGGAGTTTCCTGTTAGTCCAGTGGTTAGGACTCTGGACTTTCACTGCCAAGGGTCTGGGTTGGATCCCTGGTTAGGGAAATAAGATCTCACAAGCCACATGGCACAGCCAAAAAAATAGATAAATTTGGCATAAAAATAAAAAGTGTTTGTGAATCAAAGGACACCATCAAAAGTAAAAAAAAAAAATTTGCCAATCATATATTTGATAAGGGATGCGTTTGAACTGTGGTGTTGGAGAAGACTCTTGAGAGTCCCTTGGACTGCAAGGAGATCCAACCAGTCCATTTTGAAGGAGATCAGCCCTGGGATTTCTTTGGAAGGAATGATGCTAAAGCTGAAACTCCAGTACTTTGGCCACCTCATGCGAAGAGTTAACTCATTGGAAAAGACTTTGATGCTGGTACGGATTGGGGGCAGGAGGAGAAGGGGACGATAGAGGATGAGATGGCTGGATGGCATCACTGACTCGATGGACGTGAATCTGAGTGAACTCTGGGAGATGGTGATGGACAGGGAGGCCTGGCGTGCTGTGATTCATGGGGTTGCAAAGAATTGGACATGACTGAGCAACTGAACTGAACTGAACTGATCCAGAACTGGTAAAGAATTCTTGCAATTCAATAACAAGAAGACAAACAACCCAACTCCAAAATGGGCAAAGAACCAAATAGATATTTCTTCAAAGATGACATACAAATGGCCAATAAGCACATGAGAGATGCTCAACATCATTAGTCATCAGAGAAATGCAAATGAGGACTGCAGTAAGATGCTACTTCATACTCTTAGGATGGCTATAATTTAAAGAAAAGAAAAGGAAAAGTGTTGATGAGGATGGAGGGAAACTGGAAACTTTGCAGTATACATTGCTCATGGGAATGTAAAGTAGTAGAGTTGCAGTGAAAAACATGTTGGCAGTTTCTTAAAAAGTTAAACATAAGATTAGCACCAAGACAGCATATTAGAAAGCAGAGACATCACTTTGCCAACAAAGGTCCATATAGTCAAAGCTATGGGTTTTCCAGTAGTCACGTACGGATGTGAGTTGGACCATCAAGAAGGATCAGTGCTGAAGAATCAATGCTTTCAAATTTGCAGTGCTGTAGAAGACTCTTGAGAGTCCCTTGGACCGCGTGGAGATCAAACCAGTCGTCAATCCTAAAATAAGTCAACCCTGAATATTCATTGGAAGGAGTGATGCTCCAATACTTTGGCCACTTGATGTGAAGAGCCAACTCACTGTAAAAGATCCTGATTCTGGGAAAAATTGAGGGCAAGAGGAGAAGGGGGTGACAGAGAATGAGATGGTTGGATGGCATCACTGACTCAATGGACATGAGTTTGAGCAAACTCAGGGAGATAATGAAGGACAGGGAAGCCTGGTATGCTGCAGTTCATGGGTCACAAAGAGTCAGACATGACTTAGGGACTGAACAACAGCAGCAACAGAATTACCATGTCCGAGCAATTCCACTTCCAGATGTATACCCCAAAGAACTGAAGATAGATCTTCAAACAAAAGTTGGTATGAGTTTTCACACCAGCACTATTTATCTTTAATACCTTTAACCAAAAGGGAAGAGCAACCCAAATGTCCATCAACCGATGAATAGATAAACAAACTGTGGTGTATCTATAAAAGAGCTTCCCTGGTGGCTCAGACGATAAAGAATCTGCCTGCAATGCAAGAGACCTGAGTTTGATCCTTGGGTCAGGAAGATCCCCTGGAGAAGGGAATGACAACCTATTCTAGTATTCTTGCCTGGAGAATTCCATGGACAGAGGATCTTGGTGGGCTACCATCTATGGAGTTGCAAAAAAGAATGGCATACTTGCACAAGCTACTTACTACATGGATAAACCGCAAAAACATTATGCTAAGTTAAAGAAATCAGATAACAAAGATCTACATATTACAGCATTCCATTTATATGAGATATCCAGAATAGGCAAAGCCAAAGAAACAGAAAGCAGATTACAGATTGCCAAGGGGTGGGGGAAGGGGATGTGGGAAGTTACTGCTCGACGGGTATGGAGTTTCCTTTTTGGGTGATGAAATGTTTTGAAATTTGATAGAGATGGTTGTGTAACACTGTAAAGGTAATAAATGCCAGTGAATTATACACTTTAAAATGGCAAAATGGAAAAATTTACATAACATAATTTTCTAGATTACACTAGCCATATTTGGGGTAGTTAGTGCCACTGATTGGATTTTGCATATTGTAGGGTATTTCTACCATGTACAAATTCTATTGGAAGTACTGATACAAATGTACACTTATAATGGGCAAGTTTGTTATATGTAAAAAGATATTTCAAAGGCAAATATATTTTTTAACCATTAAAAAATTTGAAGTATAGTTAATTTGCAATGTTATATTAGTTTCAGATGTACACCAAAATGATTCAATTATATATGTGATTGAATATATATATATTCTTTTTCAGATTCCTTTCCATTAAATCTTATTATAAGAATTGAATGTAGTTCCCTGTGCTCTAGAGTAGATCCTTGTTGCTTATCTATATTATATATACTAGTGTGTCTATGTTAATCCTAAAGTTCTAATTTATATATTACATAATATAGTATATAGATACACACATATATATATATGTATGCATATACACAGGCTTCCCTAGTGGCTCAGTGGTAAAGAATCTGCCTGCAATGCAGGAGACATGGGTTTGATTCCTGGGTCGGGAAGATCCCCTGAGGAAGGCATGGCAACCCTCTCCAGTACTCTTGCCTAGAGAATCCCATTGACAGAAGAGCCTGCCAAGCTGCAGTCCATAGTGTCACACAGAGTCGGACACGATTGAAGAAAATAAGCAGCAGCAGCGGTATACATATACATATGACATCTTTCTTCATTCATCTGTTGATGGATACTTAGGTTGCTTCCATATCTTGGCTATTGTACATAGTGCTGCTATGAATGTTGGGGTGCATATATCTTTTCAAATTAGACTGTCCTCCAGATATAGTGAGATTGTAGGTGCTGTGCTTATTCGCTCAATCATGTCCGACTCTTTGTGACCCCATGGAATGTAGCCCGCAAGGCTCCTCTGTCCGCGGGGTTGCTCCAGGCGAGAATACTGGAGTGCATTGCCAAGCCCTCCTCCAGGGGATTGTAGGATCATATGATAACTCTATTTTTAGTTTTTTAAGAAACCTCCATACCGTTCCCCATAGTGGCTGCACCAATTTAAATTCCCACCAACTATGTAGATGAATTCCTTTTCTCCACACCCTCTCCAGCATTATTTATTTATAGACTTTATAATAATGGCCATTCTGACTGGTGTGAGTCATGTCTCATTGCAGTTTTGATTCACATTTCTCTAATAATTAGATATGTTGAGTATCTTTTCATGTGCCTGCTGGCCATTGGTATGTCTACTTTGGAGATCCAATGGAAAATATTGATCTTTTCAAAGAACCAGCTTTTGGTTTCACTGATTTTGTTTACTATTTTCCTGTCTTCAATTTCATTGATTTCTGCCCTAATATAGTCTGCTTGCTTTAGGTTTATATTATTTTTCTTTCTCTGTCCTAAATTGGAGGCTTAGTCTATTATCGTTAAATCTTTCTCCATTTCTAAAATATGAATTCAATGCTATAAATTTCTCTCTCACCATTGCTCTCAGAGAAGGGAATGGCAATCCACTCCAGTGTTCTTGCCTGGAGAATTCCATGGACAGAGAAGCCTGGTGGGTTACCATTTGTGGGTCACAAAGAGTCAGACACACTGAGCGACTAACACACAGACACACACCAATACTTTCACTGCATTCCACAGATTTTGTTAAGTTATATTTTCTTTAGTTCAAAATATTTAAGGATTTTTAGAGATATTCTTTGATGTGTTATTTAGAAGTATGTGGTTTAATTTCCAAATATTTTGAGATTTCCATTTATTTTTCTGTTATTGATTTTTGGCTTAATTCCATTGTGGTGTGAGAGAATACTTTGTGGGATTTCTATTCTTTTAAATTTGTTAATGTGTGTTTTATGGCACTGAATGTGGGCTATCCCATGAAAGCTTGAGAAGAATGTGTATTCTGCTGTTTTTGGATGAAGAATTCTATAACTGTCAGTTAATTCCAGTTGATTAATAATGCTGTTCATTCAACTATATCCTTACTGATTTTCTGTCTATTGGATTTGTCAGTTACTAATAGAGAGTGTTCATATCTTTAACTATAATAATGGCCTCCTCTACTTCTCCTTGCATTCTATCAGTTTTTGCTTCATATATCTTGTTGCTCTGTTGTTAAGCAGATACACATTCAGGATTGTTGTTTCCTTGGAGACTTGACCCCTTTATCATTAATAATTCTCCTTGCTATTATTGATATTTATAAAAGAATATTATTGTTAATATTGGTGATAACACCATGTTAATTTTCCTCTTTCTGAAGTCAGCTTTGTCTGAAATTAATACAGCTACTCCAGTATTCTTTAAGTTAGTGTTACCATGATATTTATGTCTCTGAAAGTGAAAGTGTAAGTCAATCAGTCATGTCCAACTCTTTGCAACTCCATGGATTATTCAGTCCATGGAATTCTCCAGGCCAGAATACTGGAGTGGGTAGCTGTTCCCTTCTCCAGGGGATCTTCCAACCCAGGGATTGAACCCAGGTCTCCTCCATTGCAGGTGGATTCTTTACCAGTTGAGCCACAAGGGAAGCCCATGTGTGTCTCTACCTCTTTACTTTCAATCTGTATGTATCTTTACATTTTAAGTAGGCTTCTTAAAAGCAACATGGTTTTTATTCACTGTCTCAATTTCTGTCTTTTAATTGGTGTGTTTAGACCTTTCACATTTGAAATGATTATTGATATAATTGATTCATATCTATTGTATTTGCAAGTGTTTTCTAGTCATTGTGTTGTTCCTTGTTTCTTGTCTTCCCCTTTTTCTGCCTTGTCTGTTTTTTTTTTTCCTAATTAAACAATCATTTTATTGCCTGAGTTCATAGACAAATATGTGCAACCAGAGCAGGGGCTGTGGATGACTAGTATTTCCAAATTGGTTGGGGGTGGGGTGAGGGAGGGACGGTTTTGGTCTCACAATATTGCGGAAACCTGTGAATGCAGTTCTCAATCAGAATCAAAAGGAATTTAGCATCTTTATCCTTTCTATTCTTCTGAAGATACTCTCGAACAGCAACAAGTTTCTTAATTCAATGATAGAGATCCTCAGGAAGATCAGGAGGAAGTCCTTTGAACTCTAGAATTCTCAAGATTTTATTGCCTGTCACAGAACAATGCCATGTGAGCGTCTCAGGATCACTCTGAGGCAGGCTTTTCTTGGCCAGTTTGTAGCTCTGCTTCTTCATGTCATCAGATGTCAATTTCAGCCAGGTGGAATGACTGCAGTGGTAAGGCAGAGCCAACTGGGACAGACCCTTCCAGGGGCCTGTGTGAGACACCCAAGGGTGGCAGTCTTCTCTTATTCACACAAGAGAAAAAGGGTGGGAGCGCAGGAAGCCACCCTGCACACAGGAAGTGAAGTGACCTCACATCGCCCTGCTTCCTCCCATCCTGCCTTCTCTGTTTTTAATTGAGCGTTTTATATTATTCCATTTTCTCTTGGCCCATTGACTATACTTCTTTACAACTAATGTAAGTCTGTTTATACTGCTTCATAGGTAGCACATGTACCTTATAACAGAGGATTCCCAATTTCCCTTCTTGTCCCTTATAACATTGCTGTCATTCATTTCACTTATTCATAAGCTATAATCAACCAATACATTATTGCTATTGTTATTTTTGGACAAGCAGTTATCTATTAAATCAATTAAGAATAACAAAAATACAAAGTTTTATTTTACTTTCATTAGTTTCTTCTCTCTAATATTCTTCTTTCTTCAGATGTCAACTGAGTTTCTAATATGTATTTTCTACAGGTCTAGATATACGATCTGGAGAAGGCAATGGCACCCCATTCCAGTACTCTTGCCTGGAAAATCCCATGGATGGAAGAACCTGGTAGGCTGTAGTCCATGAGGTTGCTAAGAGTTGGACATGATTGAGTGACTTCACTTTCAGTTTTCACTTTCATGCATTGGAGAAGGAAATGGCAACCCACTCCAGTGTTCTTGCCTGGAGAATCCCAGGGACGGGAGAGTCTGGTGGGCTGCTAGACGTCTATGGGGTCGCACAGAGTCAGACATGACTGAAGGGACTTAGCAGCAGCAGCAGCAGCAGATATATGATCTATACATTCTTCTCTTGGAAGAGTCTCTTTTACCATTTCTCATGAGGGCAGGATAACTGGTGACAAGTTCCTTTGCTTTTATTTGCTTGAAAAAGTCTTTATTTCTCCTTTACTTTTGAAAGATAATTTAACTGGATCCAGTTATCTAGTTTGGTAGCTTTTTTTGTTCAACACTAAATATTTCACTCTAATCTCTTCTTGCTTGCATGGTTTCTAAAGAGAAGTCTGATGTAATTCATATCTTTGTTCCCTGTAATTAAGGTGGTTTTTTCCCCTCTGGCTTCTTTCAGAAATTTTTCTTCTAAAGGCAAGTATCAGATAGATTTGTCTAAACAAAAATAATAAAATTTTGGGAATTCCCCGGTGTTCCAGTGGTTAGGACTTGATGCTTTCACTGCCAGGGTGCAGTTTTGATCACTGGTCAGGGAACTAAGATCCCAAAAGCTGCCCAACAGTGCCACAAATGATAATAATAATAGAAAAATTTTGTATGATCAAGAAAGACAAAGCAAAGTGAAGGCCAAAAACAATGATAAACACAAAGGACAGGCCTTTTCACAAAGATGGCACCAAAGATAAAGAAGGAAGCCCCTGACTCTCCCGAAGCTGGAGCCAAAGCAAAGGCTCTGAGACCAAGAAAGCAATGTTGAAAGGTGTCGACAGCCAGAAACAAAAAAGGAAGATCCAGACGTCACCCACCTTCCGATGGCTCAAAACACTGTGGTTCAGGAGGCAGCCAAACATCCTCTGAAGAATGCCCCTAGGAGAAAGAAGTTTGACCACTATACCATCATCAAGTTCCTGCTCACCACAGAGTCAGCCATGAAGAAAACAGAGGACAGAAACATACTGGTGTTCACCGTGGCTGTCAAGGCCAGCAAGCACCAAACTAAACAGGTTGTGAAGAAGCTCTGTGACGCTGACATGGCTAAAGACAACACCCTGATCAGGTCTGATGGAGAGAAGACATAGGTTCAACTGACTCCTGACTATGATGCTTTGAATGTTGCCAACAAAACTGGGATCATCCAAACTGAGTCCAGCTGACTAATTCTAAATGTAAAAGTTTTCACTATGTTTAAAAAAAAACTCGCAGAGGACAGAGGTCTGGCAGAATGGAAGGCCAAGGGGCAAGGAAGGTCCAAGGAGCTTCCAGGACACTGGGCACTGCTGGGCTGGGGCTGGTGGGACCGTGAAGTGCTATGGGCTATTCTGATAACCATGACGCTTGATGATGTGTGACCTTCTATTTTTCAGAGCGAGAGAGAAGATCCTGGAGAAGTGGCAGTAGGAAATGAATCAGCAAATAATGAAACTCCATTATGAGATCTGTGATTTTCTGGGTTGTTTTTTTCCAAGCCATATTTGATAACCTGGATGGAACAAGAGAGAATGTTGTTAATCAGAGACCAGGGGGAAAACTAGAAAACAAAAGAGAAAGAGAGAGAGAGAGAAAGGACAAACTGGAGGAACACTTGCAATGGTGTACAAACAGTTAATAGTCTTAACAGATAAAGACCTCTTATTAATAAATAAGGGCTTCCCTGGTGGCTCAGATGGTAAAGAATCTGCTTGCAATGTGGAAGACCCATGTTCTATCCCTGGATCAGGAAGATCCCCTGGAGAAGGAATTGGCAACCCATTCCAGTATTCTTTCCTGGAGAATCCCATGGACAGAGGAGCCTGGCAGGCTATATTCAAAGGGATCATAAAGAGTCAGACATGACTGAGCTTAATAAATAAGATAAAGCTAAATGTTGTGAAAGAAAAATAGACAAAGAACATAAAAAGGAAACTCACAAAAAGAAGAAATTAAAGTAGCAAATAAACATAAGTAACAAAAAAAATCTTTGGTAGCTGAAAATGAAATTAATTCAAGAAGGAGACATATTTTTAACCTTCAGATTAGCAAAGATTTGAAAATGTTTGTTGCATACAGAAAAAGGACACTGTCATAATCAGTTGATGACATGTACATTGTTATATTTCTGAAGGGTAATTTAGCAAATTTTACTGAATTCCTCCCAAGCATCCACTTCTTTTGATTCAGCAATTTTACTTCTAGGAATTCATCCTCAGGAAATAATTGAACAAATATACAAAGATGTAATGTATAAAGCTGTTTGTCATGATCATGTTTGTAATAGTAAAAAGTTAACAACAGCCTGACTTTTCAAAAAGTGTTCTTTAAAGGTGATTTTAAAAGTCAAAGAATGAGAAATCAGAGCCAAGAGGGAAAAAATAGTTTGAAACAGGCAAACAAATGGCTGCGACCCAAAAGTCTACAAGCAATAAATGCTGGAGAGGGTGTGGAGAAAAGGGAACCCTCTTACACTGTTGGTGGGAATGCAAACTAGTACAGCCACTATGGAGAACAGTGTGGAGATTCCTTAAAAAACTACATAGAACTGCCTTATGACCCAGCAATCCCACTGCTGGGCATACACACCAAGGAAACCAGAATTGAAAGAGACACGTGTACCCCAATGTTCATCGCAACACTGTTTATGATAGTCAGGACATGGAAGCAACCTAGATGTCCATCAGCAGATGAATGGATAAGAAAGCTGTGGTACATATACACAATGGAGTATTACTCAGCCATTGAAAAGAATACATTTGAATCAGTTCTAATGAGGTGGATGAAACTGGAGCCGATTATACAGAGTGAAGAAAGCCAGAAAGAAAAACACCAATACAGTATATTAACGCATATATATGGAATTTAAAAAGATGGTAATGATAACCCTATATGCAAGACAGCAAAAGAGACACATATGTAAAAAACAGACTTATGGACTCTGTGGGGGAGGGAGAGGGTGGGATGATGTGGGAGAATGGCATTGAAACATGTATACTATCATGTAAGAAACGAATCGCTAGTCTAGGTTCAATACAGGATACAGGATGCTTGGGGCTGGTGCACTGGGATGACCCAGAGAGATGATATGGGGAGGGTGATGAGAGGGGGGTTCAGGGTTGGGAACTCATGTACATCTGTGGTGGATTCATGTCAATGTATGGCAAAACCAATACAGTATTGTAAAGTAAAAAAATAAAATTAAAAAAAAAGAAATAGGCAAACAATCCTTATCATAAGACTCATCTTCCTAAGTGACAGTGCTCTCTACAGCTGGAGAATGGAAAGGGCAGAGTACAATGTGACATCCTGTACATCCTGACACCCTCACCTCTGTGAAGACCCAGAGATTTGCACTCCTGACAGAATGGTGCCTGGCTCCTTGGTTTCACAAACACACATTACCCTCTCCCTTTCTTTAAATGGCATTACCTATTGTTCCCTTTGATAACTAGAAATGTAGATCCTTTATTCAGAAACAGCTAGTTGAGACAATGGGAGAATGTCTCCAAGTCCATCAGTCTGGCAGAATGTTGCTTCTCTGGGGATGGGAGTTGGGGAAGGGAACTCAGAGAGTAGAGTATAAGGTTGGTGCAAAAGTAATTGTGGTTTTACGTTGTTGAACCTTGCTATTTGGTATTGGAATATGTTCTTAAATAAATGTGGCTATGTTATACATCATTTTAATGTGCATTTCTCATTTTATGTTTCTTGCTAATGACATTACTTTCTGTTTATTTTATATGTATTTTAGACTAGGGAAATAATGTTAGACAAAAAGCAAATTTGAGTGATTTTCTTATTCAAGTTCAAAATGGGACATAAAACAGTGGAGGCAAATTGCAACATCAGCAATGTACTTGGCCCAGGAACTTCTAATGAACATATAGTACAGTGGTGGTTCAAGAAGTTCTGCAAAGCAGATGAGAGCCTTGAAGATAAGGAGCACAGTGGCCGGGCATCCAAGTTGACAACGACCAGTTAAGAGGATCATCTGAAGTGATCCTCTTGACTGCAAGAGAAGTTGCTAAAGAACTCAGTGTCAACCATTCTATGGTCATTTGGCATTTGAAAGGTGAAAAAGCTCAACAGATGGGTGCCTTATGAACTGACTGCAAATTTAAAACTGTCATTTTCAAGTATCATCTTCTCTTATTCTATGCAACAACAACAAACCATTTCTTGATCAGATTGTGACATGCGACGAAAAGTGGATTTTATTTGACAGCTCAGTTGTTGGACTGATAAGAAGCTCCAAAGCACTTCCCAAAGCCAAACTTGCACCCAGAAGTGGTCATGGTCCCTGTTTGGCGGGTTGCTGCCAGTCTGTTCCACTACAGCTTTCTGAATCCTGGCAAAATCTTGACATCTGAGAAAGTATGCTCAGCAAATTGATGAGATGCACCAAAAAATGCAATGACTGCAGCCTGCATTGGTCAACAGAATGGGCCCAGTTCTTCTCCACGACAATGTCTGACCACATTAAACAACCAACACTTCCAAAGTTGAACAAACTGGACTATGAAGTTTTGCCTCATCTGCCATATTCACCTGACTTCTCAGCAACCAACTACCACTTCTTCAAGTATCTCTACAACTTTTTTCAGGGAAAATGCTTTCACAACCATCAGGAGGCAGAAAATACCTTTTAAGGGTTCACTGAATCCTGAAACATGGATTTTTTTTATGCTACAGAATAAACAAACATTTCTCATTGGCAAAAATGTGTTCATTGTAATGGTTCCTATTTTGATTAATAAAGATGTATTTGAGCCTAGATATAATGATTTAAAATTCACAGTCCAAAACTGCAATTACTTTTCATCAACCTCTAGGTACTCAATAAATCCTTGGATGCAGCCAAGGCAGCCAAGTTTAGACCTCAGAAAGCCCTGTTCCATCCTGGCCCCCTTTAGTGGAAATGACTACCTACAAAAACAGGGGACAGAAATTCAGGCCAAAGCCTATCTACTTGGAATATCCCCATATCACTTCTCATTTTGTACTGACTCCACTACTCATGGCCATCACATACCCAAATCCTCTGACCTTCATCCATCTGCAGACTTTGGCTCCTGCAGACTTTGGCTTCATCAGTTGTTCATGGCTATGAAGACTCTTTTCAGGTAAGCCACTCCAGCCTGCCTGGACTATTTGACCTCCTGTGTCACTCCTGTGTTTCTCCCCAATGTTTGTGGGTCCATATACCCCATCTCAACATCTCTTCCACTTCAGGAGAGAGGGATCAGAAACAAAGGGATACATTTACTAGATCAAAGAATGTTAGAAGGGATGGTGTTCATCATTTAGCAAAATCAATCTTATTTAAAGTGAAAGGACTTGCTCACAGCTAATTCCAATGTAATATGATACCTGGGTGGCAGGGTGGTGCTTTTATTTTTAACTTATTAAAATATTTTTAAAGCAATTCCTAAGGTTCCATGGATGTGAGAGTTGGACCATGAAGAAGGCTGAATGCTGAAGAATTGATAGTTTTGAGCTGTGGTGTTGGAGAAGACTCTTGAGAGTCCCTTGGACTGCAAGGAGATCACACCAGTCAATCCTAAAGGAAATCAATCCTTTGATTTGCATTGGAAAGACTGATGCTGAGGTTGAAGCTCCAATACTTTGACCACCTGATGTGAAGAGTTGACTCATTAGAAAAGACCTTGATGTTGAGAAAGATTGAAGGCAGGAGGAGAAGGGGATGACAGAGGAGGAGATGATTGGATGGCATCACTGACTCAATGGATATGAGTTTGAGCAAGCTCTGGGAGATGGTGCTGGACAGGGAAGCCTAGCGTAATGCAGTCCATTGGGTCACAAAGAGTTGGACATGACTGAGTGACTGAAGAAACAAAAGATTCCATAGGAAAGGTGACATTCTATTTGATTTATAATCATACCCACGTATGCTGCTGCTGCTGCTGCTAAGTCGCTTCAGTCGTGTCCGACTCTGTGCGACCCCATAGATGGCAGCCCACCAGGCTCCCCCGTCCCTGGGATTCTCCAGGCAAGAACACTGGAGTGGGTTGCCATCTCCCTCTCCAATGCATGAAAGTGAAAAATGAAAGTGAAGCCGCTCAGTCGTATCCGACTCTTAGCGACCCCATGGACTGCAGCCTACCAGGCTCCTCTGTCCATGGGATTTTCCAGGCAAGAGCACTGGAGTGATACCCATGTATGCTTCACCCTAAATGGAAATGGACCAAAGGTCTAGTTTAGGTCTTTATTCCTCTTATAAGGAGCATGGAAATGTCCCATTTCTTTTGCAAAGCAGTTACATGCTTTTTTTTTTAACTCTCTTTTTGGGGAGAATGAAGAAAGTGTAGTGGGGTCCCAGCCTGGAAGCTGATGTCCAGGGTGGCCAGGAACAGAGAGAGGTATATTGAAAGCACAAAAACTATTTCTGAGACAATGGTCAGGATCCAGCCAGCAGGGTCCACTTGCAGTCAGAGAACATAGCAAGACCTGATGACACAGTTGAATGTCTCACAGAGCCCAATATTGTAGACAGTTATCTAGAGGCTTTGGACAGTGAAAATATTCTTCAGCATTCTTCTTCCTGGTACTGTCCTAGCCACAGTGCTCTAGCGTGGTGTAGGCACAAGTGGCCCCATCATTCTAAAGCATTGAATACCTCACCGTTCTGACTCAACTGTGGAAAGTCTGCCCCACTATTTTTCCTGAAATCAGCTTTCCTAAATGGCTGTACCACTAGTGTTGCTGCTGCTGCTAAGTCACTTCAGTCGCGTCCGACTCTGTGTGACCCCATAGACGGCAGCCCACCAGGCTTCCCCGTCCCTGGGATTCTCCAGGCAAGAACACTGGAGTGGGCTGTCATTTCCTTACTTGGATCCATTTTGATGTTCTCTTTTTCATTCACTCATTCAATTAATATCAATATTATTGAGCCCTTACTATATCAGGTACACTCTGTAAGGTTCTGAAATACATCGCAGTCAGTAAAACAGGCTGATATTTACCTCATGGGATGTACAGTCCCACACTCACTAAACCATATGGGTTCCACCTTCGTGTGTGTGCATGCTCAGTTGTATCTGATTCTTTGCGACCCCATGGACTGTAGCCCGCCAGGCTCCTCTGTCTGTGGACTTTTCCAGGCAAGAATACTGGAGTGGGTTGCCACTTCCTTCTCCAGAGGATCATCCCTATCTTGAGATTGAACCCATGTCTCTTCTGTTTCCTGCATTTGCAGGAGGATGTTTTTACTTCTGTGCAACGTGGGAAGACCCCAATTATGGTCATATTGATTTTTTTCCTATAATATTCCAGTTCAGTGCTCCAGTATTCTGTATCAGAACTTTTCCAGAAACCTCCTATCTGTCTCCTTGTTTGCATTGTTTCCTGCACCCTAATCTATCCTACGATCACTCACCTAGAGCCAGACACCTGGAATGCGAAGTCAAGTGGGTCTTAGGAAGCATCACTATGAACAAAGCTAGTGGAGGATATGGAATTCCAGTTGAGTTATTTCAAATCCTAAAAGATGATGCCTGTGAAAGTGCTACACTCAATATGCCAGCAAATTTGGAAAACTCAGCAGTGGCTACAGGACTGGAAAAGGTCAGTTTTCATTCCAATCCCAAAGAAAGGCAATGTCAAAGAATGCTCAAACTACCACACAATTGTACTCATCTCACACACTAGTAAAGTAATGCTCAAAATTCTCCAAGCCAGGCTTCAGCAATACGTGAACCGTGAACTCCCTGATGTTCAAGCTGGTTTTAGAAAAGGCAGAGGAACCAGAGATCAAATTGCCAACAACCACTGGATCATCAAAAAAGCAAGAGAGTTCCAGAAAAAATCTATTTCTGCTTTATTGACTATGCCAAAGCCTTTGACTGTATGAATCACCACAAACTGGAAAATTCTGGAAGAGATGGGAATACCAGATCATCTGACCTGCCTTTTGAGAAATCTGTATGCAGATCAGGAAGCAACAGTTAGAACTGGACATGGAGCAACAGACTAGTTCCAAATAGGGAAAGGAGTACGTCAAGGCTGTATGTTGTCACTCTGCTTATTTAACTTATATGCAGAGTACATCATGAGAAATGCTGGGCTGGAAGAAGCACAAGCTGGAATCAAGATTGCTGGGAGAAATATCAATAATCTCAGATATGCAGATGACACCACCCTTACAGCAGAAAGCTAAGAAGAACTAAAAAGCCTCTTGATGAAAGTGAAAGAAGAGAGTGAAAAAGTTGGTTTAAAGCTCAACATTCAGAAAACTGAGATCATGGTATCCAGTCCCATCACTTCATGGCAAATAGATGGGGAAACAGTGGAAACAGTGACAGACTTTGTTTTTGGAGGCTCCAAAATCACTGTAGAAGGTGACTGCAGCCATGAAATTAAAAGACACTTACTCCTTGGAAGAAAAGTTATGACCAACCTAGATAGCATATTAAAAAGCAGAGACATTACCAACAAAGGTCCATCTAGTCAAAGCTACAGTTTTTCCAGTAGTCATGTATGGATGTGAGAGTTGGACTATAAAGAAAGTTGAGTGCTGAAGAATTGATGCTTTTGTACTGTGGTGTTTGAGAAGACTCTTGAGGGTCCCTTGGATGCAGGGAGATCCAACCAGTCCATTCTAAAGAAATCAGTCCTGAATATTCATTGGAAGGATTGATGCTGAGGCTGAAACTCCAATACTTTGGCCATCTGATGTGAAGAACTGACTCATTGGAAAAGATCCTAATGCTGGGAAAGATTGAAGGTGGGAGGAGGAGACAACAGAGGATGAGATAGCTGGATGGCATCACTGACTCAATGGACATGAGTTTGAGTAAACCCCGGGAGTTGGTGATGGGCAGAGAAGCCTGGTGTGCTGCAGTCCATGGGGTCACAGAGTCAGACACGAGTGAGAGACTGAACTGAACTGAATTTATCCTGTATTTCCATCCACTCTTAAATATGATAGACCATCAGAAATACATGAGGTTTATAAATACAGATTCTTGGATCTTAGCCCAAATGTATTAAGTAAGAAATATGATAGGCCCCAAGGATCTCTATATTTTTTCAAGCTAACTCTATGATTTTTGATGCATAGCCAGGTTTGGGAACCATCGATATATATCACCACCACATACAATTTCACTTGCTCAAAATTCATCAGGAAATCCTCATTGTCTACAGAAGAAACTAAAATATTAGCCTGGCTTTCAACATTCCAACCTATTTATTACAACTTTCTTTTCCTAAAATTCTAGATGACCTTTAATTATTTGACCTTGAGAAAATCACTGAAATAGGCAAGTACAAAATCATGGGCGCAGGCTTTATTAGTTATCCTGTGCTACAGAAACACTTCAGCAACTAGTTTTTCAAAAGCTTGGATTAATAATGTATTTGCCTCCCTTTCCCAATGCCATTTTGATGGTGAGTTTTGTCCATTGCCCTTTGTTCCTTTTCTCCCCAGTTTCCTCTTCCTTTTACTTGTGGTTCTCTTCCTGATCTTTTTCTCATTTAAATAGTCATGCTCACACTTGTTAAAGCAAACCATTTCTTTCTTATGTTGTTAATCACAAAGTATTTACACGTATTTACAATGAACAAATGCATGTTCATTGTAAAAAATTTTAATTACAAGGAAGAAAGCTACAATAACTTCTACTCTGAACCACTCCTCACAGGTAACTTCTATTAACAGTTCAGTGATGCAAAGCTCTCAAACATTTCTTATGTTTTCCATTTTCTTTCTTTTTATTTTCTTTTTGACTGTGATGGGTCTTTGTTGCTGCATGTGGACTTTCTCTAGTTGTGGGGAGTGGGGGCTATTCTGTAGTTGCCATGCGTGGGCTTCTTATTTCAGTGGTTTCTCTTGTGGAACATGGGCTCTAGGGACGTGCTAAGTTGCTGTGGTTGCTAAGACCTGTGGGCTTAACTTCCCCGTGGCATGTGGTCCTCCTAGACCAGTGATCCAACCTGGGAGCCCTGCATTGTCAGGAGTTAACCGCTGGACCACCAGTGAAGGCCTCCCATTCTCTATAGGGATTCTGTACCAGCTTTCTGCTTTGGTCCTACCCTTCCAGCCTCATTGTCTCTGTGTTGGCTCAGATCAGGTTTTCTGCCTGGCTTCAACATCCATTCACGTCTTTCCACCCACCTGAGGGCATCAGAACAGCTGCTTCTCTCCTTTGACCTTCTCACTACAAGAAAGAGGTTGATAAATCATATACAACTATTTTCCCAAGTTCCTCTCAAAAAGTATTTTCATTTGAACAGAAATGAAAGTTTTCTTTTTGCTATCATGTATTTTGGGGTCCCCTATTGTTTTGGAGACCATGCCTTTCTGCAGTGCACTTTACTAATGGGCAAAGAAGGATATGACTACTGAGTAATTTTCCATCACTCTTCTTCTCAAATATTTTCTCTGACAGAGGCCAGGTTTTGAAATCCCTCCATAAAAGGCTTTTTTTTTTTTTAAATATATAACAGCCTTATTGAGATACAATTCCCATAGCATATCTTCAAAGTGTACAGTTCAGTGCTTTTTGGTATATTTACAAACTTGTGCAGTTATGACTACAATAAATTTTAGAACACCTTTGTTATCCCAAAAAAGAAACCCCATATCCATTAGCAGCCATATCTCATTTTCTCTCAACCCTCCCAGTCCTCGGAAACAACTTTCTCTCTTTATAGATTTGCCTATTCTGGATATTTCACATAAATGTGAAATCATATGATATGTGGTTTTCTTGGAGACCGGCTTCTTTTAGTTACCATGTTTTCCAGCTTCACCCATGCTGTAGCATGTATTAGCACTTCACTTTGTTGTTGTTGAATAATATTCTATTGTATGGCAATCACTTTGTATTTATTCACTGATGAACATTTACGTTGTTTTCACTTTTTGCCTACTGTGAATAATGCTGCTATGACCATTCATGTACAAGTTTTTATATGGCTATATGTTTCATTCCTCTTTGGTATGTACTTAGGAGTGGAATTTTTGGGTCAGATGGTAGCAGTATGTTTAACATTTTGAGGAACTGCACCATAGACCCACCGGTAGTGTAAGAGGGTTTCAATTTCTTCACATTCTTACCAAAACTTGTTATTTTCCATTTTTCAAATGTTCATCCCAGTGGGTATAAAGTGGTATCTCACTGTGATTTTTATTTGCATTTCCCTAATGATTCTGTGAAGAAAGCTGAGTGCCGAAGAATTGATGCTTTTGAACTGTGGTGTTGGAGAAGACTCTTGAGAGTCCCTTGGACTGCAAGGAGATCCAACCAGTCCATTCTAAAGGAGATCAGTCCTGGGTGTTCATTGGAAGGACTGATATTGAAGCTGAAACTCCAATACTTTGGCTACCTCATGCAAAGAGTTGACTCATTAGAAAAGACTCTGAGACTGGGAGAGATTGGGGGCAGGAGGAGAAGGGGACGACAGAGGATGAGATGGCTGGATTGCATCACTGTCGATGGACCTGAGTTTGAATGAACTCCGGGAGTTGGTGATGAACAGGGAGGCCTGGCGTGCTGTGATTCATGGGGTCGCAAAGAGTCGGACATGACTGAGTGAACTGAACTGAACTGAACTGAATGACTTATGATATTAAACATTCTCTTATGTGCTATTGGCCATTTTTGTATATTCTTTGGAAAAATGTCTATTAAGATCCTTTACTCATTTTTAATTAGGTTATTTGATTTTTATTACTGAGTTGCAAGAGTTCTTTTTGTTTGCTTTTTTTGTAAGAGTATATATCTAGAGACAACTTACTTATCAGATATCTGATTTGCAAAAAATTTTTCCCATTTTGTCAGTTGTCTTTACTCCCTTGATGATGTCCTTTATTAAGACACACAAGTTTTAAATTTTGATGATATCCCATCGATCTGGTTTTTTCTCTTATTTGTTTTTGGTGTCATATGAAAGAAATCAGTCACAAATCCAAGGTAATGAAGATTTCCATCTACTTTAGGGGTCACAGAAATAAACCCCATACACTTATGGTCAGTTAATCTTTGATGAAAGAGGCAAGAATAGACAATGGAGAAAGACAGTTTTCTCAGTAAGTGGTGCTGGGAAAGCTGGACAGCCTCATGTAAATTAATGAAGGTAAAACATCCCCTCACCATATACAAAAGTAAACTCAAAATGGTTTAATGACCTAAATATAAAACATGATGTCATAAAATTCCTAGAAGAAAGCATAGGCAAAACATTCTCTAACATAAACCACAACAACATTATGTTAAATCAGTCTCCTAAAACCAAAGAAATAAAAGCAAAAGAAATGGGACCTAATCAAGCTTAAAAGTTTTTGCATAGCAAAAGAAGTCATCAACAAACAAAAAGACAACCTACAGAATGGGAGAAAATATTTGCAAACAGTGGGAAAGACAAGGGGTTAATTTCCAAAATATACAAACAGCTCATACAACTCAGTATCAAAAAACCAAACAACCCAATACAAAAAATGAGTGGAAGACCTAAACAGACATTTCTCCAAAAGAAGACATACAGATGGCCAACAGGCACATGAAAAGATGTCTAACATCACTAACTGTTAGAGAAATACAAATTAAAACCACAATGAGGTATAACCTCACACTATCATCAAAAGTCTACAAATAATAAATGCTGGAGAGGGTGTGGAGAAAAAGGAACCCTTTAACATTGTTAGTAGAAATGTAAATTGGTGCAGCCAACATGGAAGGTTATGGAGGCGCCTTTAAAAACTAAAAATAGAACCACACAATCCAGCAATGTCACTCCTAGACATATAGCCAGAAAAGAAAAAAACTCTAATTTGAAAAGATATATGTACCCCAATATTCATAGCTGCACTATTTACAATAGCCAAGACACAGAAGCAACCTAAGTGTCCATCAACAGATGAATGGGTAAAGAAGATGTAGCATATATATATATATATATAAAGCATACAATATAATGTTACTCAGGCATAAAAAAGAGTAAATAAAATATTGCCATTGTGAGCAAGAGGGATGACCCCTACAGAGTATCATACTAAATGAAGTAAGTCAAACAAAAAAAGACAAATATTATCCCTTATATGTGGAATCTAAAAAATGGTACCAATGAAGTTATCTACAAGGCGGAAATAGACTTGCAGGCAGAAAACAAACTTGCCAAAGGGGAAAGGGAGGTGGGGAGGGATAAATTAGGAATATGGGATTAACCGAAGCACACTACTATATATAAAATAAGTAAGCAATAAAGTTTTACTGTATAATACAAGGAAAAATATTCAATATCTTATATAACCTATGATAGATGATAATCTGAAAAATATATATATAACTGAATCAACTTGCTGTATATTCAAACTAGCACAACATTATAAACTATACTTCAACTAAAAAAGATTTATATCTATTTTTTCTTCTAAGAGTTTTATACTCTTAGTTCTCACGTTTAGGTCCTTGGTTCACTCTGAGTCAGTCTTTGTATATGATGTGAGGTAGGGTTCCAGCTTCATTCTTTTGAATGTGACTATTTAGTTGTCTCAGCACCATTTGTTGAAGAGGCTATTTTTCTCCATTGAATTGTCCTGGTATCCTTCCAAACAATTTAAAAAGACAGAACACCATAAAATTTGATAGTTTCAGAACTGGAAGGGATCTTAGGAATTTCTACTGGTTAGGCTTCTTAGCTGTAGACTGTAGAATGCATTTTAGCTGTTTTAATTGAGAAGGTATTTATTAAATCTTTGTTGGAAGGAAAAAAAGAGGCAGAGGCTTAAGGTCAGAGGTTCTTAAACTTGGCTGCACATTTAATCACCTGGGAGCTAATGCCCATATTATACCCTGTACCATATATCAGGCTGTCTAGAGTAGAATCCAGGTGTTAATTTAAAAAAAAAATCTCCTCAAGTGATTCTAATGCATAATCAAGACTGAGAATCAGTACCCTAGACTGACCTTCTAGAAATAATATTTGGAACCACCCTGCTGAATGTGCCTGATGAGGGAGCTGCTGCCATCACAGACCTTAGAAAGGCATGGCTTCTCCCATAATCCGCAAGCTGCAGCGCCTCTGACAACCCCAGAAGGACACTTGTGGAAGCAAAAATGTCCTTCCAGTGCCCGGCCTTAGGCAGCTCTTTCTGAACCAAACTCACACCGGTGCATTTGAAAGATAGAACCTGTCACATGCCCGCAAATAGCACCACGGAATCTAGGGAAATGGTTTATTTAGACTTTTTAGTGGGAAAATGGAATTCACAATATATAGAACTATTCAAATATGATGAGAATGTTAAAAAAAGAAAAGTTTTGGAGTAACCAAGAAAGACAAATGTCTTCTGCAGTGTTGACTGATTAGTTATAAATCTGGACATGAGTCAGAGGCTCCTGAAGAAACTTTCCAATAATAAAGATTCCCAGGCCACCCCCCTGGAGAAGCTGATTCAGTGGGTTTGTGTGAATTCTGGATTCTGCTGGGTCTGGGAGTTTTGAGAGCCAACTTTGAATGTTTGTCCTCCAATCAGAAGCCTTAATTAAGGATTATCTCTATCCCATTAGAGATAGCCTTAATCTGCACATGTCTCCAGAGAAGCAACAGAGTGATGTAGACTCACACTAAAGTGTCAAAGACTAAACAGTGTCTTTGGCTAGGATCTTAATCACAGGAATGGTGCGAGGAAAGAGGTCTAGTCTGGTAAGTGTTAGGAATATGGTACTTCTTGATTCTCTAGGATGACCATGGGAAGAATGGTATAGTTTAAAAAGTCATTTTCAATATTTGAAGGCAAATAAGAACACTCCCTTATTATTTCCATAATGAAAACAACTACAAGTAAAACTAGGTAAAATCTCCCAGGCTTGTGGGGGTACGTAGAAGATAATGATTTCTAAGTGGGAGTATGTGTGTGATTTTTATATTTATCTAAATAAGGCATGTGTTCAAAAAAGTTGGGTAACACTACCCTAAACCATCTGGTCCTTCCTTTTTTGGGGAAGAGAGGGTGTGAGTGAATTCAAAGTGAAGTGGGAGGGGAGTCCTCTGACGGCCATGGATTCCAACAGCTGCCCTTTGCACCCAGCAAAAGTAGTTCTAAAAGATTATAATTTTAAGTACTCCCTAGTGTCTTTAACGTACAACCTTTAAAAGTGACTAGAGCCACCGGCTGTAGCCTAGGTGACCATCTCATCTTATTTCATGTGCTGTATATTCACCATGTCCTGGGTCAGGGCCACTTCAAATCACTCTTTCCCGGAAAGCACATTGTTTTTTATCAACAGCTTGATTTACAACCAGCAAAAATCCATAGCCCTTCTGTGACCCTTCTAAAAGGACTGCCTTTCATACTGTATCCTCTTCAGAAGGAATAAAACGCCCTCATTTCTTCTATCAGTGCATTGGCTAGAAACACTACCTGGACGAGTGGTTTATTTGAGAGAGGCTTGTGCAGAGGGAAAGAGGCCTGGAGGATAGAGAGCTGATTGCAGAAAGCAGCCGAGACCAATATATAACAGCCTATTCTCTGCAGTGAAAACTGGAATAGGAATTTGTACGCATTCATAAAGACAGTTTAGGCTGGCAAACAGCATACTCTAAACCTTACTGATTCTCATAACCTTTCTCCACATGTTTTCATAACCTCATGACTGAAATTATGTCATGAAGGTGGGGATATGGAAGGAAAGATTGACCAGAAGAATAAATCAGTTACATATTTAATTTTCTAGAAAAAAATCCCTAGCAATTTGACAAGCCCTTGCCAATGCCTATTAAAACTAACCTTTAATGAGACAGTAAAAGAGACACAGATGTATAGAACAGTCTTTTGGACTCTGTAGGAGAGGGAGAGGGTGGGATGATTTGGGAGAATGGCATTGAAACATCTATAATATCATATAAGAAACGAATTGCCAGTCCAGGTTCGATGCATGATACAGGATGCTCGGGGCTGGTGCACTGGGATGACCCAGAGGGATGGTATGGGGAGGGAGGTGGGAGGGGGGTTCAGGATGGGGAACACGTGTATACCTGTGGCGGATTCATGTTGATGTATGGTAAAACCAATACAATATTGTAAAGTAATTAGCCTCCAATTAAAAGAAATACATTTAAATTAAAAAAAACTAAACTTTAAAGAAAGAAAAATGGACAGAGTTGCCTATGGTGTGGTGTTTTCTCTGTGTCTGGCTAACGTAAGTCAGGGGGCTAGCAGGAAATCATAATGGAAAGGAATCCAAATCAAACCGAATCTGCTTTGTCAGTCATGGTTGCTTTAGTAAAGCTCACGTTATACCAAAAAGTCAGTTGTTCGTTTGCAGAATGGGGGTGCAAGATGGCTTTATTTTATATAGTCTAAACAAGAGCTGTGAATTACCTTTTAGTTGCTTGTGATTAAATAGGGAATCTGGATGAATATTCCTGGAGCAGGGAGCATGGCGTTAGACTGGGATGTAGTTCACTATACCAGCAGGACAAAGAAAAGGAGAAGCTGTTTCAGCCTGCAGACTCTGTTGCCCCGAGAACTAGGGGGTTCAAATTCTTGGGATAGATTCCTTTTCCTTCGGAAGTGGAGGAAAGAAGGTGTCACCTCTGGCTAAGCTTACAACAGCATTATAGCACCTCTCAGGTATAGAAATGCAAACACAGCACTATAGAAGACCCTGTAAAATGTCAGGAAGGATTGATTGGCAAAGACTAAAGTGAATGCTAACACTCACATTGGGAAGGATATAGTGACATAGATATTTTCATATAGTGCTAGTGGGAATCTTGCTACAGTCTTTCTGGAGGGCATTTAAACACTTTTATAAAAACTTTAAATGTGCATTTCCTTTTGACCCAGAAATTCCATTCTAGGCGATGGCACCCAACTCCAGTACTCTTGCCTGGAAAATCCCATGGACGGAGGAGCCTGGTAGGCTGCAGTCCATGGGGTCGCGAAGAGTCGGACACGACGGAGCGACTTCATTTTCACTTTTCACTTTCATGCATTGGAGAAGGAAATGGCAACCCACTCCAGTGTTCTTGCCTAGAGAATCCCAGGGACGGGGGAGCCTGATGGGCTTCCGTCTATGAGATCGCACAGAGTTGGACACGATTGAAGTGACTTAGCAGTAGCAGCAGCAGCAGGATTTTCTTGAACAACGAAACAAGGATGTGAGCACAAGGATGTTCCTCCCAATATTTTTATAATAGGAACAACCTAAGAGAGATGGGAATACCAGACCACCTGACCTGCCTCTTGAGAAATCTGTATGCAGGTCAGGAAGCAACAGTTAGAACTGGACATGGAACAACAGACTGGTTCCAAATGGGAAAAGGAGTGAGGGTCGAGGTTGTATATTGTCACCCTGCTTATTTAACTTATATGCAGAGTACATCATGAGAAACGCTGCACTGTAAGAAACACAAGCTGGAATCAAGATTGCTGGGAGAAATATCAATAACCTCAGATATGCAGATGACACCACCCTTAGGGCAGAAAGTGAAGAGGAACTAAAAAGCCTCTTGATGAAAGTGAAAGAGGACAGTGAAAAAGTTGGCTTAAAGCTCAACATTCAGAAAACGAAGATCATGGCATCTGGTCCCATCACTTCATGGGAAATAGATGGGGAAACAGTGGAAACAGTGTCAGACTTTATTTTGGGGGGCTCCAAAATCACTGCAGATGGTGATTGCAGCCATGAAATTAAAAGAAGCTTACTCCTTGGAAGAAAAGTTATGACCAACCTAGATACATATTCAAAAGCAGAGACATTACTTTGCCAACTAAGGTCCGTCTAGTCAAGGCTATGGTTTTTCCACTGGTCATGTATGGATGTGAGAGTTGGACTGTGAAGAAGGCTGAGCACCGAAGAATTGATGCTTTTGAACTGTGGTGTTGGAGAAGACTCTTGGGAGTCCCTTGGACTGCAAGGAGATCCAACCAGTTCATTCTGAAGGAGATCAGCCCTGGGATTTCTTTGGAAGGAATGATGCTAAAGCTGAAACTCCAGTACTTTGGCCACCTCATGCAAAGAGTTGACTCACTGGAAAAGACTCTGATGCTGAGAGGGATTGGGGGCAGGAGGAGAAGGGGACGACAGAGGATGAGATGGCTGGATGGCATCACTGACTCGATGGACGTGAGTCTGAGTGAACTCCGGGAGTTGGTGATGGACAGGGAGGCCTGGTGTGCTGCAATTCATGGGGTCGCAAAGAGTCGGACACAACTGAGCGACTGAACTGAACTGAAGTAGAGAATTGTTATGTAAACTATAATGAATCCATACAAAAGCATACTAGGTAACCACTATAAATGATGCCTGAAAAGACAGCTAGAAAAATGTAAAGAGGTTTCTCTGGGTGGTAAAATTTCAAGATTTAAAAAAAAAAAAAAAATGGAAAGGAAACAAATTCAGGAAGAACTTCTTGCCCTTCAGTGACTGCAAAATACAGCTATTTCCTTCTTTAGTAGTAAGAACCTACCTATGAGGCACCCATGATTATGGATAAAGATATTTGCTGCACTTTTCCTGTTTAGCGGAGAAGCCTTGTCAAATTAATTCTCAACTCGTGAAGTTTAGAGGACAATAGCTTTGATGAGGGAAAATTTTCTAGAGATTCTGTGTTTATTCATAAAATAGATATTCATTGAATGAATGAAGTGAATGCTTTATAGAGATAAAAGGGACAAGAGAAACCATTCTAATTCTCATTCTACAAATAAGGTGTTTGAAGTCAACAACTAGAGACTTAACATAGCTAGCGACAGATGTATACCTGTCAGTTGGTAGTATACCAGTGCACTCAATACTGCCAAGATCCATTGTGATTCACCAGATTAAGAGAGATCTGTGATTTCTCAGGTCCCCTCCACCTCCAGGTCACTAAGTTCTGTAAGGGCTACTTGGATGTGATGACAACTATTGGCAAGATGCTGTTTAAGGCAGAGATTTAACTTGGAGCTATTGATAGCCACAGTACTTTATGCATGGGTGATGCCAATAAATTTTGGTCACTGGTAATCAGGATGAGGATGCTGCTTCTTCTGCCCTTGGAAGGGACACACTGAGCATCCTTTACACCATGTCCAGGCCCCCTGTGACTGTAGGCCTTGAAAGTTCAGCCAGAGTGAAGCTCTGGTATGCAACTTAGGAGGCAGTTTTCTTTTTCCTCCTAAAGGACGTAGCCCCTGCAAAGTTGTAAGGTTAGTATATGGGTTAGTATACCTTCATTAGTAATCTTTTTTTTTTAATTGTATGTGTTTTATTTATTTATTTTTTTAATTGAAGGATAATTGCTTTACAGAGTTTTGTTTTCTCTCAAACCTTGACATGAGTCAGCCATAGGTATACATATATCCTCTCCCTTTTAAACTTCCCTCCCATCTCCCTCCCCATCCCACCCCTCTAGATTGATACAGAGCCCCTGTTTGAGATTCCTTAGCCATATGGCAAATTCCTGTTGATTAGCTATTTTACATATGGCACCCATTAGTATTCTTTTTCAGTTTTTCTCTTCTCTACCTGATGCTTTTACTACATCCCATGTTTGCCAAACACCTTCCAAGCACCAATCCTAAGTCGATTTTGAAAGAGCATAAATGGTATTAAATAAATCTATGGTTTTTATACCAAATTAAAAAGTGTTTCATTATAGAAGATCTCAAATATACATGAAAATAGCAATAGCGCCTATGTCCCCATTACTTGGTCTCATCAGTTGTCAGAATTTTGCCAGTCTTATTTCAACTATTCCCCTTTTTAACATTTTTTGGGGGGAGTATTTTAAAGCACATCCCAGACATCATATTTCACCTTTAGAATGAATCTCTGCCTAAGAAAGAATTCTGTATGCAGGTCAGGAAGCAACAGTTTGAACTGGACATGGAACAACAGACTGGTTCCAAATGGGAAAAGGAGTGAGGGTCGAGGTTGTATATTGTCACCCTGCTTATTTAACTTATATGCAGAGTACATCATGAGAAACGTTGCACTGGAAGAAACACAAACTGGAATCAAGATTGCCGGGAGAAATATCAATAACCTCAGATATGCAGATGACACCACCCTTAGGGCAGAAAGTGAAAAGGAACTAAAAAGCCTCTTGATGAAAGTGAAAGAGGAGAGTGAAAAAGTTGGCTTAAAGCTCAACATTCAGAAAACGAAGATCACGGCATCTGGTCCCATCAGTTCAATTCAGTTCAGTTGCTCAGTCGTGTCCGACTCTTTGCAACCCCATGAATCGCAGCACACCAGGCCTCCCTGTCCATCACCAACTCCCGGAGTTCACTCAGACTCACGTCCATCGAGTCCTTAATGCCATCCAGCCATCTCATCCTCGGTCGTCCCCTTCTCCTCCTGCTCCCAATCCCTCCCAGCATCAGAGTCTTTTCCAATGAGTCAACTCTTCTCATGAAGTGGCCAAAGTACTGGAGTTTCAGCTTTAGCATCATTCCTTCCAAAGAAATCCCAGGACTGATCTCCTTCAGAATGGACTGGTTGGATCTCCTTGCAGTCCAAGGGACTCTCAAGAGTCTTCTCCAACACCACAGTTCAAAAGCATCAATTCTTCGGCGCTCAGCCTTCTTCACAGTCCAACTCTCACATCCATACATGACCACTGGAAAAACCATAGCCTTGACTAGACGGACCTTAGTTGGCAAAGTAATGTCTCTGCTTTTGAATATACTGTCTAGGTTGGTCATAACTTTTCTTCCAAGGAGGTCCCATCACTTCATGGGAAATAGATGGGGAAACAGTGGAAACAGTGTCAGACTTTATTTTGGGGGGCTCCAAAATCACTGCAGATGGTGACTGCAGCCATGAAATTAAAAGACACTTACTCCTTGGAAGAAAAGTTATGACCAACCTAGATAGCATATTCAAAAGCAGAGACATTACTTTGCCAACTAAGGTCCGCCTAGTCAAGGCTATGGTTTTTCCAGTGGTCATGTATGGATGTGAGAGTTGGACTCTGAAGAAAGCTGAGCACCGAAGAATTGATGCTTTTGAACTGTGGTGTTGGAGAAGACTCTTGAGAGTCCCTTGGACTGCAAGGAGATCCAACCAGTCCATTCTGAAGGAGATCAGTCCTGGGATTTCTTTGGAAGGAATGATGCTAAAGCTGAAACTCCAGTACTTTGGCCACCTCATGCAAAGAGTTGACTCACTGGAAAAGACTCTGATGTGAGAGGGATTGGGGGCAGGAGGAGAAGGGGACGACAGAGGGTGAGACGGCTGGATGGCATCACCGACTTGATGGATGTGAGTCTGAGTGAACTCCAGGAGTTGGTGATGGACAGGGAGGCCTGGCGTGCTGCGATTCATGGGGTTGCAAACAGTCGGACACGACTGAGCAACTGAACTGAACTGAAGAAGGAATTTCTAAAGACACAATCGATGTACTGTTAATTTACAAACAAATTAATAATAATTCCTTAATATTATCTAACACTCAATTCATGTTTAAGGTTCATCAATTTCCTCAAAAATATATTTTTATAATTAATTTGTTTGACTTTGGATCAAAACAAGGTCTATATGTTGCAGCTGGTTGGTATATATTTCCCAAGTGTTTAAAAATGATCTGTCTTTATTAAGGTAAAATATAACATAAAATTAATCATTTTACTTTTTTTAATATTTATTCTTTTATTTACTTATTTGGCTGCATTGGGTCTTAGTTGCAGTGTGTGGGATCTTAATTGCGGCATGTAAACTCTTAGACGCAGCATATGGGATCTAGTTACCAGACCAGAGATCAAACCCAGGCCCCCTGTATTGGGAATACAGAGCCTTAGCCCACTGGATCATGGGGAACATGCCGCAGATTAATCATTTTAAAGTGAACAAATCACAATCACAAACCTGTGCAGTCACAATCCTGTGCAACCACCACATCTATCTAGTTCTAAAACATTTCATTATCTCTGCTGCTGCTGCTGCTAAGTCACTTCAGTCAACAGAGTCATTATCCCTAGAACCCCCTTAAACAGTGGCTCTCCTTTCCTGCCTCCCACTAGCATGTGGCAACCACCAATCTGCTTTCAGGACTGGATCTACCAGTCCTGAATATTCCGTAAAATGGAATCATACAGCATATGACCTTTTGTGTGTGGCTTATTCTCCCCGAGCATAGTGTTTTCAAGATTCATCCATGTTGTGCTGTGTATCTGTTCCTTTTTATGGCCAAATAATATTTCATTGTGTGTATATACCACAATTTGTTTGTCCATTCATTTGTTGTTGGGCATTTGTGATGTTTTCATCTTTAGCTATTTTGAACAATGCTGCTGTAAACATGCTTGTGTGTGTATTTGTTTGAGTACCAGTTTTCAATTCTTTTGAGCATATACCCGGAAGAATTGCTGGGTCATAGCAAATTTATGGTTAACTTTTTGAAGAACTGCCAAACTGGTTCCACAGGAACTGCACCGTTTTACATTTCCACCAGCAATGTATGAGAGTATAAGTTTCTCCATATCTTGCCAACACTTGCTATTTTCTGCCTTAAAAGAAAACCAAAACTGTAGCCTTCCGAGTGGGTATGAAGTGGTATCTCATCGTGGGTTTGATTTTCATTTCTCTAGTAACTAATGACTTGTGCTTCTAGGCCACTTGTATATCTTATTTGGAGAAATGTCTTTTCAAGCCCTTTGTCCATTTTTAAATTGGATTGTCTTTAGTTATTGTTGTAAATCTTTAAAGATCTAGTATAATAGTTTCCCTTCCCAGATTATTTATTTGTTGGACAAATCAGGTCATTCATTCTATAGGATTTCCCTCATTCTGTATTTGGCTAACTTTTTTTCCACATGGTGAATTCAAGTTGTTTCTTTATCTCCTTATTTCCCACTAACAGATATTTTACAACTAGAGGCTTGATTAAATTCACTTTTGTTGTTGTCTTCGTTTAGAGGTACTTCATAGTGGTCCTTTATCCTTCCTATAGCATTAGGTGGAGGAGCACATAATACCTAGTTGTCCAGTATTTAATTATTCAAACTGTATATTGAGGAACTCTAAGGTTCTTCACTGTTACTTATGGGGACTTGCACATGTTTAATTTAAACTTCATTAAAATTATGAAATTGACTATTGTTTTTCTGGATTTCATCAGATTGAAGAGAAAGTCAAGTAGGTAAGCCTCAGGCTTCCATCCAGCTTCAGCCAGAGTCACTGTAGTTTTATATATTGGAGTTTCTAGGTAGGATTTAATTAGAAAAACTATTACATTAATTTTTAGAGATATGGAATAAAATGAACATGATAGTAAAATGAATCCTTCCAAACTGTTAGCTTATTGTGTGACCCTTTCCAGAGTTATTTATGTCATAACTAGGGACTTTGGAAGTCAGAAAGGCCTTGAGACTCAATGGGAAAAAAGTTCTTTAATGCAAGCAATGGGTGTATCTGGTGGGAGACAGAGCAGTGTTCTTGGTGACCCTTGAACTATACATCATAGGGATTGCTGTAGTATCCCCAAATCTAAAGATGCCTCCCATTCATAAATGTCTTTGTCTCTTTAAATGAAAGTGGGTTTGAATAACAGGAACTCACATTTATTCAAGCCTACTGCTTTATGAGAAGACCAAGGTCAAAATGGAAGATATGTGAGGTGGGAAAAGCTGAGAATCTTGCAGTTGCCTCTGATGTGGTATATAGATGCCCTTTGGGTGACTTCTGCAGAAAAGATCTCTAATTCTGGTCACAAGAAAAGATCCTCTATCTTTCTGATACAGAATATACGCATTCTCTGTGATACCTTAAAGCAGTACCTGATCATCTACAGATGCTTTCCCTAGTATTCCATTAAAACTGAGCTCCTTTCTATAACTGAATGTTGAGCACAACAAGGTGATGGATAGCACATCAGTCCCTTATCCCCGGGATTTCGGAGGCAAAGTCTTCGGTCTTCTTGTGGCTAAAAGGAGATTTATGAACCTTTGCCTCAATTCTAGTTTAATCTTCAAGTGTCTTGCTTTTTTAATCATCAAAGAATTGTAAAGTCTGCCCTTCATGGAACTAGGAATAGCAGAAGGAACACATAGCTGGGTCTCATTGCAGGCAGATGGGCAGAGCACTAAGCTCCCATATTTCCTGTGAGATGAAAAGACTCCTGTTCTGACTATCCTGTTCTTCTACTCTGTAGTGTTGTTTCAGGAAGATCTTGCCAGTGGAACAAATGCTTCAGCCAGAGTCTACTTATGTTACCATTACTATCATCATTATCGTCATCATCAAGCCTATATTCCAACATGATGTTAGAAAAGAGGGACAATCACTGCCTTGCATGACCTTCTGAAGCTGACTTTCCTTCACTTTCTTTTAATCATTTTATTTTGGACTGTGCTGAATCTTTGCTGTTGCTTGGGGGCTTTCTCTAGTTGTGGCGAGCAGGGGCTACTCTTCACTTGCGGTGCACGGGTTTCTGGTTGCAGTGGCTCCCCTTGTGGTGGAGCATGGGCTCTATGTCTCTCCTGCGCAGGCTTCAGTAGTTTCAGCATGGGGGCTCAAGAGTTGTGGCTCCCAGGCTCTAAAACACAGGCTCAATAGTTGAGGCTCATGGGCTTAGCTGCTCCCTGACATGTGGTATCTTCCTGGATCAGGGATTGAACTCGTGTCTCCTGCATTGGCAGGTGGATTCTTTTCCACTGAGGCCGCAGGGAAGCCCTGAAGCTGATTTTAAGAGGGTCACAGAAACAAGGGAAGAGAAGCAGCCAAACCAAGGCTCAGATCAGCGGCTGGGCCCACAAATTCCAAATTTACTATAGAAACTCAATCGCCTTTCTGGTTGCCCAGAATTCTTATGAATTGTCCATGAAGATTTCGGTTAAATTTCATCAACTCTGGGCTTCCTTTGTGGCTCAGCTGGTAAAGAATTTGCCTGCAATGCAGGAGATCTGGGTTTGATCCCTGGGTTGGGAAGATCCCCTGAAGAAGGGAAAGGCTATCCACTCCAGTATTCTGGCCTGGAGAATTTCATGGACTGTGTAGTCCATGGGGTTGCAAAGAGTCAGACATGACTAAGCAACTTTTACTCACTCATCAACTTGTATCCAAACTGATAAAAATATATACAGTAACAGTGACTTTTTAGACACGAATGTCAAGGTTTATCAGCTCCCAAGCCCTTTCTGAAGGTTAAAGAAGAGAGTGAAAAAGATGGCTTAAAGCTCAACATTCAAAAAATGAAGATCATGGCATTTAGTCCCATCACTTCATGGCAAATTTGATGGGGAAAAAAATTGAAACAGTGGCAGATTTTATTTTCTTGGGCTGCAAGATCACTGCAGGTGGTGACTACAGCCATGAAATTGAAAGATGCTGCTTGTTGGAAGAAAAGTTATGACAAAACTAAACAGTATATTAGAAAGCAGAGACATCACTTTGCCGACAAAGGTCTGTAGAGTCAAAGCTGTGGTTTTCCCAGTAATCATGTACGGATGTGAGAGTTGGACCATAAAGAAGGCTGAGCACTGAAGAAGTGATGCTTTTGAACTGTGGTATTGGAGAAGACCCTTGAAGTCCTTTGGATGGCAAGGAGATCAAACCAGTCAATCCTAAAGTAAATCAACACTGAATATTCATTGGAAGGACTGATGCTGAAGCTGAAGTTCCACTACTCTGGCCACCTGATGTGAAGAGCTGACTCATTGGAAAAGACCCTCATGCTGGGAAAGATTGAGGGGAGGTGGAGAAAGGGGCGACAGGATGAGATGGTTGGATGGCGTCACTGAATCAATGGACATGAGTTTTAGCATACTCCAGGAGATAGTGAAGGACAGGGAAAGAGCGTGCTGAAGTTCATGGGGCTGCAAAGAACAGCAGCAACAACAAAGCCCTTTCCCCAAGTCTGTCCCCAACTAATAGCTTTCACGGTGATTATTGCAAGCCAAGGACAGAAATAGCGTTGGAAGGAAGGTTGAACCCAATCACACCCAGAAAATAAAGCTGCATAAAAGGCCTTCTAGAGGGCTTCTTCCCTGTTCACCAGGCTGCATCCCTTTTGGTATAGAAACCATACTCTGTATGTATAGGTTTAGATATAAAATGTTCATTACGGTGAAGAAAACTGGAGAGAAACTAAATGTTCAACAGTGGGAAGACAGGGAAGTATAACTGCATTTTGAAACATTAAAAAAGTTGCTGCATAAAATTGATTGATGTGGGAAGATGTTCATGATAAATCAGTTGAAAAATAAGGCGGGGGAATTTTACATATTTATAATTTTTCTTTTTAGTTTTGGATATTTTTAGTCTTGAAGGAACTATGTGTTCTTTATTTGGGAGGACCAGGGAGGTTCTATTCTAAGCCTTTTTGTACATTTGCATGGATTGGCTTATTGGATTAGCTCTCTGTGGAAGTCGCAGACATCTTGGACCAATGGAAATGAGGCAGAGAGTGAAAATGTTTCAACTTGGGAAGAGGAAAGAAAGGACAAGTCTAGATGACACTGGAACACCCTCAGTACTGCTTGGGAAAGTGCGGTAGGTGACAGATGGACCTGTGAACGGAGTAAATTAAGGCTTGATTTGATGCACCAAATTCTAAGCTTTGAGATATTCACAGTTTAAGTACCATCAGCAAGAGAGTGAGTGGAATAATATCAGGACCCAGCCCTGACCTAAGGTGGGATAGGAGTGATTTTGTAATATATCTGGTTTTGTTGTAGTTATTTTAACCTTTTAATCTTCTTTCTTTACCTGCTTGGTTCTGGCTGAGGAGACTTGCTAGTGTGTAGCCCAGGAGTAAAGTTGTAAGCATCCGTCAGATGGAAAAACAATGGGCTCATATATAGAGAGGGTGATAGTAGGGACACCAAACATACGGATCTTCTTTTCAAGTGGCAGCTCACTGCCCTAAATGCACTCTCCCGGGTAGAAACACAGGTTAAGATTTGGAGACTAAGATCAAAGATAGGGTGCTTTGTTTCTACAGGTAAAAAGGAACTTGTGATGTTACTGCAAATATATCTGAAAGGTGTTGGCAGCTTCAAAGGAATTCATCAGGAGATTTCCCATTAAAGTTCCTGGAAGTTTGCTCAATCCATAAAGGTGTTTTTATAAATGTAAAACCAGGAGGAATTTTAACAAAGACCTCCTATTAGGTAACTGGACCAGGAGAACCGTATTAAAGGAGAGAGCAGTTTGTTGTGATTCATCTCTTGGGGGCAAAGTTCCTAACTCTTCATCTGCTTCTTCTTCATTAAAATGGTACTTATAATACCCAAGATTACAGGGACATTGAGAGGACTAAATAACATTATTTGTGAACAATATTGTTGTTCACTCTTATTGAACAATATTATTGTTCTAATATTACTGGAATTAAATAATATTAATTCCTTTACAGGTAAAACAAAATGCTCAGAATTTACATCTGAATCAAAGTCTGCGATATCTGCTGTGGAAGGATTCTAGGTTCTTCCCAAGTGAATCATACCTAAAAGACAAGCCATGGAAGAGAAAAGTAAACTCAACGTTCTCTTGAGGTTCAGAAAGAACATAATGGTGGGATGTTGAAGGGAAGGTCAGAATTTGAATAAGAATGGAAAGAACTAGTCTCTCATCCCGCTAGTGTTTAAATGATCTCACTTGGCCTTAAGTAGTGAAACCTACAGAATCTGGTAAAATTTTGAAATTTTCTGAAAGTTTGCTCAAAAAGACAAGAAAAAAGGGAACAGCTATTGTTGGACAGATGAAATGATGTATTAATATATATACTCACTATTGAATCTTGAACAAGATCTACCATGATTACTATCTACCTTCCAGTCTAGAGGCCAGTTCAGCCAAATATTTTGTTCATGCTTTTTAAAACTCAGTGGTAAGTATATAAAAATGTCCACAACACAGATGAGGTTGTTAAATTCTTTCTTAAGAACAAGACAAAAAGGAGAAGTGATTTACTGGAGTACGTTGCGTGTTGCTGGGTTTGTTTTTTATTTTTATTTTTGCTCTTCTAATCCCCAAGCCCACAGAAGCCTGTATAGTTGAATCTTGATTTGTTTTGTCTCATATGAATGTGAACATCCACCCTCCCAGAAGAAATGGTAAATAGCTGTACACATCCATACCACGAAGTGGGCATAAATAACAATCATTTATAGGGCTAGTGGGAGGGCAACTTTTTGGCTTAGAGAACTGCCTGCAGCTACATTGTTCTATGAAGTTTTCTGTAACTAAAGGAACCAAAATATTGTTTTTATTTTCATTGTTCAAAATTATTATTTTAAAATAACGTACATACAAAGAGTAAAAAGAAAGACACTGATATGTTATAGAGAGGTGTTAAATGAAAAAGCTGTATGTCTGCCACAGTGGCAACCACTTACAAATGACTGATTTTAGGCTACACAAATCATGCATGAACATGCTGTTGTAAAAATTTTAAACCTCACAGATAAAGTTAGAGTCCTCCTTGACCATCACCCCAATTACACTCCCCTCCTCGAGTCACCACCTTTGTTAACAGTGGTGGGTTTCCTCTCAGATCTTTATAATCTTTAAATGTATGCTTATTTTGATTTTTATTGTGCACGGATGGTATACTTTGACATCCTTCCATGTCAGTCCATGTATACCCATTTCACTTCTTTAAACTGTTGTGTAATATCACTCTGCCATTATTTATTTACATACAGTGAACACTTAGATATTTTCAATTTTTCATTATTACAACACAGAACTGCAATGAGTTTCATTGTCTCTAGTTCCTAGTACACATGTGGAAGTGTTTTTCTAGAATAGATGGGAAGTATCCATTTTTAGCCCTTTCTATTTTGAGTTTTTCTGTTGTTCACCATGATTGTTCAAAATCACATCCTAATCATTTATTTCCCGATTTACCAAGTTTAGATCTTATCAACTGACTGCTTACTATGAAAGAAGGATGAGGAATTTAGCTCATTTATATGACTTTTCATCTCCCTTGTATTTCCAACTTTTTTTAGTTATATTTTTATCATTGGTTCTTCTATTACTTTTATGACTTTACATAACACACTTCAATGTCTAATTCTTTTTTAAACAACTTTAGACAATATCTTGTGATTCTCTGTTGTGAATATATTAACACCTCTGCTTCATCCTCCTCTCCTCCCAACTTCTGTCAGCTACAGCATTACTTTTATCTTGTCCAGGTTTATTGTCTTTACATTTTATTCTACAGCTGTACAATCCTCCATGGCTTCTCTGTGGACTGATTCTAAAAATTGAAAACTTTTGGACAATGTCTTAATATTATGACTCTTTAAATAATATTCTTGATATACCCAAATATTGTTGTTGAAACCTTGGAGAAAGAGTAGAATTGTTCAAAGAAACCTGGTCATGCAACGAGGTCAAGTTCATTACATTTTCTTATACTCTACCATATGCTAAAATTCATGTTATTTTAGTTTGGTGTATGGAGCATAACTCTCTAACAAAGTTCTACTTCTGACATTTCTAATTTTCCTTTCTTCCTTACTTTTTCTCCCTCATTATTTCTTATCCAACTCTGCCTTCTTTCTTTCTATGCATTTGGGACTCAATTTTACCTGTAAATAAGGTCTTATCCACTTTCTATTTTCCAGAAAGTCATCAAATTCTTTGGTTCTGTCTCTTATCCTCTTTTGTAGATCTTTGCTTTTGTTTTAGTGTAGAGGAAGGGAATTTAAATATATCGATTCAGACATCTATTCTGAACCAAACAAAGCAGGACTTTTTAAAAAGCTTCCTTCAAACTCCACTGTATCTTTGAAAGCATTTTCCAGTTTTAGCAAACTAGGCAACTCTCAGTTTTCTAATGAGCTAGAGACAGGTGAGAGTAGTCTATTATCCAAATTGTAAAACCAAACTCTAAAATCTGTCAGAAATGGTGTTCACCACTGACTCTGTGATAAGATACCTCATCTAAAATCATGACCTCTACATCATATCTGTCAGTCCTGGCTAAGAAGAGGAGGGATTGAAGGAAGACTCAGTGTCCTTGGCGGAGCTACAGGGCTAAACTTTTTCATGGCTCAAGCTTTCAGTGTTGTCCCAGAGAACTGACACTGCCAGGAGCCCAGGGGAAGGCAGGATGCAACAGCAGTAAAGATTTGGGATTCTGACACTTTGTAGCTATGTGATTTCTTTTACTACTTCATTTCTTAAGCTTCCACTTCCTCTTCTACAAGGTAGGGGTGATAATAGTGCCCCCCTTGAAAGACTGTTGCAGTTGTGTTAGTTGCCTAGTCATGTCTGACTTTTTGTGACCCTGTGGGATACTAGAGTGGGTTGCCAGTCCCTTTTCCAGGGGATCTTCCCGACCCAGGGATCAAACCTGTGTCTCCTGTATTGCAGGCAGATTCTTTACTGTCTGAGCCACCAGGGAAGGCCCATGGTTTTGTTATGGTGGTTAAATGCAATAATACATATAAAGCACTTGGTGCCAATACACAGTAAATAGCCAATAAATGTTAGCTATTTTTATAAAGAACCTTGCATTCTGAATATATACTGTCCTTTATGGGAAGTCTCAGGGGAAATAAAGTATATGGTTCTCACCCTTGTGGAGTTCCTAGTCTGAGCAACGACCAATATTTTCACTCTGTGGAGCTTCACATATAGCATGAGTTTAATGGATATCTGTTGTATAAATAGCTGAATAACCTTTGGTCTTGATGGAAGACCTGGCTTCTACCCTCAGGGAATACTCAGAGAAATAAGATACATATTACGTAAACAAGGACTAAGTATCCACTTATATGATAATTTATTCAACCAATATTTGTTACTCATTGGCTATATGAAGAAATTATATTAGGACATTTAACAAAACACAGTTCCTGACTTCAAGGGGTTTAAAGCCTAGTAGATAAGATTTGTGACAAAGAGTTGAAAGTGTTAGTCAGTCGTGTCCGATTCTGCGACCTCATGGACTATAGCCCGCCAGGTTTCTCTGTCCATGGAATTGTCCAGGCAAGAATACTTCTCCAGGGGATCTTAACCCAGGGATTGAACCTGGGTCTCCTGCATTGCAGGCAGATTCTTTGCCATCTGAGTCACCAGGAAAGCCTTAGATAAGATAAATACATTAAAGTGAGGGTATTACTGACCAGCTGAGACAAGGCAATTTTCAAGTTGCCTCATTCCCATGTCTTTCCCTGGTTCCCATCTATTTCTCATGTGTCTGGCAATGTTTATTTCCAAGGCAATAATAATTTAAAAAATCATGCAGATTGTGTCTGAAAAAGAAAAATGGAGATGGGTACACAGCTCCCTAACTGTCTGGATAAACCCATGGATTTAATCTCCCTGAAGGCAAATAAGCTGTCCAGAGAAACACATTGTTCCCACTGACTTCCTCACCCTGACCATTCATTGACTTCTTTCTGTGATCGAAACTCTTCACTACATTAGTCATCTTATAAGTACATACTTCCAGGAAAGATGGAAAAATCTTTTGTTTGTAAACTCCACCGTTACCTCAAATTCATTGTGTTATATTTCCAGAGGTAGAGAATGGTGTGGAGAAAAAAAATGAAACTAGACAAACATGAGATCAAATCTCATCTCATCTTCTCTTTAGATGAGTGACTCTTGGGCAAGTTAATTTAAGCTGAGTCTCAATGTCCTCTGAAAATAATAGTGCTATGTCAGAGATTGATAGTTTTTTTCCCTGCAAATCCAGCCTATCCTTCACCATGGTGTTACAACAGTTTTTAGCTGCTCATGAGGTTGCTTAGATAGAACAAGCCTTCCATGGCCATGTGAATGAATTCTGGTTAGAGGGATGTTAGTGGAAGCAAGTGCTGATAAGTGTTTAACTATTAATAACTCTACACACACACACACACTCACAAAGTGCTACATATAAGCACATATGTTTATTGTTGATTTTACTGACTTCAATGATACATAATTTATAAATAATAATAGAGTATTCAGTGATGTATCATAAGTTCTTTACAGCCCAACTGAATATTACAGGTTGCTTTGGCTGATTGTTGCTGAACTCTCATGTCTGCATGCAACCTGTGATTACAGTACAACCATGATTTGACAAATGGAGCTCCATTCCAATTCACTCTTTTCCTGATAAATTTCTTGTCATTAAATCTGAAATGTGATCTACTATTAAACCATTTTTATCCTCACATAAACTGTACTCATTAAATTGAAATTTCTTTCCATTTTAGCACCACATATTTCGGAACCTCATTATCTGTCAATGAGGTGAGTGACTATTGTGCTGAATCAGATAATAGTTTTCAAATACTAGAAGAATATTTCCTTAATGTTCTGTGCTATTCATAATGTGATGGCCACAGACACACCACGTTTTTAGTTTAATCTACATTTTTTACATTTTTCTCCATTATTTTTTTAGACAAGTAACAAAATAATAGATCAAACTCTGACTTGTCGCATTTGCTGATTTCTATGATGTAAAGGAGATCAGCCCTGGGATTTCTTTGGAAGGAATGATGCTAAAGCTGAAACTCCAGTACTTTGGCCACCTCATGCGAAGAGTTGACTCATTGGAAAAGACTCTGATGCTGGGAGGGATTGGAAGCAGGAGGAGAAGGGGACGACAGAGGATGAGATGGCTGGATGGCATTACGGACTCGATGGACATGAGTCTGAGTGAACTCCGGGAGTTGGTGATGGACAGGGAGGCCTGGCGTGCTGTGGTTCATGGGGTCATAAAGAGTCGGACACGACTGAGCGACAGAACTGAACTGAACTGAACTGATGATGTAAATATTCTCATCATGACTGAGTTCAAACTACCAGCATGAGGTCACTGACCACAGAGTTGGGACGAAATATGCAGTGTTTTCATCATATAGTTGTGATAAATATGATTTCATATGTTATAGCTGTTTGGAATTCTTTGAGTTGTCTCTTTATATTTTCTTACCACTTTTACCATTGGTTTTTTCCTCTCTCTTACATGTAATAACTCTTTGTGTGTTACCTGTTATATCTATTACTAGAAGATAAGCTCCATGAATGTAGGAATATCATATAGACAAATAACAAAATAATAAATCAAACCCTGGCTTCTAGTATTTGCTAAATGTTTTATTCATCATGGTACCCAGTAGCATCTATTGCGTAAAAGGTGTTCAAACAAATGTTTGTTAAATGTTGCAAATATTTCTGCAGACTATAATTTTTATTTTATTTATGCTTATTATTTTTACCTTTTCATTCATTGAGTCTGAGCTTTCTGTCCTATTTGAGTATGCCTCTTTCATCCCAAGGTTGGTTATTCTCCTAAGTTTTCTAAAAGCTTTATTTTTTTGGTTACATTTAAATGTGGAATCCATCTGGAATTTATTTTCGTATATGACATGCATTTCTTCCAGATGGCCAGCCTATTGTGCTTCTTCTGTAAATAAATTATTTTTCTTTACTAAACTGAATTTCTACCTTTGTCATACATTAAGTTCCCATGTATGCTGGACTCTATTTTTGGTACTCTAATTTGTTTCATTATGAATATTTCTGGAATTTATCATACCCTTTGATATATTGACTTTATAGTAATTACAGCATAATAACAGAGTACAGTTGTAGTATTCACTATATACTATCCTAAGCAATTTGGATTTAACCCTCACAAACCTCCTGTCAGATCGGTACTATTGTTGTTTCTATTGTTTAGTTGCTAAGTAGTGTCTGACTCTTTCCAACCCCATGAACCGCAGCACACCAGGCCTCCATGTCCATCATCAACTCCCAGAGTCCACCCAAATCCATGTCATTGAGTCAGTGATGCCATCCAACCATCTCATCCTCTGTCGTCCCCTTCTCCTCCTGCCCTCAATCTTTCCCAGCATCAGGGTCTTTCCCAGTGAGTCAGCTTTTCGCATCAGATGGCCAAAGAATCGGACTTTCAGCTTCAACATCAGTACTTCCAATGAACACCCAGGACTGATCTCTTTTAGGATGGACAGGTTTGATCTCCTTGATGTCCAAGAAACTCTCAAGAGTCTCCTCCAACACCACAGTTCAAAAGCAGCAATTCTTTGGTGCTCAGCTTTCTTTATAGTCCAACTCTCAGATCCATACATGACCACTGGAAAAACCATAGCCTTGACTAGACGGACTTTTGTTGGCAAAGTAATGTCTCTGCTTTTTAATATGCCATCTAGGTTGGTCATAACTTTCCTTCCAAGGAGTAAGCGTCTTTTAATTTCATGGCTGCAGTCATCTTCTGCCATGACTTTGGAGCCCAGTAAATAAAGTCAGCCACTGTTTCCACTGTTTCGCCATCTATTTGCCATAAAGTGATGGGGCCGGATGCCATGATCTTAGTTTTCTGAATGTTGAGCTTTAAGCCAACTTTTTCACTCTTTTCTTTCACTTTCATCAAGAGGCTCTTTAGTTCTTCTTCACTTTATGCCATAAGTGTGGTGTTATCTGCATATCTGAGGTTATTGATATTTCTTCCAGCAATCTTGATTTCAGCTTGTGCTTCCTCGAGCCCAGCATTTCTCATGATGTACTCTGCATATAAGTTAAATAAGCAGGGTGACAATATACAGCCTTGATGTACTCATTTTCCTATTTGGAACCAGCCTGTTGTTCCATGTCCAGTTCTAACTGTTGCTTCCTGACCTGCATACAGGTTTCTTTCTGACTTGCTTCACTCTGTATAATAGGTTCTAAGTTTATCCATGTCATTAGAACTGACTCAAAGGCACTCCCTTTTATGGCTGAGTAATATTCCATTGTATATGTGTACCACAACTTCATTATCCATTCATCTGTTGATGGACACTTAGGTGGCTTCCATGTTCTAGCTGTTGTAAATAGTGCTTCAATGAACAATTGGATACATGTGTCTTTTCCAATTTTGGTTTCTTCAGGGTATATGCCTAGGAGTGGGATTGCTGGGTCATATGGTGCTTTTATTCCTAGTTTTTAAGGAATCGCCACAACATCTTCCACAGTGGCTGTATCAGTTTACATTGCCACCAACAGTGCAAGAGCATTCCCTTTTTCTCCACACCCTCTCCAGCATTTATTGTTTGTTGACTTTTTGATGATGGCCATTCTAACCAGTGTGAGGTGATATCTCGTTGTAATTTTGATTTGCATTTCTCTAATAATGAGTGATGTGTTTTTATGTGTTTGTGAGCCATCATATGTCTTCTTTGAGAAATGTCTGTTTAGGTCTTTTTTCCACTTTTTGATTGGGTTGTTTGTTTTTCTGGTATTCAGTTGTACGAGCTGCTTGTATGTTTTGGAAATTAATCCTTTGTCAGTTGTTTCATTTGCTATTATTTTCTCCTGCTCTGAGGGAATGTCTTCTCACCTTGCTTAATTTCCTTTGCTGTGCAAAAGCTTTTAAGTTTAATCAGGTCCCACTTGTTTACTTTGTTTTTATTTCCATTACTCTAGGAGGTGTGTCATTGATTTATGTCATCGAGTGATCTGCCTATGTTTTCCTCTAAGAGTTTTATAGTTTTATAGTTTCTGGTCTTACATTTAGGTCTTTAATCCATTTTGAGTTTATCTTCGTGTATGGTGTTAGGAAGTGTTCTAATTTCATTCTTTTACATGTAGCTGTCCAGTTTTCCCAGCACCATGTATTGAAGAGGCTGTCTTTGCCCCATTGTATACTGTTGCCTGGAGAAGGCAATGGCAACCCACTCCAGTACTCTTGCCTGGAAAATCCCATGGACAGAGGAGCCTGGTAGGCTGCAGTCCATGGGGTCGCTATGAGTCAGACACGACTGAGAGACTTCACTTTGACTTTTCACTTTCCTGCATTGGAGAAGGAAATGGCAACACTCCAGTGTTCTTGCCTGGAGAATCCCAGGGACAGAGGAGCCTGGTGGGCTGCCATCTATGGTGTCGCACAGATTCGGACATGACTGTAGCGACTTAGCAGCAGCAGTAGCATATTCTTGCCTCCTTTGTCAAATATAAGGTGTCCATATGTGCATGGGTTTATTTCTGGGCTTTCTATCTTGTTCCATTGGTCTATATTTCTGTTTTTGTGCCAGTACTATACTGCCTTGATGACTGTAGCTTTGTGGTATAATCTGAAGACAGGAAGGTTGATTCCTCCAGCTCCATTCTTCTTTTGTTGGACTGCCTTGGCTATTTGGGGTCTTTTGTGTTTTCATATGAATTCTGAAATTTTTTGTTCTAGTTCTGTGAAAAATGTCATTGGTAATTTGATAGGGATCACATTGAATCTGTAGATTGCCTTTGGTAGTATAGTCAGTTTTACTATTGATTCTTTCTACTCAGGAACATGGAATATCTCTCCATCTTTATGTCATCTTTGATTTCTTTCATTAGTGTCTTATAATTTTCTGTGTACAGTTCTTTTGTCTCCTTAGGTAGGTTTATTCCTAAATATTTAAATCTTTTTGTTGCAATGGTTAATGGGATTGATTCCTTAATTTCTCTTTCTGATTTTTCATTGTTAGTATATAGAAATGCAAATGATTTCTGTGTATTGATTTTGTATCCTGCAACTTTGCTAAGTTCACTGATTAGCTCTAGTAATTTTCTAATACTATCTTTAGGGTTTTCAATGTACAGTATCATGTCATCTGCAAACAGTGAGAGCTTTACTTCTTTTCTGATCTGGATTCCTTTTATTTCTTTTCCTTCTCTGATTGCTATAGCTAGGACTTTCAGAACTATGTTGAACAATAGTGGCAAAAGGGGACACCCTAGTCTTGTTTCTGATCTTAGGGGGACTGCTTTCAGTTTTCACCATTGAGAATAATGTTTGCTGTAGGCTTATCATATATGGCCTTTACCATGTTGAGGTAGGTTCCTTCTATGCCCATTTTTTGAAGAGTTTTAATCATAAATGGGTGCTGAATTTTGTCAAAGGCTTTTTCTGCATCTATTGAGATTATCATATGGTTTTTATTTTTCAATTTGTTAATATGGTATATCACCTTAATTGATTTGCATATATCGAAGGGTCCTTGCATCCCTGGAATAAACCCAACTTGATCATGGTGTATGAGCTTTTTGATCTGTTGCTGAATTCTGTTTGCTAAATTTTGTTGAGGATTTTTGCATCTATGTTTATCAGTGATATTGGCCTGTAGTTTTCTTTTTTTGTGTTGTCTTTGTCTGGTTTTGGTATCAGGTTGATGGTGGCCTCGTAGAATGAGTTTGGAAGTGTTCCTTCATCTGCAATTTTTTGAAAGAGTCTTAGAAGGATAGGCATTAGCTCTTCTCTAAATGTTTGATAGAATCCTTCTGTGAAGCCATCTGGTCCTGGGCTTTTGTTTTTTGGGAGATTTTTGATCACAGCTTCAATTTCAGGGCTTGTAATTGGGTTGTTCATAATTTCTGTTTCTTCCTGGTTCAGTCTTACAAGATCAAACTTTTGTAAGGATCTTTTCATTTCTTCCAGGTTATCTATTTTATTGCCATGTAGTTGTTCATAATAGTTTCTCATAATCCTTTGTATTTCTGCATTGTCTGTTGTAACTGCTCCTGTTTCATTTCTAATTTTGTTGAGTTGATTATTCTCTCTTTTTTCTTGATGAGTCTGGCCAACGGTTTGTCAATTTTCTTTATCCTCTTAAGGAACAAGCTTTTAGTTTTATTAACCTTTACTATTGTTTCTTTCATTTCTTTTTCATTTATCCTGCTCAGATCTTTATGATTTCTTTCCTTCTACTAATTTTGGTGTTTTATTTTCTTCTTTTTCCAGTTGTTTTAGGTGTACAGTTAGGTTGTTTATTTGATGTTTTTCTTGTTTCTTAAGGTAGGATCATCTTGCTATAAACTTCCTTCTTAGAACTGCTTTTGCTGAATCCTATAGGTTTTGAGTTGTCATGTTTCATTGTCATTTGTTTCTAGAAATTTTTTGATTTCCCTTTTGATTTCTTCAGTAACCTATTGGTTATTTAGAAATGTGTTGTTTAATCTCCATATGTTAATGTTTCTTACAGTTTTTTTTTCTTATAATTGATATCAAGTCTCATAGCATTGTGGTTGGAGAAGATGCTTGATACGATTTCAATTTTCTTAAATTTACTGAGGTTTGATTTGTGACCCAAGATGTGGTCTCTCCTGGAGAATGTTCCATGTGTCCTTAAGAAGAAGGTGTATTCCCCATTTGGGATGTCCTGATGATATCAATGAGATTGATCTCATCTAATGTATTATTTAAGACTTGTGTTTCCTTATTAACTTTCTGTTTTGATGATCTGTCCATTGGTGTGAGTGGGGTGTTAAAGTCTCCTACTATTATTGTGTTACTGTCAATTTCTCCTTTTATGTCTGTTAGTGTTTGTCTTTGGAGAAGGCAATGGCACCCCATTCCAGTACTCTTGCCTGGAAAACCCCATGGATGGAGGAACCTGGTGGGCTGCAGTCCATGGGGTCGCTAAGAGTTGGACACAACTGAGCGACTTCACTTTCACTTCTCACTATCATGCATTGGAGAAGGAAATGGCAACCCACTCCAATGTTCTTGCCTGGAGAATCTCAGGGATGGGGGAGCCTGGTGGGCTACCGTCTATGGGGTCGCACAGAGTCAGACACAACTGAAACGACTTAGCAGGAGCAGCAGCAGTGTTTGTCTTATGTATTGAGGTGCTCCTATGTTGGGTGCATAGATATTTACAATTGTTATGTCTTCCTCTTGGATTGATCCCTTGATCATTATGTAGTGTCCTTCCTTATCTCTTGTAATTGTCTTTATTTTAAGGTCTATCTTGCCTGATATGAGGATTGCTACTCCAGCTTTTTTTTGCTTCCCATTTGCATGGAATATACTTTTCCATCCTCTCACTTTCAGTCTATATGCGTCTTTAGGTCTGAAGTGGGTTTCTCATAGACAGCACATATATGGGTCTTACTTTTGTATCCATTCAGCCAGTCTGTGTCTTTTGGTTGAAGCATTTAATCCATTTACATTTTAAGTAATTATTGATATGTATGTTCTTATTGCCATTTTATTAATTGTTTGGGGTCGATTTTGTAGATCTTTTTCCTTCTCTTGTATTTCTTGACTATTTAAGTCCATTTAACATTTGGTGTAAAGCTGGTTTTATGGTGCTGAATTCTCTTCACTTTTGCTTGTCTGAAAAGCTTTTTATTTCTCCATCAAATTTTGAATGAGATCCTTGCTGGGTACAGTAATCTTGGTTGTGGATTTTCCCCTTTCAGTACTTTAAATATATCCTGCCATTCCTTTCTGGCCTTCAGAGCTTCTGCTGAAAGATCAGCTGTTAAACATATGGGGTTTCCCATGTATGTTACTTGTTGCTTCTCCCTTGCTGCTTTTAATATTCTTTCTTTGCATTTAATCTTTGTTAGTTTGCTTCGTATGTATGTTGGTGTGTTTCTCCTTGGGTTTATCCTATTTGGAACTCTTGGACTTGATTGACTATTTCTTTTTCTGTGTTGGGGAAATTTCAACTATAATCTTTTCTAAAATTTTCTCATACCCTTTCTTTTTCTCTTCTTCTTTTGGGATTCCTATAATTCGAATGTTGGTGCATTTGATATTGTCCCAGAGGTCTCTGAGACTATCCTCAGTTCTTTTCATTCTTTTTACTTTATTCTGCTCTTCAGAAGTTATTTCTACCATTTTGTCTTCCAGCTCACTGAGATTCGTTCTTCTGCTTCAGATATTCTGCCTTTACTCCTTCCAGAGTATTTTTAATTTCAGTAATTGTATTGTTTGTCTCTGTATGTTTATTCTTTAATTCTTGTAGGTCTTTGTTAATTGATTCCTGCATTTTCTCCATTTTGTTTTCAAGGTTTTTGATCATCTTTATTCTGAATTCTTTTTCAGGTAGTTCGCCTATTTCCTCTTCATTTATTTGGACTTCTATGTTTCTAATTTGTTCCTTCATTTGTGTAGTATTTCTCTGCCTTTTTGTTATTTTTTGTGACTTACTGTGTTTGAGTCACAGTCCACCTCACCTCCCTAGGATGCCTTCCAGCACTGTGCTGATCTGGACCTGCTGTGGGGCAGCCCAGATTCTAACCTGGGCCTACTCCTGTGTGTTCTTGCCTCCAATGTCCACAGCTATCAGAACTAGTGTGTTTTCTTTTGTGGGAGCTCTCAATGTCCTTTTATATATTCCACAGACACAGAGTCTGCCTAGTTTTTCATGTGGATTTAATCTGCGGCTTGTACAGCTGGTGGGAAGGTTTTGGGTCTTCTTCCTTAGCCACACTGTCCCTGGGTTTCAACTGTGGTTTTACTTCCACCTCTGCATGTGGGTCGTCCACTGGGGTTTGCTCCTGAGGCTGCCCTGGAGGACTTGGGTTTGCCCCTGTGAGGGCCAGATGTGGAGGTGGTGCAGCTGCTTGGGTCTCAGGGGTTCTGGCAGCACCAGGTACTCAGGGGAGTTGGCAGCTAGGGCAGCAGGAAATACAGTATTTTAGAAGGGTAGGGCAACCAGTATTGGCCAATACGCCCCAGTATTCTTGCCTGGAAAACCCTCTGACAGAGAAGCCTGGCAGCCCACAGTCTACAGGGTCGCAAACTGTTAGACATGACTGAAGCAACCCTGCACACATAAACTCAAGATTTTTTTTTGCCTGCAGCAGCTGTGGCTTCAATGAGAGTCGAGCGTGAAGGTGGTGAAGCTGTTCGGCTCGTGGAGACCCTGGCACGAAGTGTGCAGGGACACAGACTGCCTCTGCCCCAGGAGTTATGGCCCTATCAGAATCTTTTTTCAAGCCTCTTATAGCTGTCGATCAGAAGGCCTCTTTGGCCAGTCTTTCCCCGGAGCTCTGCCTGTTCAGGCACTTAGAGGGCTCCGTTGCCTGGGGTCCTTCTCTGTTCCGCGTGTCAGGCTCATATAGGGGCCCCCTGGCTGGGGTCCTACTCTGTGTTTGGCACATCAGTCACTTAAAGGAGCACCCTGGGTGTCCTACTCTGTAGTTCTGTGCGTCAGGTGTCTGATGGGCTAGACTCTCTATTGTTCAGCTGCCGATGCTGGTGTGTAAGGAGACAGAGGCTATGGTGATGGCTCCGCCGCTTACTTGCAGTATCGCCTTGCTTCCATGGCTGCCCGGCTCTCCTCCACAGGCTTTTTCCACTACAGTCTCTTCCCTCACATCCCCTCAATCCATCTCTCTGCATTCAACAGCAGCCCTCACCTTGAGATTGCTCCACAATCCCTAAACTCCAGTTCCCAGCCACTAAGCCTTCCAGGGGACGTGTGTCCCTGTCTGGAGTATGTATGGCTGCAGCAAGGACTATCTGATTCTCATTCCATTTAGGCTGCCACAGATCAGGTGTTTCACTCTCAGCCTTAAATGTTTCTCCTCTGACTCAGACAACTCTCCCAATGTGGGGATCAGACCCCTGCTTCAGTTCCCCCACCTGCTGAGGGCAGATCCAGTCCTACTAACACTCCCATTTCTCCCCCTAGTTTCCTTGTCCTACTGAGTTTTGTGTGGTTCTGTGTATTCTTTTACACTGGTCAGTACCCCTGTCCACTCTCACCTGGTGTTCTGAATGCACTTCTGTGTCTGAAGGTGTATTCCTGATGTAGAATTTATACATATATCTATTCTTTTTCAAAATCTTTTCACATTTAAGTTGTTGCATAATGTTGAGCAGAGTTCTTTGCGCCATACAGTAGGTCCTTGTTGGTTATCCATTTAAAATATAGCAGTGTGTACATTTCAATCTCAAACTTCCTAATTATTCCTCCCCCCTGCCTTCTCCTCTGGTAACTGTAAGTTCGTTCTCTAAGTCTGTGAGTTTGTTTCTGTTTCATAATTAAGTTCATTTGTACCATTGTGTTTTTTTTTTTTTTTAGATTCTACATATAAGTAATATCATATGATACTTCTCTGTCTCTAACTTATATAAAGGACTTGAGCATCCTTGGATTTTTTGATTCTGAAGGGGGTCCTGGAACCAATCTGCTGAGGATACCCAGGGATGATTATATTCCTTCTTTAATATTACAGGACGGTCTATGATTTTCTTGTATATTTCTTGTTGCAAAAAGAGAATCTTCCACTTCTCTAAGAAACACAGGTTTCTTTTAGTGAGAAATAGTATTTCAAGACCATATTTTTGAGTACTAGATTCAGTTCAGTTCAGTTCAGTTCAGTCGCTCAGTCGTGTCTGACTTTACGACCCCATGAATTGCCAGGCCTCCCTGTCCATCACCAACTCCCAGAGTTCACTCAAACCCATGTCCATCGAGTTGGTGATGCCATCCAGCCATCTCATCCTCTGTCATCCCCTTCTCCTCCTGCCCCCAATCCCTCCCAGCATCAGAGTCTTTTCCAGTGAGTCAACTCTTCACATGATTGGAGTTTCATTCCTTCATTTCTTCAGTTCAATTCAGTTCAGTCACTCAGTCGTGTCCGACTCTTTGCGACCCCATGAATTGCAGCACGCCAGGCCTCCCTGTCCATCACCAACTCCAGGAGTTCACTCAGACTCACATCCATCGAGTCAGTGATGCCATCCAGCCATCTCATCCTCGGTCGTCCCCTTCTCCTCCTGCCCCTAATCCCTCCCAGCGTCAGAGTCTTTTCCAATGAGTCAACTCTTCACATGAGGTGGCCAAAGTACTGGAGTTTCAGCTTTAGCATCATTCCTTCCAAAGAAATCCCAGGGCTGATCTCCTTCAGAATGGACTGGTTGGATCTCCTTGCAGTTCAAGGAATCTCAAGTCTTCTTCAACACCATAAGCTCTATTAACTTTATATATTCTGTACTTAATGTTCACTAGGAGTCCTTATAGCAAGGCATCTCTAATCCTTTAGATCGAAGTTCATTCTCTAGTAGATTCCTGGGGAAGGGCTCATGGGTACAATATTGCTTGAATTACTGCATACTGATAATCATACATCTGTGCACTTGAAAGTCAGTTTTTCTGAATATAAAATCTTTGGCCTACATCTTCTCTTTTTGAGTTTCTTAAATATCTTACTTCCCTTCTTCTGTTATATGGTGATAGTGTTGAAAAATCTGATGCTAATCCAATTTTCTTAACATTACAAATCACTTACTATTTTTGCTTAGAAGACCAAAACATGTTTTCTTCCTTTCTTTAAAACAATTCTAGAATATGACTGTTTTGTTTGTTTTGAGTTCATATTCTCAGAAACAGATGTTTGCTGTAGCTTCAAATCTTTTTTTTTTTTTTGGTTCAGGAAAGTTTTCTTCAATTAGTTTTCAAACGTCTATCCTGTTCTCTTGCTATGGTTTTCTTTCCTAGGATCACATGTTGGCTCTCAACTGTCTGTATTTAATGTGTCACATTCTCTTAAATCATTTTTATCTCTCCATTTATCTTTATTAAAGGTAATTTTTTATCTTTAAAAAAGATAATTTTTTATCTTTAAAAAATTCCTTTTCTTCACTTATTCCTCTCAAGGCATAATCTACTGTGTTTATTGATTTGTTGGTTCCAAATTCATCTTCAATTTTGAAATTATTATTCCTTTCTTTCTCTTCTTATTTTTGGGCCATGCCACAGAGCATGAGGTATCTTAGTTCATGTGGTATCTTAGGTATCTAACCCTAACCAGAGATCAAACCAGTCCCTCCTATAGTGGAAGCATGGAGTCTTAACCACTGGACCACCAGGAAATTCCCTTTTCTTTCTTTTCTGAGTTCTGTCAACTCATTTCTAATTTTTTTCTAAGTTTGATTTATATCATTATTTCAAATATTTTATTATTTTCTTGATGTCTTTTAGCTCATTTTCAAGCATTTTGGACTGTTTTTATATATTCTGTGAGCATATCTGAGTGCTTTCATTATCTATAAAGTGGACTTCAATGTATGGTTCAAGATCCTTTTAGACACACTGAAAAGTAAAAGCTATTTTCTATTTTCATGCTCTTATGAAGACATTATTTTTCTCTTTCACTATATTGACATTTGCAATGATAGTTCAAAGCAAGGATAGGTAAAAGTTTTATCACGAATTAAGGCAGTGGCACCAAAAGGTATAGGTAGTCATTTTAAATGCATTTTTAAAAAGCCAGTTTTACTTAAGAATGTCCTTGATGCAATAGGAAAAATTATTAATTTTATTAAAGTCATCCCTTGAGTACACAGTTTTTAATGTTCTGAGTGACAAAATGGAAAGTACATATGAAACACTCAGTTCAGTTCAGTTCAGTCACTCAGTCATGTCCAACTGTTTGTGAGCCCATGGACTGCAGTTATGCCAGGCTTCCCTGTCCATCAACAACTCCTGGAGCTTACTCAAACTAATGTCCATTGAGTCAGTGATGCTATCCAACCATCTCAGCCTCTGTCATCCCCTTCTCCTCCTGCCTTCAATCATTCCTAGCATCAGGGTCTTTTCCAGTGAGTCAGTTCTTCACCCTAGGTGGCCAAAGTATTGGAGCTTCAGCTTCAGCATCAGTCCTTCAAATGAATATTCAGGATTGATTTCCTTTAGGATGGACTGGTTGGATCTCCTTGCAGTCTAAGGGACTCTCAAGAGTCTTCTCCAACACCACAGTTCAAAAGCACCAATTCTTCGGCACTCAGCTTTCTTTTAGTCCAGCTCTCACATCCATACATGACCACTGGAACAACCAAAGCTTTGACTGGACAGACCTTTGTTGACAAAGTAATGTCTCTGCTTTTTAATATGCTGTCTAGGTTGGTCATAACTTTTCTTCCAAGGAGCAAGTGTCTTTTAATTTCATGGCTACAGTCACCATCTGCAGTGATATTGGAGCCCCCCAAAATAAAGTTGCTTCTTGGCCTTTTGGCTAAGATCAAGTGTAGTATGAAACACTAGCTGCATACTAAATTGTGATGGTTCTTTCCAGGAAAAGTATTGCAATGTTTGAATTGCTAACTGAACTAATCAATAATTTTTTAAGTAGAATACCATCTTTACTTGAAAGAATGACTAACAGGTAAGCCATGGTTATTCAGAATTGAGTGTTTTATAGACATATTTTGAATATGAACTAAAATATGCCTGAAACATCATGAAAAATAACTGACAGTACTTGTTGCCAGTGATAAAATTTAAGTTTTCAAGTGAGCACCTGAATTTTTGGAGAACTTATATTTGCCACTGGCTTCCCTTGTGGCTCATATGGTAAAGAATCTGCCTGCAATGTGGGAGACCCAGGTTTGACCCCTGGGTCGGGAAGATCCCTTGGAGAAGGGCGTGGCTACCAACACCAGTATTCTTGCCTGGAGAATTCCATGGACAGAGGAGACTGACAGGTTATATTCCTTGAGATCCCAAAGAGTTGGATATGACTGAGAGACTACGTAGTTTCACTTTGATGTTGCAATTTCCTAATACTTAAATACTATTCAGGTGACATTGTGGTGAGATTTACCAGTGTGACTTTTTGCAATTGTTTAGTAATGTGTCAACCTTTGAAAGCTCCACATAATTCAGTGAACTGATAGTATCCAAATGATCAATATATTGTTACAAAGTTATGCATGGGTAAAAGATTCATGCAAAAATAAATAATGTCAAAGCAATCTTGAGATAAAAGAACAAAGTTGGAGGCAACACACTGACTTCAGCCTATCCTATAAAGGTACAGTAATCAAAACAGCAAGGTATTGGCACAAACACAGATACACAGATCGATGGAAACAGACTGCAGTCCAGAAACAAACCCATTCACTTGTCAGTTAATCTACAATAAAGGAAGCAAGAATATACAGTAGAGAAAAGACAGCTTCTTCAATAAGCAGTGCTATGAAAACTGAATAGCTACGTGGAAAATAACTTTTTTCACACCATATACAAACTCTTAGAATTTAGAAAAAAGATAAAATGTAAGACCTGAAAACATAAAACTCCTAAAAGGGAACATAGGCAGAACACTTTTTGATGTAGCAATATTTTTTTTTTTTTTTGGATCTGTTTCCTAAGGCAAAAGAAATAAAAACAAAAATAACAAATGAGACCTATTTGAACTTAAAAGCTTTTGCACAGCAAAGGAAACCATTGACAAAATGAAAAGATACCCACTGAATGGGAGAAAATATCTGCAAATAATAAGACCAATAATGGGTTAATATCTAAAATACATAAACAGTTCAACAACTCAACATCAAAAAAGCAAACATACTGATTTAAAAAAATGGGCAGAAGGCCTAGAGATTTTTCCCAAGATATACAGATGCTAATAGGAACATGAAAAAATGCTCAGCATCACTAATCATCAGAGGAATGCAAATCAAAACCACAATGAGGTATTACTTCACATCTGTCGAAATGGCTTTCGTCAAGAAGTCTACAAATAATGAATATTGTCAAGAATGCAGAGGAAAGGGAACCATCCTACATTGTTAGTGGGAATGTAAGTTGGTGCAGCCATTATGGAAAACAGCATGGAAGTTCCTTAAAAAAGTAAAAATAGAACTACCATATGATTCATCAATCCACTCCTGGGTATATATTTAAAGAAAATGAAAGCACTTAATTTGAAAATATTTATAAACTCCAGCTTTCATAGCAGCATTATTTACAATGGCAAAAATATGGAAGCAATCTAAGTGTCCATCAGCAGATGAATGGGTAAAGAAGATATGAGATATATATATATGTACATACAATGGAATACTACTCAACCACAAAAAAGAATGAAAAAGTGTCATTTAAAATAACACTGATGGACCTAGAGGGTGTTATGCTTAGTGAAATAAATCAGACAGGGAAAATAATTACTCTATGTTATCATTTGTATGTGAGATCTGAAAAAGAAATCAATGTATATAACAGTACAGAAACAAGCAAACTCACAGATATAGAGAACAAATTAGTGGTTACCAGGGGGGAGAGTGAAATGAGGAGGAACAAGATAGGGGTATTGGATTAAGAGATATAAACTACTATTGAGGGAGTGAGAGGGAGACTCAAGAGAGAGGGGATATTTGTATACATATAGCTGATTCACTTTCTTGTACAAGAGAAGCCAACACAACATTTTAAAGTAATTATATGTCAATTAAAAAGAGATATAAACTACTATATATAAAGCAAATAAGTAACAAGTATATATTATACAGTGAAGGGAAACATAACTATTATTTTGTAATAACTTTTAATGGAGTATAATCTATAAAAATATTGAACCACTATATTGTATACCTGAAATCAATATAATATTGTAAATCAACTCTAATAAAAATTAGAAATGAAAAATAAACCAATAGATTTAATGTAACAGAATTTGTAAAGTTCATTAACAGGGCTTCATATTCTGAGTTAGCAACTAACTTCCTAGCAATTATCAATTGTGAAGGTTTGGTGTAATATCAAAGAGGAGTATTCACAACTATCTGAAAAGTTATTAATATACCTCTCTCTTTTACAACTACATACATGTTTAAGAGGAGAGTGAAAAAGCTGGCTTAAAACTCAACATTCAAAAAACGAAGATCATGGCATCCAATCCCATCACTTCATGGCAAATAGACAGGGAAACAATGGAAACAGTGACAGACTATTTTCTTAGGCTCCAAAATCATCACAGATGGTGACTGCAGCCATCAAGTTAAAAGATGCTTGTTCCTTTGAAGAAAACCTATGATAAACATAGACAGCATATTAAAAAGCAAAGACATTACTTTGCCAACAAAGGTCCATCTAGTCAAAGCTATGATTGTTCCAGTAGTCATGTAAGGATGTGAGAGTTGGACCATGAAGAAAGCTGAGTGCTGAAGGATTGGTGCTTTTGAACTGTAGTATTAGAGAAGATTCTTGACAGTCCCTTAAACAGCAAGGAGTTCAAACCAGTCAATCATAAAAGAAATCAGTCCTGAATATTCATTGGAAGGACTGATGCTGAACCTGAAGCTCCAATTCCTTGGCCACCTGATGCAAAAACAAACTCATTGGAAAAGACCCTGAAGCTGGGAAAGATTGAAGGCAGGACGAGAAGGGGACAACAGAGGATGAGAGAGTTGGATGGAATCACTGACTTGATGAACATGAGTTTGAGCAAGCTCCAGGAGCTGGTCATGGACAGGGAAGCCTGGTGTGCTGCAGTCCATCGGGTCAAAAAAGAGTCAGACGTGACTGAGCGACTGAACTGATCTGTTTAAGACCAGATTTTTTTTTTTTCGTTTATTTCAACTAGAATAGCACGTCACAACAGATGGAATCCAGAAGCAGATAGTAGAATCTGGCTGTTTTCTATTAAGCCCAACAATTAAGAGATCTGTATACATGTAAAATAGTGGAATTCTTCTTATTAAATTACTTTTTGTTATTGTTTGGGAAAATACAGTGATTTTTCATTAAATATTATTAATGTTAACATATAATGGGTACATCACTGTTGGTGGGAATGTAAATTGATACAGCCACTATGGAGAACTGTATGGAGATTCCTAAAAAAATTCTGGTATAAAACTATGGTATGACCCAGTAATCTCACTACTGGGCATGTACTCTCAGAAAACCGTAATTGAAAAGGACACATGTACTCCAATATTCACTGAAACACTATTTCCAATAGCCAGGACATGGAAGCAACCTAAATATCCATCAACAGATGAATGGATAAAGAAGTTGTACATGTATACAATGGAATATTACTCAGTCATAAAAAGGAACAAATGTGAGTCAGTTGAACTGAGGTGGATGAACCTAGAGCTTGTTATACAGAGTGAAGTAAACCAGAAAGAGAAAAATAAATATTGTGTATTAATCCATGTACATGGAATCTAGAAAAATGGTACTGATGAACCTATCTGCAGGGCAGGAATAGAGACGCAGATGTAGAGAATGGGCGTGTGGACACGGTGGGGGAAGGAGAAGGTGGGATGAATTGAGAAAGTAGCATTGACGTATGTACACTACCATGTATAAAAACATACACTACCATTTATAAAATAGATAGCTAGTGGGAAGCTGGTGTATAACAGAGGGTGCCCAGCCCAATGCTCTGTGTTGACCTAGGGGATGGGATTGGGGGTAGGTTTGGAGGGAGGCGTGGAGACATATATTTAGTTATGGCTAATTGGTGTTATAGTATGGCAAAACCCAATACAACATTGTAAAGCAATTATTCTCCAATTAAAAAATGAGTGCATTGTTATTTTAAAATGAACTAATAAACATTTTAAATGTTATTTAGTTTTAATTTTGAATAGGGTAAATATAAAATGATATAACCCACATGAACAAAATTTTGGGGGAGACCTCACCATTTTTTGAAAGTATAAGGGGATGCTGAGAACAAATGTTTGAGAAGCAATGGACCAGGGCAATAGTATTGTGTGTCTTACTCTCTTTTACCGTGTAGTAACTTTGTGTGGAATTTGACCTCAGACCTTTTATATTATTCATTTTTTAATGTGAAACCAGTTTTTCTGAACTTTTGGAAGGATAGCATGGTTCAGGGTAACTTCATAGAGCTCTCTTTTCTGTTTTCAGGTAGCCTTAAAAAATTCGGCCGCGTATTTTCTGAGCTTTCCTGGCTCTGTTGCCTTACCTGCACTTGCTCTGGACCTTTTCCCTTCTTCCTCTGTTGACTCCATCTTGCTCAGTTTTGATTCTAGTTTCAGCAGTTCTTCCTCAATGTAAGGACTGTCCTCGCGTCGAGGGAAGCCCTGATAAGTTCACAGGGGCCAGATTGCTCCAGCTTCTAAAGTTCCTTCCATGAGCCCATGACACTCCCCTTCTTTTCTGGTTAGGCAGAACTCCTCTCACTTTCCCCTGCTCCTCTGTAACTGTTCTTCCATGCTTTCCTGGCCATTTTAAGGTCATCTGTCTTCGTATCTATCAGATGCTCCATTATTTCCTGATGCTTTCTCCTGGGCCAGGTCTATAATTTCATGGAGGTCATGTCCTTATTTATTGATTTATTGGCTGTGTTGGGTCTTTGTTGCTGTGCAGGCTTCTCGTTGCAGTGAACTACTCTCTAGCTGTGGGCTTCTCATTGCAGTGACTTCTTTTGTTGCGGAACACAGGCTCTAGCTGTGTGGCCTTCGGTAGTTGCAGCGGGGGCTCAGGAGATGAGGCACAGGGGCTCAGCTGCCCCGTGGCACATGGAATCTTCCTGAACCAGGGATCGAACCTATGTTCCAAGCACTGGCAGGCAGATTCTTAACCACTGGACAACCAGGGAAGTCGCCTGTGAGATTTCTTAGATAAGACTAAGACCCCAGACAGTTGTGCCTTTCTCCCTCATTCTCAATCCCTCCCAGCAATAACAGGAAACACAAATCAAGCTCTTTGGGTTATTGGACTGAAATCTCTAAAACTAGCTTTTGGATTAGGAGGTAACATTCCTCTCTCCTTTGGTGTAGCTAGAGAGAAGAAATCATAGTTCAGCTATTTTTAAAAAAAAAAACCTCCTGACAAAGATCTCTTTAGCTTTCCAAATTTTGTGCCCTCAAAGTTGATGAAAACTTTAAAAGTTATCAATATTGCTTTTTACCTTTGTAAATTCTGCACATACTTTAGTCCTTCCTGTGAAATATAGAATGTAGAGTCTGATCATCTTGCAGCTTGAGTTGAAACCTAAGTAGTGTTAAACTTAAATCTTAAGTAATGTTGCATTTTAATAGGAAAAACATTCATTTCCTCTATATTCTAAGTTATAGCTATAGAGGTCAATTTAATATTCACTGACAATAGTTTCTCATAGTATTTGTTATTGCTGTTCAACCACTCAGTCCTGTCTAACTCTTTGCAATCCCATGGACTGCAGCACACCAGGCTTCCCTGTCCATCACCAACTCCCAGAGCTTGCTCAAACTCATGTCCATTGAGTTAGTGATGCCATCCAACCATCTCATCCTCCGTCATCCCCTTCTCCTCCTGCCTTAAATGTTTCCCAGCATCAGGGTCTTTTCTAATGAGTCAGCTCTTCGCATCAGATGGCCAAAGTATTGGAGGTTCAGCTTCAGCATCAGTCTTTCCAGTGAATATTCAGGACTGATTTCCTTTAGGATTGACTGGTTTGATCAATAGTATATCCTTTCTTATTCCCAATCTTGTGGTTCTTTTTTTTTTATATTAGGTTTGACAGAGACTTACCCATTTTATTGATTCTCTTCAAATATTAAATTTTGAGAGTTTACTTATATTTTTATAACTTTTCAATAATCTCGACCTTTTCTTTTTTAAAATTCATTGTTTTCAATTGAAGGACAATTGCTTTACAATATCGTATTGGTTTCTGCCATATATCAACATGAATCAGTCATAGGTATACATATGTCCCCTCCCTCTTGAACTTCCTTCTCACCTTCTACCCCATCCCATCCCTCTATATTGTCACAGATTACTGATTTGAGCTCCTTGAGTCATATAGCAAATTCCCACTGGCTAGCTATTTTACATATGGGAGCATATGTTTCCATACTACTCTCTCCATTAGTCCCACCCTCTCCTTCTCCCCACTGTGTTCACAAATCTGTTCTCTATGTCTGCGTCTCCAGTGCTCCCTTGCTAATAGGTTCACAGTACCATCTTTCTAGATTCCATATATATGAGTTAATAAACAATATTTTTTTTCTCTTTCTTATTTACTTCACTCTGTATAATAGGCTGTAGGTTCATCCACTTCATTAGAACTGACTCAGATGTGTTCCTTTTTATGGCTGAGTAATATTCCAGTATACACACACACACACACACACACACACACAACACACCACAGCTTCTTTATCCATTCATCTGTTGATGGACATCTAGGTTGCTTCTATGTCATAGCTATCGTAAATAGTGCTGCAGTGAACATTGGGGTTCATGTGTCCTTTTCAGTTATGGCTTTCTGAGGATCCATGCCTGTAGTGGAATTGTTGGGTCATATAGTAGTTTTTATCCATCATTGTTGTTTTTTTAATGTATCTCCATTGTTGTTGTTCAGTTGTTAGTCACGTCTGACTCTTAGCAACACCATGGACTAAAGGCTTCCCTGTCCTTCACTATCTCCTGGAGTTAGCTCAAACTTATGCCCATTGAGTTGGTGATGCCGTCCAATCATCTCATCCTCTGCCACCCCCTTCTCCTCCTGCCCTTAATCTTTCCCAGCATCAGAATGTTTTCTAATGAGTCAGCTCTTCATACTGTCCTCCATAGTGGCTGTATCAACTTACATTCCTACCAACAGTACAAGAAGGTTTCCTTTTCTTCACACTCTCTCCAGGATTTATTATTTGTAGCTTTTTTGATGATGGCCATTCTGACCAGCGTGAGGTGATATCTCATTGTAGGTTTGATTTACATTTCTCTAATAATGAGCAATGTTGAGCATCTGTTCATGTGTTTATAAGCCATCTGTATATCTTCTTTGGAGAAGTGTCTGTTCAGGTCTTTTTCCTATTTTTGATCGGGTTGTTTGTTTTTCTGGTAATGAGTTGCGTGAACTGCTTGTATATTTTTGGAGATTATTCCTTTGTCAGTCGTTTCATTTGCTATTATTTTCTCCAATTATGGGAGTTGTCTTTTCACCTTTTTTACAGTCCCTTTGCAAAAGCTTTTAAGTTTAACTAGGTCATACTTGTTTATTTTTATTTCCATTACTCTAGGAGATGGGTCATAGAGGATCTTGCTATGATTTATGTCACAGAGTGTTCTGCCTATGTTTTTCTCTAAGAGTTTTATAATTTTTGGTCTTTATATTTAGGTCTTTAATCCATTTTGAGTTTATCTTTGTGTATGGTGTTAGGAAGTGTTCTAATTTTATTCTTTTACACTTAGCTGTCCCATTTCCCCAGCACCACTTATTGAAGAGACTATCTTTTCTCCATTGTATATTCTTGCTACCTTTGTCAAAGATAAGGTACCCATAGGTGCATGGATTTATCTCTAGGATTTCTATCTTGTTCCATTGGTCTATATTTCTGTTTGTGCCAGTATCATACCATCTTGATGACTATAGCTTTGTAGTATAGTCTGAAATCAAGAACCAACATTTTCTTTATTAATTACTTTTTATTGTTTTCTTTTGGTTTCCTTGTTGCTCTTTTACTACTTTCTAAAAAGGAAATCCATTTATAGAGCTACTATGTGATCCTAAAACCCCACTCCTAGGCATATACCCAGTGAAAAAAATGGCCCCAAAGGGTACGTGCACCCCAATGCTCATTGCAGTGCTGTTAACAATAGCCAAGACGTGAAAGCAACCTAAATGCCCATCAACAGAGGAATGGATAAAGCAAATGTGGTACATGTATACAATGGAATATTACTCAGCCATTAAAATGAATGAAATAATGCCATTTGCAGCAACATGAATAGACCTAGAGACTGTCATGCTGAGTGAAGTAAGTCAGACAGAGAAGGAGGAATATTGTATGACATCATTTATATGTGGAATCTAAACAGAAATAATACAAATAAACTTATTTACAAAACAGAAATAGACTCACAGACTTAGACAATGGACATATAGTTGCCAGGGGGAAAAATAGGGGAAGAGATAATTACGGAGTTTGGGATCAACATGCACATACTGCTATTATTTAGAATGGATAACCGGTAGGGTCCTACGGTATAGCACAGGGAACTCTGCTCAATAGTATGTGGCAGCCTGGATGGGAGGGGAGCCTGGGGGAGAATTGTTATTGTTGTTTAGTTGCTAAGTCGTGTTAAACTCTTTGCCACCCCCATGGACTGTAGCCCACCAGGCTCCTCTGTCCATGGGATTTCTCAGGCAAGAATACTGGAGTGGGTTGCAATTTCCTCCTCCAGGGGATCTTCCTGACCCAGGAATGCAACCTGTGTCTCCTGCATAGGCAGGCAAATTCATTACTGCTGAGCCCCCAGGGGAGATTGGATACAAGTATATCCATTCTGAGTCCCTTTGCTATCCACCTGAAATTAGCATTGTAAATCAGCTATAGTTCAATATAAAATAGAAAGTTTAAAAAAGTAAATCCATTTATTTTAGTTTCTCAGGCTATATATTTTCCTCAGAGTACAGTTTTAGCTGTGACCCATTGATTTTCTTATAAAGTAACCTTTAAAAAAATATTTTCTATATAATTTGTAATGTCAGATTTAATTTCCTCTTTGATCAATAAAATTTTATATAAAATTAATGGAATATGAAATAATAGTCATGGAGACAAGCAAAGACAACAAGAAGTGAATTTGAACCTCTAAATTTTATATCATACCTGAAATAATAATTCTGTAAAAGGAAGAGATAAATTTTGAAGAGAAGAAATAAACTTTTGGATTGTTTGTCAATTCAATTAATGAAGATGAGAAAATTATACAAACATACTGCAAAAGAGTTTATATTACTTTGTGATTTGGCAGAAAATACTGGACAGAAAATAATCACCTAAATTCACATAAGGTTTACAATGATAGTACTGATGACAAATGGGTTAATGATCATCATCAATTCAAATAGAATGTAAGGTTAGCCATTGAACAAGAAAACTGAAATGACCTGAAATCTCTATAGAGATTTCCTCAAATTTGACAGCAATCTTACAAAATAACATGATAATATTACTAACATATTTAATGCTGAAGGAAATTTTTAAAGTCATCATTAATAAAAACAAGTTTTGATCAACCAGGCTAGAAGAAGAACTGAGTTATCTCTCTATTTTCTCTATAGAAAATAATATTATAAAATTATTGTCATTTGAAGAGGCAATCAAAGAATATGCAGCCAAATTATTATAGAGAAATGTCAGGACTTAAACATATTATTATAATAGTTTTCTGAATTATTTAAAGTTTGTAGACTGTATTCATTTTTAAACACTTCTCCTATTCTAAATAAAAATTGATGTTCTATCTAATTTTAAAATTATAATATATTTTAAATATATATATATATTTAAAGAATATCCTTTGCCCTCCCCTCCACAAATTCATATGCTTTAGGACTCCTAAAACTCATTTTCTCAGAACTGGACTAATTTCAGTTGTCTGGCTTCTCATTCTGGAGAAGGAAATGGCAATCCACATCAGTGTTCTTGCCTGGAGAATCCCAGGGACGGGGGAGCCTGGTGGGCTGCAGTCTATGGGGTTGCACAGAGTCGGACACGACTGAAGCGACTTAGCAGCAGCAGCAGGCTTCTCATTCAGACACATTCTACTTATGCCAGCTGATTTCTTAAGAGTAGTAGTGATTGTGCTGTCCATGTACCATGTAGGGTGGGTTTTCTAAGGAATCTAAGGCTGAAAGTAACACCAATTCCCAGGTTTCTTAGTTGCCCCCAAGCATAATTTAGAAAAGATGAAATGCAAAATTGTTTGAGGGCCACTTGGAACACTGCAATCGAATCGAATCACTGCCTTGCTCTTTGCATGAAATACACTCCAGATGGATCAAAGATTGAAATATAAAAAGCAAAGTTATAAAATACGTAGGAGAATTATTATACAATATCAATGTGGAAGAGACTTTTTAAGTTTGATACAAATCCCAGAGAATGTAGAGGAAAGAACTGATAAATTTTAGTGAATAAAAATGAAAACAAAAACTGCTTGCAAAGAACTAATAAAGTGAAAAGACAACTGACAAATTGAGGAAAAAAGCTGTTTATAACACATATCCCATAGTTTATTTTCTTAATATAAAAAGAGTTCCTACACATTAATAAGTAAAAGAATCAATAGGCTAACAGAAAAATAGGCAAAGTGTGTTAACAGATAGTTTATAGAAAAAGAAATATAAATGATTTGTGAACATACAAAAAGTTGTTCAGTCAGCCTTAAATAAGGCTTAAATAAGAGAAACACAAATTAAAACTGGAAAGATTGGCAAAGATCCAAAAGTTTGTAACACATTGTGTAGGTGAAGATATTAGGAAGTAGGAAATTGTTGGTGCAAGAGTAAATCAGTACATCTTCCAGAAAGGACAGATTAAATTAGACACAGCAGAGACTTCCCTGTGCTCTGGTGGTTAAAAGACTCCACATTTCCACTGTGGAGGAGGCAGGGGATTCCATCCCTGGTCACAGAACTAAGATCCCACGTGCCATAGGGTACCACACACAAAAAAGTTAGACACAGAAATGTAATTTCTAAAAATTAATCACATAGATAGGTCTACATTTGTAAATTGCTACAAGTAGAAAAGTACACATTAGCAAAGTAATGCTCAAAATTCTCCAAGCCGGGCTTCAACAGTACATGAACTATGAACTTCCAGATGTTCAAACTGGATTTAGAAAAGGCAGAGGAACCAGAGATCAAACTGCCAACATCCATTGGATCATCGAAAAAGCAAGAGAGTTCCAGAAAAACATATACTTCTACTTTAGTGACTATGTCAAAGCTTTTGACTATGTGGATCACAATAAACTGTGGAAAATTCTTCAAGAGATAGGAATACCAGACCACTTTACCTGCCTCCTGAGAAATCTGTATGCTCAAGAAGTAATAGTTAGAGCTGGACATGAAACAATGGACTGGTTCCAAACTGGGAAAGGAGTACATCAAGGCTGTATATTGTCACCCTGCTTATTTAACTTATATGCAGAGTGAAGAAAGTGAAAGTGAAAGTCACTCAGTCATGTCCGACTCTTTGTGACCCCATGGACTATACAGTCCATGGAATTCTCCAGGCCAGAATACTGGAGTAGGTAGCATTTCCCTTCTCCAGGGCATCTTCCCAACCCAGGGATAGAACTCAGGTCTCCTACATTGCAGGTAGATTCTTTACCAGCTGAGCCACGAGGGAAACCCTATATGCAGAGTACGTCTTGTGAAATGCAGGGCTGGATAAAGCACAAGCTGGAATCAAGACTGCCGGGAGAAATATCAATAACCTCAGATATGCAGATGACACCACCCTTATGGCAGAAAGCAAAGAGGAACTAAAGAGCCTCTTGATTAAAATGAAAGGAGAGTGAAAAAGCTGGGTTAAAACTCAACATTCAGAAAACTAAGATCATGGCTTCCAGTCCCATCACTTCACGGCAAATAAATGGGGAAAAAATGGAAAAAGTGACAGATTTTATTTTCTTGGGCTCCAAAATCACTGCACATGGTGACGCTTGCTCCTTGGAAGAAAAGCTATGACCAACCTAGACAGCATGTTAAAAAGCAGAGACAATGCTGACAAAGGTTCATCTAGTCAAAGCTTTGGTTTTTCCAGTAGTCATGTATGGATGTGAGAGCTGGACTATAAAGAAAGCTGAGCGCTAAAGAATTGATGCTTTTGAACTGTGGTTTTAGGGAAGACTCTTGAGAGTCCCTTGGACTGCAAGGAGATCAAACCAGTCCATCCTAAAGGAAATCAGTCCTGAATATTCATTAGAAGGACTGATGCTGAAGCTGAAGCTCCAATACTTTGGCCACCTAATGTGAAGAACTGACTCATTGGAAAAGACCCTGATGCTGGGAAAGATTGAAGGCGGGATGGGAAGGAGATGACAGAGGATAAGATGGTTGAATGGCATCACCGACTCGATGGACACGAGTTTGAGCAGGCTTTGGGAGCTGGTGATGGGCAGGGAAGCCTGGCGTGCTGCAGTTCATGGGATCACAAAGAGTCAGACTCGACTGAGCAGCTGAAGACTGAGTGACTGAACTGAACTGACAAGTAGAAAGGCATTCATTGTACATTGTTTCTAGTAACAAAATATTGGAAGCAACCTGTCTATCAAAAGGGATTGGCTAAACACTGTATAGCCATAAACAAGAAGAAAGCAGCTCCAGGTAGATATGAAACCATCTTAAAAACACATCATTAAAAGGGTAATATTCAGGGACAACACTGACTTTTAAATGGATATAGTCAATGCTTGGGCTTCCCTGATGGTTTAGACAGTAAAGAATCTATATATAATGCAGGAGACCCAGGTTCAATCCCTGAGTTGGGAAGATCCCCTGGAGAAGGGAATGGCAACCCACTCCAGGATTCTTGCCTGGAGATTTCCATGGACAGAGGAGCCTGGCTGGCTACAGTTCATGGGGTCGCAAAGAGTCAGACATGACTGAGCGACTAACACACATATATTCAATGCTTATGTTTTCATGGAATATCTCTTAAAGAGCGGTTGCCTTTAAGTAGAGAACTAGAATGTGGGTGGGAAGACTTATTTTTATTATAAATCCTTTTGCCACTTTTGAATATTCTTACCTCTTAAAATACTACAATTTTTATTTATTAAAAATAAGAGATATCTTATAACTAAGCTAGTGAATATCGGAGAATTGGTAGTTCTTTCTCTAAAAGGCACGTTGTTGGGTACACAGAGGAAAAGCAAGGTGGTTCAAGGCTTAAATATAAGATTATCCTCTGGTAATAAGATTCTCACTCTAACAGTGATCTATGAATGGTTGCAGAAAAGTTTCCAAACTATTCAAATCCCACTCAGGGTCTAACCTCAGGAGAACACAAAAATCTAAAATCAAAGCCTAGTTAGCTGTATTGCAGTTATCTATCCAAAAGAAGACTAAGCTGACAGATGGTACCCGGGGGACCTGGCCAGCATTAGCTCTCAAAAAGGGAGGCCAAAGAGTAGAATTTGATAAAATTCATCTAGTACTGGTTAAAGAAGATGATGTTCTGTCTTAGTTTTCCTATAAAACTAATAACTGCCATGATCTCCAAGTTGTGGTTAAAAACATGGCTTTTGAATATAAACAGACCTGGGTTCAAATATGGTCCTTTTTTACATCTAGATGATCTTAGGCGAATGCCAGTTCTCTGAGCCTCAGTTTACACACTCCCTAGTGGCTCACACTGTAAAAAATCTGCCTGCAGTGCAGGAGATCTGGGTTTGATCCCTGAGTTGGGAAGATGTCCTGGAGAAGGGAATGGCTATCCATTCCAGTATTCTTGCCTGGAGAATTCTTTGGACAGAGGAATCTGGTGGGCTACAGTCCCTGGGGTCTCAAAGAGTCAGATACAACTGAGCAACTAACATTAACTACATTAAAATGGTGATAATAATTTTTTACCTAAAAGCTGCTGTGGATTAAAGAAAATAACAGAAAAAGCCCAGTATAGAGGCCAGTATATAGTTGGTACTCACTGAATAGTAATATTATTTTCATTTACCTGCTTTTATTATCTCTGAAACTTAAGGTTCTAAAGATCAATTAACAATGGAAACAAAATTGAGTCGAATGTATAGCATAGTGTTATTAACAAGACCCAGCCTTCTAGGTAGGGTCTCTCAGAAGTTGAGAGAGGCTCCAGACCATTTTCACTCTCTCCTTTATTTATTTATTTTTGAGGTTTTCTCTCTCTCATACACACACACACACACACACACACACACACACACACACACACATATACATCTCCAAAACTAGGTTTTAAAAAATTGTTTTAAATGCTGTTTATGTCAAGTGTCATGAAGTGTGTTTGTGTTATTCACATAAAAATAACATTTGAAACACTAATGTATGGTACAACACAGGCAGACCTTTGGTAGATGAAAGTTTTACAATGAATGTCTTTCTCTTTTAGTCGCTATGCATCTCTGGGACTGTATGGATGACCTTCTGAGATAAGAACATCAAACGTCTATAGTTGAAGCTCTTCATGAATGTGAGAACCAGTCAAATGGCTGTCCTGAATCCCCAGCTCAGTGAAAGGCCGTGTTCTAAAGAGTTAGGCCCAATAAGCAGGCAAACCCCTCTGCTGGGCTGCAAAAGACAGATACATTTCTCTCTTCCAATTGCTCAGCATTTCTAACTTGCCAATGACAAAAGCTAGCATTTGTGTCTTGTGTCTTCATCTCAGTTGGCGTGACAGTCTTTAGTGCTAATCTGGGCAGGCTGCCCCTTGGAGGCCCAGATAATACCCTTGTAACTCAGGGAAAACTCAATTCATTCACATTTCCCTGTATAATGGAGAGTTGTTTCAGTCCAGTTAAAATCAAGAAACGATACAGTTAAAAGACTTTTCAAGAAGCAGGAAATAACTCCTAAGTGGGGTCTTCAGTTGGATACCAAAGAGAAATGGCCCATTTTCTCCCTGGTTGAGTGAGTTTTTGCTGCTGACCTGTAAATTCTACCCTATTTCAAATTTGCTGGCTGAGAAATTAATGGAAACTGAGCTGGGGATTTTTTCTTTCTTACTCTTATGTGTGATGCCTTATTTAAAATAGTTCAGACTCAAAGTGAATTTCTAGCAAATGGTGCTCTGGCTGCTATTAAATTTATTGATGGTGAATCTATCATCCCTGCTTTTTATGTATGATGTTGCTGATGTGGTGTTTTTTGTTTTTTTTTTTTAAACACTATGGTGAGATTTTCTTAAAATTCACGTCTTCCATCTGCCCCATAGTGCTAAAAGGGACTTCAGGCTAAGATACTATTTAGCAAATTAATTTACCACGGTGAGATTTTACAGCAAAGTTTTGCAAAACCATTAAGTAAAGAACACTTATTTCTAATATACATGGATTTTTTGATGTGCTAAGATTTTATATAAATTTGTTATTTATCTTGATGAAAGCCAGATAAATAAATGCTCCTATTGTGCCTAATAACTCAACTCTTTGCTTTCACAAGGCCAGAGCAAGGCTGAAAGGAAATTCATCTCAAAGCTATTAAGAAAAACCAGATAGAAAAGGAGCATAAAAATAAAATGCACTATGGTGAAAGGGCCAGACCCTCTTCCAGACTGCTCTACATCATCTCAGCTATGTAGAAGGAACAAAGATTTAGAGTTCTAAACAGAAATCAAGAATAGAAAGAAATGATGTGGGATGGCCTGAGAAAGAGATCAATCTATCCTGTGTTCAGAGGAGACACAGGGAGAAAAAGAAATCATTTAGCAAAAAAAGTCTCAACAGCCTAAACCAGAAATAACATATCCTACCCCCAAACTGCCACCATGGCCCCCATTTGAATACACCTCAAAAGCAGCCCTTGTTTCCATTGCTCAGTTTCCTGCCCAGGCTTGCAAGGAACTAAACAAAGGAAGTGAAGAAACCACCTGGGTGCCTACGGAATTGGTTGGTTCTAACTTTTAAGTTGTCACTGAAGCCCTTGGTGGCCAGACTACAAAGAAATTCTGACCAGTGATTCAGACCTTGAGGGTTTCCTCTAATAACCCACCTTGAGTGACTTTTCTTTTAAAGTTCCTGCAACCACATAGCCCAGAGTTTGATGTCTCTCTGTCTCCTTGTATCATCTTTAGATGCCTGCATGTCTTAACTTTCCATCAAGTTGGAAGACCTTGTGAATTCCTGAAAAACCTAGATTTTTATTCCTATCTACCTAATGCAATTTCCTCAGCTGCAATGTTTTTCTCATTTTTTCTGGGTCCAAATCCTGTCTATCCCTCAAAGACTGGCTAAAGCTATTTCCAGTTTGAGAAACTTTCTGTAGCAGCATCAGTCATTCTTAGTGGCCACCTTCTTCATATGTTTGGAGAATCACCCTGTTAAGGCACTGTCCACTGTCCACTGGGTGCTCACTTTTCTGGCCTCCTTTGTACCTGTGGTATGGCTATGGGACCTAGGCTCTCCCAGTGAAATGCGCCTTACCCTAAACTATCCATGAGAAGAAGCGGCGAGCATGCAGAATACATTCTGACAGCCAGTAGGGGCTGTAGCAGTGGTAGATAATCTGGATTTCAAAAGCAGGAACGGCTGTGCTTCCTGTAGCTGAATTCTGTGTTGGTCATGACTTCTGGGCAAGCAACACAGTCTGTGCCCAACAGCAATGACCATGATGCATTTGACATTACAGTTGCCTGAATAATTTGGAGCATTTTTTCCCCACCTCTACAAACTTAAGCCTAGTTCTTCAATCTCAGAGATTCTGTAATCTACCCACTAGTTTTTTCTTAATTAAAAAAATATTTCTTTTTGTGTATTTATTTTTGGTAGCACCATGCAGCTTGCAGGATCTCAGTTCCTCCATCACAGACTGAACTTAGGCCATGGCAGTGAAAGCCCAGAATCTTAACCATGAGGCCACTAAGGACCACCCACCGCCAACTACTTTTTTTTAACAGTTTTATTGAGATATAATTCACCCATTTAAAGTGTACAATTCAATGTTTTCAAGTAAATTCACAGGACTGTGCAATGATTACCACAATCTAATTTTAGAATATTCTTGCCCTTCAAAAAATAAAGCTCATATCCATTATCAGTCACTTTCCATTCCTCCCCCTACTTCGAGAGGTAGGCAACTACTAATCTGTTTTACTTGTTTATAGATTTCCCTATTCTGGGCATTTCATACGAATGAAATCATACACCATGGTTTTTGAGGATTGGCTTTTTTTAATTGGTATTACATTTTCAAGATTCATCCATGTTGTAGCAGGTATTGGTACTTCATTCCTTTTTACTGTTGAACCCATTGTATGGATATCCCACATTTTATTTGTATATTAATGGATATTTAATGGATTGATGGATATTTGGATTGTTTCCACTTTCTGGGTGTTTTGAATAATGTCTTTGTAAACATTTATGTGCAAGTTTTTGTGTAGATGTTATATCTTCATTTCTCTTGGGTATAAAGCTGGGAGTGGAATTGCAGGTGCAGTAACTATGGTAACTATGATTAAGCTTTTGAGGAATTACTAAACTGTTTTCTAGAGTGCCTGCACCATTTTGCAATATGTGAAAGTTCCAATTGCTCCACATCTTTGTCAAGTAATATTTATTATTATCTGTCTTTTTGATTATATAGCCATTCTATTAAATGTAAAATGATACCTCACTGTGGCTTTCTGACCCAGGGATTGAAGCTGTGTCTCTTATGTCTCCTTCATTGGTAATCGTGCTCCTTACCACAAGCACCACTCAGAAGCCAGTTTTGCCCACTAGCTATTAACTAAATTCTTTTGCTTAAATCTGGTTTATTGCAAGTAGAACCCTGAGTGATCCATTCCTTATTCAGCCCACACTGGCCTGTCCTATCTCTGAGCTGTACTACACAGCTGAGCATTTGTCCATTTTCTGGACAAGATCCTTTTCTTCTCTCCTAGGTTGTAATCTCCTGGGGGTCAGAGTCTATCACCCACTTCTGTGTCTCTCATGTGGTGACTGTCCTGGAGCTCAGCCCTTGTGATGCTTTAAGCATATACTTGTTAACTGGAAGATTGTCGATTGGTTCATTAAAAGTTCCTTGTTTGGGAGAGAGAACAAGATGGTAGAGGAGTAGGTGGATGTGGAGGACATCTCTCTCCACGGATGCATCAGGAATACACCTTCAGACATAGAAGTGCATGCAGAACACCAGCTGAGAGAGGACAGGAGTACCTGACCAGTGGAAAAGAATATATAGAACCACGTAAGGCTTGGTAGGACGAAGGAACTAGGGGAAAGAACAATAGTGTTAGTAGGATGGGACCTGCCCTCGGCAGTGGGGGGGGAACTGAAGCAGGGGTCTGATCCCCACATTGGGGCAATTGTCTGAGTCAGAGGAGAAACATTTAAGGCTGAGAGTGAAATAGCTGATCTGTGGAAGCCTAAACAGAATGAGAATCAGACAGTCCTTGCCACAGCCATTCATACCCTGGACAGGAGCACTGGTCCCCTGGAAGGTGCAGTGGCTGGGAGCTGGGGTTTAGGGATTGTGGAGCAATCTGCTGTTGACTGCAGAGAGATGGATCAAGGTGATGTGAGGAAAAGACTGTGATGGGAAAGGCCTGTGGACGAAAGCTGGGCAGCCACGGAAGCAAGGCGATATACTGCTGAGTGACGCGTAGTGGGTGGAGCCATCACCATAGCCTGTCTCTCCCCACATGCCAGCATTGGCAGCTGAAAATAGAGAGGCTGGCCCATCAAACGCCTGACACACTGAACTACAGAGTAGGGCCCCACCCAGGGTGCTCCTTTAAGTGCTTGGCGCACTGAACAGTAGAGAAGGACCCCAGGCAAGGGAGCCCTCTAAGTGCCTGAACGGGCGGAGCTCCTGAGAAAGACGGGCCAAAGAGGCCTTCTGATCGCCAGCTACAAGAAGCTTGAAAAAAGACTCTGATAGGAACATAACTCCTGGTGGTGGGTGTCCCTGCACTTGGCACTGCCAGGCTCCCCGTAAGCCAAGCAGCTTTGCAACCCTCATACTCAGGTCTCACTGGGGCAGAGCTGCTACAGGCAAAAGAAAGTCTTGCATCCATGAGTTGGGGGTCGCTTTGGTCATGTCCATCTCGTTGTGACCCTGCAGACTGTGGCCTGCCAGGCTTCTCTGTCAGGGAGGGGGGTTCTCCAGACAAGAATATTGGAGTGAATTGGCTAATACTGGTTGCCATACCCTTCTAGAGCTCTATACTTCCTGCTTTCCTAGCCGCCAACTCCCCTGAGTACCTGGTGCTGCCAGAACCCCTGCGACCCAAGCACCTGCAGCACCTCCACACCCGGCCCTCACAGGGGCCAACCCAAGTCCTCCAGGGCAGCTTCAGGAACAGACCCCAGTAGACAACCCACATGCAGAGGTGGTAATAAAACCATAATTGAAACCCAGGGGCAGTGTGGCTAAGGAAGAAGACCCCAAACCTTCCCACCAGCTGTACAAGCTGAAGGTAAATCCACATGATCAACTAGGAGACTCTGTGTCTATGAAATATATAAAAGGTCACTGAGAGCTCCCACAAAAGAAAACGCAATAGTTCTGATAGCTGTGGACATTGGAGGCAAGAACACACAGGCATAGGACTAGATTAGAATCTGAGCTGCCCCACAGCAGGTCCAGAGATCAGTAGAGTGTTGGAGGGCGTCCTAGGGAGGTAAGGTGGACTGTGACTCCCAGTGATGGAAAGGACTATGACAGCAGTAACTCAAGAAAAACATTTATTATTCTTATTTTTTAACTTGTTCCGTAGAATCTTTTGAATGTTTTTCTCCCCCCGTTTCCCCCCCTGTTGTAGTTGTTCATTTTATTGGCACTATGAAATCCAATTAAGCTTTTGACCTTTTTTTTTCCCCTCAGTCACATTTTTTATTGTTGTTATAAACCTCTGCCTCTACATTGGGGTTTTGCAGGTCTGTGGAGTTTTCTATTTTTTTTTTCCTATTCTCTTTTTTTAATTTTAATTTTTTAAACCTATTATTATTTTTTCTACATTTATTACTTTGTTTGCTTTTCTTGCTGTTTTTTTCCCCTTGCAGTTAATCTTTAATGTATATAAATCTTCTTTATCTGCCTCTATTTAACTTTGCATATCTATTCTTTCTTTCTTTTCTTTTTCTCCTTTCCTCTCAACATTTTTGTTAGTCTTATTTTCATTGCTTTATTCCCCAATTGGCACCTTGCTTTAGTTTTATTTTCCAGTTTTTGCTTTGCTTAGTTTTGTTCTGGTATATATAATTTTTGGTTTCCTTTGTTCACCAGGTCACTCTATTGTACTTTATTTTTGTTGGACTGTTTTGATGTTCCTTCTGGATGTATATGTATATGTGTATATTCAGTCACATTTTTTATTGTTGTTATAAACCTCTGCCTCTGCGTTGGGCGTTTACAATTCTGTGGGGTTTTCCTTTTTTTTTTCTTTTTCTTCTTCCATTTTTTTTTCTTTTCTTTTTTATAATTATAATTTTTTAAACCTATTATATTTTTTCTACATTTATTCCTTTGTTTGCCTTTCCTACTGTTATTTTTCCCTTGCAGTTAATCTTTAATATATATAAACCTTTTTCATCTATCTCTATTTAACTTTGCAAATCTATTCTTTCTTTCTTTTCTTTCCTTTCAACATATTTGTTAGTTTTATTTTCATTGCCCTATTCTGCACGTGGCACCTTGCTTTCATTTTGTTTTCCAGTTTGTGCTTTAGTTAGTTTTGTTCTTAACTGGTAAATATAATTTTTGATTTCCTTTGTTCACCAGGTCAGTCTACTGTATTTTTGTTGGACTGTTTTGATTTTGCTTATGAGTGTATTCCATTATTTTAATTATTATGTGTCTGATTTTGTAACTGCCATTTGTCTGGGGTTCATCTTTGGATTCTCATTTTTGGATATTTGTTTTAATCTCACTTAATGCCATAACAAACTTGTGGAATCTCTGTTCCTGACCAGAGATCAAGCCCTGAGCTTTGGAGTGGGAGCACTGACTCCAAGACCCTAGACTACTAGAGAACTAACCCTCAGCTCAGTTCAGTTCAGTCACTCAGTCGTGTCCTACTCCTTGGGACCCCATGGACTGCAGCACACCAGGCCTCCCTGTCCGTCACCAACTCCTGGAGTCTACCCAAACTCATGTGCACTGAGTCAGTGATGCCATCCAACCATCTCGTCCTCTGTCATCCCCTTCTCCTCCTGCCCTCAATCTTTCCCAGCATCAGGGTCTTTTCAAACCTAGGGAGTATCCAATAGTGAGAACCCACACAAATGAAACCACCTGAATACAAGACCCACCATCACTGAACCACCAGTAGCACCCTTTGCAGGACACCTCATCTAAACAACAAACAAAACAGAACTATAAACCCAGTTATCATCAGAAAGGATTACCACCTCACTCAGCCTTGCCCATCAGAGGCAAAACAAACAAACAAAAACTCAGCACAAATCTCACCCTATACAAACCTCACACAATCCACTGGACCAACCTTAGGAGGGCAGAAACCAAAAAGAAGAAAGAATTCAACCCTTCTTCAAGGGAAGAATTCAACTTTCCTTGAAGCCTGAGAAAAGGAAACCTCAAACACAATAAGTTAAAAAAATAATAAAAAGGCATAGAAATACTACACAAATGAAGGAACAAACTAGAAACACAGAAGTCCAAATAAATGAAGAGGAAATAGGCAAACTACCTGAAAAAGAATTCAGAATAATGATAGGAAAGATGATCAAAAACCTTAAAAACAAAATGGAGAAAACGCAAGAATCAATTAACAAAGACTTAGAAGAATTAAAGAATAAACATACAGAGACTAACAACACAATTACTGAAATTAAAAATACTCTGGAAGGACTCAATAGCAGAATATCTGAAGCAGAAGAACGAATCTCAGTGAGCTGGAAGACAAAATGGTAGAAATATCTTCTGAAGAGCAGAATAAAGTAAAAAGAATGAAAAGAACTGAGGATAGTCTCAGAGACCTCTGGGACAATATCAAATGCACCAGCATTCGAATTATAGGGATCCCAGAAGAAGAGGGAAAAAAAGGGTGTGAGAAAAATTTTGAAAAGATTATAGTTGAAAATTCCCCCAACATGGAAAAGGAAATAGTCAATCAGATTCAAGAGGCACAAAGAGTCCCATAAAGGATAAACCCAAGGAGAAACATGCCAACATACATACCAATCAAACTAACAAAGACTAAATGCAAAGAAAGAATATTAAAAGCAGCAAGGGAGAAGCAACAAGTAACATACAAGGGACACCCCATAGGCTTAACAGCTGATCTTTCAGCAGAAATTCTGAAGGCCAGAAAGGAAAGGCAGGATATATTTAAAGTACTGAAAGGGGAAAATCCACAACCAAGATTACTGTACCCAGCAAGGATCTCATTCAAAATTTGATGGAGAAATAAAAAGCTTTTCAGACAAGCAAAAGTGAAGAGAATTCAGCACCATCAAACCAGCTTTACAACAAACGTTAAAGGGACTTAAATAGTCAAGAAATACAAAAGAAGGAAAAAGATCTACAAAATCAACCCCAAACAATTAATAAAATGGCAATAAGAACATACATATCAATAATTACTTTAAATGTAAATGGATTAAATGCTTCAACCAAAAGACACAGACTGGCTGAATGGATACAAAAGTAAGACCCATATATGTGCTGTCTATGAGAAACCCACTTCAGACCTAAAGACGCGTATAGACTGAAAATGAGAGTATGGAAAAATATATTCCATGCAAATGGGAAGCAAAAGAAAGCTGGAGTAGCAATCCTCATTTCAGACAAGATAGACCTTAAAATAAAGAAGATTACAAGGGGTAAGAAGGACACTACATAATGATCAAGGGATCAATCCAAGAGGAAGACATAACAATTGTAAATATCTATGCACCCAACATAGGAGCACCTCAATATATAAGACAAACACTGACAGACATAAAAGGAGAAATTGACAGTAACACAATAATAGTAGGAAACTTCAACACCCCACTCACACCAATGGCTGCTGCTGCTGCTAAATCTCTGCAGTCGTGTCTGACTCTGTGAGACCCTATGGACAGCAGCCCACAAAGCTCCTCTGTCCATGGGATTCTCTAGGCAAGAATACTGGAGTGGGTTGCCATTTCCTTCTCCTCACACCAATGCAGAGATCATCAAAACAGAAAGTTAACAAGGAAACACATCTTAAATGATACATTAGATGAGATGGATCTCATTGATATCTTCAGGAGATTCCAAATGCAGAAGAATACACCTTCTTCTTTAGTGCACATGGAACATTCTCTAGGGTAGACCACATCTTGGGTCACAAATCAAACCTCAGTAAATTTAAGAAAATTGAAATCATATCAAGCGTCTTCTTCAACCACAATGCTATGAGACTAAATATCAATTATAAGAAAAAAACTGTAAGAAACACAAACATATGGAGATTAAGCAACACTTTTGTAAATAACCAACAGGTTACTGAAGAAATCAAAAGGGAAATCAAAAAATTTCGAGAAACAAATGACAATAAAACATGACAACTCAAAACCTATAGGATTCAGCAAAAGCAGTTCTAAGAAGGAAGTTTATAGCAAGACAATCTTACCTTAAAAAACAAGAAAACATCGAATAGACAACCTAACTGTACACCTAAAACAACTGGAAAAAGAAGAAAAAACACCAAAACTAGTAGAAGGAAAGAAATCATAAAGATCTGAGCAGAAATAAATGAAAAAGAAATGAAAGAAACAATAGTAAAGATTAACAAAACTAAAAGGTTGTTCTTTGAAAAGATAAACAAAATTGACAACCTTTGGCCAGACTCATCAAGAAAAAGAGAGAGAAGAATCAACTCAACAAAATTAGAAATGAAACAGGAGCAGTTACAACAGACAGTGCAGAAATACAAAGAATAATAAGAGACTATTATGAACAACTATATGGCAATAAAATAGATAACCTGGAAGAAATGGACAGATCCTTAGAATAGTTCAATCTTCTAAGACTGAACCAGAAAGAAACAGGAACAACCCAATTACAAGCCCTGAAATTGAAGCTGTGATCAAAAATCTCCCAAAAAACAAAAGCCCAGGACCAGATGGCTTCACAGGAGAATTCTATCAAACATTTAGAGAAGAGCTAATGCCTATCCTTCTAAGACTCTTCCAAAAAATTTCAGAAGAAGGAACTCATTCTACAAGGCCACCATCAACCTGATACCAAAACCAGACAAAGACAACACAAAAAAAGAAAACTACAGGCCAGTATCACTGATGAACACAGATTCAAAAATCCTCAACAAAATTTTAGTAAACAGAATTCAGCAACAGATCAGAAAGCTCATACACCATGATCAAGTTGGGTTTATTCCAGGAATGCAAGGATTCTTCAAGATATGCAAATCAATCAAGGTGATATACCATATTAACAAACTGAAAGATAAAAAACCATATGATAATTTCAATAGATGCAGAAAAAGCCTTTGACAAAATTCAGCACCCATTTATGATTAAAACTCTTCAAAAAATGGGCATAGAAGGAACCTGCCTCAACATGGTAAAGGCCATATATGATAAGCCTACAGCAAACATTATTCTCAATGGTGAAAACCTGAAAGCATTCCCCCTAAGATCAGAAACAATACTAGGGTTCCTCTTTTGCCACTATTATTCAACATAGTTCTGGAAGTCTTAGCTATAGTAATCAGAGAAGGAAAAGAAATAAAGGAATCTAGATCAGAAAAGAAGTAAAGCTCTCACTGTTTGCAGATGACATGATACTGTACATAGAAAACCCTAAAGATAGTATCAGAAACTTACTAGAGCTAATCAGTGAATTTAGCAAAGTTGCAGGATACAAAATCAATACACAGAAATCATTTGCATTTCTATATACTAACAATGAAAAATCAGAAAGAGAAATTAAGGAATCAATCCCATTCACCATTGCAACAAAAAGATTTAAATATCTAGGAATAAACCTACCTAAGGAGACAAAAGAACTGTACACAGAAAATTATAAGACACTAATGAAAGAAATCAAAGATGACATAAAGATGGAGAGATATTCCAAGTTTCTGGGTAGGAAGAATATTGTAAAACTAACTATACTACCAAAAGCAATTACAGATTCAATGCTATCTCTATCAAATTGCCAATGACATTTTTCACAGAACTAGAACAAAAAATTTCAGAATTCATATGGAAACACGAAAGACCCCAAATAGCCAAAGCAGTCCAAAGATAGAAGAATGGAGCTGGAGGAATCAACCTTCCTGTCTTCAGATTATACTACAAAGCTACAGTCATCAAAGCAGTATGGTACTGGCACAAAAACAGAAATATAGACCAATGGAACAAGACAGAAAGTTCAGAAATAAACCCCTGTACGTATGGACACCTTATATTTGACAAAGGAGGCAAGAGTATGCTGCTGCTGCTGCTAAGTCACTTCAGTCGTGTCCAACTCTGTGCGACCCCAAAGACGGCAGCCCACCAAGTTCCTCCGTCCCTGGGTTTCTCCAGGCAAGAACACTGGAGTGGGTTGCCATTTCCTTCTCCAATGCAGGAAAGTGAAAAGTCAAAGTGAAGTCTCTCAGTCGTGTCTGGCTCATAGCGACCCCATGGACTGCAGCCTACCAGGCTCCTCTGTCCATGGGATTTTCCAGGCAAGAGTACTGGAGTGGGTTGCCATTGCCTTCTCCAGGCAACAGTATACAATGGGGCAAAGACAGCCTCTTCAATACATGGTGCTGGGAAAACTGGACAGCTACATGTAAAAGAATGAAATTAGAACACTTCCTAACACCATACACGAAGATAAACTCAAAATGGATTAAAGACCTAAATGTAAGACCAGAAACTATAAAACTATAAAACTCTTAGAGGAAAACATAGGCAGATCACTCGATGACATAAATCAAAGCAAGGTCCTCTATGACCCACCTCCTAGAGTAATGGAAATAAAAACAAAGTAAACAAGTGGGACCTGATTAAACTTAAAAGCTTTTGCACAGCAAAGGAAACTATAAGCAAGGTGAAAAGACATTCCCTCAGAGCGGGAGAAAATAATAGCAAATGAAACAACTGACAAAGGATTAATTTCCAAAACATACGAGCAGCTCATACAACTCAATTCCAGAAAAACAAACAACCCAATAGAAAAGTGGGAAAAAGACCTAAACAGACATTTCTCCAAAGAAGACATACCAATGGCTAACAAACAGGAAAAGATGCTCAACATCACTCATTATTAGAGTTGAGCATTATATCCTCAACATCACTCATTATTGATTCAAATCAAAAGTACAATGAGATATCACCTCAGACCTGTCAGAATGACCATCATTAAAAAGTCAACAAACAATAAATGCTGGAGAAGGTGTGGAGGAAAGAGAACGCTCTTGTACTGTTGGTGAGAATGTAAACTGATACAGCCACTATGGAAGACCGTATGAAGATTCCTTTAAAAACTAGGATTAAAAGCACCGTATGACCCAGCAATCCCACTCCTAGGCATGTATCCTGAGGAAACCAAAATTTAAAAAGACACATGTATCCCATTGTTCACTGCAGCACTATTTACAACAGCTAGAACATGGAAGCCACCTAGATGTCCATCGACAGATGAATGGATAATGAAGTTGTGGTACATATACACAATAGAATATTACTCAGTCATAAAAAGGAGTGTCTTTGAGTCAGTTCTAGTGAGGTGGATGAACCTAGCACCTATTACACAGAGTGAAGTAAGTCAGAAAGAGAAAGATAAATGTCGTGTTCTAACACATATATACAGAATCTAGAAAAATGGTTCTGAAGAACTTACTTACAGGGCAGCAATGGAGAAACGGACATGGAGAATAGACTTATGGACATGGGGAGAGGGGAGGAGAGGGTGAGATGTATGGAAAGAGTAACATGGAAACTTACATTACCGTGTGTAAAATAGATAGCCAACGGGAATTTGCTGTATGGCTCAGGAAACTCAAACAGGGGCACTGTATCAACCTAGAGGGGTGGGATGGGGAGGGAGATTCAAAAGGGAGGGTATATATGTATACTTATGGCTGATTCATGTTGAGGTTTGACAGAAAACAGCGAAATTCTGTAAAGCAATTACCCTTCAAGAAAAAAATTCCCTGTTTGCTATACAGTTCTGGAATGTGTCTTTCATTCTCTCATTAAGGAGACTCAGTCAAGGAGGTGTGTAGCAGGTGCTGGGGACATGGATTTTGGAGATTGGTCAGGCTTGGGTTCTAATTCTATCTTTCTGAGTAGTAGCTCTGGGACCCATGGGTGAGTTAATTAACCTCTCTGAGCTTTGACTTTTCTATTTACAAAGAGAGATGATAACAGATATCTCAGATATGTTATGAAGGTTAAACTACATCTTTATACAAAACAATAGGACAGTGGTGCATGGAAATTGTTCAATAAATATTAGTTTCCTCTGTACCCGCACATTACCTCCCAGATTCCTCCTCCAGTAATCTGGCTTCAAGATGCATCCTAGTTATGTTTGCTGTTTTATAAATTTACCAGGAAGATAGAGCAAGCCTGCTGCTTACCCGGATTAATTCATGTTCTTGCAAATGAGTATTGTGTTGCAGGGCTAAGACAGTGAAAATCAGGAAAGGAGGGAATGATGTCGCCCATACTCCATTTTGAGAATAAGAGCTGTTGATTTTAGAGAGGTCAGTTATGAAGCTGCCACTGAGAAGGCAGGAACAGGATGCAAGGATGCCTGGGCTCTGCTGTTTATATGTCCTGTTTCCCCAAAGGACTTTTTTTCTTTTTGGGTTATGACCACATAGGCATAGAATCTTTTTGAAGCAAAGCTGATGTTTATTTCAGATGACCTATTTCTAGGTGCATTCTCAGATCTCACTGGAAGAAGCCATGTGTACACCACTGGCTGAAGAATTAATCATGGGGGAAGCTGGCATGAGTGTTGGTGTGTTATGGGAAGATTGTTGTCTGTGGCAGCTGTCTTTATCCTTAGTGCATTCAAAGAAAGCTTCCATCCTGGAGGGCTTAAAATAAAGCACCTAACTGAGTGAAACATTTTGTGACATGTTTGTGAAGGGCTGAGCTGATATGTGTATAATAAACTAATGCGAGGTGAATCTGGTATTTACGTGACCCTTACTTGGAGAAGAATATAACTCATCATTTACTTAGTGTTAATTTTTTCTTTAGCTACATGATTTAAATTCCTTTAGCAGAGGTCAAAGTCCTAGTACAGATTCCTTAGTTAGAGCTCAGATGCCAAATAAATCTGGAAACATTAACAGACTGATATTTCTATAAATGTGTAAATTGCTGAGCGCATGAGTGAGGTCTGGCAGTGATCAGAACGAGGTGATCACGAGGGAACCAGATTCCTAAACAAGACAAGTTATAGAGGAGAAAATGACATGTATAATGGGGAGGCTGCAGACCCAGAAATTAACTTCTTGGTTTTCCCAAAGTGAACCTTATCTGGATTCATTCAGTCTTTCAACAAATATTTAGCAAGCATTTACTATAAAGTAGGTTCTGTACTGGGAATTTGGATTACAAGGCAGGGCCTTTATTGGAAGATCCTTTATATTGTGTAGAGTTCTGAGCCCAATATACCTCCTATAGCTTAGATCCTGGAGCTCAGAAGCCTGAATTCTAGCCTAGCTAAGCTTAGCTTTAGCCAACCTGTAGACTTGTGAGTATAATAGGGAGTGTTATTGTAAGCCTCTGATTTGGGGGATAGTTGTTACACGGTATCATTGTGACAATAGCTAACTAATATATTGTGATAAGTTTGGGTTGTCTTTTAAGAACATTAGGGAGCCACTGAAGAATTTTAATCAAGGGAGAGATCGGTAACCTTTGGATATTAGAATGATCTCTCTGGCTATAATAGATTCAAAGGTGGCCATTTCTCCTTCAGCTTTGGCAGCAGAATGAGGCATTCTGAGCAGTAACCAAGGCTTAAGTAGCTACTGGTCTAAAGATAAGGAGAGCCAAGTAGAGTATATCTGAACCAACTATAGCTTGAAGCCTAAAGAATGGATTAAAGGTAGCAAGACTTGACTCAGAGAAATCAACAAGAAGATTGTTGCAATCATGTAGATTTGAACTTGGGAAGTAACAGTAAAGGAGAGAGGGTGACTTAAGTGGTGGAATTGATTGGTTCTGGTGATTGTTTGAACATGAGAATTAGAGGAGAAGAAAGTTAAGGATAATTTGCTTCGTCAATGGGGATAGATGAAACTATCTCTCATTCAGAAGAAAGAACATCTTTTCAGGGTGAGATAGCAGCAGAGGCAGACATGTAGGTTCATTTAAAATACATTGAATTTGTGTGTCCAAATCATGTCCAAGAAGATACAAACAGAACTCCAAGAATGGGTGATGGAAGAAGCCTTCAATTAATGAAAATGAACACTGCCCCCTAATCCAACAGACATGAATTTGAGCAAGCTCCAGGAGATGGTGAAGGACAAGATAAGGCCAAGGCAATTAAATGTTGCTTTTGTATGATCCTTAAGGATGGTCTCTAGGCTCATTAGGTAGAGAAATTGAGGGTTTAGGTCAAATTAGTGAAGTCTCTGATGGTCAGAGGGACACCCAAAGTTACAGCTCAATTACGTAAGTTTCTTGGGGATGGCATTTGGGTGAGGTTGAACAGAGTAGTGATTTTGTTGAGGTTGTTTCCATCTTATGACACAATCACTCACACACACATATTTATATATGTGTGTATGTGTGTGGACCTCCCTGGTAGCTCAGCAGTAAAGTATCTTCTGCCAGTGCAGAAGATGCAGGTTCGATTCCTGATCTGAGAAGATCCCCTGGAGGAGGAAATGGAGACCCACTCCTGGGAACTCCCATGCTCAGAGGAGCCTGGCAGGCTACAGTCCATGGGGTCACAAAGAGTCAGACATGAATTAGTGACCGAGCATGTGCACGTGTATGTGTGTGTGTGTGTGTGTGTATATATGTGTGTGTGTGTGTGTGTGTATATGTATGTATTTCCAGCTAAGTAGGATGCAGAGTCATTCACTATGAGTTTGGGGGTGGTGGTGGAAGCACTCAGGGTTTGAGGAAGACCAGTGATGGTGAGATCCAGGGGGCTGTGTGATTAATCATCTTCAGAGACGCTCCATATTTAAGGTGCAGGGGCCTTGGAGGCCGAGAGTTGGCTTACCCCATTTGGAGTTTCACCAGTGGGTTTAGCAGAGAATAAGCAAGAATGTTGCTACTGCTAAGGCACTTCAGTCGTGTCCGACTCTGTGTGACCCCATAGATGGCAGCCCATGAGGCTCCCCTGTCCCTGGGTTTCTCCAGGCAAGAACACTGGAGTGGGTTGCCATTTCCCTCTCCAATGCATGAAACTGAAAATTTAAAGAGAAGTCACTCAGTCGTGTCCAACTCTTAGCGACCCCATGGACTGCAGCCTAGCAGGCTCCTCTGTCCATGGGATTTTCCAGGCAAGAGTACTGGAGTGGGGTGCCATTGCCTTTTCCAAGCAAGAATGGGGATGGTGCAAATCAGAAAAAGAAGGATTTAATTTATGGATCACTGATGGACATTTTCCATATAGTTGGGAGATTGTGCAGGGGAAAATCTGGATTTATAAATATATAAATTAGGGTAGGGTCCTTATTTCAAGTCAAGTTTATCTGACTAAGTGTGCTTTAAGTCCGTGTGTGTGTGTGTTTGTGTGTGTGTGTGTTTAGTTGCTCAGGCATATCTGACTCTTTTCAACCCCAAGGATTGTAGCCCGCCAGGCTCCTCTGTCCATGGGATTCTCCAGGCAAGAAAACTAGAGTGGGTAGCCTTTCCCTTCTCCAGGGGATCTTCCCAACCCAGGGATCGAACCCAGATCTCCTGCATTACAGGAGGATTCTAAACTGTCTGAGCCACCAGGGAATCCCTTTTAAGTCTCTACTACATATTTAATTTCACAACTGACAAACTCATATCAAACTTTAAATGATGAATTCAAACCGTAAGTCAGTAAAATCTCATTTTCGTCTAATTTTTCATAGCTATGTGATTTGTGCAAAGTGAGGGACACCTGTGCCCAGACTTCACAGAAAGCTGGTAAAGACGTGTCACCAAATTAAAAAAAAAAAAAAAAGGCACTAACAACTCCCTTGTGGCTCAGCTGGTAAAGAATCTGCCTGCAATGCAGGAGACCTGGTTTCAATCCCTGGGCTGGGAAGATTCCCCGGAGAAGGGAAAAGCTACCCACTCTATTATTCTGGCCTGAAGAATTCCATGGGCTGTATAGTCCATGGAGTTGCAAAGAGTCGGACACAACTGAGTGACTTTCACTTTCACTTTCATCTACCAGAGAAGTGGAGATCAGCAAGCATTGTCATCTCCATATTGCCGGTGGGAAACTGAAGCAGATTAAGACTGCACCATTTGTTCAAGGGTTCTTTGTATTCCAGAGCATGCCAGTTTCTGAATATGTGGTATATCATATAAACTTACAAACAAGAGCAGTGAATAAATAAGCAATTGTTTATTAATATTTATGGAACCCCTGTGTCATGCTATAGCCTATGGTGAGTGCTATAAATTATTGAAATGAATATGTGTGATGTACATTCCTGGACTTAAAACTCCTATAATCTGGTTAGAGAGACTGAAACTCAACATACTAAAAGTTTGCAAAGAATATTGCAATAAATAACAATTTGAGACAATGACAGGAAAAGTCCCAAGGCACGTGTGAGGCGACCAGTGAGCGAGATAGACAATAAATCGAAGGGAAGGGAAAAGGAGAGGTCAGAATGAGCTAGAGTTGGCAGAGAATACTTGGGGTAGGGATGGGAATTTAATTGGACCTTGAGAGTCATCATTATCACCTTGCTTATAAAAATCAGTTGTATAAATATGAACCATCACAAGTCTCCTCTTGAAAGGACACTTTCAGACAGAAGTCTGAAAAGAGTCCCTTTTGAGTAAGTGGCAAGAGGAGGAGACAATGGGAGAAAAGGCACTGAAGACTAATTTTATTAAAATCTCATTTCCCTCGCCTGTCCTGCTAGGTTAGTTTGAGTTCCCTTAGGATTCTTACTACCTCATATCTGACCTGTGCCGGAAATCTCTGCACCTGTGACATACATGGGTGAACTCTGCAAGCACCTTAGTTTTGGATGTTCTATTATGCTTTGTTCCTCCATGAAGAAAAAGTAAGAAATCTCTGCACCTGTGACATACATGGGTGAACTCTGCAAGCACCTTAGTTTTGGATGTTCTATTATGCTTTGTTCCTTGGGTTGCAAAACACTGTGGCCTGGATAGAATCACAGCAGGGCAAGGTGCTACTATTCTTCACCTCTCAGTCAGAAAGCTGCTGGTCAGGTATTCTGAGAATACAGTTGAGTTCCCACTCATTTGAAGACTGGCTGGTCAATTGATAGAGATAGAAAGGTCACTGAATAGTGGCCATCACTAGAGTCCTCTGAACTCTTACAGGGTACCTTCCAGGCAGCAGACTCACATTGGAACAATTCTTTAAGAATGGGTCCTTATGGCATAAGGAACTATATTCAATACCATGTAGTAACCTATAATGATGTGAAGAACTGACTCATTGGAAAAGACCCCGATGCTGGGAAAGATTGAAGGCAAGAGAAGAAGGGGATGACAGAGGATGAGATGGTTGGATGGCATCACCGACTGGATGGACATGAGTTTGAGCAAGTTCCAGGAGTTGCTGATGGACAGGGAAGCCTGGCGTGGTGCAGTTCATGAGGTCACAAAATATCAGACACAACTGAGTGATTGAACTGACTGAACCGATAATGGAAAAGAACATGAAAAACATCTATCTCTGAATCACTTTGTTATACACCTGAAACTGATACACTATTGTAAATCAACTATACTTCAATAAATTTTTAAAATAAAATGAGTCCTTGGCATCTGTGACCTGAACCTAGCAAGTTCTGAACTTGTCCATTCCCTTATAGGTTTGCAAATACACATTCACACTGTCTTTATTCCTTTGCACAAAAACCTCAGTCTCTTATTATCTTCTATAATGAAGCTAGAAGATCCATAAAGATGAACTTATTTGTTCGTTAAATGGAAGCATTTAGCAATCAAAAGCTCTATATTTAGAAACACAGTTGACTTGTGATCAAAAAGAGGACCAAGGAAACCCAGGAAATCCCCTTTCCACTCCTAACAAAATCTCTAGGTATGAAAAATATTTTTGAGTCCATAGCTGACCTTGTAAGAAATAGAAATTTCCAGGTGTCAGAAATAAAGAGCGAATTCACAGAGGTGAATGCTACTTATGTCTTATGAGCAATCCCAGCGCCTTAGAGTATGGATTTTAACAGTTGGAAAGGGTGGCAGTCAACTCTTTAAGTCTGCACATAGTGTAAGCTATAGCTGGGCTCCTTAAAGAGCATGGACCAGGCTCCCATCTTGGCCATGAATATCAAGAGTCAGCTAAAAGAAATAAAGATCCTTATTCTGTGCTGCATATGCAGGCTCTAATTCTCACAATAACCTCATTGTGTAGAAGCCCTGTGCCAAGAATTTAAACTAAATATTTATGTGGAATCTGTGAATCCCATTGACACCCTAGCAAACATAGCCATGGAAAAGCTTGATGGAGTCTTAACCACGATCCAGGACACAATGCAAAAGAGACTTTGATATTCTTTCAGATGTTTAAAAAAAGACAGGAAGGACAAAACTTGTAGGTAGGAACAGGATATCATTTTTTAAAAAGAAAGGATTTGAAAAAAAATCATGCAGTAGAGTAGATTGTATCTTTCAAAATCATTGCTTATAGATGGCATCAACAACATTTTCCATCCCATGCGCTGTTCTCTTACAACATGTCTTTTATACTCCTTCCATGGAGAGGTGGGGTCTGTGCCTCTTTCCCTGAGCGATGTGGTTGTGATTCATTTGTAATTAATAGAATCTGGTATAAGTACCGCTGTGTGACTTCTTGAGGCTACGTCAGAAACATGAGGCAGTTTTTGTTTTGTCAACTGGATCACTTGTGCTCAAGTCCTGAGTTGCCATGCAAGGAGTTCAACTGCCCAGGAGTTGTCAGGCCCATGCAAAATGCCTATATGCAGAGGTTCTGAGGCTACATAAATAAGGAGAGCTATCTGGCTATCCATCACTTCTCTAGTCCTCTGCTCTTCCAGCTTTAACCACTGTCTGAATGCAATTGCATAAGAGACCCTAAGCCAGAACCTCTAACTGAGCTCTATCTGAATTCCTAACCTACAAAATCATGAGCAAAATAAATGATTGGTTTAGGATGCTATGTTTAGAGATAATTTATGTAGCAATAAATAATTGGAACATAACAGAAATTCTAAAAGTAAAAGTAACAAGAAAACTGGATTAAATAGATTAGCTGAAGAGAAAATTACAGAAGGAATATGTGAAGAATTCATACAGAATGCACAGCACAGAGAGAAAAATAGAAAGAGAAATTATGAGACGTGGAGACTGAAATAAGAGTTTGGATCAAACATCTATTAGGGATTGCAGAGAAAGAAAATAGAAAAAGAAGGGGATCAAGTATATGAAGAGATAATGGTTGAAAAATTTCCAGAATTGAAGAAAGACCTGAGTCTTTAGGTAGAAATTGTAGGAATGCACTAAATACAATAAACAAAAACAAATCTAAATCCAGACATGGTGTGGAATAACAGAAAGTCACCTATGATTTCTGGAAGGGAGGAGACATGGAAGCATGGAAGGGAATCAGAATTCAATTATTTCACTTGTCGTTTAAGCCTATAATTGCCACTAAACTGACATGTTTTCAGTAGACATAGCTTGCCTTGGCTTGAAAATAGTCCTCCCTGAGTGAAGTCCAGTGATATAAATCACTAATACTTTAAATAACAGTAGCATGAATGTTATATTGTGTTCAGCAGTGTGGGTGTATAACTTAAAAAACAAAAAAAGAAATATGCTACTACCAGCCCTGGTCTAAATTAAGAAGTTGATAAAGTTCAATTTCTGTATCTGGCTTCCTTCTTGTCCTTTAAACCTCGAGTGCATGTCCACCTTCTTTTCACAGGCACCCAGGGTCATCCTGTTCTCCCTGAAGGATCCTCTAAATAAAACATTTCTTCACACTATCTAAAAGACAGCCAAATGTGGTTTCTCCCAGTGTAGCTGAGGCGATTGTGGATTCCTTTACAGTTGTAAGAAACAAAACAGAAATCCCAGGCATCATTTACCTAGTTTCTCCTAATGACAACATAGTGCAAAGTTAGAGTACAATGCAAAACAAGGTCATTGAAAGTGACATTCAAGATAAGAAGATTTCCATCACCACAGATATTCCTTACGTTGCCTCATGATGGTCCTATCTACTTTTCTCCAACCACTTCCTTAACTCCTGGAAACTACAAATCTATTCTCCATTTCTAAAATTTGCATCATTTCAGGAATGTTATATAAAGAAAGTCATACAGTATGTAACCTTTAGGGACTGGCTTTCTTTCATTCAGCGTGCTTCTGTGGGGATTTATCCAAGTTGTTTCATATATCAATAGTTCATTCCTTTTTACTGCTGAATAGTATTCCATGGGATGAATGTACCAGTTTGCTTAACCATTTAAACACTGAAGGACATTTGTTCTCCCAGTTTTTGGCTGTCATTAATATAAACATTCATGTGCAAGTTTTTGTGTGAATGTAAATTCTCATATTTTGAGATAAATGCCCAAGAGTTCAATTGCTTGGTGGTATGGTAGTTGCATTGTTTGTTTGTTTGTTTTTTTTAAAGAAATCGCAAAATTATTTTCTAGGGTGCAAAATCATTTTACATTCTTACCAGCAATGTGTGATGAATCCAATTTCTCCATATCCTCACCAGCATTTGGTGGTGTCATTATTTTCTGTTTTAGCCATTCTGATAGGTGTGTAATGATACCTCCCTGTGGTTTTAATTTGTATCTCCGTAATGGCTAATGAAATGGCAACCCACTCCAGTACTCTTGCCTGGAAAAGCCCATGGATGGGGGAGCATGGTAGGCTACAGTCCATGGGATCACAAAGAGTTGGACATGACTGAGTGACTTCACTTTCACTTCCAATGGCTAATGAAGTAGAACATTTTTTTGTGTGTTTTATATGTTATCTGTATATTCTTTTCAGTAAAATGTCTGTTTATTGTCTTTTGCTTATTTTCTAACTGGATGTTCGTTTTTTACCATTGCATTTTGAGAATTCTATATATATTTATAAACATGAAAAAAAAATGTTCTTTGTATATTTTAGATACTAGTCCTTTTTGGATATGTGTTTTGCAAATAATTTCTCCCACACTATAGTTTGTCTTTTTATCCTCTTAACAGGGTCTTTGAACAAAAGTTACACATTTTTGTGAAGTCCTACTTACCAACTTTTTTTATGGATTGTACTTTTGAGGGTCCTAGGGTAGGGCTTTTTTTTTTTTTTCCTATTGAATTTGGCTAGAGTAGAGCAACGATGTCTAGAAGTTCTTTATTTCCTTGGTCTTTGGAGAGAGCAAGCTTTTGTTGGATTTTTTTTTATGTCCATACTTATTGGCATTTCCATGTTGCCTTCTTCTTTAGCTCCCAGTCTGGAGTATATGAGGCACAAAGAAAAAGTCAGAGAACTCACCACCTTGTCATTCCTTGAGCCCTGGAGTCCCTAACCAGTCTGCTTTCTTATTCCTATTCAGATTTCTTATGTTTTTATTTTATTTATATCTATTTATTTTATGTATATTACATGTTATATATTTTAATATATGATTTATATGTATTTATTTTATATATAGTGTTCAAAGTTTTTAGTTGCACTTAGTAGGAAGAATAGGGAAAAGTATATATATTCTATCTTCCTCAAAACAGGAGTACCAGATTTACTTTTTTAAGGGATTTAGGCATAAAGTCTGGAGAAGGCAATGGCACCCCACTCCAGTACTCTTGCCTGGAAAATCCCATGGACAGAGGAGCCTGGTAGGCTACAGTCAATGGGGTCGCTAGGAGTTGGACATGGCTGAGCGACTTCACTTTCACTTTTCACTCTTATGCATTGGAGAAGGCAATGGCAACCCACTCCAGTGTTCTTGCCTGGAGAATCCCAGGGACGGGGGAGCCTCGTGGGCTGCTGTCTATGGGGTCGCACAGAGTCGGACACGACTGAAACGACTTAGCAGCAGTGGCAGACATAAAGTCTGAAAAAGTAATTCAGGGCATCAGGCTCTTATTTAGATTTATCTTTTTGATAGTAAGTCTAGTCCTTTCTAACTATGAAACTACAGTCCCTTTAAGTTCAAACACAGATTCGCTGACATTGATACACATATAGAAGCTTCAGAGAACAATTTAGCACATTAAGTCAAGTCACTAAACAGGAAAACATGCTTGTTAATACAGACTGAGGATGATTGCCTTTTAGGACAGGTTAACCAAGTTAAACATGCACTAGAGGAAGGCTGTAGGAGTGTCATAAGTGGAACTCTTTCTGGGAATCAATCTGGGAAGTCTGCCTAAAGGAAATGATGTTTCAGGAGTTGCTTTACAATATGGGAAAGGGTTTGCCAACTGGATGATGAAAAAACTACAAGGTGTAGTATTTTCCAGTGCATTTTGCTTTTCATCTCTAGACTTTTCATGTATGTGTTTTTATATTTTCCACTCTTCTTCTTATTTTTTCAATTTTGTTCCTTCCTTCTTAGGTGAACGGAGCATATTTAAAACAACTGTCCTCTGTGGAAAAGGTACAGAGTGGAAAATGGATCGTGGAACAGCTCTGAGGGGAGTCAAGGGAGGTGATTGAGATGTAAAAGAAGAGAACTAAGGTAAAATCAAAGTCTTAGAGTTTTTTGAGATACAAGAAATTCAGAGATCATCTAGACCTAACGCTTCATTGCAAATGGTAAATTGCAAAGTGCTGAGGAGTGCATGCACAGAGGGCCATTTGGTTTATTGAGTGTATGCACATAGCTCTTACGCTTGCAATTCGTTTGTATTTACTGGGCACTTACCATATGCCAAGATGTGCTCTAGGAATTTTTACATATCATCTTGTTTATTTTTGTCATAAGTTTATAAATAGATACTATTATTATTCCCATTTTACAGAAAAGCAAACTGAGACACAGAGGATTTCCTTTAGTATTTCTTAAATGACAGGTTGACTAGTAACACATTCTCTGAATTGTTGATCATTGGAAATGTCCTTATTTTTACTTTTGATTGATATAGAATTCTTAATTAGAAAGATTTTCTTGCAGCATTTTGAATATATCACTCTACTGCTTTCTGGCCTCTATTATTTCTGATACAAAATCAGCTATTTTTCACATTTTTGTTCCTTTGTATGAATCATTTTTCTCTTACCAATTTCAAGAATTTCTTTTTTTCTTTGGCTTTCAACTTTTTGACTATGATGTGTCTAGGAATATATTTCCTTAAGTTTATCACACTTGGGGTTTGTTGAATTTCTTGGATTTGAAGATCAATATTTGTCATCAAATTTGGAGAATTTTTAGCTATTATTTCTTCAAGTGTTTTTTCTCTTTCTCCTCTAACCTTTGGGAGCTCCTATTATGGGTATGTGGGTATACTTGATGCTGTCCCACAGGTCTTTGAAGCTCTTATTATTTTTATTTTTCTTCATTTTTTCCTATTATTAAGATTGGAAATATTCTAATAATCTATTATCTAGTTCACTAATTTGGTCTTTTGCCAACTCAAATCTGATGCTGAGCCCATTAAAGGAATATTTTATTTTATTATTGTACTTTATAACTCTAGAATTTCCATATGGGTCTTTTAAAAATACTTTCTATTTCTTTGCTGAAATTTCTTATTTATTAGCTATGTTCATATTGTCTTTTAATTTTGACAATAGTTTCTTTAGTTATTTAAATATATTTATAATAGCTACTTTGAAGTCTTGTCTGCTCATCGTTAGGTTCTATTACTGATTTTTTCCTGAATGTGAATCATATTTTACTGTTTCTTTGCACTTTTCATAATATTTGGTTGACAGTCAGGCATTTTCAGTAATATGTTAGCAAGTCTGTAGTCTGATTTTCAAAAAACTTTGTCTGGACTTAAATGGTGGAATCTTTCTCCCACAAGGGTTGCAGGCCACTGCTAAAGTCTCTGCCAGATTCTTATTCTTGTTTTTATTTTTCATCCTAGCTTACTAGAGGTCAGTCTCTATATCAGCACAGCCTAGTCATCAGTCAATAATTTGAGGAGAGATTTTGCTCAAACACCTTGAGCTTTGACCCATCCCTCTGTTGGTCTATCCAAGTGTAGACTGAGGAGTGAGTTCATTCAAAGTTTAGCTGATTCTCAAGTATGCTTAGGATTTTACTTTTTTCTTAAGTTGGCACGTATTATTTTTTATTTATTTGTTTTTGGCTGTGCTGGCTCTTTGTTGCTCCCCAGGCTCTCCTCTAGTTGTGGAGAAGGGAGGTTACTCTCTAGTTGTGGTGTGCCGGCTTCTCAGTGTAGTGGCTTCTCTTGTGGAGCACAGGCTCAGTAATTGTGGTGCAAGGGCGTAATTGCTTCCCGGCATGTGGGATCTTCCCAGATCAGGGACTGAACCCGTGTCTCCTGCATTGGCAGGCAGATTCTTTACCACGGAGCCACCAGGGAAGTCCCCGAGAATTTTACTTTCCACTGAGCTCTTTGGATTCTCCTTTGAATGTGTGTCGTTCGCCAGTCAGCTGGGGATAGATGAAGAGCTAATGTAGCTCATCTGTGGCTCTGTTATTTTCAAGACCCCCTTGTTAAATTTCTGCCTGGGCTGGCTGTTTGTCTCAGCTGTGATCCCAAACTCAGTAAAGCAAAGTTGTGAGTTTTATTTTCTACCATTTTTTCTTTTTTTAACTGACAAGATTGTCATGGTTTTTTGATTCCTGTCCCAGGTTTAGTCTTCTCCTTGGCAGCAAACTGCTGGTTTTTACAACTAGCTTCACCTTTTTAAAACTACTGATCTCAATAACTAACCTTGGGGCAGATGAGGGGAATGGATCCAGGCAAGAAGGCCCCAAACTCCTGCTGATCTCGCCTGAAGATTCAATTTTTAAAAAATTAATAATTGCTTCTCAATGTGGTATGTGCTTTTGGTAATTTTTCCTGGGGCCTGAAATGGTTATATTTGACAATTTTATCCAGTTTATACTTGTTTTTTGAAGAGAGGATTCACATACCTCTTCACCCTGTCATAACCCTAATCCTATCTGTACACTTATTAATTTTTTATTGGATGCCATACATTGTGAATTTTATATTGTTTTGCTGGATTTTCTTCTATTTCCTTAACTAATGTTGGATTTTGTTCTGATGTCCAGTTAAGTGACCTGAGGTCAATTGGCTTATTTGGGGGCCAGAGTAGCCTTCAACCTAGGGCTAATTCAGGGCTATTATTAAGACTTTAAAAAAAGGAATCCACCCAGTGCCCCAGTGTGTCATGATATGAGGTCTTTCTATTCTGGCTGGTAGGAACACAGTCTATCTCCAGATCTGTGAACTGTTCTGCCTACTCCATTCAGGTATTTCCTTCCCGGGCCTGTGGTAGAGTCCTCTTATGCACGCACAGATTAATACTCAGCCAGAGACTTCATGGAATCCCTCTAGTCTTCTGAATACCCACCCCTCCTCCCATCTCCATCTCTATCTCTGTGATTTTCACTCTTTTCCAGTACTCCACTCCAGAAATTCTAGCCACCCTAACCACCCTGGGCTTCCCTGATAGCTCAGTTGGTAAAGAATCCACCTGCAATGCAGGGGACCCTGGTTTGATTCCTGGATCAGGAAGATCCACTGGAGAAGGGATAGGCCACCCACTCCAGTATTCTTGGGCTTCCCTGGTGGCTCAGCTGGTAAAGAATCCACCTGCAATGCGGGAAACCTGGGTTCGATCCCAGCGTTGAAAGATCCCCTGGAGAAGGGAAAGGCGACCCACTCCAGTATTCTGGCCTGATTAATTCCGTGGACTGATTAGCCCATGGGGTCGCAAAGAGTCGGACAAGACTGAGCAACTTTCACTTTCACTTTCTAACCTGCTCTAGCTAGATCTCTTTCTCTGCAACTCACGTGATCTGTTTGGTTAACACTTCCCAGTGATGTGGACTAAAAACTACCTCTAGACAGTAAGTTCATATAAGTAGCAAAGCTGCTGGTTTTTACAACTAGCCTTACCTTTTAAAGGGGCTTCAGTAGTGATTCAGTTGGTAAATAATCTGCCCATAATGCAGGAGACCTGGGTTTGATCCCTGGGTCAGGAAGATTGCCTGAAGAAGGGAATGGCTACCCACTCCAGTATTTTTGCCTGGAAAATTCTGTGGGCAGAATTCTATAGGAGGCTACAATCCATAGTGTCGCAAATAACTGGACATGACTGAGCAACTAATTTTGGGGGGCTCCAAAATCACTGCAGATGGTGACTGCAGCCATGAAATTAAAAGACGCTTACTCCTTGGAAGAAAAGTTATGACCAACCTAGACAGCATATTCAAAAGCAGAGACATTACTTTGCCAACTAAGGTCCGTCTAGTCAAGGCTATGGTTTTTCCAGTAGTCATATATGGATGTGAGAGTTGAATTGTGAAGAAAGCTGAACGCTGAAGAATTGATGCTTTTGAACTGTGGTGTTGGAGAAGACTCTTGAGAGTCCCTTGAACTGCAAGGAGATCCAGCCAGTCCATTCTAAAGGAGATCAGTCCTGGATGTTCTTTGGAAGGACTGATTCTAAAGCTGAAACTCCAATACTTTGCCCACCTCATGCGAAGAGTTGACTCATTGGAAAAGACTCTGATCCTGGGAGGGATTGGGGGCAGGAGGAGAAGGGAATGACAGAGGTGAGATGGCTGGATGGCATCACGGACTCAATGGATGTGAGTCTGAGTGAACTTCAGGAGTTGGTGATGGACAGGGAGGCCTGGCGTGCTGTGATTCATGGGGTCGCAAAGAGCTGGACATGACTGAGCAACTGAACTAAACTGAACTGAGCAACTAACATTTTCACTTTCACTTTATCTTTTAAAAACTGCCATTCTCAGTAACTAACCTGGAGGCAGTCAGATGGGAATGGACCTAGGGAAGAAAGCCACAGACTCTCCCTGTTCTTTCTTGTCTGAAAATAGTCCATTTTTCTAATTGCTTAGGGAAAGAGGATAGATGTAATCTCTTATTCCATCTTGGCTGAAGTGAAAGCTGAAGGATTTTAATCAGAAGATACGGTTTTATTAATGATTTAAGATTATTATGGTTGCTTTATATTATATGAGAATAGGATTGGAAAAAGAGAGATCAGTTAAGAGGTTTAGCAGTTGTCTAGGACACAGATGATGTTTTTCTGGTGTAAATAACTTGTGGTTGTTGAAATCTGAAAGAACAGATTTGAGATATATTTTGGACATAGAATGGATAAAATCTGCTGATTACTTGGATGTGGGAGACAAGAGATCACTTTCTCTTGTCAGGGAAACAAGGATGACTCCTGACTTGCAAGCCCAGCCAGTTTTCATTTCCTTTGTCCTTTTCTTTCTTTTTTAACTTTTTTCTTCTTTAGTTTCAAGCAGCATTTTTGTATTTTAGTCTGTAGATATCTAGTTAATCTCACATCTCCAGAAACATTAGTAGATATTTAAGTAATTAAGGAAACTGAAGAAATAGTTCTCTGAAACAAATCATAGTATATTTTTCATACGGTCAATATTCAGTTTATTATTCTTTATAGAATACCAAACGTCCATTTTTAAAAAATGTACCCCTTGTCTAACAATTATTGGGATGTTTCAGTTATCCTTTGGTCCTTTTCTTCCCACCCCCCAGTTTTGTTTACTTTGTTTAATAGTAAACAAAAATCTTTCTCTTCATCAGATGTTTGATGTCCTTGCAAAGCTTTGGGTTTTTGAGCTTGAACAAGGAGCTTTACTCCATCAATAACATGAATTTCCTGTTATAGTGCATTGTGAAGTTCTTTTGAAGAAAACTGAATCCAAGCCCTACCTCTGTGAAAGCCAGTCTGTTTGTCCAAAGGAACAGTGCACTTTTGTACATGGCCAAATTGTGCAAAGTGTTCTCTCAGCTCACTCAAGGTCACAGCCCAGGGAATTTTTCTGACAAGCACAACCAGCAGACCGTTATTCACCCGCAGTGCCATAGTGTCCCTTGCTGCCAAAGCTGCCATGTTTAGATCGAGCCCTTGGTCCTTTTCTAAATCCATAATTTGGGTTCTCATTTTGCCCTTACCACTTTGCCCTTTAAGACTAGTCTCTTTCCACCCTTCTTCCTTCCTTCCCTGAAAACAGAAAATTGTCATGGTCAATCCTGTGGCTGTGGAAAAGAGAATTTCTTATACCCCGATGGCACGGAAGCCCCAGTAGAGACAACTTATTTAGTGGGCCATATCAAAGAGGTCCTGCAAGTAGAGGAGAACTTGGCAGAACAAAATCAGGCAGGTTGTGTAGGAACCACTGCTATTATCCAGTCCTTAAGATTTCAGGCAAAGAAATGAAGATTCAAAACAGGTCTCCTAAGACAGAATTCTCCTATTGGTTGAGGCTCTGGTTGGAGGAAGCTCAGAGTCACATGGCAGTCACAGCAAGCATAACTTTCCTAGATGTGAGGACTTGTCTTATTTATCTTTGGAGTCTATGACATTTGTGTTCAAAAGAAGCATCTCTTCCTCTGTGAAGACTGACCTTTAGCTGGAGGCTTTCTTTTATAGGATCTTGAAGCATGGGACCCAGAAGGCCAAGGAGAGGTAAACCTCTTGGTGTTAGTGTTGTTAATGAAGTAACACAGTGACCCCCGAGGACTCCTTTTGCAATTCTCCTCAATGTCACACAGTTTAACACTGCATTATTCTTAACCTCTTTGTGATATCTGAGTTTCTGAATCATTAATTGGCTACTGTGTTCATTTCCCAATGCTGCTGTTACAAAGTATGACAAACTGGGTGATTTAACAATGGACATTTGTTTTCCCATAATTTAGGAGGCCAAATTCAAAATCAAGGTGCTGACAGGGCTATGCTCCATGTTTCATCAAATGAGGAAAGACTATTCAGGGACTGGCGTGTCTACCTTTAGAGAACCAGCTATGAGACATCCTCAAATATAGGGCCATGTTTTCTCATGAAATCTGTAGAGAAGAATCCTTCTTTGCCTCTTTTAACTTCTGGTGTTTGCTGGCAATCCTGTGTGTTCCTTGGCTTGCTGTTGTACCACTCCAATCTCTGCCTTTGTCATAACATGACTATCTTCTGTTTGTCCCAATCTTTGTATCTTTTCTCTTCTTATAAGAAGATCAGTATGTCCTATTCTTAACTAACTACATTGCCAACAATCTATTTCCAAATAAAATCATCATTCTGAAGGGCTGGGAGTTAGGACTTCAACATATATTTGCAGGGCAGTGGTGGGTAGGGGGGCACAATTCAACCCTTTAAGGAAATCAACCCTGAATACTCATTGGCAGGACTGATGCTGAAGCTGGAGCTCTAGTATTTTGGTTACCTGATGCGAACAGCCAACTCACTGGAAAAGTCCCTGATGCTGGGAAAGACTGAGGGCAGAAAGAGAAGAGGGCATCAGAGGATGAGATGGTGAGGGATAGGGAAGCCTGGCGTGCTGCCTTCCCTGGGGTCACAAAGAGTCAGACACAAATGGGTGACTGAATAACAACAACAACAACAACAACCATTCAACCCATAACAACCACTCTTAAGGAAAGGGACTTTGTCTTCTATTTTTTCACTCTAAGGACACTTAACTCAGACAGTGAGTTTTCTGCTTTGGGTAGATGTGAAAGAAAATAAAAGACTATGATTTTAAAAGAAAGGACACAGATATTTTTAAGACAGGAAAATGTGTTTAGTTGTAGTGAAATAATATTTTGACATTAATTGATATGTATTCTCTCATAATTCTTATTTATTCTATGGCTTTCCCCCTATTCTGGAGGTAGGAATTATCTTCTGGAAAGTTGTACAGGAAAACTAGAGAACAAGAGTGAAATAGTTCTTTTTCAGTTTAAAATTTTTAGGTCTAGGAAGAAGACAAAAGGGCTTAGAATTATATTTGGTTCAGTTCAGTTCAGTCACTCAGTTGTGTCCCACTCTTTGCAACTTTATGGACTGCACCACGCCAGGCCTCCTTGTCCATCACCAACTCCCAGAGCTTGCTCAAACTCATGTCCATCAAGTTGGTGATGCCATCCAACCATCTCATCCTCTGTTGTCCCCTTCTCCTCCCACCTTCAATCTTTCACAGCATCAGGGTCTTTTCCAATGAGTTAGTTCTTCACATCAGGTGGCGAAAGTAGTGGAGATTCAGCTTCAGCATCAGTTCTTCCGATGAATATTCAGGACTGATTTCCTTTAGGATGGACTGGCTGGATCTCCTTGCAGTCCAAGGGACTCTCAAGAATCTTCTCCAGTAACACAGTTCAAAAGCATCAATTCTTCAGCACTCAGCTTTCTCTATAGTCCAACTCTCACATCCATACATGACTACTGGGAAAACCATAGCTTTGACCAGGTGGACCTTTGTCAACAAATTAATGTCTCTGCTTCATAATATGCTGTCTAGATTAGTCATAGCTTTTCTTCCAAGGAGCAAGTGTCTTTTAATTTCATGGCTGCATTCACCATCTGCAGTGATTTTGGAGCCCAAGAAAATAAAGCCTGTCACTGTTTCCATTGTTTCCCCACCTATTTGCCATAAAGTGATAGGACCAGATGACATGATCTTAGTTTTTTGAAAGTTGAGTTTTAAGCCACCTTTTTCAATCTCCTCTTTCACTTTCATCAAGAGGCTCTTCAGTTCTTCACTTTCTGCCATAAGGGTGGTGTCATCTGCATATCTGAGGTTATTGATATTTCTCCCAGCAATCTTGATTCCAGATTGTGCTTCATCCAGTCCAGCATTTTGCATGATGTACTCTGCATATAAGTTAAATAAGCAAGGTGACAATATACAGCCTTGATGGTTCTTTTCTTAATTTGGAACCAGTCTGTTGTTCAAAGTCTGGTTCTAACCATTGCTTCTTGACCTGCACACAAGTTTCTCAGGAGACAGGTCAAGTGGTCTGGTATTCCCATCTCTTGAAGAATTTTCCAAAGCCAATTTGTCCCCCTACCTCCTTTCCACCTGATATTAGTCTACAGAAGTGGAAAAGGAAAAAGAAGAGTGCCTAAGAGGAAGCAAGATATTATTTGTGTCTGAGCAGGAGTCCTGTGGCTCACCCCCAACCCTTGGGCCAATTTTGGGGGGCAGTGAAGGAAGTAGAACCTTCCACAGGTAGGTATACGGACTTAGAAGATGAAGGCTGTCTTTCTTCCAGGGAGGTCACAAGACTTGTAGGATTCTCCCATCCAGATGAGATACAACTGTATCTCATACATTCAACTGTATGTTTTTGTACCTCTGAGAGGGGCCCAGTAGTACCTTAGAGAAAGCTAGCCTGGAGGAGCCTGTGGTCAGAAACAAGAGACTGAGAATGGCTTTAAGACTAGAGACCAACCAAACGGTAGACATCTCAACAGGTACGGATATAGACAGATGACAGCTGAAGGCCAGAGTCCCCTTCCCCTGTCTTCTCCACTTATCCTCCCCTCAACCCACACTGCACCTCAAATCAACTCTAAGGATGGGTTTCTGAATGATGCACTAGGCTTCTACTCCTATGTGAAATGAGGTTGATAAAATAAATGGTTTGATTATTAAACAACAAAACATTCTTTCAACTTTTAATCTGTGATCTGAGACTTTTTTCAGCTACATGAAGAAAATGATCATTCTAAGCATGCAAGTTGCTTTTTATTTGTAAGTAGGCAGAGGGAACTGAAACAGTCCTTTGGGCAGCCCAGTATTCCCTAGTGTGACCTTGGCATTTTCCTGGACTACAGAAATTATTGCTGAAATCTCATTGGTTGTGCTTCCAGGAAGGAGGAAAAGGAAAGTGGAAGGAGTAGGTGGGGATGGGGGTGTATGCTTATACCCTTCAAGTTATATTTTAAACTTTGGATTCACTGTTCTGAGAGTGACTCTGGCCCTTTTGGAGGAGAATTTCTGAACAGCCCTGAAACTTGAGGTACTTGCAAAGACAATTCAGCTGTTGTTGATAAGGAACAAGTATGCTGAATTTGTGGTATCAGTATCACCAGCTCCTGTTTAGAAGGCAAAAAGTACAGGAAAGATGTAAAATCATCAGAAGGGAAGAGACAGTTCAGTGTGAGAATGCCTTGGATTATCATTTAAAATGGTCACTTTTCTGAAAAAAATATGACCTCACATTTGAGGTTGCCTCAGTAGGTCCAATAAGGTATTGAATAAATATGCCAGTCTCTGGATCATCTTTTTTCTAGAAGTGGAGAAAAAAGTAGGAAGAAAGAGAAGAGAAGGAAAAGAGGAGAAGCCATTTGGAGTAAATGACCTCATTAAAGGACATTATGGAGGAGAGTTCAGAGTCAGAATGAGCCTTTAGAATTGGACTGAGATTTGAGCGTCAGTTTTGCCCCTGACTAAATTATCTTGGATACATATTTTTAACCACTCTGTGCCTTGAATTTCAAATCTGTAAGATAGGATGTGTTGTGTGAAGATCTGAGGAATTTTTCTATTTGGTCTCTTCATGTTTATTTTTAAATCAATTGTCAATTTCATTTTTATTTCAATAATCCAATGTGGTTGGCAGCCTCTAATATGGTGCCTGATGATCCCCATTTCCTGGTATTCACACACTTGAGTATGGGATGGGCCTAGTGATTTATTTCTCATGAATAGAACATGGAAGAAATAATAGGATAACACTTCCTATATTGGGTATAAAATGACTGTGGCTTCTGCCTTTGGTTCATTCTCTTTCTCTCAGATTGTTTGCACTGTGGGATGCATACTGTCCTATTGTAAGCAACTCTATGGACACGTCTGTGTGACGTGGTGAGGAACTAAGGCCCCCAGTGCAACAACAGAGAGAAACTGAAGCCTGTCAACAACCAGATAAGTGATCTTGGGAATGAGTCCCTCATGCCCAATCAACTTTTGAGATGACTGCAGCCCCAGGCAACAGCTTGACTGCAGTCTCCCGAGACCTTGCACTAGAGGCATCCAGCTAAGCTGCTCCCAGGTTCCTGAGCCACAGAGACTGTGAGATAATAAATGTTTGTTTTCAGCCTCTAAGTTTTGAAACGATTTGTTAGGCAGCAATGTATAACTAATATATGACTCAGGTCCATCTTAAAGTGGGCCCAGTGTGTACCCAAACACACTCTATGGCCATTTTTAGAGTTGCCGAATGTATAATTAGAATAGACACACCCATAAACAGGCAGAATCTCCACAGTGGTTCTCTGACACATGGAATGAGAGCTATTATGGTAGGAAAGACCAAGTAGAAGCCACTTGGTCTCTACTTACAAAAACAGTAAACCACAGTAAACCGAATACAATACTGGATTCACGGAGGAATTGCAGAGATTAGTGCCACTTGAAAGAGCTTGAAATTAAAGGGGTTGTGATTCAACTAGAATGACAATGAACTATCATAAGCTTAATTGGTGGTGATGCCAAATGTAGTTGTGTTTCCAGATGTGGTTTTGTTCTTAGAGCAAATCAACACATCTCTGGCATGCAGCTACTGATCTGGCAAATGCTTTTACTGTTGTACCTGTTGGTAAAGACCATCATATGCAGTTGGCTTTCATCTGACAAAGCAGCAATATACCCTTATTGTCTTACCACAGGGGTATATTAACTCTCCAGCCCTATGTCATAATCTGGTCTGCAAGGACCTTGGTTGCCCTTCCCTTCCATAGACCATCACCCTGTTTCATTACACGGAAGATAGTAAGCCTATGGGGACATGGTGAGCAGAAAGTAGCAACTATTCTAGACATACTGATAAGATATTTGTGTGCTAGAGGGTGGGAGATAAATCCTAAAGAAATTCAAGGACCTGCCACTTTAGTGAAAGTTCTAGGGGTCCAATTATCTGAGATTTGAAGAGATTTCTCTTCTAAGATGAAAGGGCAAGTTGCTGCATTTGGTTTCTCTTACCATTAGGAAAGAGGCACAATGCCTACTGGGCTTCTTTGGATTTTAGAGGCAACATATATCTCATTTGGGTGTGCTACTCTGACCCATTTACTGAGTGACCTGAAAAGCTGCCTGTTTTGAATGAATCCCAGAATAAGAGTAGGCTCTGCAACAGGTCAAGCTGCTATGCAAGCTGTTCTGCTAACTGGGCCATATGACTCAGAAGATATGATAGTACTTGAAGTATCGGTGGTGCCCAGGATGCTGTTTGGAGTCGTTGGCAGGCCCATCTTAAAGGTGAATCACAACACAAACACTTAGAATTTTTTAGCAAAGCCATACTTTCCCCTTTTGAGAGACAACTTACAGCTATTGTTACTGGGCCTTAGTAGAGACTAAACGCTTGCCCATGAGCTACCAACTTACCGTATGACCTGAGATGCTCATCATGAACTGGGTATGTCTGACCCACCAAACCATAGAGTTGGGCATGCACCACATCACTCCCTCATCAAAAGGAAGAGCTATCTACGATATTGGATTTAAGGAGGTCCTGAAGGCACAGATAAATTGCAAGATGAAGTAGCCCAGATATCAATGACCCCTCTTCCAGCTCCATTTCCTTCTTTCTTTAACTGCATCTATGGCTTCACAGGGAGTTCCCTATCATTAGCTGACTGAAGATAAAAATACTTGAAGTCTGTTTACAGGTAATTCTTCATGATGGGTGGAAACCACCAATAAGTGGATAGGTGCAGCACCGCACCCCACTTTGGGACATGGTAAAGGGAAATCCTTTCTGTGGAAAGGACTCTGAACAGAGCATGTAGTTATCTATTTTTCCTAGAATGATAAATGGCCATACAAATGATTCCACATCAATTCACAGGCTGGAGCCAATGATTTGGCTGGATGGTCAAGGATTTAGAAGGAACAAAATTGGAAAATCAGGGAGAAGGGAGACTGAAGAAGAGGTATGTAGATAAGGCTTTCTAACTGGGCACAGAATGTAAAGATATCGTGTCACATATGAGTGTTCACCAAAGGAGGATTTTAAAAACCAAGTGAATAGAATGACCTGTTCTGTGAATGTCAGCTTTCCCTTCCAGTAACTCCTGTTATTGCCCAAGAGTTCATAAACCAATGGCCATGGAGTCAAGGTGGAGGTTATGCTGGGATCAGCAACATGAACTTTAATTATTAGGGCCTATTTGGGTATAGCCACTGTTGAGTGCCCAGTCTGCTAATAGCAGAGATAACACTAAATCCCCAATATGATACTATTACCTGGGTGAAACAGCCAATTATCTGATGACAGGTTGATTACATTGGTCAGCTTCCATCATGGAAGGGATAGCTTTGTCTTTATTGGATATGGACTTGTCTTTTTCGCTTGTCTATTTGCAATGCTTATGCCAAAACTACTACTATTTGTGAGCTAACCAATTAATTTATCCAAAAATGTGGTATTCTACACAGCATCACTTTTGACCAAGGAACTTACTTCATAACAAATGAAGTGAGGCAAAGGGCTCATCCTCACAGAATTCACTGGTCTTACTTACCATGTTACCTGCAATTCTGAAGCAACATGACAGAATGATGCAATCACCTTGTGAAGGCTCAACTATGGGACCAGATAGGTGGCAACACCTTGTGGGTATAGATCAAGGTCCTCCAGATTATGTTAACTGCTCTAAATCAACACTCATTATGTTGCCATTTTTTCCGGTAGCAGGATTCACAAGTCTAGAAATTGAGAGGGTTGAAATGGAAGTTGTTGCTCTTACTATTACTCCTAGTGACCCACTAGTATAATTCATGTTTCCCATCCCTGCAATTTTAGGCTCTTGCTTTAGAAGTCTTAGTTCCACAGGGAGGAATGCTCTTCCTTGGGACACAATGATGATTCTGTTGAATTGGATGTAGAAACAGCCACCTAACTGTCTAGCTTTGGTATCCCAAAGAAGGGATTTAATACACTGGCTGTGGAGATTATGCTTACCTATCAAGAGGAAATTGAGCTGTTGTTACACAATGAGTATTTCTGGAATTCAGAAGGTCCTCTAAGGCAACTTTTAATCCACCCGTGTTTTGTGATTATTAAGTCAGTGGAAAACTACAGTTACCTCCAATTCAGGTAGAACTGCTTATGGCCTCAACTCCTCAAGAATAAGATTGGGAACCAGACAAGGAACCTCAATCAGTTGCATAAAGGGGTTCTGTAATAGTTGTAAGTATCTTCCCTTATTTTGGTACAGATAACGCTTTATATATAGTAACCAAACATTTTTGTTTTCTTCCTTCTCTCTTATCTCCTTATCTAATATAAGATGTACTAAGTGCAGTTAACATTATATCTCAGTATTTAAGCTATGGGATATCAAAAGGTTACATGTGAATTAAATAGGAGGAAAATAAAGATCATTTAAATCCAAAACAGGATTTTTAATTCTCCCTTGGTGAAAGGATTATAGCCCAAGGGCTGGCCATCTGTTTTGGTAAATAATGTTTTATTGGAACACAGCCACATTCATTTGGTTACACATTTGTGGCTGGTTTCATGCTATACAGCAAACATTGAATAGTTACAATGAAAACCATGTGGCCTGCAAAACCTAAAATATTTACTATTTAGCCTTTAAGAAAAATGTTTTCTGACCCCTGTGTTAGCATGTCTGAGGATAATTGTATTATGTCAGGCAGAAGCATGACTTTGTTGTTATCTTTATTTGGAGATTAAGTATGGAGATATGTTTGGGTGCCAAGTTGGCAAGAGATAGATTGCGGTGGTTTTGTAAAGTATCAGCTTAGCTAGGCTGAACTACATTTCCCAGAAACCTCCTTCCTATATATTTCCTTTCAGAGGGGACCACAAGAGAGATTCTCATAGGCAATTTGGAGAGTATAAGTGAAGTCATAGCCATAGTATAGTTAACATACATGGTCTGCTGGCTCTCTTGGTTGGTATGGGACAGCAGTTAAGATCAGAACTGCTTCATCTTCTCCTGGACCCTCCTTCAGATTCTCTGACTCCTCATTTGGAAGAGTTATTAAGACGTCCTCATTCCTGTTGTGATGTTCACTATTGATTGCTAACATGCACTGTGTGTGTGTGTTTAGCTCTGTGACAAAGGGCCCAGACTTCTGCATGACCAAGGTCAGAGGCAGGAACTCTCCTCATGTGTTCCAGCTTGTGCTTATGAGTTCCAGACTGTTCTTTCATTTATTATATATTTTTTTGTATTGGGTTTTTGTTGCTGCATGGCTTTTCTCGAGTTAAATTGAGTGGATGCTTCTCATTGCAGTGGCTTCTCTCATTGCTGAGCACAGGCTCTAGGGCTCGAGACCTTCAGTAGTTGCAGTTTCCAGGCTGTAGAGCACACCATAGTTGTGATGAACAGGCTTAGTTGCGGCATATGGGATCTAGATCAGGGATCAAACCCATGTCTCCTGCATTAGCAGGTGGATCTTTACCACTGAGCCACCAGGGAAGTCTTCCAGCCTGTTCTTGCTTTTCCCACTTTATATCCTGACTGCCTGCCCTTCAATCCCCAATATTAGATGCCATTATAACAAGCTTACAGAGATTGTTTCAACAGCCCCCACGACTGCATAAAGTCAGACTAAGATATTTCTTAGGGGATCAGTCCTTTGCTAAACCCTAACAAACACACCCAATAATCTATTATAAAGGAATTTACATTTTTCAAGTGGGTCAGTCAGTTGAGTTGCTCAATCATGTCCGACTCTTTGCAACCCCATGGACTGCAGCACGCCAGGCTTCCCTGCCCATCACTAACTCCCAGAAGTGCTCAAACTCATGTCCATTGAGTCAGTGATGCCATCCAACCATCTCATCCTCTGTCGTCACCTTCTCCTCCCGCCTTCAATCTTCCCCAGCATCACGCTCTTTTCCAATGAGTCAGTTCTTTGCATCAGGTGGCCAAAGTAGTGGAGGTTCAGCTTTAGCATCAGTTATTCCAAAGAATTTTCAGGATTGATTTCCTTTAGGATGGACTGGTTGGATCTCCTTGCAGTCCAAGGGACTCTCAAGAGTCTTCTCCAATACCACAGTTCAAAAGCATAAATTCTTCACCTTATAGTCCAACTCTCACATCCATACATGACTACTGGAAAAACCATAGCATTGACTAGACAGACCTTTGTTGGCAAAGTCATTTCTCTGCTCTTTAATATGCTGTCTAGGTGGTCATAGCTTTCCTTTCAAGGAGCAAGTGTCTTTACTTTCATGGCTGCTGTCACCATCTGCAGTGATTTTGGAGCACTAGAAAATAAAGTCTGTCACTCTTTCCATTTTTTCCCCACCTATTTGCCATAAAGTGATGGGACTGGATGCCATGATCTTAGTTTTCTGAATGTTGAGCTTTAAGCCAAATTTTTCACTCTCTGCTTTCACTTTCATCAAGAGGCTCTTCAGTTTTTCTTTACTTTCTGCCATAATAACGGTGTCATTTGCATATCTGAGGTTATTGATATTTCTCCCAGCAATCTTGATTCTAGCTTGTACTTCATCCAGCTTGGCATTTTGCATGATGTACTCTGCAAAGAAGTTAAATAAGAAGGGTGATAATATGCAGCCTTGATGTACTCCTTTCCCAATTTGGAACCAGTCCATTGCTTCATGTCCAGTTCTAACTGTTGCTTCCTGACCTGCATACAGATTTCTCAGGAGGCAGGTCAGGTGGTCTGGTATTCCCATCTCTTTCAGAATTTTCCACAGTTTATTGTGATCCACATAGTCAAAGGTTTTGGCATAGTCAATAAAGCACAAATAGATGTTTTTCTGGAACTCTCTTGTTTTTTCAATGATCCAGCGGATGTTGGCAATTTAATCTTTGGTTCCTCTGCCTTTTATAAATCCAGTTTGAACAGCTGGAAGTTCATGGTTCACATACTGTTGAAGCCTGGCTTGGAGAATTTTGAGAATTACTTTACTAGTGTGTGAGATGAGTGCAATTGTGTGGTAGTTTGAGCATTCTTTGGCATTGCCTTTCTTTGGGATTGGAATGAAAATTGACCTTTTCCAGTCATGTGGCCACTGCTGAGTTTTCCAAATTTGCTGGCATATTGAGTGCAGCACTTTCACAGCATCATCTTTCAGGATTTGAAATAGCTCAACTGGAATTCCATCACCTCCACTAGCTTTGTTCGTAAGGCCCACTTGACTTCGCATTCCAGGGTGTCTGGCTCTAAATGAGTGATCACACCATTGTTGTTATCCGGGTCATGAAGTTTTTTTTTTTTTGTATAGTTCTTCTGTGTATTCTTGCCACCTCTTCTTAATATCTTCTGTTTCTGTTAGGTCTATACCATTTCTGTCCTTTATTGTGCCCATCTTTGCATGAAATGATACCTCTAATTGTACCTATAGAGGTACCCTTGGTACCTCTAATTTTCTTGAAAAGATTGCCAGTCTTTCCCATTCTATTGTTTTTCTCTATCTTTTTGCATTGATTACAGAGTGCATTCTTAAGAAAGTCCTAGGACCCACAACAAATTTCTCAACCTGGTTATCTGGCAAAGGGACTGAGAACCCCCAGGAAATTTTACTTTGGAGGCCAGTGGGATTTGATTACAGAGCTTACACAGGACTGGGGAAACAGACTCTTGAAGGGCACAGAGAAAACCTTGTGCACACCAGGACCCAGGAGAAAGGAACAGTGACTCCACAAGAGACGGACCCAGATTTGCCTGTGAGTGCCCTAAGGTTTCTGGCAGAGGCGTGGGTCAGCAGCGGCCTGCTGCAGCATCAGGGGCACTGAGTATGGCAGTGCGTGCATGGGACCTTTTGAAGGAGGTTGCCATTGTCTTCATTACCTCCACCATAGTTTGGTCTCAGGTTAAACAACAGTCTTCCCTGGTGACTCAGAGGTTAAAGTGTCTGCCTCCAATGTGCGAGACCTGGGTTCGAACCTTGGGTCAGGAAGATCCCCTGGAGAAGGAAATGGTAACCCACTCCAGTATTCTTGCCTGGAGAATCCCACAGACGGAGAAGCCTGGTAGGCTATAGTCCACGGGGTCGCAAAGAGTCACACACAGGACTGAGCGACTTCACTTTCACTTTAAACAACAGGGCAGAAACATAGCTCTGTCCAACAAAAAATTGGATTAAAGATTTACTGAGCATGGCCCCACCCATCAGAACAAGACTCAGTTTCCCTCACAGTCAATCTCTCCCATCAGGAAGCCTCCATAAACCTCCTATCCTTATCTGTCAGAGGGCAGACAGAATGAAAACCACAATCACAGGAAACTAATCAAACTGATCACATGGACCACAGCCTTGTCTAACTCAATGAAACTATGACTTAGTTCAGTTCAGTTCGGTCGCTGAGTCATGTCTGACTCTTTGAGACCCCATGAATCGCAGCATGTCAGGCCTCCCTGTCCATCACCAACTCCTGAAGTTCACTCAGACTCACGGCCATCAAGTCAGTGATGCCATCCAGCCATCTCATCCTCTGTCATCCCCTTCTCCTCCTGCCCCCAGTTCCTCCCAGTATCAGAGTCTTTTCCAATGAGTCAAGTACTGAAGTTTCAGGTTTAGCATCATTCCTTCCAAAGAACACCCAGGGCTGATCTCCTTCAGAATGGACTGGTTGGATCTCCTTGCAGTCCAGGGGACTCTCAAGAGTCTTCTCCAACACCACAGTTCAAACGCATCAATTCTTTGGTGCTCAGCTTTCCTCACAGTCCAACTCTCACATCCATACATGACTACTGGAAAAACCATAGCCTTGACTAGATGGGCTTTTGTTGGCAAAGTAATGTCTCTGCTTTTCAACATGCTATCTAGGTTGGTCATAACTTTTCTTCCAAGGAGTAAGGGTCTTTTAATTTCATGGCTGCAATCACCATCTGCAGTGATTTTGGAGCCCCCCAAAATAAAGTCAGCCACTGTTTCCACTGTTTCCCCATCTATTTGCCATGAAGCGATGGGACCAGATGCCATGATCTTCGTTTTCTGAATGTTGAGCTTTAAGCCAACTTTTTCACTCTCCGCTTTCACTTTCATCAAGAGGCTTTTTGTGTTGGGCCACCCAAGATGGACTAGTCATGGTGGAGAGTTCTGACATAACATGGTCCACTGGAGAAGGGAATGGCAAACCACTTTAGTATTCTTGCCTCGAGAACCCCATGAACAGTATGAAAAGGCAAAAAGATATAACACTGAAAGATGATCTCCCTGGGTTTATAGGTGCCCAATATGCTACTGGAGAAGAGTGGAGAAATAACTCCAGAAAGAATGAAGAGATGGAGCCAAAGGGAAACAATGCGCAGTTGTGGATGTGACTGGTGATGGAAGTAAAGTCCGATGCAGTGAAGAGCAATATTGCACAGGAACCAGGAATGCTATGTCCATGAAGCAAGGTAAATCCAAAGTGGTCAAACAGGAGACGGCAAGAGTGAACATTGACATTTTAGGAATCAGTGAACTAAAATGGACTGCAATGGGTGAATTTATTTCAGACAACCGTTATATCTACTACTGTGGGCAAGAATCCCTTAGAAGAAATGGAGTAACCTTCATAGTCAGCAAGAGAGTCTGAAATGCAGTACTTGGATGCAATCTCAAAATGACAGAATGATCTCTGTTCATCTCCAAGGCAATCCATTCAATATCACAGTAATCCCAGTCTACGCCTCAACCAGTAATGCTGAAGAAGCTGAAGTTGAATGGTTCTGTGAAGAGCTACAAGACCTTCTAGAACTAACACCTAAAAAGGATGTCCTTTTCATCATAGGGGACTGGAATGTAAAAGTGGGAAGTCAAGAAATACCTAAAGTAACAGGCAAATTTGGCCTTGGAGTACAGAATGAAGCAGGGCAAAGGCTAACAGAGTTTTGCCAAGAGAATGCAGTGATCATAGCAAACACCCTCTTCCATCAACACAAGAGACACCTCTACACATGGACATCACCAGATGGTCAATACTGAAATCAGATTGATTATATTCTTAGCAGCCAAAGATGGAGATGCTCTATACAGTTAGCAAAAACAAGACCAGGAGCTGACTGTGGCTCAGATCATGAACTCCTTATTGCCAAATTCAAACTTCAATTGAAGAAAGTAGGAAAAACCAATAGACCATTCAGGTATGACCTAAATCAAATCCATTATGATTATACAGTGGAAGTGACAAATAGATTCAAGGGATTAGATCTGAGATCTGATAGACAGAGCTCCTGAAGAACCGTGGACAGACGTTGGTGATATTGTACAGGAGGCAGTGATCAGGACCATCCCCAAGAAAAAGAAAGGCAAAAAGGCAAAATGGTTGTCTGGGGAGGCCTTACAAATAGCTGAGAAAAGAAAAATTATACCATTTCAAGTGGGTAGATTTTTACTTTTGCTATCCTTCTGCTGTTAATTTTTAAGTCTTATTGTATTTTAATTCATGAATATGCTTGTGTGAATACTGCCTCTTGGAGTTTGTGAAGATTTTCTTCATGATCTAATACATGCTCAATTATTGTAACTGCTTCCACATATGTTTCAGAACAATGTGCAATTTCCCTTGAGTGCCAAGTTCTATATAATTTGTTACTATGCTATATACTATACCATATGAATTCTTAATATACTTAATTTTGCCTATTTAATCTCTTTGAGAGGGAAGTATATATTAACGTCTTCTAATATACAAGGTTCTATCAATTTCTTCTTGTATTCTAGCATTTTTGCTTTATACAGTTTTGAAACTATACTGTTAGGTGTGTAAAAAGTTCATGGCTGGTATAGCTTCCTAGAGGATGTACTTTTTGTCAATATGAAATACCCATTTCTCTCACTTTTAATGTTTTTATACTATACTAATATTTGCAACCCTACCAAATTAGCTATTGGGATTATATATATATATATATATATATAGTGCTTAGTCTCATACCTGAGTAATAGTAAACAGTCAAAAATAGTAGTCCCTACAATTATTATTTCATTATAATTATTATTATTCTGTGTTCTGTGTGCAAGTTGTCTGGACTTTTGGGGGGACAAAGAAAGGAGTGAAAGAAAAGAAAGCACTGCCTTTTAGGTACTGCATAGTGATGTTAGAGCTTCTTCTGCCTTGAACAAGGTGATGGAAACTCCAGGGAAGAGAGGCCCCAGGCTTGGACAAATCACCAGAAAGCCTGCCAAGAGAGATCTCCTAAGCTGCCAAGAGAATATAACAGAAACAGATTTTCTAGCTGGATTTTGGCTTTTCTGTTTTTGAGGCCCAGCTGAAACTAGGGAGGGAAAAAGGCAAAACAAGGTCAGACCTCGTAGTAGATGTGTTCCTGTGTTTGGAAGGTCAGAATGGTCCCTGCAGAGATCCCCTCAAATTTCGGCTCATCTCGGCCTATGAGTGGAATGCCCACAGCAGAGGTGACTTTCCACCCTCAGTGAAATTCTCAGCTCTGCCGAACGTGGATGTGTTTAAGGAAGAGGTCTCATGTTCTACTCCCTACACCTGTATCCTTCAGGTCTGCTCTGTAGTTGAGTCCATCTCTGGTTTACTAGATCGCCTCATTACTGTTGTAACATTCACTGTTGATTGCTAACAGATCCTCGGTGTGTGCGTGTGTGCTTGTACATGTCTCTGTGTGCATACGTATGTGTTTGTGTTTGTGTGTCTTTCTTTGGAATCCTCAAATCAAGGTAGCTTTGCTAACTGGCCACTTTTTTCTTAAAATCCCTCAACCCCAGATCTCTTCCTCCATGTGAAATTCTTCATGTCTTTTTGCTTCACTGTTTGAAATTCATAGAATCATGAAAGTTAAAGCTTCAAGATGCCTTAGAGATTAATTACTCCAAGATCTCATTTCACTAAAGAGGGAAGTGGAGTCCAGAGAGGTGAAGTACTTTGTTCCAAATCGCAAAATTAGTGAAAGGCAAAGTGAGACTAGAGAGAGCCAAGTTCAGAGTGACTATGCTAGGAAATGAGATTTGATGGAAACGGTTGCAAAGCGGAAGTTATATGGGAATCCAAGATGTAGATGTCAGGATGAGCTTGTGTAGAATATTCAGGAAGAGGTTACTTTGGGCAGCATGAGGGTGGGAAAGAATGAGTTCTAGGAGGTGGGAATGAATGAATGAAATAGAGGTTGGCAGGCACCAAAGACACACAGTCTCTGTTCCTCTGGCCCTGCTACTCACAGTACAGCATACTTTGGAGAGTAAATCTCAGCTACAATTGCAGCCCAGCAACAAAAATTACAACTTTTATTTGTATGGTATTATAAATTCTTCCATATTCATCACCTCATGTAAGCAGCTATTAGTATTATTCCTAGTGTAGGAAAGATAAAATCAGGGTCCAGAAAAGTAGGAAAATGCATGGAAATAGATAATGTACCCTATATGTTGGTTGTCTGTCCATCACAACTCCTCTCCTTTCTCCTTCCTAAGAGGACTTCAATTTTGTTCTGGTTTCTCTGTTACCCTCACATCCATGTGTCTTGGGGAAGAGGATCGCATCGCCAAGTTTTAGGGATGAGCTTGACTGGCTTAAGAGTAATTCCGTTTTCATATCTAGTGACTGACTTGGGAACGCACATGAGATGCTAACTGGCCACTGAGATGTGAGGAGAGTTTATGTGTGGGGCTGGGGAGTGAGGTGTAGTATTCAGGAATAGAGTAGGAAATAGCAACCCACTCTAGTATTCTTGCCTGGAAAATCCCATGGACAGAGGAGCCTGGTGGGCTACAGTCCATGGGGTCGCAAAAAGTCAGACATAACTGAACACAGCACGCAGTGTTCAGGAAAGCCTTTCTTCACTCTTCTGGGAGAGCAATGTAACTTCTTTTCCTTTCCCACTAGATGGGAATGCAGAATCATGCAGTTCCAATTGCTACAGGTCCAGGAGGCAAGCGGGGTTCAGGATGGAGTGGACAGAAGACAGCAAGCCACAAAAGTAGAAATAATCTGTCTTTTAAGATCTTGTTGAATTGCTAGAGCAACCAGCCTGAGAGCTTACCTTACGTTTGGTCTGGCGGTTAAGTGAACCAGTATGCTCCTTAGAGATCAACTCGGGGGAATTTTCTATTACCTGTAGCCGAAAGCTTCCTCCATCAGGGACAAGGAGGGGATGAACCCCACGGCTGAAAATAAATTGAGTTTTCTTCTGTAGAGAGTGACTCTGCTGGTCTTTTTAGTGCATCTAAACACCCCCCTCTTCAATAAATATAAAGTACAATATGAAAAGCCTAGAAAAATATGGTATGTTTTTCTTATGGATCTTTTAAATATGCTGTTAGAGCCAGCATTCCTCTATGGTCTCTAAAGGGTGCCAGTTTTGAGCCAGACTGTATTCACCTCCCAGTATGTGACCTTAGGTAAGTTAATTAGTCTCTTGTGCCTCTATGTCCTCAATTGCAGTACAGGGTAGTAACAGTACCTACCTTATGGAGTTGTTGCAAGGATTAAATAATATATGTAAAGAGTTTAGGAATGGGTCTATATGGTAGAGAGTCAAAACATTTTAATATTTTTATTGTGAAGAGTAGAATGAGTAATTCAAAGAGACCTAATAATATATACTAATGTGGTCCTCAGATATTTATTAATATATTAACTGTCATGTGCCAAGTATATGAGTACATTCTTTACATATATTTTCTCCATGGACTCTAGCCCACCAGGCTCCTCTGTCCATGGGGTTCTCCATGCCATTTCTTTCTTCAGATCTTCCTAACCCCAGGGATTGAACCCAGGGATCGAACATTGGTCTCCTGCATTGCAAGCAGATTCTTTACCACTGAGCCACCAGGGAAGCCCATATTTTCTCGAATTCTGATAATAATCCCCTGAATTAGGATCACTTCTTTTCATTTTCAGATGAGGAAACTGGTGTTCACAGAGTCTACGTGATGTGGCCAAAGTTATACATCCTGTAACTGCAGAGCTTGGATTTAAACCCAGGTCTAACTCCAGAACATACCATCTTTCCATTCTACCATACAGCTTCCAAGAGCATCTTCTAGTGAATCATCTTGGTAGTGGGCAGCGAATACAGGGTCAGAAGCAACCTTAAATAAGAGCAAAAGGAAAAAGTGTTCAAAAGATAAAGTGTGTCATATACACTGGGTGATTGGAATTGACATATACACATTACTATATATAAAATAGATAGTTAATAAGGACCTACTGTATAGAAAAGGGAGCTCTTCTCAAATACTCTAATGAACTATATGGGAAAAGAATTTTAAAGAGTGGATATATGTATATGTATAACTGATCCACTTTGCTGTACAGCAGAAACTAACACAACATTTTAAATCAACTATACTCCAGTAAAAAAGTGTGCCACAAAAGAGATAGAAGTGTTTGGAAATGTTGGAGAAGGGTTCAGACCCACACTGAAGCTATGCCCTGAACTCCATGCTCTTTTCCAAATGGATAGAATTATAATAGGAGGCTGAGGGTTATTTCCTCTGAGAAGCTTTACAGGTCTGAGAAGATGGAAAACACAAAGGATTCTTTTAGCCCTACCATTTGAGAATGAAGCAGGAAGAAGAGAAGAGGTGGAATTAGAAATTCAAATGGCATCTGATGAAATCACTTTTGACTCCATAGTTATTAACCCCAACTTGGCTCATTCCTTTAAATCTTGAGCTCCCTCTCAAATGTGCTATACATTAAGTGCCAGAAATTATTGATTTCTCCTTTCATACAGCCAGTACCTCTCTCCACCACTGAAATGGGAAGAAGCAGTAAATGCTGAGTAAGATGTTTCTCAGGGAAGACCAATACCGAGCACATTGTAAGGGCAGAGTGATGAATGTCTTTCTGAAAAATGGACTCCTGCTGTAGAAAAACTGGCTCTGGAGGATCAACTAAGGGATTTTATTTACTAGGGGAGTTTGCCTCAGGCACATTCACTCAAATAATAAAATGAGAATGGTGTTTGCAGAAACTTAGGTCTCAAAAACTCCTTCCTAGTCCAAATAGAGTGTTACAAAATGTTCCAGACTGCTCTTTAGAACTTCATTTGAAGATGTTGACTTAAGTCCAAAGCAAATCTCTGGTTTAATAGTTGCATAGGAAGAATGTTAAAGATTTATGTGGTATTCTTTCTCTGTCTGACTTACTTCATTCAGTAGGACAATCTCTAGATCATCCACGTTGTTACAAATGGTATTGTTTCATTCTTTTTAATGGCTGAGTAATATTCCATTGTTTATATGTACCGCATAGTCTTCACCCATTCCTCTGTTGATGGACATTTAGGCTGTTTCCATGCCTTGGCTGTTGTAAGCAGTGCTGTCATTGGGGTGCATATATCCTTTTGGATCATGTTTTTTCTCTGGATATATGCCCATGAGTGGGATTGCAGGGTCATATGGTACCTTTATTTTTAGTTTCTGAGGAACCGTCTTACTGTTCTCCATAGTGGCTGTACCAATTTACATTCCCACCAACGGTGTAGGAGGGTTCTCCTTTTTTCATACCCTTTCCAGCATTTATTGTTTGTGGATTTTTTGATGATAGCTATTTTAACTGGTGTGAAGTGTTATCTCATTGTAGTTTTGATTTGCATATGTGGCAGCCTGGATGGGAGGGGAGTTTGAGGGAGAATGGATACATGTATACATATTGTTGATTAGCTTTGCGTGCACCTAAAACTATCACATCTTTGTTAATTGGCTATACTTCAATATAACAGAAAAAGAAAAAAAAAGTTATGTGGTGCACTTTGCAGAGAGGTATTCATTTGATGAGGAATTGGGGGAAAGCTTTTTGTAACAGTATTATGATAGCTTTTTGCAAGGACTTGAGAAAATTTTTCCTTCTGTCCTGGATCAGGTTAACCACCCCTAGTAAATTAGTAGTATAAAAGATGTTAATAAGGTATTTGGGAGGTTAAATGTCCCAGTCATTCTATGATCACTCTATCTATGATGATGGTTCAGAGCCAGAGATACATTGACTCCCTTTGAAATGATTACCCCTGCCCTAGATTGCCTTCAGCTGGCAGACAAAGCTTCCAACTCTTCTGCCACCATCTTAGCCCAACCTACTATCCCTCTCTTGGCTAGACAACTGCAGTATCCTACCAGTTGGTCCCCTACTTCCACTCTTAACCTCCCTGCAACTCATTTTTCACATTGCAACCATTCTAGCACAATGAAATTGAAAATCTAACTGTGTTATTCTCCTAAATGACTGTGTTAAAAGAGTAACTAGCATGCTACAAATATTGAACATATCTCTAGAGACTGTACTGTTCCTACTGAAAAACAGCATCAACAAAATCGATCTGATATGCATTTAATGAAATATATACTTGTTACTGTGCAGTTTGGCAATTAAATATAATCAGTGTATGAGTGTGGTACAGTGGTACTGCCTGCCAATACAGGAGTCACAAGAGATGTGGGTTCAATCCCTGGGTCAGGAAGTTCCCTTGGAATAGGAAATAGCAACCTACTCCAGTATTCTTGCCCGGAAAATGACATGGATGGAGGAACCTGGTGAGCTACAGTGCATGAGGTTGCAAAGAGCTGGACACAACTGAGCGCTCACTCACTCACGAGTGCATCAGGATATCAGGGCTCAGTCAGGAAAGCAGACCACCTTGAGTGTTATGGAATAAATAATGTATTCTAGGAATATGAGCTTTTATGATTATGGGGAAACTTGGGGAACTAAAACCGAAGAAGGGGAGTTGAAAGATGAAAGAAAATAACTAATCAACCCTCCTGATACATTGGCATGACTGGACAAATTACAGCCTGCTAGGGAACTTTGGAAGCCAGGTATACCCAGCTTCTGGAGTGGGACTGCAGAGAGCTGAAGGAGGAGTCTGTGGTAAGTTATGACTTGGCATCTAAGAGTGAGCCTGGCACTGTTGGTGGCCAGTAGGGTCAGCAGCTGGAAAGAAGAGCTAGAGGTTGGAAGAGGTAGACTAATCTAGAATGCATCAGCACCTCTATATTGCTCATTGCATCCAACCACAACAACTTCCAGAGAGCACTGCTCCTTCATTTCTGCCTTCTAAATCTTGCTTAAGTAAAAATTTGGGGTGAGGGGAAACTTTAGCATAGAACCATCAGGGAAAGGGATTGTAGAAACAATTGTTCTAGTTTTGCTAGGTTTAGACAGTGCAAACTCATCACACTTAATAAATGTTTAGATAAATCACTAAATTATATTTCTTTTAAATGATTTAACCAAATTGCTAGGTTTTATACTCTCCATCTGTTGATTCATGGACAATTTAAGCAGGAAATTTTTTATTGTTTTCTCTTATTTAAAATATTTACTCATCGTCACCACACTCACACATACTTGGCTCAAAATATCCTAATCTAGGTGGCTTAAGGGCTTCCCTGGTGAGTCCAGGTGGTAAAAGAATCTGCCTGCACTGCAAGAGACCTAGGTTTGATCCCTGGGTCTGGAAAATCCTCCAGAGAAGGGAATGACTACCCACTCCAACATTCTTGCCTGGAGAATTCCATGGACAGAGGAGCCTGGCAGGCACAGTCTATGGGACTGCGAAGAGTTGGACACAACTGAGCCACTAACACTTTCTTTTGCTTTCAGGAGGCTTAAACAACAAACATTTACTTCACACAGTCTGGAGGCTGGGAAGTGTTGCCAGATTGGTGTCTGATGAGAGCTCCCTTCTTGGTTTGCAGATATCCACCTTTTTGCTCTATCCTACACAGTGGAAAGAGGGGGGACTCTGATCTCTTTCTCTTTTTATAAGGAATCCTATCATGAGGGGCTCTACCCTCATTGAACCTAATTACCTCTCAAAGTCTCCAATTCCAGATATCATCACACTGGGGATCAGGGTTTCAGTATGAATTTTAGGTGTACACAAATATTCAGTCCATAGTGCAGTGGCCACAAGCCTGGAAAAGGTCAGTTTTCATTCCAATCCCAAAGAAAGGCAATGCCAAAGAATGCTCAAACTACCACACAATTGCACTCATCTCACACACTAGTAAAGTAATACTCAAAATTCTCCAAGCCAGTCTTCAGCAATACGTGAACCGTGAACTTCCAGATGTTTAAGCTGGATTTAGAAAAGGCAGAGGAACCATAGATCAAATTGCCAACATCCGCTGGATCATCGAAAAAACAAGAGAGTTCCAGAAAAACATCTCTTTCTACTTTATTGACTATGTCAAAGCCTCTGACTGTGTGGATCACAATAAACTGGGGAAAATTCTGAAAGAGATGGGAATACCAGACCACCTGACCTACCTCTTGAGAAACCTATATGCAGGTCAGGAAGCAACAGTTAGCACTGGACATGGAACAACAGACTGGTTCCAAATAGGAAAAGGAGTACATCAAGGCTGTATATGGACACCCTGCTTATTTAACTTCTATGCAGAGTACATCATGAGAAATGCTGGGCTGGATGAAGCACAAGCTAGAATCAAGATTGCTCGGAGAAATATCAATAAACTCAGATATGCAGATGACATCACCCTTATGGCAGAAAGTGAAGAAGGACTAAAGAGCCCCTTCATGAAAGTGAAAGTGAGAACATTCAGAAAACTAAGATCATGGCATCTGGTCCCATCACTTCATGGCAAATAGATGGGGAAACAGTGGAAACAGTGGCTGACTTTATTTTTTGGGCTCCAAAATCACTGCAGATGGTGATTGCAGCCATGAAATTAAAAGACACTTACTCCTTGGAAGGAAAGTTATGACCAATCTAGACAACATGTTAAAAAGCAGAGACATTACTTTGCCAACAAGGGTCCACCTAGTCAAGCCTATGGTTTTCCCAGTGGTTATGTATGGATGTGAGAGTTGGACTATAAAGAAAGCTGAGCACCAAAGAATTGATGCTTTTGAACTGTGGTGCTGAAGAAGACTCTTGAGAGTCCCTTGGACTGCAAGTATATCCAACCAGTCCATCCTAAAGGAGATCAGTCCTGGGTGTTCATTGGAGGGACTGATGTTGAAGTTGAAACTCCAATAATTTGGCCACCTGATGCAAAGAGCTGACTCATTGGAAAAGACTCTGATGCTGGGAAAGATTGAGGGCAGGAGGAGAAGAGGACGACAGAGGATGAGATAGTTGGATGGCATAACCGACACAATGGACATGGGTTTGGGTTGACTCCAGGAGTTGGTGAGGGACAGGGAGGCATGGCGTGCTGCTGTTCATGGGGTCACAAAGAGTCGGACACGACTGAATGACTGAACTGAACTGAAGTGAGTACATGGGCATGCACACCACACACACACACACATACACACTTTATGAAATACTAGATCCTTTAAGATGTGTTATAGGTTGGGTTCCCTAGAAGCAGATCCTACTTCTTATTCAAGTGATTTATGTAGGAGTAATCTCAGGAAAGGAGAGTGAGGGAAGCAGAATAGGTAGGAAAATAATGCTGTCTCAACTGGATGTTACCTTACGTCTGATCTCATGGAGAAGCTCTGGAGCATAAATTGCACCAGAGAGTTCGTCTCATTTCAGAACAAGGGCTCCGACTTTTTGAACCCCATTACAGTTAGGCATTGGTTGAGAGTTGGGATGGAGGGGGATGGGTGAGAACAAAGCATTTGGCTGAGGGCAATTTTCCAGAGAGGAGGCTGCTGTGAGTATTATCAGCCAACACTTAGTTGGCAAAGCAAATGCGGTGGGGCCCAGCAGCATTCACTCCAAGGTACTTTAGAAGCAGAAACTTCTATGTACGGAGTATGTGGGGACTCAGAAGCAGGAGCAGAGGTTACATGGCAGACTTGTCTGTTTCCCCCACCTGTCTTTGTTGTGATCTCAGAGAGGTCATTAATTCTGAGCAGTTTGGTGTCCTGGCTCCCAAGTGTACTTAGCCCTCTGTGGCTCAGTGCTTGGTTATAGATGCTACCGTTGCCCCATTTTGCTTCATAGTTCCTAGCTCCTTTCTTGTGTCCCTGGCTCTAGGTTGTCTAGGGCTCTTTTTAGATTCCCACTTCTATTTTGCTGCCCAGCAGGGTTCTCAGATTCCCTTCTGCTCTAGTACCTCACTTCCCACCTCAGCATTGTTGTGTGTGACAAAACATAATTATATCCATTCTAGACAAAGGGTTTCTACACAGTCCCTGTTCTTTTCTCATTCCCAAGAACTGCCTCTATGGTTGGCTTATTTGCTTGGATTCCAATCTCTCTCTCTTTCTAACTTTGTGTTAGTTATTTATTGCTGCATAACTAGTGATCCCCAAGGGAAACATCTGAAAATAACAAACATTACCTCACATTTTCTATGGGTTGGGAATCTGGGAGCAGCCTAGCTTGGTGGCTGTGGTTCAGAGGGTCTCAAAAGGTAGTCAAGATATTAACCATGACTGAAGTCAGCTGAAGGCTTGACTCAGCTAGAAGAGCTAATTCCAAGAAGACTCAAGCAGACAGTTCAGTTGGCAGAAGGATTTGGCTCCTTGCTGGCTGTTGGTGGGAGGCCTTAATTTCTCACCATATGGACTTCTCCACAGGGCTACTCAAGTGTCCTCATGACACCACCACTGACTTCCCCAAGCAAGTGATCCAAAATAATACAAAATAGAAGCTGCAGTGTCTTTTATGATCTAGTCTCAGGGGTTGTAGAGGATTGCTTTTGCCAAAAGTATTGTTTGACCTGAATTGCTAAGTACAGTCCACAATCAAAGGGGAAGGAATGGAGCTCTATTTCTTAAAAGAAAAAATATTAAAGAATTTGTAGACATATTTAAAATAAACACATATCTCATCACACTAGTGGGTTCCCTGAGCAGCTGCTTTGTGGTCCTCACCTACCTGGGATACTTGCAGGACTGGGATAGAAGATTCTGAACCAAGGGACTGAGATTTACCTCCCTTAAAGGAAAGTGAAGTCACTCAGTCGTGTCTGACTCTTTGCAACCCCATAGCCTGTAGCCTACCAGGCTCCTCTGTCCACGGGATTTTCCAGGAAATAGTACTGGAGTGGAATGCCATTTCCTTCCCCAGCAGATCTTCCCGACCCAGGGATGGAACCCAGGTCTCCCACATTGTAGACAGACACTTTACCATCTGTGCCCCCAGGGAAGTCCCTACCTCCCTTAAGGGATGGTCATATGATCACCATTTCCAGGCCTCTAAGAATGTGGTGGGAGGAGAGGGATACACAGTGAAGGAAGAAGATAGAGAAAATGGGCTCTGGGATCAGATAGATTGGGGTTTGTGCCTTCACTCTGACATTTCTGTCTGGCTTAGGCAAGTCACATAATTCAAGCCAATAAATGTATTTTATTTTATTTTATTTTATTGAGTATTAGTTGCATGTTAAACACTGTGTTCTCTGTTTGTTTCCAAGGCAAACCATTCAATATCATGGTTATCCAAGCCTATGACCCAACCAGTAACACTGAAGAAGCTGAAGTTGGACGGTTCTATGAAGACCTACAAGACATTTTAGAACTAATACCTAAAAAAGATGTCCTTTTCATTATAGGGGACTGGAATGCAAAAGTAGGAAGTCAAGAAAGACCTGGAGTAACAGGCAAATTTGGCCTTGGAATACAGAATGAAGCAGGGCAAAGGCTAATAGAGTTTTGCCAAGAGAACACACTAGTCATAGCAAACACCCTCTTCCAACAACACAAGAGAAGACTCTACACATGGACATCTCCAGATGGTCAACACCAAAATCAGGTTGATTATATTCTTTGCAGCCAAAGATGGAGAAGCTCTATACAGTCAGCAAAAACAAGACCGGGAGCTGACTGTGGCTCAGACCATGAAGTCCTTATTGCCAAATTCAGACTTAAATTGAAGAAAGTAAGGAAAACCACTAGACCATTCAGGTATGACCTAAATCAAATCCCTTATGATTAGACAGTGGAAGTGAGAAATAGATTTCAGGGCCTAGATCTGATAGACAGAGTGCCTGACAAACTATGGAATGAGGTTCATGACATTGACAGGAGACAGGGATCAAGACCACCCCCATGTAAAAGAAATGCAAAAAAGCAAAATGGCTATCTGAGGAGGCCTTACAAATAGCTGTGAAAAGAAGAGAAGCAAAAAGCAAAGAGGAAAAAGAAAGATATTCCCATTTGAATGCCGAGTTTCAAAGAATAGCAAGGAGAGATAAGAAAGCCTTCCTCAGAGATCAATGCAAAGGAATAGAGAAAACAACAGAATGGGAAAGACTAGAGTTCTCTTCAAGAAAATTAGAGATACCAAGGGAACATTTCATGCAAAGATGGGCTTGATAAAGGATAGAAATGTTATGGACCTAAGAGAAGCAGAAGATATTAAGAAGAGGTGGCAAGAATACACAGAAGAACTGTACAAAAAAGATCTTCATGACCCAGATAATCACAAAGGTGTGATCACTCACCTAGAGCCAGACATCCTGGAATGTGAAGTCAAGTGGGCCTTAGAAAGCATCACTACGAACAAAGCTAGTGGAGGTGATGGAATTCCAGTTGAGTTATTTCAAATCCTGAGAGATGATGCTGTGAAAGTGCTGCACTCAATATGCCAGCAAATTTGGAAAACTCAGCAGTGGCCACATGATTGGAAAAGGTCAGTTTTCATTCCAATTCCAAAGAAAGGCAATGCCAAAGAATGCTCAGACTACCACACAACTGCACTCATCTCACACGCTAGTAAAGTAATGCTCAAAATTCTCCAAGCCAGGTGTCAGCAATATATGAACCGTGAACTTCCAGATGTTCCAGCTGGTTTTAGAAAAGGCAGAGGAACCAGAGATCAAATTGCCAATATCTGCTTGATCATCAAAAAAGCAAGAGAGTTCCAGAAAAACATCTATTTCTGCTTTATTGACTATGCCAAAGCCTCTGACTGTGTGGATCACAATAAACTGTGGAAAATTCTGAAAGAGATGGGAATACCAGACCACCTGATCTGCCTCTTGAGAAATCTGTATGCAGGTCAGGAAGCAACAGTTAGCACTGGACATGAAACAACAGACTGGTTCCAAATAGGAAAAGGAGTACATCAAGGCTGTATATGGTCACCCTGCTTATTTAACTTCTATGCAGAGTACATCATGAGAAACGCTGGGCTGGAAGAAACACAAGCTGGAATCAAGACTGCCGGGAGAAATATCAATAACCTCAGATATGCAGATGACACCACCCTTATGGCAGAAAGTGAAGAGAGCTAAAGAGCCTCTTGATGAAAGTGAAAGAGGAGAGTGAAAAAGTTGGCTTAAAGCTCAACATTCAGAAAATGAAGATCATGGCATCTGGTCCCATCACTTCATGGGAAATAGATGGGGAAACAGTAGAAACAGTGACAGACTTTATTTTGGGGGGCTCCAAAATCACTGCAGATCGTGACTGCAGCCATGAAATTAAAAGAAGCTTACTCCTTGGAAGGAAAGTTATGACCAACCCAGACAGCATATTAAAAAGCAGAGATAATTCTTTGCCAACAAAGATCCATCTAGTCAAGGCTATGGTTTTTCCAGTGGTCAGGTATGGATGTGAGAGTTGGACTGTGAAGAAGGCTGAGTGCTGAAGAATTGATGCTTTTGAACTGTGGTGTTGGAGAAGACTCTTGAGAGTCCCTTGGACTGCAAGGAGATCCAGCCAGTCCATCCTAAAGGAGATCAGTCCTGGGTGTTCATTGAAAGGACTGATGCTGAAGCTGAAACTCCAGTACTTTGGCCACCTCATGCGAAGAGTTGACTCATTGGAAAAGACCCTGATGCTGGGAGGGATTGGGGGCAGGAGGAGAAGGGGACGACAGAGGATGAGATGGCTGGATGGCATCACTGACTCAAAGGACATGAGTTTGAGCAGACTCCAGGAGTTAATGATGGACAGGGAGGCTTGGTGTGCTGGAATTCATGGGGTCACAAAGAGTTGGACACGACTGAGCGACTGAACTGAACTGAACTGAAACACTGTGCTAGGTGTTGGGTACAGAGTGCTTAAAATATTCACTCTTGTGGTACTTACACTCTACCCAAGACGACAGACATTGACTCAGTTCAGTTCAGTTCAGTTCAGTTCAGTTCAGTCGCTCAGTCGTGTCCCTCTCTTTGCAACCCCATGAATCACAGCACGCCAGGCCTCCCTGTCCATCACCAACTCCTGGAGTTCACTCAGACTCACGTCCATCGAGTCTGTGATGCCATCCAGCCATCTCATCCTGGGTCGTCCCCTTCTCCTCCTGCCCTTAATCCCTCCCAGCATCAGAGTCTTTTTCAAAGAGTCAACTCTTCGCATGAGGTATCCAAAGTACTGGAGCTTCAGCTTTAGCATCATTCCTTGCAAAGAAATCCCAGGGTTGATCTCCTTCAGAATGGACTGGTTGGATCTCCTTGCAGTCCAAGGGACTCTCAAGAGTCTTCTCCAACACCAGACATTGACTAAAACATTTAAATTGTGATCAGAGTCCTGTGCTATCAGAGCACATCCCAAAGGGACTTAGCCTTTTTTAAAGGGGAAGACTTCCTTGGGGAAGTAACATCTTTAAGTTGAGGTTTGATAGATGGTTAAGAGTTAACCAAATGAAGACTTCTCTGGTGGTACAGTGGTTAAGAATCTGCCTGCTAATGCTAGAGACATAGGTTCAATCCCTGGTCTGGGAAGATTCCACATGCCTCACAGCCACTAAGCCTGTGTGCCACAACTACTAAGCTTGAACTCTAGAGGCCATGAGCCACAATACTGAGCCTGCATGCTGCAGCTAGTGAAGACCATGTGCCGAGAGCCCGTGCTCTGCAACAGGAGAAGCAATCGCAGTGAGAAGCCTGCACACGGCAACACAGAGTAGCCCCTGCCTGTCTCAGCTAGAGAAAGCCTGCATGCAGCAACCAAGACCTAGAGAAGTCAAAAAATAATGATAAAAAACAGTTAACCAAGTGAGAGAACAGATGTTCAAAGCTCCTGAAGTATGAAGACCCCTGAGCTTCCAAGGAAACAAAAGAAAACTAGAATGGCTGGAATGCTGATGGTAAGAGGACAGTGGGATGAGACAAAGTTGGAAAGCTGGGTAGAGGCTACATTGCCCCGAGTTTCAAAGGCCACATTAAGAATGAAGACCCATATCTATAAGTTCTCAACAAAAGTCAAGCCAACTGCTACTGTTTTCAGCAGAGATATATCTTGGTGAAATTTGCGTTTTATGGGAACTTCTCAGTGTACACTATGGAGAATGGTGAAAAAGGGACAAAGTGAATGTGAGGGCCTACTTGTGGGAGCACCATAGGAGTCTAAGTGGAGAGGTGATGATGGAAATGGAGGTGAGAGACCATTAGGAAAGTAATAGGACTTGGCCAATGACTGTAGGCTGTAGGTGGAGGAGTCAACAAACTATCCAAAGGGCAGATTTTCCAGTGGTGATGGTGGGAGCTGGGTGGGTGTTGAGTAGATTAGGCATTTCATTTTAGACATGTGGAGTTTTAGGGGCTTGTGAGATATTCAAGCAGAAGTGTTGAAAAGTCCTGGAGTTCAGATAATGGACCGCACTCTGATGGGAGTCATGAGAGTCTAGACATATGGGCTGTAACTGAAATTCCTGAATGAATATGATGGCTAGTGTTAGTGAGGAGCAAAAGTCCAGGGAACCCCAACATTTAGGGACCATGAAGAAATGAAGCCAGCAAAGGCCCCTGAGGAGAAGCAATGGGAGATGGGGAAGAACAAACCCCAGAGAGTATAGCATTGGTGAGCCAAAGAGATTGTGTTTCTAGAAGAAGCATTAAATGGAATTACTGTTTTAATTAAGATAATTATAATCCTTATCTCATAAGACTCTTGTAAGGATTGAATGAGATAACATACACAAAAAATATTTTAGTAATTCATAGAGGCTTGCCAATGTTGGGTATTCTTTTCAGCAGAGGAATGGGAGTGTACCGGGAAAGGGCTGGAGAAAAGGGCCAGGGTGTTCCTTCTGAAGTAACTTCCCATCACCAAATGTATCTAAAGCAACGTTACAATTATTGACATTTGGAGATAGCCAGCCTTTGACATAGTGCAGTGTAAGTTTGGAAATCAGAAAAAACTCCCTTGCTATAAAAAATTTCTCCACCCGCTTAATATTGCTTAAAAATCCCTTCCAGGGAAGACCTAGAAACCATTTCATCTATAATAAGAAGTTTTAAAATGCAAATACTGGGGGCAGTTACCACAGTAATGTGAAGGAGATAGTTAAGTATAATTATGGTATCAAATTCTTTTCTTTTTCTTTTGGAAACTTCAGGAAGGCACCTAGAACCAGGCACAGAGTAGGAGAGAGGGCCTGGTCACTGAAGGGAAATAGAAGGGAGAGACACTCAAGGCAAATTTCACTGACTTCTCAGTGTCATGATTTTGCTTCAGACTCTTGTTTATCTTCATATCTGTCCAGAAAGAATACAACTTTCATGCAAATATCCATCCTTCAACTTAGTTTCAGCCCTTAACTTAGCAGAAACTATGCATTTTCCCTGTTTTCTTCTCTGGCAGCTGTAGGTGATCTAATAATGTCTAGACTTTAAATAGAACAGATTCCCAACTTTGCCTAATTTAGGGTGCTGGTGGTGTAGAGTGGACCCAGGGGTTACTGTGTTGAACCATTAGTGGGAATCATTAATGCTAGTCTTCTACGAATTGTGAAACTAGGAACTGATTCTGAAAAACTGACCTCTTCCTCACCTTCCCAGTAGACACTCAAGAATGTGCTGGATTCTTAGGTTACTTATATCTGATAGGCAGGCAAGTCCTGAGCTACAGACTCCAGAACAGAACAGAGAAGTAAGAAAGAAATGAGCCCTGTTCCTCTCCTATGAGAATGGAAAGGGAGCTTCTGAAGACCATCTGCACAATTACGGTTTTACCGTATGTAACTGCTGCTATTCTGGAGACCATCTATACCCTTTGCAGTACATTAAATCCATGAAGCTATTTGTTACAATGGGGTGCTGAGTAATTAACTGAAGCTGGCTCTTTAATTCAAATCAACAGTATTTGCAGCTATTAGGCACCCAGGATGTGCACTCTGATTAGAGGCCCTAGAAGCAGAATAGTCCTTGCCCTCAAGTGGGCTTGTCACAGTCTAGGTGTGAGATGTCAGACTCAAATGATGACTCCTCCCTGATGGCACAGTTCTCCCTTCTCCCTTACTCCTCTCTTTCCCACTGCTCGCCCTACTCCAGCCCCTGGACTTGAGGTAGATCTGCTGAAGAAGCTCCAGGGGGCCTCAGGCTCTCCCTGGCTGCTGGTCTGCTTCCTGCCTAAAGCCCAGCTCTGGTAACCAGATGCTGCCCCCATCTCCTCCATGCCTCAGTGCTGCCTTGAACTCTGCATAGTATCTGCAAGGTATGCCTCTGATTTCTCCTTGTTGAGAGCAATGTCATCATCTTCCCCATACTATTCTGGTATGAACTGCCCAAACACACATTACACCCTACTGTGCCAATGTTGACTTCAGTTCAGTTCGGTTCAGTTCAGTTCAGTCGCTCAGGCGTGTCCGACTCTTTGCGACCCCATGAATTGCAGCATGCCAGGCCTCCCTGTCCATCACCAACTCCCTGAGTTCACTCAGACTCACGTCCATCAAGTCGATGATGCCATCCAGCCATCTCATCCTCTGTCGTCCCCTTCTCCTCCTGCCCCCAATCCCTCCCAGCATCAGGGTCTTTTCCAATGAGTCAGCTCTTCACATGAGGTGGCCAAAGTACTGGAGTTTCAGCTTTAGCATTATTCCTTCCAAAGAACACCCGGGACCAATCTCCTTTAGGATGGACTGGTTGGATCTCCTTGCAGTCCAAGGGACTCTCAAGAGTCTTCTCCAACACCACAGTTCAAAAGCGTCAATTCTTCAGTGCTCAGCTTTCTTCACAGTCCAGCTCTCACATCCATACATGACCACTGGAAAAACCATATCCTTGACTAGACCCACCCTATTTGTCACACTCCTGCTTTGCCTGCAGACTGAACTTCCTACATCTGTAGCTGTGTCTAGACCTCCATTATATGTACCTGCCCTCCTGTCCCCAGTTCTAGTGAACAGACATAATTCTAGTATTTTCTGCCTTAATAATTAGCCCGACCCCATTTCAGTTAATCATAGATGTGCAGCTGTATCCTGAGCTATGTCAAAAGGAAAGGAGTAAGAAAAAAATAAAACAAAATAGTGCTTATTCTGCTGGACCAGACATGCCAATAGAAGGAACTCTGCCAATAGAAGAGTTCATCATTCAGTCACAAAGAGATATTATTTCTCAAGATGCAATAGTAAGGTAAGAAAAAGAGGGAGGAAGAACAGCAAAAAGCTGAGGAATTCAGCTAAAGATCCAAAAACACACTGTGCACCAAATTCCAACAAGTAAAACAGATAACTTCACCCACTGATTGGAAGAATTTTGGTCTCGTAAATGCTTGAAACACAAAGTCAAAAATCGGAATTCATAAGCCTTTCTCCAAGTTTCCTCATATGATTGGCTGTACAAACCAGTCATCCAGACTAGAAATCTGGTGTTAAAACAAAGACAAACCAGACTTCAAAAACTGATTATAGAATGAAAGGCATTATTTCCATTTCCTTCACGATGTTCATATTTCTGGATAAATAGAGTCTGTGTCTTAAACAGAGACTTCCCGCAAAGCAGTGGTCTCATGCGTTTGACTCAGCACATCAACAATCCTGGGTAGTGATGGTGGAACAATTTTGTTATAGAGTGAGTAAAGATTATTTTTTCCTCTTTAACCCTGTTTCAGCTTCTCCTCTTTATCAAATATTTGGGCATTTGATTCTTGAAACTCACGAATTCATCTTCTGGGAAAATTCACAAAATATATTTACAAATGGAAAATAATTTCTGGTATTTTTTTCCCTTTTTGGCACATGAATAAACTGAATGTTCTGACAAACTCAGTATCTCTTGCTTTGTTGACTGCCTTGCCCAATATTTGTCTTCAGTAATTTCACTGCAGTTATTTTTTTTTTCTCACAAAGAAACATGTTTCTTCACATTTAAGAGGCACAAATTGTTGCTTCCACTTTTCAAAGGAGTTATGGTGTTTCCAGATTTAGAAAGACAGTTCCAGCTGCCAAGCTCTGTCAGGCCCTGCCTTGGCTTAATGAAGAATGTTTCTGTTTTCCTTAGGCAAAGAAAAAAAGTAAAGTCCCTAAACTATTTAAGCATCTTTTAGTTTCATTTAGAGGCCGAGAAAGGCTGTTATGTGAAAATCCAGAGGAATGAGTTTGAGTTGAGGATTTGGACTCAACTATCAAAAGTTATAGCTGGCTTTCCACAGTTTGGTTGACTCTGAGCCTCTGTTTCCTTGTTGATATAATGAAGAGGTTGAACTATAGCCTTTTTTGGAGTCTGTTCTGATCCTACAGTCTATGATTTGATGTATTATTCTCCTTTATTTTTCCCATGTATACCCTTTTCTTTTTGTATGTGTATACCTTCTCCAAAGGAGGGAGACAATGTTTTATTGTTATGAAGAGGCCAGGGACAACAAGAATGTATTATTAGACAATGTTTATCTCTTTGTTGAGGCCATGAGGAATGACAAGTGGTTACTGCTGAGATTAGAAAAGAAGTGGACTTTTAGACTGGGGAGGGAAGGACTTCCTCTCCTCTTTGGAAATCTGATCTGATGGTTCATGGAAGAGGTCTGATTCTGAATATATCTTGTGGTTTCTTTGGAACCTCTACTGACATGGTAACAGTTTTCAGAGCATTCCTTAGCAGGGAAGGATTTTTGGTATGTGATGTTTCTCTGCAGATTTGTAACACTGGTGCTTAACACACCCAGTGTGGACAAGGCATTGGGAGAGACAAATGTTCTCATTCATGCTGCACTCTGAGAATCTGCTGCCAGCTTGGTAGTGAACCTCAGATTCATTGGCGATTCTTCAAGGCAAAGGGCTGGAATTGAACCACTAGCTTTGACGCAAGGTGGCCACACTAACTTCAACTTTTTCGGCCATGGACTTCACCCTCTGTAGCACTTCTTTTGGCAGAAGGATTTGATGGATTCCCTGTTTTCAGCAGTTCTACAGTGAAGCTATGGATGGAGTAAGAGTGGTAGAGAACAGTTTCTTCTGGCAGTCAAATGGATTTTCTTTGATGTGATCTGGGTAAGACCTCTGGGTTTCTTCAATGTATTACAGACAGAAAGTGTTAGGAGAGGAGAATGGATTTCCTGCCATTCTGGGAGTGCATAATTTTATTGATTTGAGAAGAGATACGATCTTATTTTGAGCTGCAAGTGGGTGAAGTAGGTGATTTCAATTACACTATATTTTTTCACTTTCTTCTACAGATAACAATTATTCAATACATGTGGACCAACTGAATGAATGAATGAATGAAACTGATGTTAAATAGAAACAGAGGATAAAGAAGTTCTGCCTGGCCATTAGTTGTCAGTCTTGATTTGTCATCAAAAGTGTGGCCAGTTTTGAACAATGAATGAGTGGAGTGAAAATTGGCCCAAGTTTTCCTTCAGAGGTTTTGATTTTATTCCTTAGCAGATGTCATTCAATCTGAGAATTCCTCTTCTTTTTCTTTACATTTTCTCCATTTCTATACTCCATTCTTTCTCTTTTTCTTCTCTACTGTCTTAGTCTTCCGCTTTTAAAAACAATGATTCAGAGGAGAGAAGGTTAGGGTTGGAGGAAATGAATCAGTTTCTAGACTGAGCCTGGGAGCATTTCTTTGCATACCCACCCTATACACATCCATGGCCCTGAGATGGTGAGCAGTAAATAAATTCAAAGACACTTGAAATCTTTATCTGGTGTGTTCAGGGCCCTGAGTCATTTCAAACCCTTAGGGTGGCATGGTTGCCATACCAAGGGAGTTCCAATGCAGGCTTTCCTCAGGGTATCTATTTTTTGTATAACAAACTAAAATATTTGGTGGTTTGAAACAACCACCATGTTATTATATTTCAGTATTTTGTTGGTGAGAATTTGGCAGTTCTCAGTCAGGTGATTCTTCTGCTCCACCTGGGATTGCCAGGTATTTAATTGCATCTGGTCTGATCTGGAGGGTCCAAGGTGGCTTTTCTCACACTCCTACCCCTTAGTGAGAATGACTGTGGTTAGAAATCTGGCTTGGCTATCCCCTCTCTGCATAACCTCAGGGCCTTTCCACATAGTCACTCTAGCAAGGCAGCCAGACCTCTTGCTGCTGCTGCTGCTGCTGCTGCTAAGTCGCTTCAGTTGTGTCCGACTCTGTGCGACCCCATAGATGGCAGGCCATCAGGCTCCACCATTCCTGGGATTCTCGAGGCAAGAACACTGGAGGGGGTTGCCATTTCGAGTGGGTTGCCATTTCCTTCTCCAAGCCAGACCTCTTACTTGAAGGCTATTCAGTCCTTCAAAAGAGCAAGGAGACAGCTGCCTATTCTCTTAAAGACCAGCCCCAGATCTAGCATAGCTTCCTTTCACTTTTCTCAGGTGGTTAATTTAGTGTATCTACTTGGCTGGGTCATGGGATACCCAAATAGGTGGTTAGACAGTATTTTGGGGTGTGTCTGTGAAGGTGTTTGGATGAGATTAGCATCTGTATCGGTAGACTGAATAAAGCAGATGACCCTTCCCAATGGCCTGAATAGATCAAAAAGAACGAACGTCCCTGGTGGTCCAGTGACTAAGACTCCGAGCTGCCAATGTAGGGGGCCCGGGCTCGATTCCTTGTCAGGGATCTAGACACCACTAGGTCTCACATGCCACAGTGAAGAGCTGGCATGCTGCAACTAAAAGATCCACGTGCTGCAACTCAAGATCCCACACACCCCAACTAAGACCCAGAACAGCCAAAGAGCTGCCTAACTCCTTCAGCTGGGGCGTTGGTCTTCCCCTGCTCTCGGAATGGTGACTTACGTCATTAGTGCTTCTGGTCCTCTGGTCGTTGGATTCAGATTGGAACTTACATCACTGGCCTTCCTGGGTCTCCAGCTTACAGATGACAGATACTGAGACTTCTCAGCTTCCATAATCATGTGAGCCAATTCTTCATAACCCTTCTCCTGCCTCATCAGCTCAGTTCAGTTGCTCAATCATGTCCAACTCTTTGGAACCCCATTGACTATAGACAGTCCATGGAATTCTCCAGGCTGGAATACTGGAGTGAGTAGCCTTTCCCTTCTCCAGGGGATCTTCCCAACCCAGGGATCGAGGCTCAGTCTCCCACATTGCAGGCAGATTCTTTACCAGCTGAGCCATAAGGGAAGCCCAAGAATACTGGAGTGGGTAGCCTATCCCTTCTCCAGCAGATCTTCCTGACCTAGGAATCGAATCAGGGTCTTCTGCAGTGGAGGCAGATTCTTTACCAACTGAGCTACCAAGGAAGCCCCCAAATTCATGTGTGTGTGTGTCCTATTCATTCTGTTTCTCTGAGAGCCTGACTAATACAACTGTGCCAACTCAGTATCAAGGGGAGCAGAATGGAGCCTGCCTCTCTTTGGAAGAAATGCCAAAGAATTTGCAGCCATCTTTGATGCACCACACACAATTGGAATTGCCCTCTTCTGGGAATCAGAAGAATGAATCTACAGTTCTATGTGCCAATAGACACCTGGCATGAAAATATCAAAGTACTGAATCAACACTGTGGCTACCCTGATGGGATGAAGCACTAGTGTGTGAAAAGGTTCTGGCTTGAATAGTCAAAAACTAAGAAATTTTAAAAGACAATCTCTAGTATTAGGCTGCTGGATGATTTCCATTTTGACCTCTGATCTCTGTTTCCTCTTGTTGGCAGTGATAGAGAGAAACGTGGATCCTTAGCCTGAAACAATCTCCAGTGTAACCTCAACTCCTTCATTTTCATTCTATACAGCTAAACTCAAGCCCACTTTTTGATAAAAACAGTAGACATAAGAACCCCCAGTTATAGAGTACCCAGCATGCTAGACTTTATCTCCAGTCCTCCAAGTAACTGCGCATGTTCCGCATGCCAGCCCATTGTGCAGGTGAGGGAGCAGCAGCTTAGACAGTTCATGGAGCCTGTTCGAGGTTATGTAGAGAGCAGTATGTTTGCTGTTTAAACCAAGGCCTGCTTGGTTCCAAAGCCTCTTTCCCCTACCCTGTGTGATTTTTGGAAAATCAGAGCACCTTATAAAACATCCATCATGTACTGCCCGAGAAAGCACAGAGTCAGTGAGACCAGACTGAACAGCCAGCAAATTCCGCAGCTCAGTAGCCACTCCAATGAGCCTACTGCTGGGCTACCAAGGTGTTTTCATTCCAGCTGCTCCCTTCTTGAAATCTCAATATACACAAAAGCATCAACATATAGAGTGATTTATCCTTTTTCAGAAATGTTTTTATAAAACATCTCTGCCCTAAATACTTTTGTACAGAGAGGCCTCCTAGGGTTATTTAAGGAATAATTCAATATGCAAAAAACTATGGAGAAGAATTCACCTTGATATTATTCTCCCTCACAATACCTACCTGGCTTAGTCTGATCTTGGAAAAGCTGATGTGAAAGGAAATAGGAAGGTTGTTTGTAAAGCTGGAAGAGTCACCAGGCTCTAATGCCATCTGACCCTAAGTGAAGGGAAGTGAAGGGTGGGGGGAAGGGGCGGGCGCGGACATGTCCTAGATGGTTATATTGTCTTAGAAAGGTTTGGCATGGCTTCTGAGGAGTTCTCAAGCCCAAACTGGCCATCAGATGAGCCTATACCTTCTAGAAATGGGCTTCTCTCAGAATCCCTGAGATCCAGCCCCTGGCTACGAGGAGCAGCCTGGGGAACATGTGGCCTCCATGTCAAGGTAGTGGTGGATTTCAGCATGTGGCAGTTGGGCCCTTGGTCAGTTGAGCTCCCCATAATTGGATGCAGATACTGTTCATTTCTTATGGCTGCCGCACTCACACTGTATTGAGCATACATAAGATGATGCTTGATAAATAAGCACTGCAGGAACGTGGTCTCCAAATGGTCTTCTAATACTCTCTGTACTTCCTACTTCTGTGCTTACACTCAAGTTTTCTTCTACTTTGCTTGCTTTGCTTTCCATATTTACATTCAGGAGTCAGCTCAGATCTCACCTCCAAAAAGCCTTCTCCAATCCCCTCTAAGACTTCAGAATCAGTCTTAGGAATTCTTCTTCCAGGTACCCATGTCTGCTATTTCAGCACACAGCACTTATGCTCCAGTCCCTAAGCCAGGAAACCTCAGCACCCTCCGGGCTGCACGCTGGGTTATGTCCACTATTATGGGGCTGCTTTGGAAAGGTCTGTCTGATCTCCTCTCTGTCCTTGAGGTCTCCATCCTCTCTCACCTGCTGTCTTGGCCTCCTACTGGCCTGTTCTGTTATCTGCCCTCCCTTCTGGAAGCCTCTGCATTGTCCCTTGAGTCAGGGCTGGGATTAGGGTGTGGTGAGTGAGGTGCCAAAGGCACGGGATTTAAGGAGACATGACTTCTTCAAGTGCTGTGATCAGAGTGAGGGCCTCTTTCAGTTTGCTCTGTAGGAGCCTCACTCCTCTCCTCTAGTCTCAGGCCTGCCCAGAGTCCAGCTATGGTAATGACTTGATTTCACTGAAAGTCCTTCTAGCAACCCTCATTTCGGTGTATTCCAGACGTGGCTGTGCACTACCTGCAGACCTTGGTGAGCACACAGACTCTTTGACCCCAGACTGAATCAGACTGATAGTAGTTAGGGCTCAGAAGTCTGCACAGCCAGGATTGGGTGTCACTGGCTCATAATACCAAGTCCAGACTCTTGGAATAACATTTATAGTCCCTCCCAATCAGGTATCTGCCTGTTTCTGGCTTCACTTTCAGTTGACTTCCTCTATGCAGGCACCCAGAGGCAGATCACACCAAACCACTTGTTGGACTCAAGTGTGCCCTGCCTTGCATCTTGTGTCTCTGTGTTTCCTGGAATTCAGCATGCTCCTCTTACCCTTGCCCATTCCTTTTGGCAAAAGTCTACTCATTCTTCAGGATCCACTTCAAATGCCGTCTTATTTCTGAAAACTTTTTGGGTCTTCACCTCTCTAATATTAATAGCATTTGATACTTTAATAGAATTATTTCCCCATCTTGGCCGTTGTGCTTTTGTATATAAAGTCAGTAGCCCATCTCATACTGTGTCACATTGATTCCATGAGGTCCCCTGAGCCCAGTTTCCAGGTTCAGGAACTGCTTACTTTTATTCATCTGCAGCACCTCGCCTGAAATTGAATGAAAATAGGTACTAACTGGTTAAGTTTACGTGAAAGTGTTATTTGCTCAGTCGTATCTGACTCTTTGTGACCCCATGGGCTGTAGCCCACCAGGCTCCTCTGTCCATGGAATTCTCCAGGAAAGAATACTGGAGTCGGTAACCATTCCCTTCTCCAGGGGATTTTCCCAACCCAGGGAACAAACTCAGGTCTCCTGCACTTCAGGCAGATTCTTTACTGACTCAAGAGAGAAGCACAGTTATTAACTTTCCATAGCACCTAACATAATGCCTTGAATATAAGTGTTTTTAAATATTTTTTGAATGAATAAATGGACAAAGGGATGAATATGGGCCATATATACTGTCACTATTTAGCCACTTCCAGGGAACTTGTGTGTGTTTCAGTCACACATGATGGAGCTCAAATGTCACTGTATATAAGAGTCATTTGGGATATAATTTAAAATGTAGACTCCTGGCCACACTCCCAGAGATGCTGATTCAAAAGATCTGGGTGGGACTTAGGAATATACATTTGTAACAGCAGCTTGAGTAATAATGAGACAGGTGGACAGGTGTTTGGTCCACAGGTCACATTTTGAGAAACATTGCAGGAGGCATTTAGTTTTCAGCAGGTGCTATTCACTCTCTGGAGGGATTCTCAGATAATCTATCTTAAAGTTCAAGCCTTAACACTAAAGAGATTGTGGAGTTTTGTCAGGAGGACATGATAAAAGCAGCAAGTCTAATCTGGCAACTGATGGGCCTTCAGACTCTGGTAAGACCATTCTTGGGACAGTCTTTGGAACCTGCAATAGCAGGAAGAATAAAGGGCCTTGTGAGCTTGGTTGCAAAGATCCTGGTTTTGGTCTTGTGGCTCCCCTCCTCTGAGAAAAGAAGAGAAACTAAAGGCAAAGGAGAAAAGGAAAGATATTCCCATTTGAATGCAGAGTTCCAAAAATAGCAAGGAGAGATAAGAAAGCCTTCCTCAGTGCTCAATGCAAAGAAATAGAGGAAAACAATAGAATGGGAAAGACTAGAGATCTCTTAGAGAAAATTAGAGGTACCAAGGGAACATTTCATGCAGATGGGCACAATAAAGGACAGAAATGTTATGGACCTAACAGAAGCAGAAGATATTAAGAAGAGATGGCAAGAATACACAGAAGAACTATACAAAAAAGATCTTCATGACCCAGATAATCACGAAGGTGTGATCACTCACCCAGAGGCAGACATCCTGGAATGTGAAGTCAAGTGGGCCTTAGGAAGCATCAGTACAAACAAAACTCGTGGAGGTGATGGAATTCCAGTTGAACTATTTCAAATCCGAAAAGATGATGCTGTGAAAGTGCTGCACTCAATATGCCAGCAAATTTGGAAAACTCAGTAGGGGCCACAGGACTGGAAAAGGTCAGTTTTTATTCCAATCCCGAATAAAAGCAATGCTAAAGAATGTTCATACTACCACACAACTACAGTCATTTCACATGCTAGTAAAGTAATGCTCAAAATTCTCCAAGCCAGGTGTCAGCAATACATGAACCATGAACTTCCAGATGTTCAAGCTGGATTTAGAAAAGGCAGAGGAACCAGAGATCAAATTGCCAACATCTGTTGGATCATCAAAAAAGCAAGAGAGTTCCAGAAAAACATCTATTTCTGCTTTATTGACTATGCCAAAGCCTTTGACTGTGTGGATCACAACAAACTGTGGAAAATTCTTCAAGAGATGGGAATACCAGACCACTTGACTTGCCTCATGAGAAATCTGTATGCAGTTCAAGAAGCAACAGTTAGAACTGGACATGGAACAATGGACTGGTTCCAAATTGGGAAAGAAATACGTCAAGGCTGTATATTGTCACCCTGCTTATTTAACTTCTATGCAGAGTACATCATGTGAAATGCTGGACTGGATGAAGCACAAGCTGGAATCAAGGTTGCCAGAAGAAATATCAATAACCTTAGATATGCTGATGACACCACCCTTATGGCAGAAAGTGAAGAGGAACTAAAAAGCCTCTTGTTGAAAGTGAAAGAGGAGAGTAAAAAAGTTGGCTTAAAACTCAACATTCAAAAAACTAAGATCATGGCATCCAGACCCATCACTTCATGACAAATAGGTGGAGAAACAACGGAAACAGTGAGAGGCTTTATTTTGGAGGGCTCCAAAATCACTGTAGATGGTGACAGTAGCCATGAAATTAAAAGACACTTACACCTTGGAAGAAAAGCTATGACCAACCTAGACAGCATATTAAAGAGCAGAGACATTACTTTGCCAACGAAAGTCCATCTGTTTTTTCCAGTAGTCATGTATGGGTGTGAGAGTTGGACTATAAAGAAAGCTGAACACCAAAGAATTGATGCTTTTGAACTGTAGTGTTGGAGAAGACTCTTGAGGGTCCCTTGGACTGCAAGGAGATCCAGCCAGTCCATCCTAAAGGAAATCAGTTCTGAATATTCATTAGAAGGACTGGTGCTGAAGCTGAAACTCCAATACTTTGGCCACCCCATGGGAAAAACTAACTCATTGGAAAAGATCCTGATGCTGGGAAAGATTGAAGGTGGGAGGAGAAGGGGACAACAGAAGATGAGATGGTTGGATGGCATCACCAACTCAACAGACAGGAGTTTGAGTAAACTCCAGGAGTTGATGATGGACAGGGAGGCCTGGCATGCTGCAGTCCATGGGGAGGCAAAGAGTCAGACATGACTGAGTGACTGAACTGAACTGAACTGTGCATACTAACTTAACACCCTCTCTTCAAGTGCAAGGGGGCAGAAGGAAAGCTGGTCAAAACATGAATATAAGCCTTCAAGTAAAGACAAGAGGTCAGCTCTTCTGAAACACATATGAGTCATGCCAGATCTCCTTAGCCTGATACTCAGTGCCCACCCTCCAGCTACCTAATGTCTCATGAGTCCCAGTACTTGTACTTTCCACATCAGCAGGCATAACCCCCACCCCAGTGTTCTGATCCCATGACTACAATTCTTACTGAAATGTTCTTGGCCTTTCTGAACTTTTTCTCCTTTCTCAGCTTGGTATTAGACCTTCTCCTCCAGGAAGTACCCCCTGCTCTACCAGCTGGCAGCAGGCAAAATACTAGGCTGAGCTCCAATCTGACCCCTGTTTTCTAGCATTCTCATCCCTAAGGAATCCTTCTGATATGTTTCTCAAAGCCCACTGTATTTGGAAGGAATTAGTCTACTAATCACATTTATTTTGTAGTCATTTGCTTACTACTTCCCCATTTTTATTACTAAAAGATATTTCAGTCTCAAAGAGAGTCCATCTTCCCTGCTTGACAATCCTTATAGTGCTCTTGATACCAAAATCACCCCTCAACTATCCTTATTCTTGGCCTTCATGCTAAACATTTTAATTATATACTGGATTATTATTTGACATCAAATTGAAAACAGTTGTTCCTATTTATTATCCTCTCTTAAAAGGGAATGAATAAATGATTTTCAAAGAAATTCTTATCAAAATTGACTCAAAAAGATTTTTCAAAACCCAAACCATGGAAGAAATGGGTAATGCTATCAAAAACTACCCAGGCCCAGATCATTTAACAAGTTAGTTATTTTAAAACTTTGAGGGAGAGATAATTCCAATGCTATTAAAAGGAAAGAAACCTACTTCTTATTTTATGAAGCTAATACACTGTTGATACCAAAACTTCATAGAGATCACACATATACATAGGATGTTATGGGTTAAACTGTCATTCTCCACGCCCGCTCCAAAGGAGATATGCTAAAGTCCCAAACCCAGCCCCTCAAAATGTGATCTTACTTGGAAATAAGGTGGTTGCTGATGTAATCAGCTAAGATTAGGTCATATTGGGGTGGGGTTAGTCCCTACTCTGGTATGACTAGAGTCTTGTAAGAAGATAGCCACGTGAAGACAGACACACAGGGAGAACACGATGTGATGCTGAAGGCAGAGATTGGAGTTACGCAGCTGCAAGGCAAGGAACACCAAAGATTGCCAGAAAACTACCAGAGGCTAGGAGGAGGCAAGGAAGGTTTCAGAGGGAGCGTGACCCTGACATCTTGATTTTGGATTTCTATCCTTAGAGTTGTGAGACAATACATTTCTGTTGTTTTAAGTCAGCCAGTTTGTGGTACTTTGTTACACCAACCTTAGGAAACTAATGCATAGTCTACATCTAAGAATTTATTCTACCTCAATACTCAGTTCAGTTCAGTTCAGTTCAGTCGCTCAGTCGTGTCCAGCTCTTTGTGACCCCATGAATCGCAGCACACCAGGCCTCCCTGTCCATCACCATCTCCTGGAGTTCACTCAGACTCACGTCCATCGAGTCAGTGATGACATCCAGCCATCTCATCCTCGGTGGTCCCCTTCTCCTCCTGCCACCAATCCCTCCCAGCATCAGAGTCTTTTCCAATGAGTCAACTCTTCGCATGAGGTGGCCAAAGTACTGGAGTTTCAGCTTTAGCATCATTCCTTCCAAAGAAATCCCAGGGTTGATCTCCTTCAGGATGGACTGGTTGGATCTCCTTGCAGTCCAAGGGACTCTCAAGAGTCTTCTCCAACACCACAGTTCAAAAGCATCAATTCTTTGGTGCTCAGCCTTCTTCACAGTCCAACTCTCACATCCATACATGACCACTGGAAAAACCATAGCCTTGACTAAACGGGCCTTAGTCGGCAAAGTAATGTCTCTGCTTTTGAATATACTATCTAGGTTGGTCATAACTTTTCTTCCAAGGAGTAAGCATCTTTTAATTTCATGGCTGCAATCACGATCTGCAGTGATTTTGGAGCCCCCCAAAATAAAGTCTGACACTGTTTCTACTGTTTCCCCATCTATTTCCCATGAAGTGATGGGACCAGATGCCATGATCTTCGTTTTCTGAATGTTGAGCTTTAAGCCAACTTTTTCACTCTCTTCTTTCACTTTCATCAAGAGGCTTTTTAGTTCCTCTTCACTTTCTGCCATAAGGGTGGTGTCATCTGCATATCTGAGGTTATTGATATTTCTCCCGGCAGTCTTGATTCCAGCTTGTGTTTCTTCCAGTCCAGCGTTTCTCATGATGTACTCTGCATAGAAGTTAAATAAGCAAGGTGACAATATACAGCCTTGACATACTCCTTTTGCTATTTGGAACCAGTCTGTTGTTCCATGTCCAGTTCTAATTGTTGCTTCCTGACCTGCATACAGATTTCTCAGGAGGCAGGTTAGGTGGTCTGGTATTCCCATCTCTTTCAGAATTTTCCCCAGTTTATTGTGATCCACATAGTCAAAGGCTTTGGCATAGTCAATAAAGCAGAAATAGATGTTTTTCTGGAACTCTCTTGCTTTTTCGATGATCCAGCGGATGTTGGCAATTTGATCTCTGGTTCCTCTGCCTTTTCTAAAACCAGCTTGAACATCAGGGAGTTCATGGTTCACGTATTGCAGAAGCCTGGCTTGGAGAATTTTGAGCATTATTTTACTAGCGTGTGAGATGAGTGCAATTGTGTGGTAGTTTGAGCAACCAGGGGAGTGGTGGCTGTGCAGGCACAGGAGGGCCTAGAGGAGCTATCCCACGTTGAAGGTCAGGAACGGTGGCAGTAAGGAGATACCCCTCATCCAAGGTAAGGAACAGCGGCTGTGCTTTGCTGGAGCAGCCGTGAAGAGATACCCCTCATCCAAGGTGAGAGAAACCCAAGTAAGATGGTAGGTGTTGCAAGAGGGCACCAGAGGACAGACACACTGAAACCATACTCACAGAAAACTAGTCAATCTAATCACACTAGGACCACAGCCTTGTCTAACTCAATGAAACCAAGCCATGCCTGCGGGGCAACCCAAGAAGGGGGAATCATGATGGAGAGGTCTGACAGAATGTCATCCACTGGAGAAGGGAATGGCAAGCCACTTCAGTATTCTTGCCTTAAGAACCCCATGAACAGTATGAAAAGGCAAAATGATAGGATACCAAAAGAGGAACTCCCCAGGTCGTTAGGTGCCCAATATGCTACTGGAGATCAGTGGAGAAAGAACTCCAGAAAGAATGAAGGGATGGAGCCAAAGCAAAAACAATACCCAGTTGTGGATGTGACTGGTGATAGAAGCACCATCCAATGCTGTAAAGAGCAATATTGCATAGGAACCTGGAATGTCAGGTCCATGAATCAAGGCAAATTGGAAGTGGTCAAACAGGAGATGGCAAGGGTGAACATCGACATTCTAGGAATCAGTGAACTAAAATGGACTGGAATGGGTGAATTTAACTCAGATGACCATTATATCTACTACTGCAGGCAGGAATCCCTCAGAAGAAATGGAGTAGCCATCATGGGCAACAAGAGTCTGAAATGCGGTACTTGGATGCAATCTCAAAAATGTCAGAATGATCTCTGTTCATCTCCAAGGCATACCATTCAATATCACAGTTATCCAAGTCTATGCCCCAACAAGTAATGCTGAAGAAACAAGTTGAATGGTTTTATGAAGACCTACAAGACCTTTTAGAACTAACACCCAAAAAAGATGTCCTTTTCATTATAGGAGACTGGAATGCAAAAGTAGGAAGTCAAGAAAGACCTCCAAGGCAAATTTGGCCTTGGAGTACAGAATGAAGCAGGGCAAAGAATTTTGCCAAAAAAATGCACTGGTCATAGCAAACCCCAATACTCAGTTATACCTAATCAAAGATGTCCATTTCGTTGTTGATTGTAACGCTGAAAAACTAGATAACATCCAAATACCCATCAGTAGCGGACTGTTTAAATAAATTATGATGCTTCTTTAACGGAATTCTAAGCTGTGGTTAAAAGCAATAAGGTAACCAAAAATGAATGAATTCATGAGACATTTAAGATTAATTGGTAAGTTGCAAGATCAAGTTGTAAGGCAAAAGTAGTGTATGATACTAAATTTATCTTTTAAAAAGACTTAACAGGCTAGTACGTGGATAGAAAAAACAATGACGTACTTTTCAAGTAGTTATTTCATGGTGGAGGTGGAAATCATAGGAGGGGCTCTCATTTTCCATATTGCATATGTCTCTATAAGATTTAAGGGGAATCCCTGGTGGCTCAGCGGTAAAGAATCTGCCTGCAATGCAGGAGACGTAGATTTGATTCCTAGGTCTGTAAGATCCTCTGGAAAAAGAAATGGCAATCCACTCCAGTATTCTTGGCTGGGAAATCTCATGGACAGAGGAGCCTGGCAGGCTACAGTCCACAGGGTCACAAGAGTCAGACGCAACTTAGTGACCAAACTACCACCATAAGATTTAAATATTTTAAGATTGGCATGTATTGTCTTTGTCTTTAAAAAATCATGTTATTATAAATTCTGTGTGGAAAAATTTGTGTTTGACCTTAGCATCCTTCTGAGTTTTCAAATCAACCTCTTTGGAGCAGTTACAATGATCTCTCACCTTTCCAGAATTCAGCTGACAACCTCCCAATATAGGAAGTGCTATACAGAAAGCTGGCCTGAATGAAGAAATTGGTAGGACTCAACAAAGTCCCATTTGCTGTCCCTTATGTCCTCCATCAGAGCCTTTTAACCTTTACTTTACATCCTATTTATTCTAATTTCTAGAATGTAGCAGTTTAAAAAAGAGAGAGAGGGACTGTTAGTGTTAAGTACACTGAGAAGGAGGTTTTCAGAAAAACTATAAAAAGCGATTACAAGGACTTACATTATATAAATCTGGGTCATTTAATATAGGAATCAACCAGAGGTTGTCTCAGAAACCTCTGAGGTCATCTTTCTATTGAATTTCTATTACAAGTCAATGTAACAGATCATAATTTTGTGACTCAGTTAAGAAAATGTTAACTTATGTCCATTGTTTAAGAACTCAAGAAATAGTACTATATATTTTGTATAGATTCCCATTTAATTGGTTAAAATAAAAAGTTTGGGGCTTAAAGAAGCAAATGCTTAGTTATCTGTGAAGTTTCTACCACCCAGAAAGACTTATTATCCAAGGGTTCTGGATAATCAAAAATTTCCTCTCTTTTCTTCCTAGAGCATTTAATCAAGGCCACCCACAGCTTAGAGGTTTTAGAAGTCTCCAGTTGAGCCATTTTCTTACCAGCAGAGGAAACAAGGGAGGAGACTGATTGGAAGGAAGCTTCACTTAGAGCCCCTTCCCCCTGAGATAAGGGGCATTGGGAGGCTGCAGGAGTTGGGGTGTACACTGGGAATTCTCCACCCTACTTTCAGAAATCTCCTCCCCTAGTTAAACCCAGAAATGATTTGTTAGGCTATAAAATAAATAATGCTTATTAAGCCTAACTCACATATGCAAATTGTTGAGAGGTCAACTTTGCTACAAGTGTTTCTTAACTTCAGAAATGGCTCTCTAGTCTGCTCAGCTTTCCGAATTCCTTGTTTTCCAGTTATCTAGGCTGCTTTAACCACCTCTCCCCACGGAGGAGAGAGAGGGAAAAAGAAAAGAGAGAGAACATTGTCCATAAGAAGGGGATGATTTGAGAGAATAGCACTGAGACATGTACATTACCATATGTGAAATAGATCACCAGTCCAAGTTGGATGCATGAAACAGGGCGCTCAAAGCTAGTGCACTGGGGCAACCCTGAGGGATGAGATGGGGAGGGAGGTGGGAGTGGGGTTAAGGATGGGGAACACATGTACACCCATGGCTGATTCATGTCAATGTATGGCAAAAGCACCACAATATTGTAGAGTAATTAGCCTCCAATTAAAAAAAATAAAACATTCCTTTATCAGAATAGATCTCTACAAATATACCACCAGGTAGGGTGGTTGCAGTTGCTGTAATTAGGCCAAAATATATGCGCTACATTCCCCATAACCTCCTTGTTCTAAATTAGAGCTAAGATTTAAGTCAGGCTGAAGTCCAGTGTATAATTCACTTTTTGTTTCTTCTCTCTCTCTAGCATCTCTTTTTTTAAAGCTGGTAACCAGCGTTAAAGACAATGTGGTCGGTATCCTTACAGCTAAAATATAGCTTCATTTCTGCTCATGGAAATATGTAGTCAATTAGCCATAATGTGGTCCAGACTCCCTTTGATATTCTAAAATAAAAACATTCCAAGTTATTTACTCAAGAAGAGCTGTTTCTAAGCACGCCCAGTAGCTGCTGTTTTTAATAATGCTGCTCTTAATGGGTGTGGGGTGCTCTGGGTGGAGGGAGGGTGTGTGGCTCAAAGTTCTGAACTATTATCACTGAGTTTTTGGAGTAATAAACACGAGTACTTGCATTTGATACAACTAATACTGAATAGTATTCATTCACACATATTTAATAGGGTTTTTTTTTTTGCTCCTTTCTCTTTTCAGGACAGAGCAGAAAAGCAGGTGAAGGGGATCCTTTACAGACAACTTGACCTGGTAATTCTCCCCATAGGAGCTGAGCAGAGAGCTGCCTTTTACATAGCACTGTCAAGCAGTAACTCCCAAATGCTTGTTCTTGGACATGACAGGGCCAAATGCCCAGTAATCTCCTGGAGAACATTAATTATAAAAATTAAGCATAATAAAACCACTTGTTCTACTCTAATTTGGAGGGAGTGAGGCTGGGGTGTAACAGAAGTACAGGTAGTAACTACTGATTTAGAAAGTAAGGTCGCTCATTTGTAGTTACATGTTTCGGCTCTAAAGCATTTTCCTAACATGTGACTTCAAGAAAATCAATCAACTTCTGTGAGCCTCACATTGATCATTTGTAAGCTGATGATGATATCAGTAAGTCCTGTGTCAAAGGATTGTCTTAAGAATCAAATACGAGTAGGTATGCTAACGCACTTATTCATCTGTCAAGTACTTTGCAATTTTGGCAAACTTAGATATTTAAATCCTAGTAGAATTTGTGCTGAGTGATTTGGGAGATTAAAAAAAAGAAAAGAATCACCATATATTTTGGGAGAAATTTTCAATCTAACTGGAGAGATGAGGTACAAATGAAATCACATAAAAACTACATCTAATAACATATCAAAAGCATTTTAGTATATATTGTGGGATCTGTGTTAGGGTAGGTCATATGGGTGACCAAAAGGTATAATATACAACAAAGACATTTTTCTGAAAGTGCTTACAGTTTTGATTGAGAGAAGAATTTCCACTAAAACAGCACATAATAGCAAGAAAATATACTCAATGTAACTTCTAAATTTTAGAAGTTAACTATTTTCTTCCTGTACATAGTTACTGTAAGAAGCTCTGAAGAAAGAACAATAGAAACTGCTGCAGTCCAGGAGGAGATAGAACTGTAGCTGGGCTGGGAGAAACGAAAAGAAAAAGAGAGAAAGTTACTGAGGAGAAATGGCACAGTTTGAGCATAGAGGCAGGAGTGGATGTGGAGTAATGAGTACTGATAAGAGGAGTCTGATTGCAATGGTGGGGCACATTACAGAGGGCCTTAAAAGTAGAGCTGAAAAGTGTGTACTTGATACATCTGTGCATATTGTGTATACATGAGAGGGGCCTGTTTACAAACCTACATTTGAAACTCTAGGACTGTGCTGTCCAACATGAGAGCAGCTAGCCACATAAAGCTATAGAGCACTTGAAATGTGGCTAGTCTGATTTGAGATATGCTGTAAGTGTAAAAGGTACACTAGTTTTCAAAGATTTAGTATCAAAACTAATTTCACTTAAATGTTTCATATTGACTATCTGTTGAAATAATACTATTTTAAATACAGAGTTAAGTTTTATTAGAATTAATTTCATTTGTTTCCTTTCTTTTCAAAAAAAAAAAAATGTGGCTGCGAGATTTAAAGTCACATAGAGGGTGACAGAGGATGAGATGGTTGGATGGCATCACCAACCCAATGAGCATGAGGTTGAGCAGGCTCCAGGAGATAGTGAAGGCCAGGGAACCTTTGTGTGTTGCAGTCCATGGGGTTGCAGAGTCGAGCATGACTGAGCAACTGAACAACGGCAACAACAATGGCAGCTGCATTTATAACTTTATGTAAACTTACAAATTTAAGGTTATGTAGGGGAGCTGAATTCTGGGTCGGGAAGATCTCCTGGGGAAGGGAATGGCAACCCACTCCAGTATTCTTGCTTGGAGAATCCCACGGACAGAGGATCCTGGTAGACTACAGTCTATGGGGTGACAACGAGTTGGACATGACTGAGCGACTAACACTTTCACTTTCGCTGCATTACATTTCTACTAGATAGCACTGTTAGAATATCAGGACACTATAAAGAATCTTCTTTGCATGTAGAGCCAGCAGACACAGAAATCTTGGGAGAAACAGGGGAGTTCTGAGGTAGATGATAGGGGAGAGGCCCAGAAAGCCAGAATTAACAATACTGCATCTCTCCATCACCCTGTACACATCAGGGTGCACACTGAAGTAGGAGAGAGGCAAGGCAGTGGGGCTTGTCCCTGAAATAGTTCATAAAGTTTGGTTTTAAGGGATATTTTTATGTGCAATACTGAGGGTTATCCTTCAAGGAGAAACTGAGAGAGCAAGTAACACAGAAGAGTTGTAACAAGTGGATTTACATTTAAGGACCAGAGTGGAGAACTCCCCTAACTTAGGAAACCATCACAGGTGGCTATGTGGGACACATGCTCTACCATTGAGCAAGGTCTGGAGAGTAGGATAGGTGAGAAGAAACAGGGGCAGAAGCGGCTCCAGCTACCAAGTGCAGAGTGATGAGCAACAGCTATGGCCAAAAACATCAGTTTTCCCCATGGAGAATGAGCAAGATCCCAAGTGACTCAGCCAGGAAAGGGAGAGGTTTCCAACAGTGTTCTTGTTTAGGCTCAGAGTCAGAAGTTATTTCTACTGTTAGATAGATAGACACCTACACAGTTATATCTATTATTCTATCTACCTATCTATAAACGTGTCAAACTGGATTTAGAAAAGGCAGAGGAGCCAGAGATCAGATTGCTAACATCCTTTGGATCATTGAAAAAGCAAGAGAGTTCCAGAAAAACATCTATTTCTGCTTTATTGACTATGCCAAAGACTTTAACTGTGTGGATCACAACAAACTGTGGGAAATTCTGAAAGAGATGGGAATACCAGACCACCTGACCTGCCTCCTGAGAAATCTGTATGCTGGTCAAGAAGCAATAGTTAGAACTGGACATGGAACAATGGACTGGTTCCAAATTGGAAAAGGAGTATGTCAAGGCTGCATATTGTCAATCTGCTTATTTAACTTTTATGCAGAATACATCATGCTAAATTCTGGACTGGATGAAGCACAAGCTGGAATCAAGATTGCCAGAAGAAATATCAATAACCTTAGATACACTGATGACACCACCCTTATGGCAGAAAGCAAAGAAGAACTAAAGAGCTTCTTGATGAAAGTGGAAGAGGAGAGTAAAAAAGTTGGCTTAAAACTCAACATTCAAAACACTAAGATCATGGCATCCAATCCCATCACTTCATGGCAAATAGACAGGGAAACAATGGAAACAGTGAGAGACTATTTTTGAGGGCTTCAAAATCACTGCAGATGGTGACTGTAGCCATGAAATTAAAAGACGCTTGCTCCTTGGAAGAAGAGCTATGACCAACCTAGACAGCATATTAAAGAGCAGAGACATTACTTTGCCAACAAAGGTCCGTCCATGTTTTTTCCAGTAGTCATGTATGGATGTGAGAGTTGGACTATAAAGAAAGCTGACCACTGAAGAATTGGTGCTTTTGAGCTGTGGTTTTAGAGAATACACTTGAGAATCCCTCGGACTGCAAGGAGATTCAGCCAGTCTATCCTAAAGGAAATCAGTTCTGAATATTCATTGGAAGGACTGATGCTGAAGCTGAAACTCCAATACTTAGGCCACCTGATGCAAAGACCCTGATGCTGGGAAAGATTGAAGGCAGGAGGAGAAGGGGAGGACAGAGGATGTGATGGTTGGATGGCATCACTGACTCAATGGACATGAGTCTGAGCAAGCTCCAGGAGTTGGTGATGGACAGGGGAGCCTGGCATGCTGCAGTCCATGGGGTCACAAAGAGTTGGACATGACTGAACAACTGAACTGAACAAAAGAAATCTATTTCACATCTATACATCTCCAGATTTCAGAGAAAAGGCGTTGGTGCCTGTAATATGATTGTCCTCTAAAGAAACTGAATTATGTTAATGAAGAAGCTTTTGTTTTCCTCAGCATTCTGATCGATATGCTAATACAAACTTAGGAGAGAAGCCCTACTCCCTTCCTGCCTTCTCCCCAACCACTCTATGCCATTAGAGTCTTGACGTAAACACTACGGTTTCAGAGAGAGAGAGAAACGACTATGCCTAATCAAGTGAGAAAAATTTAGAGGTTGTGGGGGTTGGGCAGAGTGGAAGGAGAGCAGAGGGGAGAAGGGCTGAGGAGAGAGGAAAAGGTTCTTCATTTTGTGATGAGATCCTCTTCTTGTAATTCCTCCAAAGCTTAAGTAAATTCGACTAAGGTCACCAAAATTTGACATGAGTGGATTTCTTAGGAAAACTAGCAAAGAGACTGAGTTTTGCCTCAAGGGAAATCTGGGGAGAAACATAGAGATCATTCAAAGGCCCAGCCAGAGGCTCAAAATATAAGTCCTTCTGCTCCATTTCATATTAGGGAACATGATAGAGAAAATATTTTTTTAAAAAGAACAAACAAAAAATTTGGAGTTTAGAAAAATTGCGAGCCTATTGGCCTACCCTCTTTTACTGACCACCTGAGCCAAACCAGAAGGGCTCAAAGGGAGGCCCTGGCTTTGTATGTTGTGCCGTTTTAAGGCACCACTGTCTTCCTGAGAAGGAGTACTGAGCTTTTCCAGAGTCCTTTTATCTCATCCTTAAAAAAAAATTCTTTCAGTTTTAGTATAGCCTTAGTTGACTCAAGGACTGTAACACTGAATATAACTAGGAATGAATGATGCTGGGTCTCCAGACTTGATTGTTAGAACTGCTTCAGATGCAGGAATTGTGGGGAGAGTAGGAGGCTGGGATGATCAGAAGAGGGAGGCAGGGAAAATGGAGGGGGGGATCATGACACTTGCTTTCCTGTTCTACTCATCTGTTAGTATTGGAAGGAGTAGGCTTCTGGAATTCAGCTGAGCTTTGAGATTTTTTTTTTCCTGTTTCTTTTTGGTCTCCCTGTGTTAGCTGAGGATTCCCACATAGAGTTCCGTGAGCCAGCTCTGCAGCTGGCAAGTGTGCATGTCTGCCTGGTGTTGGTGAGGGAGTGGGCAGGAATAAAGACCTCAGGAAAGGGGAGGGCTCCTCAACAGAGGACTTGAAATGTCCTAAATGAAGCTCTCTCTGTTTGAGTCAACCAGCAAAATTGTGTTTACTCCAATAAGAGTCACCTTGGCAACCAGCAGAGCCAAAGGAGTCTTAAGTTTTTAGGAGGGTATTATGATGGGGCAGCTTGGAGTATGCACATAAATATGACTTCCGTAAGTGTATGTGTGGATACAGAGATAATGCTGTGTGTACATTTTGTTCATGTGCTTACTTATTTTTACACTATAAAAGAAGCTATCAGTCTGACATAAAGGGATTTTTTCAGGTTATTTCTTGACTCAAATATTGTAACCATGCAGCCTATCCTTTGAGGATATATTGGATAAAACTGAAAATATGGTGAATACTGTTTCAGACTTTGGTACTGTAGTCAGTGTAGTAGAGGAAGAAGGAGTGTTGTCTGCTAGATAGATAAATTTCCCTGAAGTATCAGAACATCCCAGGGTCATCATGGACCTAGGACTTGGGCTTCAGCTTATCAATTAGACACAACACTCTCAAGAGTAATTAGGCTCTGAGGTTCCCAATTACCAGACTTATTGGGTATTTTTCAACGACAGTTGCAACTATACGAACAAGGCTCTTCCTGGAAAGAAGGAAAGTGAGAACTAACATTAATTCCAGGAAATTCTTTGATAAGCACAGGATAAAAGGATATGAGTTATCCCTCAAGAAATACTGGTGTTTTGGTATAACAACCATCTCCCTATTAAATGATACCAGCCAAATGGCCAGGAGCATTCATACTGGGACATCTTTGCTCTTGGTTAGTACTGAGACACAAAGGCAAATGTTCACTTTGAGATTCCCCTCCCCCTTAGATAGACTTCCCTGGTGGCTCAGACAGTAAAGAACTGCCTGCAATACAGGAGACCTGGGTTCAATCCCTGGGTTGGGAAGATCCCCTGGAGAAGGGAATGGCTACCTACTCCAGTATTCTTGCCTGGAGAATTCCATGGACAGAGGACCCTGATCGGCTACGTCCATGGGTTTGCAAAGAGTTGGACACGACTGAACAACCAACACTTTCTTCACTACCCCTTAGATTATAATCTCTGTTTTTAGTGGTCCAAGGAAGAAGGCCAGATATAAAGTAGTATTTGTGGGTATGTATCCAGGAGATATTTAGAATATCAATTAGACTAGATGAACAACTGGATGAGAATTTAGAGTGACATACTGATTTTTGGCAGATGAAAAGATGGAAATAATTGAGATATAAATTATATAAGGACTCAAAGACAGAGGAGAGGAGACATTAACACACTATAGATTACAACAATTTTTTTCAGGTTAGAAAGCTAGTGAGGTAGAGACAACCGACTGCAGAGTAAAGAAAGTTATGAACCACAGAATGCATCAGTGAGAATTGGACAAAAACCTGGAAATCCACAAGGGCCATGAAGAGCAGGGATGAGGTGTGGCAATGAAAACAAAAAGGTTGAAAGAGTATCTGAATCCTCAGTTCCACTCCTTCCCACTTTCAAAACTCTGATAGTTGGCATAATGCTACCACTGGGGAATTCTTTTCTGGAGAAGCTGACTGTAGAGACAATACTTCCTACACAGATCTTCCTTGATTTACAATGGGGTTATGTCTTAATGCAGAGAAGGCAATGGCACCCCACTCCAGTACTCTTGCCTGGAAAATCCCATGGATGGAGGAGCCTGGAAGGCTGTAGTCCATGGGGTCGCTGAGGGTCGGACACGACTGAGCAACTTTACTTTCACTTTTCACTTTCATGCATTGGAGAAGGAAATGGCAACCCACTCCAGTGTTCTTGCCTGGAGAATCCCAGGGACGGGGGAGCCTGGTGGGCTGCTGTCTATGGGGTCACACAGATTCGGACACCACTGAAGCGACTTAGCAGCAGCAGCAGTATGTCTTAATGGTTAATGAACCATTAAGACATACTGCTGTTGGTTGAAAATGCATTTAATTACTTAACATACTCAGCATCGTAGCTTAGCCTAACCTACCTTAAACATGCTTAGAACACTTACATTACATTATCCTACAGTTGCACAAAATCAGTCAACAAAGCCTATTTTGTAGTAAGGTGTTGAACATCTCATGCCTTGTGTGGTGGCTGCCAGCTGACTGTGGGTCTGGAGGGCCTGAGGCTGATACCAGCCTCTTGGTGGACAGTAAGCCTCCAGCACTAATAATTAGAGGGAGGACTCCAAAATGGCTCTTTCTAGTACAAGTAGAATAAAATCCCCCAAATTGTTGCTGACAGCATCTACGTCCCAGGGAAGTCCCCGTTGTCTCCTGTCTCTCTGGGATTCTATCTGGGGTCAGCAGGTGAGTGTAATCCAGGCTCATTTCATATTACTGCACTAGGACTTTGAGTGTGTGAGATTTTATGCATGCCATTTAAAAGCAGGAATTCTGTACAAATAGCACATGCAGAAAAATAAATGACCCAATCAAAAAATGGGCCAAAGAACTAAACAGACATTTCTCCAAAGAAGACATAGAGATGGCTAACAAACACATGAGAAGATGCTCAACATCACTCATTATCAGAGAAATACAAATCAAAACCACAATGAGGTACCACCTCATGCCGGTCAGAATGGCTGCCATCCAAAAGTCTACAAACAATAAATGCTGGAGAGGGTGCAGAGAAAAGGGAACCCTATTATGTACTGTTGGTGGGAATGCAAACTAGTACAGCCACTATGGAGAACAGTGTGGAGATTCCTTAAAAAACTGGCAATAGAACTGCCGAATGACTCAGCAATCCCTCTGCTGGGCATACACGCCAAGGAAACCGGAATTGAAAGAGACACGTGCACCCCAATGTTCATCGCAGCACTGTTTATAATAGCCAGGACATGGAAGCAACCTAGATGTCCATCAGCAGACGAATGGATAAGAAAGCTGTGGTACATATACACAATGGAATATTACTCAGCCATTAAAAAGAATGCATTTGAATCAGTTCTAATAAGATGGATGAAACTGTAGCCTATTATACAGAGCGAAGTAAGTCAGAAAGAAAAATACCAATACAGTATATTAATGCATATATATGGAATTTAGAAAGATGATAACAATGACCTTATATGCAAGACAGCAAAAGAGACACATATGTAAAGAACAGACTTTTGGACTCTGTGGAAGAAGGCGAGGGTGGAATGATCTGAGAGAATAGCATTGAAACATGTATATTATCATATGTGAAATAGATCGCCAGTCCAGGTTTGATGCATGAGACAGGGCGCTCAGGGCTGATGCACTGGGATGACCCTGAGGGATGGGATGGGGAGGGAGGTGGAAGGGGGGGTTTCAGGATGGGGAACATATGTACACCCATGGCTGATTCATGTCAATGTATGGCAAAAAACACTACAATATTGTAAAGTAATTAGCCTCGAATTAAAAGAAATAAATTAATTTTTTAAAAAAGAGCAAGGATTCTGTTTCCTACAACAATATAGATCTTGCTTTTTGCAATATAAGCCAGCCCTTCTGGGAACTCATCTTTCCAGGGCATGACTCCCAAGTGGGGAGCCCATTCTGGGATTTGGATCCTTTGCTCCTTGGGGAGAACCTCTGCATTTTGATTATTCTCCCTGTGGGTTGCTTACCCAGAGGTGTGGGTCCTGACTACTCCCTCTCTCTATCCCTCCTACCCATCTCAGTGTGGTTCCTTCATTATATTTTCACTTGTGCTAGTTTTTAGGTTGTTCTCATAGATAGTTGTTCTGTAGGTAGTTGTAATTTTGATGTGCTTGTGAGAGGAGGTGAGTTCAGGGTCTTCCTACTCCATCATGGCCACCAATAAAATCTATCAATTCTTCCTCTCATGGAGTACAGTTTTGGAGTTGTATTGAGGAGGTCATTGCCAAACTCTAGGTCATTGAGATTTGTTCCTATGCTATTTTCCAGGAGTTTTATAGTTTTATGTTTTACATTTAGGTCTGTGATTCATATTGAGTCAGTTTTTATGAATGGTGTAGAGTGTGCATCTAGGTTCGTTTTTCTCCATGTGGATTTCCATTTTTTTCTACCCTGTTTATGAGGAGACTATCTTTGCTCCATTGTGTTGTCTTTGCTCTTTGTCAAAGATCAGTTGACTATGTTTGTGTGGGTCTATTTCTGGACTGTTTATTCTGTTTCATTGAGAAACTTGTCTATTTTTTCACCAATACCATAGTGTCTTGATTATTATAGCTTTATATTTAGTCTTGAAGTTGGGCTGTGGAAGTCTTCTAATTTGTTTTTCTCCTTCAATATCATGTTGACTATTCTGTGTCTTTTGTCTTTCCATATAGACTTTAGAATGTGTTAGTTAATACCCACAAAATAACTTGCTGGGTTTTTTTCAACTTTTTATTGGGGGATAGGTGATTAGCAAATAATGTTGTGATAGTTTCAGGTGAACAGCAAAGGATCTCGGTCATACATATCCCTGTATCCATTCTCTCCCAAACTTCCATTCCATCCAGGCTGCCACATAACACTGAACAGAGTTCCATGTACTATACAGTAGGTCCTTGTTGGTTATCCACTTTAAACATACTTTCTGGGGTTTGTATTGGGATTGCATTGAATCTATAGATCAAATTGGGAAGAAATCACGACAATATTGAGTCTTCTTACCCATGAATATTTCTCCATTTATTTAGTTCTTCTTTGATTTCATTCATTAAGTTTCTATAGTTTTCCTCATATAGATCTTACCTATATTTTTTTACTTTTACACATAAATATTTCATTTTCATGTGTTAATATAAATGGCAATACATTTTAAATTCCACTTGTTCATTGCTGGTACATAGGAAAGCTATTGACTGTTGTAAATTAATCTTACATCCTAAAATCTTGCTATAATTGCTTATTAGTTCCAGATGTTTTTGTTGATTCTTTCAGATTTTCTACATAGATGATCATGTCCTCTGCAGACAAAGTTTTATTTTTTCCTTCTCCTTTCTTTTCTTGCCATACTGCATTGGCCAGAACTTCTAGAATGATGTTGAAAAATGAGTAGATGAGAGAGAATGTCATTGATTTGTTCCTGATCTTTGTGGGAAAGTTTCTTGTCAGTTTTTTTTTGCCAGTAAATGTGATGCTAGCTATAGATTTTTTGTAGATATTTTTCAACAAGTTGAGGGAGTAGCTTGAATAGTTTTTCTGTTATAATTTTTTGTATCTAGAATTTCTTTTAGGTGCTTTCTTAGGATTCCCATCTCTCTGCTTACATTACCCATTTGTTCTGGCATACTATCTATTTTATCCATTAGTCCCTTAGCATATTAATCAGCTATTTTAAATGCCAAGCTTAATAATACCAACATCCCTGCCATATCTGAGTCTGGTTCTGATGCTTGCTCTGTCTCTTCAACTATTTTTTGCTTTTTAGTATGTTTTGTAATTTTTTGATACTTGGAAATAATGTTAAAGAAACTGTTGCAAATAAGGCTTTAATAATGAGTTGGTAAAGTGTGGGGGAAGTGGAAATGTTGCAAATAAGGCTTGAATAATGAGCTGGGAAAATGTGGGGGAGTGAAACTATTCTTAGTTCTTAATTAGATCTCAGTAGTTGGCTGAGTCTCTGTCTGGGTTGTGGTACTTTGCCTGTGTTTTCCAGTGCTTCCCACCCCTTAGGTAGAATGAAGTTGCATATTTCCCTTCCTCCAGGTCAGTTAGACTCTAATAAAACCCAATATGTTGTCCTCTGGTTAACTAGTTTTTCCTTAGAGAAGAACTTAAGAAAAATAGAATGCTCTAGCATATTTAAGAATGGTTCATTTTCCCCCTCCCTGCTGGAAGCATGAGGGAATTATTCCTCCAATATTCACTTTGAGGACCTGGAGGTAAAAGAAGAATGGGGGTTCTGTAGTGACTGGCTCCCCCTGGATTCTTTTTATTTTTAATCTCTCAGACTTGTCTACACTGAGCCTCCAACAATTTGTCAATAACAGCTCCGGTTTCTCCACTCAGCACTGATTCCTGTGGAGACTGCTGCTTATGGGTTTCTGCTCCGCTAAGTTGTGATTCTCAATGTTGGTCTGTTGGTGTCTCCAATTTGGAGGGTAGTAGTTTGCCCTGTGATCTCACTTCTTCTATGGATCTAAGAATAGTTGGTAATTTTTCAGTTTTTTCAGCTTTTTATTTATTAGGATGGAGTGGTGTCTTCCAAGCTTCATACATATGCTGGACTGGAAGCCCTCAGTCATTAAGTTTTCTACATACAGTTGCTTTCATAATTTCATGACTTTTAAATTATAAATATTAATAAATAATCAAGGATAATCTGACATTTGAAGAAAGTCTCTAAAATGAAAAAGAGGGAAAACAAGAAGAAAGGTCTTTTTATTACTTTTTTTAAAAAATTGAAGTATAGTTGATTTACAATATCATGCTTTTTCAGATATATAGCACAGTGATTCCTTTCCCTTACAGGTTATTACAAAATGTATAGTTCCCTGTGCCATACAGTAGCTCTTTGTTGGTAATCTATTTTTGTATTGTAGTATATATATGATGGCTTCCCTGGTAGCTCAGCTGGCAAAAAATCTGTCTGCAATGCAGGAGACCCCAGTTCAATTCCTGGGTTGGGAAGATCCACTGGAGAAGGGATAGGCTACTCACTTCAGTATTCTGGCCTGGAGAATTGAATGGCTACCCACTCCAGTATTCTGGCCTGGAGAATTCCACGGCCTGTATAGTCCATGGGGTCACAAAGAATTGGACACAACTGTTAATCCCAATCTCCTAATTTATTTCTCCACTTACTCCTCTTCCACTTTGGTAACCATAAGTTTGTTTTCTATGTCTGTGATTCTCTTTCTGTTTTGTAAATAAGTTCATATGTATCATTTTTTAGATTCCAAATATAAGCAATATCACAAAATATTTGTCTTTCTCTGGCTTACTACATTCAGTCTGATATTCTCTAGGTCTATCCATGTTGCTGCACAAAAGGTCTTAAAATTACCTGAAAAAAATTCAGGAAACAGAAGAAATTTTTTTTTAATTTATTTATTTTTTATTTTACTTTACAATTCTGTATTGGTTTTGCCATACATTGACATGAATCCACCACGGGTGTACATGCATTCCCAAACCTGAACCCCCCTCCCACCGCCCCTCCCCACAGCATCTCTCTGGGTCATCCCCGCGTACCAGCCCCAAGCGTGCCATATCCTGCATCGGACATAGACTGGCAATTCGATTCTTACATGATATTATACATGTTTCAATACCATTCTCCCAAGTCATCTCACCCTCTCCCTCTCCCACTGAGTCCAAAAGTCCGTTATACACATCTGTGTCTTTTTTGCTGTCCTGCATACAGGGTCATCACTGCCATCTTTCTAAATTCCATATATATGTGTTAGTATACTGTATTGGTGTTTTTCTTTCTGGCTTACTTCACTCTGTATAATTGGCTCCAGTTTCATCCATCTCATCAGAACTGATTCAAATGTATTCTTTTTAACGGCTGAGTAATACTCCATTGTGTATATGTACCACAGCTTTAAGATAAAGTTCAATTAATATGCTTAGAGAGATAAGAAAATCTCATACTTTTAAAAAAGTTATGGTGGCATGTTATGAAATAAAAACAGCAAAGAACAGCTGAAGTTTTAGGAAGCTGAGATTTGTTATGTAAGATCATTGGTATCTCCACCTAAGTAAGCTCTAAAAAAGTAAAGAACATGAAAGAAACATGGAGGGTCAATCTGGAATGTCTAATTTGTGAATGAGAGTTCAAAAAAAGAAAACAGAGGCAACAGAAGGAAACAAATTATCCCACAACCAAGGACATAGTTTTCCATACTTAACAGCCCTTTAAGTGGAAGAAAATGCATCATTTTGAAATTTCAGTACCATAGGTAAAGAGAAGGTATTAGAAAAGCTTCAAGAGAAAATTACATGATAAAAAAGGAGTAAGGATCATTGGATAGCATCACAAAAATCAGTGGTGACTCAAACTCAATTAATTGTAGAAATTTTCATTAAAACAAGATACCCCTTGCTTTAGCAAAAACTAGAAGGGTAGATAATATCAAATGTTAAAGAGAATGTGGGGAGAAAAGAACTCTGTACGCTGCTGGTATGATTGAAATGAGTAGAGTTAGTCTGATAAGCAATCTGTCAGTACTTACTGAAATTAAGAAGCCATAGATTCAACCCCTAACACAGAGCACACACAAAAACTAACTTTAGTTGAATCATAGACCTACCACAAGGAGAAATAAAAAAATTTACAATTTAAGGGAGCTTTTAAACACTCTTCTCTTAGTTATTGATAGAACTTGTGGCTCAGCTGGTAAAGAACCCACCTGCAATGTGGGAGACCTAGGTTCAATCCCTGGCTTGGGCAGATCCCCTGGAGAAGGGAAAGGCTACTCACTCCAGTATTTTGGCCTGGAGAATTCCATAGACTGTATAATCCATGGGGTCACAAAGAGCTGGACATGACTAAGTGACTTTCACTTTCACAGACCTACACAAGGAGAAATAAGAAAGTTCAAAATTTAAGGGAGCTTTTAAAAACTCTTCTTTCAGTTATTGACAGAACAAATATATGTAAAGGATAAAAAAGATTTGAACAAGAAATTTATTTAATGGCTACATACAGGATATTATACCAACAACTGTATAATACATGTTTTTCAAGCACGTGAGAACTATTTCAAAGATCAGTATTATACTTTTCCATAAAGAAAATATCCACACACATGGAAAGACTGTCATCATATGGAATACTATTCTGACTACAAAGATATTACGCTAGAAATTAATAACAATCTCTTTAAAAATCTTTATCCTTTCTTGAAAACTCATAAGCCAGTTCTCAGTTCAGTTCAGTTCAGTTCAGTTGCTCAGTCGTGTCCGACTCTTTGCAACCCTGTGGACTGCAACACACCAGGCCTCCCTGTCCATCACCAGCTCCCAGAGTTCACTCAGACTCGCATCCATCGAGTCGGTGATGCCATCCAGCCATCTCATCCTCTGTCATCCCCTTCTCCTCCTGCCTTCAATCTTTCCCAGCATCAGGGTCTTTTCCAATGAGTCAGTTCTTCGCATCAGGTGGCCAAAGTATTGGAGTTTCAGCTTCAGTATCAGTCCTTCCAAGGAATATTCAGGACTGATTTCCTTTAGGGTGGACTGGTTGGATCTTCTTGCTGTCCAAGGGAATTCTACATTTATGTTAAAATACAAAAGATCAAAAATCATCAATATAATCTTGAAGACGAAGACCTGGGTGGGAAAAACTGCTCTTTCTGATATAATAATTTATTACAAAGTTATAATAAATATGGCAGTGTGGTATATGTGTGGAGATAGACAGACCACTGGAAGAAACAGAGAGGCTGGCCACCAATCCACACACTTATTATTTTGTCATTTATTTAAAAGAGTTCTATGCAGAATATTGGTAATAGGACAGTCTTTTTAACACTGGCTAGTTGGGTGAAACATTTTAAATTGGATCCCTACCTCACACCATACACAAAAGCTAGTTCCATGTGGATTTTACACCAATACATGAAAGGAAAACCAATAAAATTGTAGGAGATAACACACAATAATATTATAAAATATCAAATATTATTAGAAAAGGCCCCAAGGCTGTGAAAGATTGAAGGCAGGAGGAGAAGGGGATGACAGAGGATGAGATGGTTGGATGGCATCACTGACTCAATGGACCTGAGTTTGAGCAAGCTCTGGGAGATGGTGAAGGACAGGGAAGCCTGGAGTGCTGCAGTCCATGGGGTTGCAAAGAGTTGGACACAACTTGGTGACTGAACAATAATAATATCAAAAAATATCTTTATGACCTTGAAAATATCTTAAATAAGATATCTTGAATATGAAACAGAAGCGCCAGTCATAGAAGAAAGGATTGAAACTTGTGACCACACTGTTTTGGCCACACCGCTCGGCATCCAGAGATCTCAGCTGCCCTGATTAGGGGCTGAACCTGTGCCCCCTGCTGTGGAAGTGCAGAGTCTCGTCCACTGGACCACCTGAGGAGTCCCTTGACTACATTTAAATGGGGAACTTTCTGTTTACTGCAAGATACTATAAAGAAAGAGAAACCATAGTTCAGAAAATAGGAGAAGATATTCCCACCATGTTCTGCTGACAAAGGCCCTGGATCCAGAATACATAAGTCAGTTCAGTCAGTTCAGTCACTCAGTCGTATCTGACTCTTTGCGACCCCATGAATCACAGCCCATCAGGCCTCCCTGTCCATCACCAACTCCAGAAGTTCACTCAAACTCATGTCCATCGAGTCGGTGATGCCATCCAGCCATTTTATCCTCTTGTCATCCCCTTCTCCTCCTGCCCCCAACCCCTCCCAGCATCAGAGTCTTTTCCAGTGAGTCAACTCTTCTCATGAAGTGGCCAAAGTACTGGAGTTTCAGCTTCAGCATCATTCCTTGCAAAGAAATCCCAGGGTTGATCTCCTTCAGAATGGACTGGTTGGATCTCCTTGCAGTCCAAGGGACTCTCAAGAGTCTTCTCCAACACCACAGTTCAAAAGATCAATAGTAAATGGACAATAAAAAGAAGAAAGGACTTTGGCACCTCTCAAAAGTGGAAGAACACATAGTTAATAAATATGTTAAAAAGCAGCCATCACATTGATATAGAAGGAGATACAAATTAAAACCACAATGAAAATCTACCACAGAGGCATCAACAAAAATTAAGAGGCCTGACCATACAAAGTACTTGCAAGGATGTGAAGTAATGGGAACTTTTTTCTATTGCTTATGGGAGAGTAAATTGTTAGAATTTAAATAAAAAACACTTTGGTAGAGTACAGTAAAGCTGAAGATATGCAAATATTATGAACCAGTCATTTCATTTGTAAATGTATATGCTAGAGAAATGTATAAACATAAATATCAGGAAATGTGTATAGGAACACACATGGTATTTCTATAAAATTCAAAACAGTCAAAACTGTATGTTTAAAAGATGCTTATTTGTCAGAACTAAAAGACAAGGAAATGATTACTGTAAAAGTCAGGATAATAGTTGTCTCTGGAGGGAAGGAGGGAGGGGGTTGTGATCAGGAAGAGACACATGGCATAAGGGCTTTGGGGATGCCAGCCATGTTTTCCCTCTGGGTCTGCATAGTGATTACATAATTGTACACTAGTCATTCAGGATGCTGCATCTACATGTTATATGTGCTTTTCTTTGTTTCATGATCTCAAAAGTTAATGAAATGCATATATGCATATAGTTTTTAAAAACAGACATATATGTATTGCAAGACCCTGATTGGACTAATTTTTTCAGACACTGCATGGGACCAAATCAGAGCCAATCAAACACAAGTGCATCTTTTGATGAGAATTAGAGAAAAGAGACTTTTGCTCTTTTTCAGTGCCCTTTCCTACTCCAGAATAATTTGGACTCCTATGGTGGCATTTCTTCCTCCACTGGCTGGTCTAGTTTAATCTAATCTACTGTGGGCCAACCTGCTGCTGCTGCTGCAAAGTCGCTTCAGTCCTGTCTGACTCTGTGTGACCCCATAGACTGCAGCCCACCAGGCTCGCCCGTCCCTGGGATTCTCCAGGCAAGAACACTGGAGTGGGTTGCCATTTCCTTCTCCAATGCATGACTGTGAAAAGTGAAAGTGAAGTTGCTCAATTGTGTCCGACTCTTAGTGATCCCATGGACTGCAGCCCACCAGGCTCCTCCATCCATGGGATTTTCCAGGCAAGAACACTGGAGTGGGGTGCCACTGCCTTCTCCAGGGCCAACCTAATGGGCTTAATATAAAAACAATCAATTGAACATCCATCTACTTTGTTCCCAATTTCTGGTCAGCTTTGTGGGAGATATAATACAAGAGAAAGATGAAGTCCTTTTTGTTCAATGACCTGACAACCTAATTTTGGAAACAATAAAAATACATGAAATGAGCTATAGAGGTTGCGCAGGACCGAGAGGTAGCTACACACCTGTTAAAGGAAGCAAATTTAGGAGCTAGCAAATTCTGTCAGCCCCGATCTTCTCAAATTCCTTCACAGCCAGCCTACCAGGAAAGCGGTGTGCTTGTCATCAAGACACAGATGCCTTAACATGTGCAAATTCAAATTTACTTGAAAGCAGCACAAAGAGGGAAATATTGGAAGTCAGAGTCTTGTGTCAAATAGAAATGAGTATCAACATTCACCAAAAGATAGTAATATATGCTAGACCACTTACATGAAGTACTTAGAGGAATCAAAATCACCCAGGGGCATAAAATAGAATGATGGCTGCTAGGGGCTGGAAGGGGAATGGAGAATTCATAGTATAGAATTTCAGTATTATACGATGAAAAAAGCTATGGAGATGGATGGTAGTGATGGTTGCACAAAATTATGTATTTATTAACTACTGAACTACATGCTATATGGTCAAGATGATGGGTGTTAATTAGACTTACTGTGGTAATCATTTTGCAATAAATACAAATATTGGATCATTACATTGTCCATCTGAAACTAATATAATGCTATATATCAATTACATCTTAATTTTGAGAAATGGTTAAGGTGGTAAATTTTTTACGTATTTTACCACAGTAAAAAATATTGGGAAAAAAATAGCTACTAGGAAGTTCAGAGAAGTACTGTTTATAATACTTGCCCCCAAATGGCCAACAATTGTAGAATGTATAAACTGTTGTATAGTCACACAGTGGAATTCCTTACAGTAAATAGAATAAACAAACTATTGTTGCTACTGTGAAACATGATGTTTAATGAGAGAAGCTAGATACAAAAGAGTACATATGATATGATTTCATTTATTTTAAGTGTAATATGCTGCTGCTGCTGCTAAGTCGCTTCAGTCGTGTCCGACTCTGTGCGACCCCATAGACGGCAGCCCATTAGGCTCCTCTGACCCTGGGATTCTCCAGGCAAGATCACTGGAGCGGGTTGCCATTTCCTTCTCCAATGCATGACAGTGAAAAGTGAAAGTGAAGTCGCTCAGTCATGTCCGACTCTTCACGACCCCATGGACTGCAGCCTACCAGGCTCCTCCATCCATGGGATTTCCAGGCAAGGGTACTAGAGTGGGTTGCCATTGCCTTCTCCAAGTGTAATATAAAAATAGGAAAAAACTAACTTGCTCTCTTACAAGTGGGGCTGGTGTGCACCCTGGTGGGAGTAGGGGAGGTAAGGCACTGGAGGAGGGAGGAGGGCTCTAGGATACTGGCTGTATCTGGTTCTCAGTCTGGGTGTTGGATGTTGGCCTGAAAATTCAACGGGCTGTACACTGATGTCCACTTTGTAGGATGTCAATTACACCTCAAGAAAAGTTAATACAGTAAGAAACGTTAAAATAAAAAATTAGTTCCTATATAACCCCTACTTTATTTTACAGATGTGGAAATTGAGGCTCAGAAAGGTTAAATGAAGTCACACGGTCACATGGTTGTCAAGAAACAGAAATGAAAATGACCAAGGTGTGGGAGCTGCAAGTTTTGCTCACTTTCACCTATACCTCAGGGTAATTGCTTGTTATTTCCCTAGGAGAGTTCACAAGTTTCAGTTTGTGCTGTTTTTCAAGGGCAGAGTGGGAGTGGGGAATGGGAACCAGGGCAGAGGAAGTAGACTCCCAAGCAATACATGCAAAGCACCTAGCCTAGAGCCTGGCGCATAGAAGAACCTTTATAGATGCTGTGTCCTCCCCCCACCCCTTGCCTTTGCAGGGTAATGAAATGGAGAGAATGTCAAGGAGTGCTGGTGGCTCTGGGGCGGACAGTGCTCACCTCAGGACAAAGTGACCAGACTGGAGCCTGTCCTTGTCCATGGGAGAACCAAGCTCTGCTGCAGGTGGGTGTGTGGAAGGAGGGCTTCAGAGTTAGGCTCAAATTCCCTGCTATCTGTAGGGCAAGTGAGAAGTAAGATCAGGAAGTGGGAGCAGAGACCCAGTTTGAGAAGGGGAATTCATGTCATCTGAGCAGGGCAGAATGAATGCATTGACTCCTGCTTAGACACAAGACGACCCTGCACTCTGAGGTCCACAGCACTCTTAGAAACCTGTGTTTCTAAGGTCTGGAAACCAGTATCGTTCCTTTAGTGATTCCCAGGTGGCTCAGAGTTAAAGAATTTGCCTGCCAATGGAGGAGACAGGGGAGACGCAGGTTCAATCCCTGGGTCAGGAAGATCCACCTGGAGGAAAAAATGGCAACTCACTCCAGTATTCTTGTGGAAAAATCCCACAGACAGAGGAGCACGGTGGGCTACAGACCGTGGGATCGCTAAGAGCCGAACACAATTGAGCGCCCGCGCAAACACACGCACGAATACGCTCAGGCACACACGCACACATTGTTCTTTTAGCCAGAGGGGCAGCAAAGGTTTTCCCTCGAAGCGGCCCTACCAGTCATGGATTTCATATCATGACAGCGCCACCTAGTGGCTTCTTGTGGAAGTCCATCCCGCCCCCCTCACTCTTGGCTCTGGGAGCGAGGGGAGGAGTTTGGAAAGGTTCCAAACACTGCCCTTTACACACGGCTTCCAGGAGTCCCTGATCGCTACGCTGCCAGTTCTGAGCAACTCAGCCCTTAATCACATCCTGTCCTGAGTTGCCCTCTGTTTCATGTGTAATCATTTAAAATCATTTTGTCTATTCAATTAGACTAAGGTTTTGAGGCCAGGGCTATTTGAATCAGATCGCTTTAGATTTGGATGGGAATTTAGTATCCTTTCATCTGACCCACACGTTTTTCAGATAGGAAAGGAAGATGTTTGAGGGGTGAAGAGAATTGCCCAGCAACTTAAAAATGAGGTTTGGACCAGAGCCCAGAGGTCCTGAAGACTCCCAGATCAGTAAATACTATGGTATTTCTTTGTGTCACCCATAGGGCTTGCATACATTAGGCACCTGGCGCAAATAGGTGCTCCACAGATCCTGCCTGCCTGACTGTTGTTCTCACAACCCTATTTGAAAAACGAAGTGAGTTTTCAGTTGTCATCTGGGCCAGCGCCCAGTTTTGTGCTTCTTGAGAGTTCTGATCAATTAAAGTGGTCACCCTACCCATAGCAAGACACTGCCTTGTCTGTATAAGGCACACAGTGTAGGTTCAAGGGAAAAGCAAATGAAGAGGAGACACACACTTTAAAGCAGACGTCCCAATCCCACATCCATTCAGACCACACAGGTTCGTGGGTTCTAACTCAAGGCTTCCCAAACTTTGATATGCATCCAAATCTCCCAGGAATCTTGTTAAAACACATACTCTGATTCTGTAGGTCTAGAGTGGAAGCCAAGATTCTGCATTTCTAACAAGACCCTGGATGTTGTTGATGCTGCCCTTTGAGGAGCAAGGAGCAAGGATGCTCTGGACCCCCGTCTGGTCCAGGGTGTCTCAGAGTGCCGGAAGCCCATGTTGAGCCTCTCCTTCCACTCAGCCCTGATGCAGTCCCTCAGACTTCAGACCTTGACTTCAAGGAAAAAGGAAAGGGCTGAAGCAATTGTGAGAACCGGGACCCCTGGGTGAGTCGTTTCAAGTTCCTTTCCTATCCCATGCCCCGCTCCTCCCAAAGACCCTGTCTTCAGACAATCTGAAGAGGAAGGCAAGGTTGAACCACAGCAAGACATTGACCAGAAAGCTGGGGGTGGACCTGCTGTTGACATGCCCCACGATTTTCCTGAGGAACAGGCCTGCTTGGCTGCCACTTTATGTCTGGGTGCTATGACATCCCTACAAGCCACAGAGTTCTCTTTTTAATATAAAAGATACTTTAATTTACATAGTTTAATTATAAAATATATTATAGGTTACACATATTTTCAATTTTAGTATTCTTTTGCTGCCACTAAACACACTCCAAAAAATTCATTAATGTTAAGGAAAGAAAGGAAATTAGAATTTACTGAGCTACTGTTAATGCTATATACTATTAATACCAATACTGTGGTGAATATTTTCATGCACATTATTTCACTCCTCACAATGCCCCTGTTTGCATAGGTGTTATCACTCTATCTTATAGATGAGGATGCTGAAGCTCAAGGAGGTTGAATAACTTATCCCGGACCACCTAGCAGTGATAGGAGCCCAGATAAATTTGATTGAAAAGTTTCTTTTTATTATAATGATAGTAAATACTAATATTTGCATTGTGTTAAACCATGGACCAGACACTACTCTAAGCACATACATTAACTCATACAATCTTCACATCAGCTTATGAGGCAGGTAACTATAATTACTCCCATTTTACAGATGAAGAAAGGGAGGCACAGATAGGCCAAATTTCTTGCCCAAGTTCATACAGCTAATAAGTGATGGTGCTGGGATTATCAATTCAGGCAGCCTGACTCCAGAGTAGTACTCTCAAATAATGCTGCTTATTGCCTGTTAATTTCCTATCAATTTCTTAAATCTCACAATTGAGTGGAAGTCACAGCCCCCATTGTTATGTTGCCCTTTTATTATTCAGTGTATACTGTACTGCCTGGAAAAATTCCCACTTACCACACTAATAAGGACCTACATATTTTTTTCAACTAGGATTGTCTAGGGCTTTGGACCCTCTTTGTATATGATGAAGGCTGGGCTTTCCTTGGAGAACCCTTTTTCCCTATTGGCTGGAAGTTGAAAGAGTCAGAAAGAGTTTGGGGGAGTCATATGCTTCCCAGATGGTACTAGTGGTAAAGAACCCGCCTGCCAATGCAAGAGACAAGAGACTCAGATTCGACCCCTGGCTCCGGAAGATCCCCTGGAGGAGGGCATGGCAATCCACTCCAGTATTCTGCCTGGAGACTCCCATGGACAGATGAGACTGGTGGGCTACGGTCCATAGCGTTGCAAAGAGCTGGACACGACTGAAGCAATTTCACATGCATACTTCTCTCTTGATTTGGCATCCTATCCCACCTTGTCGAGCTGGCCTAAGACAGAGACAGGAGGATGAGGCTGCCGGCCTGCAGGAGTCCACTCTGTCGACACAGTAAACGTCAGGTGTGTGCACAGGACCCTTTCCCCACCGACAGGGAATATTTTGTCACTCTATTGTTTTTCAACTCATTTCCTATTTACCTATCACCCTCCCAAGTCTTGTTTTCCTACTCGCAGGAATTCAGATGGTGAAGGCAGCTTCATATTTCTGAGTGCACAGAAGATGTGACCTTATAGTCAGTCCTATCTCAGTTCTACCTCTACCTGTGTGACTGTGAGCAGGTTATTTGAGCTTTTTTTTAAACTTTCATTTCCTCACCTGTAGAGTGGGGATAATGAGAATCTGTCTCAAAGGTTTGCTGCACAGGAAAAGTGAATTTAAAGTGCTTTGCTTATCATAGGCCCATCAAGAGTATTTATTAATACAATTTATAAATACATCCCTTCTGAGTGAATGAATGAGTTGAATGAATGGAAGGTTAGTTGAGAAGTCTAGCCTGATTTTCCCCAGACCAGCAAACAGCTTCCTTAACTTCTTTAAACATGTACATTTAGAAATGTGTTATTTTGGGTGAGAACTGGGTAAAAAGAGAGCACTAAAGGTTGTTTGGGAGAGCTCCAAGGACAAACTTCTTCAACTTTATAGCTCTACGGGGGTTAGGCTAACTCAACAGCTGGGGAGAGGACATGCCTCTCAAACCCTCCTGTGTCTCCTCACTGACTCAGCTCCAAATTCAAACCCAACCAGGGCTTCCCACTGGAGACTTCCAGAATAACAGAATCCATTTCTTTGGTGAGGGAGGGGGAATAAAAAGAGGGGAAGGAGACCGTATTATATGGCTGCTTTCTATGAGCAGAGCAAAGTAATTTCTTTTGTTGTCTCTTTTGGAAAGAAAAAAAGTTATTGAAGAAACTTAAGGCCCTCTGGTAATATGAGTGCACCGACAAATAAGACTGAAGACTTTTTTGAAAAGAAGAAGTAAAGTCTGAAAGCAGAAAACAGCTCTTCATGTCTCTGAGTAGATAACAAAGTTTAAAATAAGATGGTCAATTTTTTATTGGTCTTTTTTTATGCTTGCTAATATCTAATGAATAGGGTATTTTCATAATGAACGAGTGTCTTGAAAACCAGTTTATTCCCAGATCAAGATACATCTGGTTTACTCATTGTAACACTCTTGCTTTTTTTAAAAAAATGAGTTGTGTTTGCCTTGTAAAAATAAAATAAATGCAATTAACAACATCCATATGCTCAGTGCAATGAGCATACGACTAGTAAGTTTTAAAACTTCTGGGATGGGTTTCTAATGTGATTACAATAGGTCATAAAAATGGGTGAGAGTAACTAGTTTTCCAGGTTAGGGTATCTACCATCTACTGGCATCTATGACACTTTGGAGTAAGACAGTAATCATCTAGGAAGAAATTACTACTGTTGACTCATCAATCCATGAACTTGCCACTAATTACAGTGCCTCAGTTTCCTTATTTTATAAAATGAAGTTGTCACCTGCCTGCCTCTCTGGAGTGTTTGGAAAACCCAAGGAGATAATAACCTGAGTGTTTTGAAAAAAAAAAAAAAAAAAAACAGAATACAAATGCTGAATAATAATAACAGGGAGTCTTTAATAACAGGGGTCCTTTAACAATACTCATCAAGCGTAATGACATTACTAACCAGTAGGAACAGGACTCTGTCTTGCTAATCATTAGTTTGTATCATGGGAAATTGGTGGGGGACTGGCATCTCCTTCAGGTTGGTTTTGGCGCCTCCGGAGGCAGAGCCCTTAGGAAAGCTGGTCTCTCCAGCCAACACTTGAATGCCTTTAGAAAGACATCGTGCACGCAGGTGAGCGAGGAGGGGACCGGCGCCTCAGAGTTCAACTCCTTGTCCACGGATTTAAAGTTTTCCATTCCTAGGTGGTGGCGGGAAAGAAGGAACAGTACTTTTGAGACCTAAAAAAGTTACAGGCAGGCTGGTCTGGCCGATGGGCCACAGTGGCCACCCAATCCTGCCACAAGATGGCGACAATCCAGCTGGAAACACCTGCCCAGGCCGGCCCTGTGAGTTTCCAGGCGGGGAAGGGCTTCCTCCCTCAGACACAAAGAAGGGATCCTTCGAGCCAGGGAAAGGGGCGTTTGGGTGCTCGCAGAGCGGGGATTGGGAGTCTTTGCCGCGAGAAAGTATGCCCGGGGAAGTAGGGCGGCTACCTTCTTACTCTCATAGGTTTCAACTTTACAGGACTTGAAAAGCTCGAGGGGAATTTATGCAAAAAGCACCCGAGAAATTCCAGGTTTGACCCCCTCCCTCTGCCTAGAGGACCGTCCAGATGCTTCCCGTACCGGCGACATTCCCGGGATTCCGGCAGGGGGAGCGGGTGCTTTCCCGGGCGGGGCGCGCTCAGCCTGGCCCGGGACCCGCTGGGAGAGAGGCTGGGACCCGGCCCGCCCCGTCCCTGGGGCCCCGGTGCTTTGCGGCGTGAGACTTAAGACTTGAGAGCCGAGAGGGATGCGCTTGTTGTTGTTGTTTAGACGTGCTCCTAGGCTCCAAGTGCGGGCAGCAGCCACAAAAGGCGCCCCACCTCTTTCGCGGCACATTTTGCCTGGGAAAAGGTCTGCGGGGCTTCCGGGGGTTGACGGCGGGGGTTCTCTTTGTTTTCTTTTCTTTTGTTTTGTTTTGAATGCAAGGAACCGCCACATCCGCGTTTGTCTCAGTCGAGAGTAAACTTGCTTTGAAACGTAGAGCTGTTAGAAAACACAGATTCCCATCTCCTAGTCGCCCTGAGGTATCCTATGCTGTGTATGGGGGCTGCCGAAACTGGACCTGGCCAGCCTGGCTTCCACTTCCAATCTTTAGCCTGACTGAGGGAGGCCCAGGCAGATCCCTGCTCCTCCAGTCTCGGTGTTGGCCAGCGCTGGGAAGCAGAAGGGGAAGCCCAGAACAATGGGGTCACTGGCCTCAACTGGCCATTTATCTGCCCACTCTTCTGGGGTCTGGGGTGAAAGAGAGCTTTGACTGAATTTGTGCCACAAACAATTGATTGCCTTATTTAAGCCTATTTACCTTGTTTAAACGGCAATGGCACCCCACTCCAGTACTCTTGCCTGGAAAATCCCATGGACTGAGGAGCCTGGTAGACTGCAGTTCATGGGGTCGCTAAGAGTCGGACACGACTGAGCGACTTCACTTTCACTTTTCACTTTCATGCATTGGAGAAGGAAATGGCAACCCACTCCAGTGTTCTTGCCTGGAGAATCCCAGGGACGGGGGAGCCTGGTGGGCTGCCGTCTATGAAGTCGCACGGAGTCGCACAGAGTCGGACACGACTGAAGCAACTTAGCAGCAGTAGCAGCAGCAAACCAAGGTTGTGTATTCCTCAGTCCATAGAATTCTCCAGGCGAGACTCCAGGCAAGAATATTGGAGTGGGTAGCCATTCCCTTCTCCAGGAGATCTTCCAGACCCAGGGATCAAATCTGGGTTTCCTTCTGCATTTCAGGCAGATTCTTTACATTCTGAGCCGCCAGGGAAGCCCATTTAAGCCTTATACACTATTATTATCTTCATTTTACAGAGGAGGAAACCAAGGTTTAGAGATGTTGAGTGATTTGTTTGCCCAAGGCCACACAAGTCTTAAAGAGTGGGGCTGGGATTTGAATACAGATCATTTCTGCTAAGCATCAGGTTGTAGTACCTCCTTCAGGTAGCTCCCACAGCAGCACTGGGAGACAACAGGGTCAAGTATAAAGACATACATGATGCTGTGACGGTGCTTACATCTTCTTGCCTTTAAATGTGTGCGGGGCTAGTCTGGCCTGTCTTCTTTCCTTCCTTCCACAATTTCTTGTGTGTGTCGCTTCGTCGCTCAGTCGTGTCTAACTCTTTACCCATGGACTGTAGCTCACCAGGCTTCTCTGTTCCCGTGCTTCTCCAGGCAAGAATACTGGAGTTGGTTGCCATTTCCCTTCTCCAGGTAAATTCAGATAGTAAAGAATCCGCCTGCAATGCGGGAGACCTGGGTTTGATCCCTGGGTTGGGAAGATCCCCTAGAGAAGGGAATGGCTACCCACTGCAGTATTCTTGCCTGGAGAATTCCATGGACAGAACAGTCTGGCTGGCTACAGTCCATGGGGTCGCAAAGAGCCGGACATGACTGAGGGGCTTTTACTTTCACTTTCTTCAGGGGATTTTCCAGACCCAAGGATTGAACCAAGGTCTCCTGCTTTGAAGGCAGATTCTTTACCTTCTGAGCCAGCAGGGATGCCCCTGCAATTGCTTACTGAGTGCATATTATACACCAAGGATTGCCTAGGCATTGAAATATCACAGGGAACAAGACAGATGACACTACGTAACCTTTGCTAAGTCCCTTAATGTTCTCGTTTTTAAGCTATTGTCTCTCACCCCAAACCATCTTCTACAGGTGACTTTAAAATACTACAGCTGGGGACTCTGCATACCACGTTTCTTCTTTGCTGCCCCTTTCTGTTGAGCTCTGCCAGTAGGGGTGCTGGAGGGAGAGTCAAGGCCGGAGAAAGAAGGCTTCTGCTGGCTTGCTCTCCCGACCATTTCCCCCCCAGCATCGCTGGTAGGTTGTGGCCCATGTCCCTTTAGTGTCTCTGTACAGTTACCATTGTGCCCTCAGCTGTATGCAGCCACCCATCTGCAGACTGAGCCTGGGCTCTGGGGACCCCTCCTCTGACATCCTAGGTTTTTATAATCCAGTCTCTTTCCTTTGTTTCCTGGTCCTGGGATGGTAACTGCTTACTATCTGTTACATCACTGTTTCCTTTTTTCCCAGTCCTCTGGTACATATAATGGGTGATGGGCTGGTAAATATTTAATAACCAATGCTCCAGGAAAACAAAAAGAAACCTGATTTGTAATGTGTACTCATTTTTGTAATATAGGTCATTCACCATGTATAATTTTTAACTGCCTACATGGCATTGCTGAATTTCACAAGTTGATGTGAACAGTTTGTGTACATAGATGCCTGCAACCAATCCCCTAAAATGAATTCTCTCTGTTGAAGGATCTAGTTTGCTTTCTCTTTTCATGACTGGGTCCTGACAACACTTAAGCTTCTGAGAATTTATTTTTGTTTTTACTATAAAATGGAACTACTACAATTTCTTCCACCTAACTGACAGAGTTTTGGGGATGATATGACATAACATATAAAACACTTTGCAAACTACTTTTTAAAATTGGGTACTCTAACAATTTTTGGGCATTTCTGCTGGAAGGATATAAAGCTGAGATGATAAAACTGGGCAAAATATGTTAATGACAGCTCACAGAGGTGTTCCAAGTACCTTTAGAACTCAGGGTGACTTCAGACCAGGTGTGGAGCCTAGTGACTCAGAATCAGAACTGTAGTCATGGCAGTAACTAGGCTATGATGTTACTATGTGTATCGATTGTTTTTCAAGGATTCTAGGACTGCATATTGTGCCAATCAAGAAAACACACAAAACCAAGGGACCAACAATTGATATCATTCAACTAACAGCACATATGTTGAGCAGCATCAAGCTTTTACACTTTGCACTACTCAGTTGTACAAAGGAAATAAAACTTCTTTATCTTTCCATAACTGATCTAATCTTGTCTTCAAATTTTCAACCCGTGAGTCATGAGAGAAGAAAATAATCTTTACATTTTCAAATCACCAGTATCTCCATTTATACCACTTAAATAATCCCTTTTTAATGACTCTGAATTTGTAAAATGCTCAGTTCTAAATAGATAGCCAGTGGGAACTTGCTACTTGATTCAGGGAACCCAAATCTGGTGCCCTGTGACAACCTAGAGAGGTGGGATGGGCTGGGAAGTGGGAGGGATTTTCATGAGGGAGGGGACATATGTATACTTATGGCTGATTCATGTTGATATGTGGCAGAAACCAACATAATATAGTATTATCCTAATAAAATAAAAAGATACCTATGTAGGTTAAAAAAAAAGAGTTTGGCATAACTGAAAACAAATTAAAATTTTACTTTAAAGAAAAAAGTGAAGTCATAGGGAGCACTCAGAAGGAAACAAAGCTCAGCTCTCTCCATTTCCTCTCCCACTCTCATTTAGGTTGCTGCTGCTGCATTTGGGGAAAGTGGGAGCTTACATGACTTCATGGCACCAGGATAGAGGAGAACTCAGATCCACATGTCTCCTGCTTCCTAGTCTGGGCTCTGGACTGGTCTTACCCAATTTTTTGTTACTCACTGGCACACACACGTGGAGTCTGAGTTCTCAGATACTTCCTTCTGATTTGAAAAAGTACTACATACTGAGGTTTTTTCCATCCTGACTCCAGATTGGCTATTCCATCAGACCTAAGTCCCTTTCTGGTACCTTACTAAGGCAGTTGGGAACTCCTATATCTTCTATATGCCACACACAGGCTATAGAGGACTGCCTCTGCTCTCCTGCCTTCTCTGAGACCACACCATCATTCTTCCCAGGCCGGATATAGAGAAGCCAAAGGCTGGGCTTCCAGAGGCCTGCAGCCTCTCCAAATCATGCCCTGGGAATGGAGTCACCAAATTCAATTAACTTGGGCTCCCCAGTGCCCAACCAGATGTCTCAACAGTCTCCTCACCTTGAAGTTCAGCCAGGAAGGAGGGACTGGAACTCTGGCATTGGCATCTGACCATCTCCATCTCCCTCTGGATCTACTGTTCTTCCTTTCCCACACTTATACCTCTTCAGATTGAGTGATCCTCACCATAGCCTCCTATCCTGGGGGACACCAGGCCTCATGAATAATGGTTAAAGGAGTATCTTCTCTACCTCGGTCTGGGTTGATGTTGAAGCCTCAGTAACTCTAAGATCTATGAGTTACAGAGGATGAAAATACATAGGTTTAGTACTCTCAAAATATTATATATGAATACTTCAGTATTTCCCATTATATATGAATACTTCAAAGCAGCGATCAACAAAAGTAGAATACAGTAACAATTCTGACTAATGTTCTACCGATAGTATTTTCATAGCTAAAAAAAAAAGATCCTTGGTTCCTCTGCTTACTAAAGTCATGCATGCTTATTGTAAAACCAACAGAACAACCTAAAATACAGTTCTAAATGTACAGTGAGGGCAGGAGAGTTCCTTAGTTCTGGATTGACCAAGGACCACTGCTCACAGAACAGCATAGCTTATAAGAGATTTCTCCTTTAGAAGGTGCCAGGGTGTAGGGGCATTGTCCTTACAACTGGAAATCTCTTTTTCTTTTGAGAATTGGAAACTGGCAAGGATATTTTCCCATGAGTTTGGCGGAGCTTGAGAATAAGAATATGACCCGGGAGCTGAACAGGAAGGTGGGATAAATATGAGGTGTAGGGGATTCATGGATACAAAATTCAGTATAAATGTGTTTCTGGAACCAACCTGGATTGGATTTCCAACTGAGCTTCTGCTATATCTTTCTTTATGAGCACAAATGCATCCTAGTTTATTTGGGTGTGTTTTACAGTGTTTGATGACGTTTATAAAGTGGGGTAGGAGTGTTCCTTCTCAGTGACAATATTCTGGAAGTATGATGGGCTGATGGGTCCCAATATAATACAAATACTCTGATAAGTACCATGTGCTTTTACTTCCATTCTCCCATTTTATCCTCCGAATAGCAGCTTGCAGAAGCTAACTCTGTGTATGTAACAGATGAGGCAGCAAGAAGTCCCCAGTGGGTGAAATGATTGCCCCCAGTCTCATAGAAGGTAGAGAATAGAACTGGAACCACACCAGTGGGCACAAGGAACATTGCACACCATCAACCCATCAGCCACTGCAGCCACCCCTGGCAGCATACCCTGAGGGGAACTCAGGATGACGAAAAATAGCATACTAGCCTTAGACAGTTAAGATGTATATCAAAGGAATAATTTAGGTGAGCCCAGACTCTTGTATCTTCCCATACATAGAAAAGCATTGAAATCATAAACCTGAGAGGTCTGTTTTTGTGTGTGTGACTAGCAGTAATCTTTTGATGTTTGACTACATTTTCCCAGCAAAAACTACTTATCCTGGCTCCTTTCTTACCTTTTTGAACAGTCTAAAAGAGCTATCTGAGAGGTTATCTCCCAGACTATAGTCCTCTGTATGGTTGCAGAATAAAACATGACTCAACTTTTAGGCTGTGCAGTGCTTTGATATTTTCAGTTAATACCTAGGACGTCCAGTTCTCAGTCCGGGTCTCTTTTTCTCTACACCAGGTTGACCCCATAAGGCAAACGAGGAAGAGCCAGCTAACTTCCCTTCGGTCCCTTTTGGAGGCTGGGTGTTCCAGAGCAGAGCTGAGGTTTGCCAGCCTCTGTGCTGCTCTGCCCCAAAGTCAGGGAATCAGTGTAGAAGCCACAGTGATCAAGCATCCACGCTGGCTTTTTGTGTTTCCCCATCCTTCTCTCCCACTTTACAGATGACACAGCTGAGATCCAGGGAGGCAGAGTGTGGATCAAAGAGGAACCTCAACAGGGGAACAGAAGAGGTTATGGTACATGCTCAGTTTGGAGGGTCAGGGTTTAATTAGTGCAAGTGGAGATAGGGAGCAGAACCACCAATAACTAAAGACAGCCCAGGATTCCTGGGCTCGCAGGAATCTAAACCCTGAGGGTCAAAACCCAGGCAGCTCTCAGTAAATATTAAGTCAGCAATTTTGCATGTCCTCATTCCAGTCTGCCTTCACTATCTTCTGTCCCCTATCAAGCTTAGGGTTCTATTTCCTCCAAGGAGTAAAACTGCATTGTATATAACATTTGTAATAAAGGCCTTGATAAGCTTTTAATAGCCAAAAAAAATGGATTAGTAATTACCATAAACTTTTTAAATTTCTCTTCAAATATTACTACCTCTGCAAATTCTTTGGGGGGCAGTATGAGGGTACATATTAAAATATTTAAAATATCTAGTAGTAGAACACTACTCATAAGTCCATCCCTGGGGTCAATTATGAACTTAATAAGAGAAAAAAAGAGTGAGTTTCTCACAGCTGAAGGAGATCTCTGTTTCTGTTCTATTCTATTCTGGACCAGCAACATTAGCATCACCTGAGAGCTGGTTAAAAAATGCAAATTCCTGGGTCACAAACCTACTGAGTCAGATATTCTGGGGGTAGAGCCCAGCAATCTGGGCTTTAACAAGCCCTCCAAGTGTTTCTGCTGCACCCTCAAGACATTCTTAGTCTGGACTGTATACACATTTCCCCTGCTTTTGGGAAATAGAATGTTCCTATGAAACCTTTTGAAGCCAAGATTGTGTAAATCAGAGAAGCAATTACCTTAGGACACATCTTGCTCACAGATGAAAAAATACACCAAGATAAAGCACAGATACTCACAGATGCAGTTCAAAGCTACGGCTTCAAAGCTTGAGGCTGAGATGCTGAATGTGGTTCCTGGGGAGGGGGCTTAGTGGTGCCATTCTCACTACTCAGGGTGAAACTCCACCTCTTTAACTGCTCCCTGTGAAACAAACGCTTAAGGCTATTTTAGCTTTTCACTATTTTCTGTAAAATCAAAAAGCCTCTGTGGATTTTTGTTGTTGTTAGCAAAAATAGGTACTAACATAGGTCATTCATAAAAATGAACTAGCATAAAGGGAAAGGGAACTTTAAAAAATTATGGGGCACTCATGTTACTATCACTTGGGAATATTTTAAAAACCCTCATATTCAGTCCCTACCCAGTAACATCCAAATTAGAAATTCTGAGAGTGAGACCCAGGCTTGTGCATTTTTCTGTGGTTTCCCCAGTGGTTCCAATGTGCAGACAAGGTTGAAAATCACTGGCACAGAGATTTCTCCAGAACATGGTGCTATCACTTGTGACTGTTTTACTTATTTATTCCACACATAGTGAGCATCTACTCTATGAGAGACCCTATACTTCTTAACATACAAAGATGGATTGCCTTAAAGAGAAGCATACAAACACATATTTCTTTGCAGCAGTGGGAGCTCCAGAAGATGGCTTGGGGAAGGGGTGGGCATAATCTGGTCTCTATCTCCTCCTTCTTCCATTCTTTGACACCAAATGCTGAGAAGAATGTGGAGCCACAGGAACTCTCACTCATTGCTGGTAGAAATGCAAAATGGTACAGCCCCTTTGGAAGATAGTGTGGCTCTTCTTTACAGAACTAAAAGTACTCTCACCATATAATGCAAAAACTCACACACATTGTTATGAAGGCATTATTCATAATTGCTAAAACTTGAAAGCAACTAAGATGTCTTTTAATGTACAAAAGGATAAATAAACTGTATGTACATCAATACAATGGACTATTATTCATTGATAAAAAAAATTGAGTTACTGATATTTCTCTAAGGAAGATACACAAATGGACTGCAAACACATGAAAAGATATTCAACATCACTAATTATTAAGGAAATGCAAATCAAAACCATAATGAGATATCTCCTCACACCCATTAGGATGTTACCATTTAAATTAAAAAAAAAAAAACAGAAAATAACAAGTGTTGATGAGGATGTGAAGAAATTGGAACCCTTGTGCACTATTGGTAAGAATGCAAAATAGTGCAACTGGTATAGAAGTTCCTCAAGAAGTTAAAAATAACATCACCATATGACCCAACAGTTACACTGTTAGGTATATATCCCCCAAATTGAAAGTAAGATATCAAAGAAATATTTACACCCATGTTCATCACAAGTATTGTTCACAATTGCAAAAAAGGTGGAAGCAACCCAAGTGTCCACTGATGGATGAATGGATAAACAAAATGTTGCATATCCATCCAATGGAATATTAGTCAGTATTCAGTATTACCATTAAAAAGGAAGGAAATTTTAACACATGCTACAACATGCACAAACTTTAAGGGCATTACACTAAGTGAAGTAAGTCACTCACAGAAATACAAATACTATAGGATTCTACTTATATGGGGCACTTGGAGTTGTCAGGTTCAGAGACAGAAAGTAGAATGGTCATTGCGAGGGGCTAGAAGAAGGGAAACATGAGTTGTTTAATGGTTGCAGAGTCTCTCAGTTTTGCAAGGCGAAAAGTCTTCTGGAGATTGATCACACATCATTGTAAATGTACTTTATGCTACTGAACTGTACACCTCAAGGTTGTTAGGATAATAAATTTTGTGTTTTTGTTTGTATGTGTGGTTTTTCCTTTTTTTCTCAGCTGTGCTGCGCTGCTTGGGGAATCTTAGTTCCCTGACTAGGATTCGAACCCATGCTCCCTGTGGTGGAAGCATGGAGCCCTAACCACACTGACTAACATAGAATCCTCCATGGTTGTGTATTTCAACACAGTTTTTAAATATTAGCAGCAGTGGCCAAGATGGTGGATACATCAGGGATCATAAGCTTCTAGGCTTAGGCTGACAGAAGTATAATTCATTAACCACACCATTTGTTATTTAGGTTTTTTATATCCATAGACCATTTTGGCTGGCTTTTGGATTTGCCTAGGGTGACAAGAATAGGATCATCTAGAATTGTCAATGTTAAAGTAGAAAGCCTTTTGAAAGAGTTAAAACACGGAAGCTGACATGGGCCATATAACAAGAAAGGACTTGCACAAATGTGATAGAATTGGTGAAAGGCCAGAAGACTGAAATTCCAGAGGAAAAGTGGGACTCTAAACTCTACAGTTGGGGAGTATATCCATGATGAGATAAGCCAAAGTATAGAGGTGATATGGATTGGGAAGAGAGAGTAACAGACCATCTTGCGGGAATGTGAATTTGGAGAGTAAGATTTATCAGTCTCCTCACTGACAGAACCAAAATTGAACTTTGCCTGAAATATGATCTCCTCCACACCAGGGCCCTGCTTATTCTTCAGTCTCATTTCCCCTCCCCCCATACACTTGCCTTCGATATTAAGGAACTTGAAGTGCTCCAACATGTATTTGTTCATTCCACAAACGTAAATGCCTACTATGTGCCAGGCCCTGTGCTAGAGGGCTTCTCTGGGAGCTCAGTGGTAAAGAATCTGGCTGCCAGCGGAGGAGACACAAGAGATGCGGGTTTGATCCCTGGGTCGGGAAGATCCCTGGAAAAGGAAATGGCAACCCACTCCAGTATTCTTGCCTGGGAAATCCCATGGACAGAGGAGCTTGACAGGCTACAGTTCATGAGGTCAAGAAGGGTCGGACACAACTGAGCAACGGAGCACACAGAAACATACTGTGCTAGAAGGTAAGGGTACAAGCTTTCATGCAGCCTATTATCTAACGAGAGAGGTAAGCAAGTAAGTAAACAGGCAATTATAATGTAGTATGGAAAAACATCTATTTCTGCTTTATTGACTATGCCAAAGCCTTTGACTGTGTGGATCACAATAAACTGTGGAAAATCCTGAAAGAGACGGGAATATCAGACCACCTGACCTGCCTCTTGAGAAACCTATATGCAGGTCAGGAAGCAACAGTTAGAACTGGACATGGAACAACAGACTGGTTCCAAATAGGAAAAGGAGTACGTCAAGGCTGTATATTGTCACCCTGCTTATTTAACTTCTATGCAGAGTAGATCATGAGAAATGCTGGGCTGGAAGAAGCACAAGCTGGAATCAAGACTGCTGAGAAATATCAATAACCTCAGATATGCAGATGACACCACCCTTATGGCAGAAAGTGAAGAGGAGCTAAAGAGCCTCTTGATGAAAGTGAAAGAGGAGAGTGAAAAAGTTGGCTTAAAGCTCAACATTCAGAAAATGAAGATCATGGCATCTGGTCCCATCACTTCATGGGAACTAGATGGGGAAACAGTGGAAACAGTGTCAGACTTTATTTTGGAGGGCTCCAAAATCACTGCAGATGGTGACTGCAGCCATGAAATTAAAAGACGCTTACTCCTTGGAAGGAAAGTTATGACCAACCTAGATAGCATATTCAAAAGCAGAGACATTACTTTGCCAACAAAGGTCCATCTAGTCAAGGCTATGGTTTTTCCAGTAGTCATGTATGGATGTGAGAGTTGGACTGTGAAGAAAGCTGAGCGCCGAAGAATTGATGCTTTTGAACTGTGGTGTTGGAGAAGACTTGAGAGTCCCTTGGACTGCAAGGAAATCCAACCAGTCCATTCTGAAGGAGATCAGCCCTGGGTGTTCTTTGGAAGGAATGATGCTAAAGCTGAAACTCCAGTACTGTGGCCACCTCATGTGAAGAGTTGACTCATTGGAAAATACTCTGATGCTGGGAGGGATTGGGGGCAGGAGGAGAAGGGGATGACAGAAGATGAGATGGCTGGATGGCATCACCGACTCGATGGACGTGAATCTGAGTGAACTCTGGGAGTTGGTGATGGACAGGGAGGCCTGGCGTGCTGCGATTCATGGGGTTGCAAAGAGTCGGATACGACTGAGCGACTGAACTGAACTGATGGTACTATTATGGAGCAAACAGGATGTAAGGGTCTAGGAAGACCTTCCATAGGGGAGACTTTAGAGCTAAGACTTGAATGATGAGTTAGAGTTAACCACCTACCTCTAAGAAGAGGGAGGTTGTAAGGAGAAGAGAGATGGGACAATGGGAGCAGTACATGCAAAGGCACAGAAGACTGAGAGAGCGTGTACTTTGGAGGAACTGAAAGTCGTTTTCTGTGATTGGAGGTTGTGAATGAAGAGAGCTGAGGCTGCTGCAGAACCAGCAGGGAGCAAATCAGGCAGGGCCACGTAAATGGTGCTAAAGTGTCTGGGACTTAACCCTAGGAAAATGGGGACATGGGAAGCAAGGAATAGTGCATCCAATTTTTGTTTTAGAGAGATCATTCTGTCTTTAAAGCAGAGAGTGATTTGGGGTTACTGGGGAGAATGAAGGCAACACTGGAAGTACATGACCAGGTTGCAGAGAAAGAGTGTGACCTAAACTAACCTAGAGGCAGTAGAAACAGGATTCCGGAGCCTGCCCTGAAGATCTGCATTCAGCAGGCCAATGGTGGGGTCCAAACTCCTCATCTGTGGAGCCCAATATGAAATGAAAATATAGGCCCTCTTGTTTATAAAACAGGAAAATGATTTTTTTTTTCTTTCATGCTTACTCATCTGTCTCTGTGTTTTTAGTTGTAATTTAATGTTTCACTCCCTTAGGCATGAGGATACTTGCTGGGCAGTTGCAGGCCTTATAATGCCTCAAATACTGGAGCCCTGCACCTAAAAAGTGCTTAGAATAGTTCCTTACCAGGAAAATGCAAATTAAGGCCACCATAAGATACAACTACTCACTCAGCAGAATGACTTAAATTTGAAAGATCTACAGATGGCCAACAGGCACGTGAAAGGATCCTCACCAGTGCTAATTATTAAAGAAATGCAAATCTAAACTGCAGTGAGGTATCACCTCACATCTGTCAGAATGGCCATCATAAAAAAATCTACAAGTAATAAATGCTAGAGAGGGTGTGGAGAAAAGAGAACTCTCCTACACTTTTGGTGGGACTGTAGATTAGTGCAGCCACTACAGAGAACCATATGGAGGTTCCTTAAAAAACTAAAAACAGAGGAAAATCATGTTAGGTTGCAAGTGGAGGTTGGAGTGATACAAGGTCAGGAGCCAAGGAATATGGGAAGCCTCTAGAAGCTGGAAAAGGCTGGGAAACATACTCTCCCCAAAAGAACAAGCCTTCAATTTTCACTGGGTAAGACTCATTTTGGACTCTGACCTCCAGAACTCTGCTGTAGAATCCTTACCTTGCATCTGTGATGAAATGTTCTGAGGCTGTCTATAAACCTTCAAGAATTAAACCTTAAATGGAATGATGATATTGACTCTCCTGACTTCAATTAACTATGAATTAGACTTTGCCCCAATTCTATGCTAAATTTTCTGCTGTTCAAGCCACCTCATGGATATGTATGTCCCCTTAGCTTAAAATTTTCCCAATTTTGCTATTTGTGGAGACGCTGCTTTGGGAAAGATCCCCAGTGCTCTCCTTACCTTCTGCAAGTAATATTAAATCCTTCTTTGTCCCAGAAAAAAAGAAAAACTAAACTAAAAAGAGAGTTGCATATAATCCAGAAATGTCACTCCTGGGCACATATCCAGAACAGATCAAAACTGTAGTTTGAAAAGATACTGTTTTCCAGTATTCCTAGCAGCACTATTTACAGTAGCCAAACGTGGAAAAAACCTGTGTCCATCAACAAATGAATGTATAAGGAAGATGTGGTATATATAATATATACTTATTATATATTATATATAATGGAATATTACTCAACCACAGAAAATAATGAAATAATGCCATTTGCAGCAACATGGGTGGATCTAAAGAGCATCACATTAAGTGAAGTAAGTCAGAGAAAGACAAATACCATGTGTTATCATTTATATGTGGAATCTAAACTAAGACACAAATTCATTTAAAAAACAGAAACAGGCTCACACACATAGAAAGCAAATTTACTGTTACCAAAGGGAAAAGTTGGGGTGAGGGGTTGTGACAGATAAATTAGGAGTTTGGGATTAACAGATCACATAGTACTACTTATATATATATATAATAGAAAAACAACAAGGACGTACTGCATAGCACAAGAACTATATTCAATATCTTATAATAATCTATAACAAAAATAATCTGAAGAATATATATCTATATAAATCACTTTGCTATATACCTTAAACTAACACAACATTGTAAATCAACTATACTTCAATTAAAAGAAAAAAAAAAAAAAAAGAACTAAGCACACCAAGAGTTACCAAGGATGTATTTAGATGTAAATAGGCTCAATCATTTTGGGAACGTTGACAGTGACTACCGAACATAAACCTACTTTATGATTCAGGAATTCAGCTCTATATAACTGCACATGTTCATCAACAGAAATGTATAAGAATATCCACGAATCTTTATTCACAAAAGATGAAACTTGAAACTCTCAAATGTTCATCAAAAAGATAATGGATAACAATATATATATGGAGATATATATATACATATATATATAATATGGATATGCAGTATATATGTGTATATATATAATAGGGTAGGGAACAATGTATGTGATATATATGGATAAGTATGATATGGAATATTCATAGAGTAATATACAGCTAAAAATAAATGAACCAGTCATAAAATATTATTTATGGATGATTCTCACAGATATTACATTAAGCAAAAGAAACCAGATAAGAAAAGTTCACACTGTATGATTTCATTTATATGAAGTTTAAGCACAAGCAAGACTAACTGATGATAATAGAAATCAGAATAGTGTTTACTTTGGAGGGGTATAGACTGGAAAGGGGCCTAAAGGAAGCTTCCAAACTTGAAAATGTTCTATATTTTGGTCTGGTAGGTGGTTATGAGTATACACACATAAAAGTAAAAATCCTTCAAGTTGGACATTTAACATTTGTATTCTTTATTGTATATAAATTATACCTTACAGATAAATAAAAGAAGATAACCTACTGCTCAAAACAGTTGGAAGTGCTTCAACCCTTGAAGGAAAATAAATATCAAAGGAATATTCAATATGGGTTAAATTAGATGCCCTCATTGCTAAATCGAGGCTTCTCTGATATGGCTCAGACAGTAAAGAATCTGCCTGCAATGCAGGAGACCTGGGTTAGATCCCTGGGTAGGGAAGATCCCCTGGAGAAAGAAATGGCAACCCACTCCAATATTCTTGCCTGGAGAATTCCATGGACAGAGGAGCCTGGTGGGTTACAGTCCATGGGGTCACAAAGAGTCGGACACGACTGAGTGACTAACACTAATTGCTAAATCTCAGTGGTTATTGATGCAGCATCACAGGGTAGTATCCAGGGCCTATGGACTCAGGAGGTTGGGTGACAAGAATTTGCTTGAACTCACTTGCTATATGACATCCCAAATTCTGTCTCCTCCTTCCAGCAGAAGATGGGATGGGGTAAAGGTCTTTCCCAGACACCAAAATGTTTCCCAGAAGCAGTTATAATACTCTCCACAATTTCCCTCCTTCCCAGATTTGAGGATAAGAAGAGTGTCTAAAGAGGCACGGGATTAGGGGATTCTGAATGTGAACATGTTAGAATTTGAGCTCTGGGAGCCATTTTCATGATGGGCAAGTGCACTGGTCATCTCTGGACTTCTTTAGCTCAAGTTCCCAAATATGTGCTAGAAAGCTGATGGCAACTATGAGCTTCTGATCAGAAAGATTTGTTAAACATAGGAATTGATTTGGGGGCTTCCCTGATAGATCAGTGGTAAAGAATCTGCCTGCAATGCAGAAGAACTGGGTTGGATCCCTGGGTTGGGAAGATCCCCTGGAGGAGGGCATGGTAACCCGCTCCAGTATTTTTGACTGGAAAATTCCATGGACAGAGAAGCCTGGTGGACGATAGTCCATGGGGTCACAAAGAGTCAGACACAACTGAGCAACTAAACACATGAAGTGATTCAAAGAGTTAGATGAAACAGACAAATAAAGAAACATCAATTCATAGTTAATGCAGAGTGAAGATACTGAGAGTTAAATTTCCCTTGTTTTATTTTGCCTTCTGTCTTTATAGACCACCGGGGCTTTTATGACTGGAATCGAGAGTTGGCATGAAGAAAGAGGACAATGGAGAGATTCTGTTACTGTTTCCCTTTCTGCTTAACTGAAACCGAGATGTTTTCTATGGTCCAGAGATGACCATTCCACCTCTGTTCTAAAAATTAATTTTCATACTTTCAAGGAAAAGTGGAGAATTATAAGGATCCATCATGAAATGTGTCTATTCCATACAGGGTATTTTAGGCAAGGATGGGATGGTTTACTGTCTGGTAAGATTTCTTAAGGATCCGTGGTGTTCTCCTCAGGGCAACAGGCTCACAGACTTGGCCTTGGCTTCCTCCTTGGACTGGACTGCCGAATTTTTGAGATCAAGTGAAATAACAAATTGTCACCAGGCTTAGACTGCTTACTCCTTTTAGGAGTGGAGGGTTGGTTCCAGCCAGCTAAGAAGTCTGGGTAGAGAATGTGAATGTTTCCTTTGAGAAGCAATATTAGCCTTAGGTTTGCTTCCAGCATGTGTTTTGGGTTTTTTCCCAGAGGTTTCAGTGAGGAATCACATGTCTCAGAGGTGAAAATAAAAAAAAATATATGAGTTCTTAAAAATCACAGTAGATTGGAAACTATGTAGTTAGCTGTTTTTGCTATAAACAATTTTTTTAAAATTTCAAGCGTTTTTGTTTTCTCTCTCATTAAAAAAATATGTGGTTTTATATATACATACACACTGAAGGGCGGTGGTGGGGGGGAGATGTTCAGAACAAGATGTTTCTCATTCCATTTGTTTCAAGCAATAACTCAAGAGGCTCTGGAGAAAATAAACCATACATAAATAGTAGAAAACAGACTGCATCTTGTTGCTATGGCAACGCCCTACTTATATCACATTAAGCTGATTCATGTCTTTTCCCACCTCACTGTTAATAAATTATAGTGGCTGATGAGAATTAAGCTGACTGGAAGAGTTGGCATGGGCAAGTTGCATATTAATTTGTTGTCCAATCCTGGAGAACCCTTGTTTCTTTCTTTTTTTTTTTTTTTCCCCAAGGAGAAAGCTGCCTTTTAGCTAACTATATTTTTAAACATTATCTTTATTGTCTTTTTTTTCTCTAAAATCTATGTAAACAAGAGTCTCAGGTTAAGATAATGGTTGCTTCCTGGCTGTTCCCATAAGCCTTATGCCTCTTGTGGAAGGAGAAAATGCACGCATGCAACAGAGCTGAGAAAGTTCTCTTGTTTCTTTTCCTGTTCTTTAATCTTCTTTACTTCTGTGTGCTTCGGGGCTTTCAACAATCCTGTACTCTTTTTAGATGCTTTAATTCATACACACTCCCACATCCACACTCACACCAAAAGTAACAAAGTTAAAAGAGAAAATCTAGGTTGATAGATAACAAATGGGGGAAATATTGGCAACACATATAACAGGTAATGGATTAATTTCATTAATACACCAAAAAATAAAACAACAAACAGACATCTTAAAAATTAAACAGAAAGCTGAATCATAACAACAGATGAATGGACAGCCCACTAGAAAATGGGCAAAGGATATGAAAATCAGTTAATCGCAAAAGAGAGACCAATAAATATATGAAAATCTGCTTAATTTCAATAATTATTAGAGACATTAAAATAGCAAAGATGTGCAAATTTTCCTCTGTGTTAGATGAGGGAATGTTGAAAAGCTCCATGACTTGGCAATGGATATGATGAGAGGAAACAGACCCTTTTAGACACTGTTTATAGTAGTATAATTTGGCATAACTTTCAGGGAAATGAATGTAGCTGCACTTATCATAATTTTAAATGGATTTACTCTTTGACCCAGAAGTCCCACTTCAATGAATTTATTTATAAATATACTTACATAATAGATTAAAATGTTTTTACAACATTCATTGCAATATTGATTATTGCTGTTTAGTTGCTAAGTCATGTCTAACTCTGTTGTGACCTCATGGACTGTAGCCTGCCAGGTTCCTTTTTCCATGGGACTTCCCAGGCAAGAATACTGGAGTGGGCTGCCATTTCCTTCTCCAGGGATCTTCCCGACCCAGGGATCAAACCCAGGTCTCCTTTATTGGCAGGCAGGTTCTTTACTACTGATCCATCAGGGAAGCCCAACATTGATTGTACTAGCAAACAAAAACAATGAAGAATCCCAACCTAGAGAGGACTTAAATGCCCATGAGTAGATGACTGGTTAATAAAATTGATTAATCCATCCTACACAGCTGTTTAAAAAGGGAAAAATTTGCAGCTACAAGTGACAAGTTTTTGAACTGTACATATAACATGATCTCATTTATGTTAATATATATATATGTATATACATGCTATTATATATACAGAAAATTTCTGGAAAGAGTCACATAAGTAATCCTTGTTTCTGTGGAAAGGAAATAGACAATGAGAAGGCAGGAGATAAAAGGAATCAGTAGTGAGTAGAGAGATTCAGAAGAATTGAGAAAAGTTAACTTTTGTTTTCTACTCTTTGGCACTGTTTAAATTTTTTAAAACATGAAGACATATTACCTAAAAAGTCTTTAAATAGCACACATACGTATGCACTATGTACATTTTCATACATAGATCATCTCTTTGTCATTATGAAGAACTAGAAGATATATAAGATAGTTCTGCCCACAGTCTATAGTTAGGAAGACAAAAAATTAACAGAAAATACAAAGAATATCACACAATGGAATTGATCATGTACCAGGGGTATCCTAGAAAGTAAGAGGAGGAAAGTTACTGTGACTACAGTAAGTATAGAAGATAAAGGTAAGAGGATTTGGCAGCATCTGGGTACAGGACACCCCAAGATGTCACAATGAGGAGTGTTTGCTACTGAGAAGAGGGGCACTGGGCCAGTCTTAACAATGACTCACCCTCTGCAAGGCTCCTCCAGCTATAAGTGGTATAAGACTGTGATGAAAATTATACTTGTCCTGCCTTTGGAAATTCCCAGCCTGCTGGCTGGTTTCTGTTAAGAAATGTCCAGGGTGCTGTAGTACAGAGAGGAACTGTTTCATAATTAGTGTTGACCTTGTGTATCAGTCCAAGAACCCAGCTTCATGTTGTGTTAATCCCTACTATTGGACCTAGTGCCTGAAACTCTGCACTAGGGGGAATTTCCTTTGGTTACTTTTACCTTCCTGGAGAAGCTAAAAATAATGATCAGGAACATAGACTGTAGAGCTGAACTAGATATAAATCCTGGGTGCTTCAACTGCTAGCTGTGTGTCCTTGGGAAAATCACCTAAACTCTCTGTGTCATGGTTTCCACTTCTGTCAAATGGGAATAATTAGTATCAACAACATCATAGAGCTGTCTGAGGATCAACTGATCCTCAAAGGCTGAGTCACATACAAAGCAGGAAGAATACACAGTAATGATTCACAATATTACTGCTCACCAGTGATAACAAGAATGTCCTAACAACAGGTTTCAAGAAAGAAAAAAAGAATCACACACAGCACATTGGGAATAGGAAAATAATGATAGTGAAAAAGAAAAGGAATGATGTCCACAAAATTAATTTACACTTAGAATGTGTTGCGGACATTATAAAGGCATTTCTAGACATGCAAAACCTCAGAACTTTTCACTCTCAAATGGTCTTTTGCAGGAAGCTGCTGGTATATATGTTTCATCAAAAAGAAGGCCTGGGACTTCCTTGGCAGTCCAGTGGCTAAGATTCTTCACTCTCAATGCAAGGGGCCCAGGTTCAGTCTCTGGTCAGGGATCAAGATCCCAAACGCTGCAACTAAGAGTAAGCATGCTGCAACTAAAGATCCCAGACTTCCCAGGTGGTTTAGTCGTAAATAAACCCCCCCCCCAATGCAGGAACCGTAGGAGACTGGGGTTCAAGCCCTGGGTTGGGAAGATGCCCTGGAAGAGAAAATGGCAACCCATTCTGGTATTCTTACTGGGCTAATCCCATGGACAGAGGAACCTGGTGGGCTACAGTCCCAGGGGGTCACAAAGAGTTGGATATGACTGAGTGACTGTGCATGAAGACACACTCGAAGTAAAGATTCCACGTGACACAAGGAAGACGGAAAATTCCATGTGCTGCCACTAAGACCTGGTGCAACCAAATACATAAATAAAAATAAATATATATATTAAAAAATAGAAAAGAGGGACTAAATCAAGAAGAAGCCGTGGAAACATGAAGCACAGCACTCAGGGCAGGAAAGAAGTAAAGGAATTCCCAGGTTGAGAGCTATACTGCCAGCCAGTGGGACACCAGAGCCTATGGCAGGGGAGACATAGAAAGGAGGTTATCTAACAGGTTAAACTGTGTGGAAAATTGTGCTGAAAGGCCTTCTACAGAGCTATTGGGGTATATTGGGAGACCTAGCAGTAGGTTCAGGGAAAACAAAGCAAATGAAAAGACAGTCAAGGAATAGCAAAGAAAATCAAAGTATCTTGCAAGAAAGGAAATGTAATAAGAGTATGCCACTCATTTCAGCAGTGTGTAAGATTTATTTAGCACAAAAATGAGTGTGGATTTTTTTTAAAAAGATGTAACTCTTTTAAGAGAATGGGTAAAAGAATTGAAAGCGTTTGAAAGTTAAAATCTTCAGCTACCTATATAGGAAAACAATGGATTATACATAAATTGATAAAACAAGAGAGAGCAGTATACATTTATTATTTGGAGATACAGTGATGAACAACAGAAGAAACATCAAATAGATTCCTTTGGGGGCTGTGTTGGCAGGATAGTGATTAATATTTTCTTTATTATATCACTGTTAGTAACATTTGAGTTTATATCTTACATAATTTTTCAAGTACTCTGCAAATCTAAGGTTTTCACACTTCCAAAATGACAATATTTCAACCTTAGTTCAGTGAGTATGAGGCCTGGAGAAATTGATATCTTAAAATCAGTGGATATGTTTAAAGATTCTATTCTAACAAAATAAGCTGAGTAGAGGAAATGTAAGTCTTTTATTATCATTACTTTTCATTTCACTTTCTAGATTTAACCTTCAAAAGGTTCATTAATGCCTCAAAACTTTATCATCTTATATTCTTATTTTATTTAAAATCTGTTTAAGGACACAGTAAAAGGTGGGAAGTTTATATAACTGTAACACTGAAACCAGGGGTGTGGGGAGGCCAAAGCTCAATCTCACATGAAATATAAAAATCCTATCTCATTACAGCAAATTAAAGGTAATAATAGTATGCTAAAAAAGATAAATATGTTTTGAGCAATTAGCATTATTCTCAGAATGTAAAGTTGGCTAAAAATTAGGAAATTTATAATGCAACATTAAAAAAATTTTTTTTAATGGGCAGAAGACCTTAAGAGACATTTTTCCAAAGAAGTAATGGCCAATGAAAAGCTGTTCATGAAAAAGAGACACCTGAAAATATGCCCAACATCATTAAGCATCAGAGAAATGCAAATTAAACCTGCAATGAGATATCACCTCACACCTGTCAGAATGGCTATCATCAGAAAGAGCACAAACAACAAATGTTGACAAGAATGTGGAGAAAAGGAAGAAAAGGGTACTCTGTTGGTAGGAATGTAAATTAGTGCAGCCACTGTGGAAAACAGTATGGAGGTTTCTCAAAAAACTAAAAATAGAACTACCACAGGACTCAGCAGTTCCATTTCTGGATATATATCTGAAGAAAATGAAAACACTAACTTGAAAAGATACTTGCATTCCAATGTTTATAGCAGCATTATTTACAATTGCCAAGATATGGAAGAAACCTAAGTGTCCATCAACAGATGAAAGGATAAGAAGATGTGGTGTATATATATATATATATACACACACACAATGGAATACTACTCAACCATAAAATAAGAGTGTAAATTTGGCATTTGCAACATGTATGGACCTACAGAGTATTAAGCTTAGTAAAATAAATCAGACAGATAAAGACAAATACTATATGATATCATTATATGTGGAATCTAAAAAAATAAAACAAACTAGTGAATATAACGAAAGAGACAGAAAGATATAGAAAACAAATTATATGTTACCAGTGGGGAGAGGGAAGGAAGGAGGGGCAATATAGGGGTGGGAGACCAAGAGAAACAAACTATCATGTATAAAGTAAGTTACAATAATGTATTTGTACAATCCTGGAATATAGCCAATATTTTATAAAAAATATAAATGGGGTATAACCTTTAAAAATTATGAATCCCAATGTATACACTTGAAACTGATATTGTATACCAAGTATATTTCTATTTTTAAAATTAGGAAATTAATTAATGTAATTCACTATATTAATAGATTACAATGAGAAACACTATGTGCTCCTTATGATCGATACAGGAAAAAGGTTTGATAAAATTTAACATCTATTATTAATTAAAATTCCTGAAATAAAACTACATGGAACTTGACTTGAGAAGAGATATTTTTCAAAAACTAACAGCAAATATCATGCTTTTGGTGAACTACAAGTGACATTTCCCAATTTCTTTGGAAAGCCCAATAAGATCAGGAACAGACCAGGAAGAAAACACATATGTAATTCAATGTTACTCTGAAAGCCCTTGTCGAAATAATAACATAAGAAGAGGAAGCAGAAGATTTAATTTTAGAAAAGAAACCTATAAAATTGTCATTATTTGTAGCTGATATGAAAAAATACAAAAGAATTTGCTGAAAAACTTAGGATTAATAGGAAAGTTTAATAAAAAGTCAGGTTACTGGATAGCTGTGTGTGCATGCTAAGTCCCTTCAGCTGTGTCTGACTCTTTGCGACCCTATGGACTATTGACTGCCAGTCTCCTCTGTCCATGGGATTCTCCAGGCAAGAATACTGGAGTGGGTTGCCATTTCCTCCTCTAGAGGATCTTCCTAACCCAGGGATCAAACCCATCTCTCTTATGTCTCTTGCATGGCAGGTGGTTCTTTTACCCCCAGCACCATCAGGGAAGCCCACTAGATAGCTATCCCTCTGTCAACTATCACATATGCCAAACATGACCAATTAGAAAATGGAAAGAAAAAATTCCATTCATAACATAATTACTCATGATAATAACATAAAATGTAGTTTATAGAAGTACTATAAACTACTCATGAATAAGTGAATAAATAAATTCAAGATATGATTCCCCATTTTAAAATTTCACAGAAAATGGGGCAAAATGTAAATAACTGATAAAGGAATATCTTACACTATTGCAACCTTTCTGTACTTTAAAAACCACATCAAAATAAAAGGTTATCCCCAAGTTCAAGAGAAGTGAAAAAGAAAATGGACAATGCTGAAAGGGAAATGGGTATTCTGAACATATAAATGGAAATACTATCTCACATCCCTAAAGAAAATTATCCAAAAGAAAAAAAAAAAAAGAAGGGGACATTAGGAATAAAAAGATGATCGATAAAAGACATATCTGAAAGTCCTAAAATGGGAATCATGAAAGCTCCAGATTAAAAAAGAATAGATGGAAAAGATGAAATTATGAATAAGTTTTTAAAAGTTCCTGAACTACAAGTTTTCAGATTGAAATGGCTCACAAAGTGGCAGGAAGTATTCAGGAAAAAAAGAAACAAACCTGATCACATCCTAGTGAAATCTCTATACTCAAGGGATAAAAAGGAAATCTTAACAAGTTTTCAGGCAAAGATGTGGTACCTAAATGAGAAGATAATCAGGCCAGGTTCAGATTCTGATCTGCATTTCTTGACTCTATATATAGTGAAACAACATACATGGACATTTGAAAGAAAGGACCACAAGTCAAGATTCCTATTCTGAGCCAAGATGTCATTCTACATGAAAGCAATAACAGATTTTTTTTCAGACATACAATGGCACAGAAAATAAACAGCCATATGCTCTTTCTCAAGAAACTGCTTGGGAAGTATGCCAACCAAATGAAAGTTAAATTCAGAACAAAAATCTCAAAATGGGGGAGGTGGAGAGAGAGAATTAAAGAAGGGAAAAGTTAAAAGTGTTCAAATAGTTTCATCTTAGTGGTGGGAAAGAGTTCTGGTCAACTCGGCAAAATTAAGGAAAATGAAAAGAGAGAAACCATAATAAAGTATCTTAGTAGGTGTGAAAAGTTTTAAAGCTTGCATAAATGAGTTAAATTCTCTTTAAGTATAAAGACAAATGTTTTCTGTCTAAAATAAATGTATCAGAAACAAAATGATCAAGGCTGAAAATAAAGGAAATAGTCAAATAGATCACACAAACACCAATGGAGTGTTACAGCTTATATTGTGACTCTCCCCCCAGAAAAAGTTGTGTTGAAGCCCTAATCCACAGCACATACCTTATTAGGTACTTCAGAATGTTATTATGCCTTATTTGCTATTATATATTAAAAAAAAAAAACCCCACAAACACAAATGCTGGAGAGGATCTGGAGAGAAGGGAACCCTCCTACACTGTTGGTGGGAATGTAAATTGGTACAGCCACTATGGAGAAGAGTATCGAGGTTCCTTGTAAAGAACTAAAACTAGAGCTACCGTATGACACTCTACTCCCACTCCTGGGCATATATCCAGAGAAAAATATGATCCAAAGGATCCAATTACCCCAATGTTCACTGAAGCACTGTTTACAATAGCCAAGACATGGAAGCAATAGAAATGTCAATTGATAGATCACTGGATAATGAAGATGTGGTACATATATACAATGGAATACTACTCAGCCATTTAAAAGAATGAAATAATGCCATTTGCAGCAACATGGGTGGACCCAGAGAGTGTCATACTGAGTGAAGTAAGTCAGATAGAAAAGGAAAAATATCATATGACATCTCTTATAGGTGGAATCTAAAAAGAAATGAACTTACTTACAAAACAGAAAGAAACTCACCAACTTTGAAAATGAAGTTATTATTGCCTGGTTGGGAAGCGATAGATAGGGGGTTTGGGAAGGTCATATATACATTGCTATATTCAAAATGGATAACCAACAAGGACTTACTGTATAGCACATAGAACTCTATTCAATGTTATGTCCTAGCCTGGATGGGAAGGTGGTTTGGGGGAGAATAAATACATGTATATGTATATGTATGGCTAAGTCCCTTTGCTGTTCACCTGAAACTGCCACAACATTGTTAACTGGTTATACCCCAACACAAAATAAAAACTTTAAAGTTTGGTGGGGGAAAAGAAAGTTATTATGCCTTATTTGGAAATAGGGTACTTATTTATTGACTGACTGACATCAGAGTTAGTCAAATTAAAACGAGGTCATTAGAGTGGGCCTTAATCCAATGTGATTTGTGTCTTATACAAAGGTAAAATTTGGACACAAACTGAGATTTCACAGAGGGAAGACAGTATGAAGATGCACAAGAAGATGGCCATGTGATCAGAGGGATGCATTTACAAGACACAGAATGCCAAGGACTGCCAGTGAACACTAGAAACTGTAAAGGTAAGCAAGGATTCCTCACTAGAAATATCTGGAGAAACAAGGCCCTGCTGACACCCCGATTTCAGGCTTCTGTCTTCCAAAACTGTGAGACAATAAATTTCTGTGGTCTTGAGTCATCAAGTTTTTGGTTTTTTGGCTGCTGTAAGAAACTCATACACAAAGTAAGCAGGAATGCCTAAGTTATCATCCAATAATAAAGATTTCAAAGTCAAAAACATTAACTGTAATGGGATAAACTATTTATGAGGATAAACAATCAGTTCAGTTCAGTTCAGTCACTCAGTCGTGTCTGACTCTTTGCGACCCCATGAATTGCAGCATGCCAGGCCTCCCTGTCCATCACCAACTCCCGGAGTTCACTCAGACTCATGTCCATTGAGTCGGTGATACCATCCAGCCATCTCATCCTCTGTCGTCCCCTTCTCCTCCTGCCCCCAATCCCTCCCAGCATCAGAGTCTTTTCCAATGAGTCAACTCTTCGCATGAGGTGGCCAAAGTATTGGAGTTTCAGCTTTAGCATTATTCCTTCCAAAGAACACCCAGGGTTGATCTCCTTTAGAATGGACTGGTTGGATCTCCTTGCAGTCCAAGGGACTCTCAAGAGTCTTCTCCAACACCACAGTTCAAAAGCATCAATTATTCGGCACTCAGCTTTCTTCACAGTCCAACTCTCACATCCATATGTGACTACTGAAAAAACCATAGCCTTGACTAGACAGACCTTTGTTGGCAAAGTAATGTCTCTGCTTTTGAATATGCTATCATAGAATCCATCAAAGAAAATACAGCATTATTTAAGACAAACATCAGCACAACAAAAAATGTATGGCAAAATTGATCAGAAAGTAAAGAACTTGATAAAATACTATCAATTGGGAAGGATGTAACATTTCCCTTAAGAATTTGGATGCTTAAATTGACAAGAAGTAGATAAGGGATGCACAGAACTTGAATAAGACAAGCAAACAATTTGATGTGATAAAGACAGATATGTTGCTAAGGAAGCCACACATTTGCACCCACAGCTATTTGGATATGTAAAAAACCCTGTGTATTAAAAAACAGAGACATTACTTTGCTGACAAAGGTCCATATAGTCAAAGCTATGGTTTTTCCAGTAGTCACATATGGATGTGAGAGCTGGACTATAAAGAAGGCTGAGCACCAAGAATTGATGCTTTTGAACTGTGGTGCTAGGGAAGACTCTCAAGAGTCCCTTGGACTGCAAGGAGATCCAACCAGTCAATCCTAAAGGAAAACAATCCTGAATATTCATTCTTTGAAGGGACTGATGCTGAAGCTGAAGCTCCAATACTTTGGCCACCTGACGCGAAGAACCAACTCACTGGAAAAGACCTAGATGCTGCAAAAGATTGAAGGCAGGATAAGAGGATGACAGAGGGCGAGATGGTTGGATGGCATCACCAACTCAATGGACATGAGTTTGAACAAGCTCCAGGAGATGGTGAAGAACAGAGAAGCCTGGTGTGCTGTAGTCCACGGGGTTACAAAGAGTTGAACACGACTGAGTGTCTGAACAAACAAATTGTCCTCACAAGCTACTCTTGACTGGGTACTAAAAGGGTTAGTATCAATACTTGCCCTTATTAATTAATGGTATCTCAGTCTCTCTGGGATCTTTTTTTTTTTTTGGTTCTATATCCAAGTTTCAGACTTCTTTTCCACTCCCTGTCACTCCTAAGAAGGTATGTGTTATATAGCAGAAAAGGGTTTAGATCTGTGTGGGCAGGACCTGGTGCTGTCTTCGGGGTCACTGGGTTTCTGTAGTGGTGTCCCTGGTTAGGTGGAACCATCACTTATGTCTATGGCTGGTGGCCTCATTACCCTTCACTAGGCCTAGGTAGGCTGTGGTGGCCCTGCTTGGGAGCTGGCAGTCAGTGTGTGTGCACTCCTCTGATCAAGCTAGCATTAGACCTCTCACTTTGGCTTTGGCTGTCCACTGGCAGTCTCTGTGGAGGGGTCAGCTCAACCCTCACTTTAGAAGCCAGTCACCCACCCTGCAGGAGCATATGGAAACTTCTGACTCCCTCCCAGAGCATGTAGATGGTGGGGGAGTCCAAGGATCCTCTGTTGCCCTTCCTCTGCCTGGCTTTATCATGCAAATTAGGTTGCCAGAGTCAGGCTCTTCCCCACATGATAGTGAAAAGGCCAGTCTGTAGTAGAGAGTCCTAAGAGTTCTACATGGAGTGACAGGCACAAGTTCACTCTGACTGTAGCTTTTCTGACATCCTATTACTTGGAGCCACTCTGCTCCAACACCAGTACCAGCATCACTCTCTAAACCACTCTGAGTGAGACTTCACCCTGTAGAAGGGTGGTGAAGACATGGATCTTTACCCCTTTCCAATAGAGAACAAGACCAAGACAGAGAAATGTGATCTCCTTTCAAGGAATTCACAGACTCAGCTCTATCTACCCATAGTTTACTTTAAACTCAGCATGTATATCCCTGAGACCTTGGTTCAGATGTGCTAATGAAGCATAAGATATTTAGAAAATCCTTTGCTCTCCAGTAAAAGCCTGATTTCTAAAGAATACTGTTTTACTTTAGATTTTTAAAAATCCTATTTTGGTGATCAAAAAGTGAACATTGATGACCACTTTTTCTTTTTATTCCTGCTGTAACTGTCCAAATTCCCACCTAAGGCAACAGATTACTCTGAGGAGTGGGAGAAACATATGCAAATGGAAATATAAAAAGAACATTCATTTAAAGCATAAATGTTATCCTTATTTACATAAGAGTTTCTATAAACAGAAAAAAAAAACATTCTTTTCAATTGCTTACAAAATATCCATAAAAATTGATCGTGTACTTGGCCCAAAGAATATCTTAATAGATTCCAGAGCATAAAGATTTTATGGGCCAAATTCTCTGCCCACAATTCAGTTAAGCTAGAAATCAACAGAAGAATATAGAAACATAACAAAATAGAAACACAACCATTTCAAAATTCAAGAATATTTTCCAAAATAGCCTCTGAATCAAAGAGGAAATAAAACCTTAGATCACAATTTATTTAGACATTAACAATAGAATAGAAATTTATAATAAAGCCTACAGGAAATGGCTAAGGTTGTATTATAAACAAATTTTATAACCTTTAATGTCTTTATTATCTTATGAAAGAATGAAAACAAATGATAATTGACAAAATTGAATATCCACTTATGATTAAAAGTAAAAAAAAAACCTCTCAGTCTGAGAAAGTAATGTTCTTAATCTGAGGGTTCTGTAATCTCTATGATGCATAACACATCTTGTGCACCATCTGTGGTCAGGAATTCGGGTGTGGTTCTAGTTCATCAGTTGGTAACTGAGGCTGTGCTCCTCTCAAAGCCTGCTTCTCTCACATATTTTGCGGGTGCCTTAGTGGTGAGGTTCTAGAATAACGAGTGGAACTGGAAATACTATTGCAGTCATGTTTGGAAAATGCTATTCTCCATAAGGACACAGATCCTACCCCAAAATCCCTCCAACAAACATGATGCATAATTTTGAGACCCTGAAACTATTCGCTTCACAGTTAAGAATTGTATAAAGTGAAAAGTAAAACTGTTCGTCACACAGTCATGTCCGACTCTTTGTGACGTCATGGTCTGTAGCCTGTCAACCTCCTCTGTCCATGCCACTTCATGGCAAATAGATGGAGAAACAGTGGAAACAGTGACAAACTTTTTGTGGGGGGCGGGGGGGCGGTGCTCCAGAATCACTGCAGATGGTGACTGCAGCCGTGAAATTAGAAGACACTTGCTCATTGGAAGGAAAGTTATGACCAACCTAGACAGCTTATTAAAAAGCATAGACATTACTTTGCCAACAAAGGTCCATCTAGTCAAGGCTATGGTTTTTCCAGTAGTCATGTATGGATATGATAGTTGGACTATAAAGAAAGCTGAGTGCCAAAGAATTGATGCTTTTGAGCTGTGGTGTTGGAGAAGACTCTTGAGAGTCCCTTGGACTGCAAGGAGATTCAACCAGTCCATCCTAAAGGAAATCAGTCCTGAATATTCATTGGAAGGACTGATGCTGAGGCTGAAACTCCAATACTTTGGCCACCTGATGTGAAGAACTGACTCATTTGAAAAGACCCTGATGATGGGAAAGATTGAAGGTGGGAGGAGAAGGGGATGACAGAGGATGAGATAGTTGGATGGCATCCCCAACTCAATGGACATGAATTTGAGTAAACTCCGGGAGTTGGTGATGGACAGGGAGGCCTGGCATACTGCAGTCCATAGAGTTGCAAAGAGTCGGACACAACTGAGCTACTGAACTGAACTGAACTGAATATTTTTGTACAGCAGAGAATCCAAAAGAATATCTTAATAAATTATTAGAATTAATAAAATAATTTAGCAAGGTTGCTAAATACATCAATATAAAAAAACCCAATAACATGTCTATGCATCAGCAATAAGAGTTAAAATATAGTGAGGTAGGAAAAAAATAAAAAAGGGTAAGAAAGGAAAAACCTATATACCAGCAAAGAAGCAGAGCCTAGAAAATGACATATAACTAAAGATCATTCATTGATGGATGAGCCAGATACATGAAACTAAGTAGGGAAAAAAACCTCAGGCATTTATGGAAACAGTGTATGATAAAGATGGCATTCAAAGGGGAGATGTATCAAGATGTACTCGATACAAATGGCTTAATATTTCAAAAAATGTAAAGTTAAAATAACTATTCATTTTTTACACCAAAATAAAATCCAGAGGATCTAAAACATAAATTAAAAAGTAATAAATAAAGCCATAAAAGCAGTAATGAAAACAAAATTAAGGAAATATATCATTTGCAAAAGTATCAAAAGCACCACACACTTAGGAATAAATCTAAAAAGATATGATGACCCGTACCCAGAAAAATATAAAACAGTACTATTAAAGAAGATTGAAATGACTATGTTAATGAATTGGTAGACTCAATATTGTAAACATGTAAATCATTTCCAAACATTCCCTGCCCATCTATACACACAAGGTAAACTAATTTAAGAACCCAACAGGTTTTTACAGAAATCAACCAATGTTTATGGAAGTGCAAAGAACCAAAACTAGCCAAGACATTCTTGAAAAAAGACAGTAGGTTTGATTTACCGGCTATGAAGACTTACTATAGTAATAAGATAATCTGGTTTGGAAACAGGGAGAAAGAATTCAAAGTAAATGAGAGGACAGAGAAACAGATCCATAGAGTATGCAGAATCTTGGCTTTTGGACAAACCCTGCATGGCAATCCTTGAGGAAAGAAGGGTTTTTCTGTACTTCAGAATGGGGCACTTGGACATAATATGGGGAAAAAATTGAGGAACTTTGTAAGTTATATTTGAATCCTTTTCTGCTAGAGGATTATATACTCTTACCTTTTGCCATGTGATTTATAGTGCCTTCCTGTGAGAGGAGTATAGTTCTCCATCTCATTGAGTCTGTCACATCTACTCAGATTAAGTGTAGCAGGGTCTTGCCCTTTCCTGCTGCTACAAGAATGGTGGTGGTGGTGGTTTAGTCGCTAATTTGTGTCCGACTCTTGCGACCCCATGAACTGTAGCCTGCCAGGCTCCTCTGTCTTTGGGGTTCTCCAGGCAAGAATACTGGAGTGGGTTGCCATTCCCTTCCCCAGGGGATCTTTCCAACCCAGGGATCAAAACCAGGTCTCCTGCATTGCAGGCAGATTCTCTACCAACTGAGCTATGAGGGAAGCCCACAAGAATGTTATATCCCATGAAGGGGCTGCTCTTTCAAGACTGGGTTCCAGAATAAGAACACTCATAGGGCCTGGAATGAGAAGACACCTGCGGTAGAGTTGAAGCATCAGACCTGCAGTTGCTGACATTAATATGAGCAAGAAACATGTATGTTGTCACTAAAATTTTGAGGTGTGGGTTTTTTGTTACTGCGGCAAAGCTGACTAATAGAGACTTTATGTCACACTTTACATAAAAATAAATTCCAGGTGGATTAAACATGTATATATCAAGGGAAACCAATAAACATTTAAGAAGATGATATGGGAAGCATGTCTTTATGAACCCAGAAAAGGGAGGATATGTTGTTTTTGTTCATTTGTAGTCTTCTTGGTTTGAATCTTATCATGTTATTATTGGGGCTTCCCGGGTGGCTCAGTGGTAAAGAATCTGCCTGCCAATGCAAGGAGATGCAAGAGATGCAGGTTTGATCCCTGGGTCGGGAAGATCCTCTGGAGGAGGAAATGGCAACCTATGCATGTCCTCGCCTGGAGAATACTACAGACAGAGAAGCCTGGTGGGCTACAGTCCATAGTGTCACAAAGAGCTGGACATAACAGCACACAAGCACACGTGTTATTGTTACTGTTTTATTCAGTCAGTGCTTGTTTATATTTGCCTACATATTTATTACTTCCATTGCTTTTCATTCTTCTTACATATCACACCCATTTCAGGCATCTACCTGTTTGGGGTCTCTCTCTACATGGAAGAAAGGATCACTTTCTTTCTCATTGAAATATACCCTTAGAATTTCCTTTATGATGCAGGCTTCAATAGTTCCTGCTCAGTAGTTACAGTTCCACAGCTCTAGAGCACTATAGTTGTGACATACAGGCTTATTGCTTCTCAGCATGTGGGATCTTCCTGGATCAGGGATCAAATCCATGTCTCCTGCATTGGCAGGCAGATTCTTTGCCACTGAGCTACCAGGGAAGCCCAATAAATGCTTGTTAAGTTGTATGGACATAAAAATACATAGAAGTGTTGAGTATTTCTTTTGGCCTAGGAGGTTTAACAAAGAGGTTTACTTTGGTGCAGAAAGCAAGAGTACCAGGGTTTAGTTTTGTTGAACCACTGCTGCTGCTGCTGCTAAGTCGCTTCAGTCGTGTTCGGCTCTGTGCAACCCCACAGACGGCAGCCCACCAGGCTCTCCCGTCCCTGGGATTCTCCAGGCAAGAACACTGGAGTGGGTTGCCATTTCCTTCCCTGCCTTCCTTTTCCTTCTCTTCCTTCCTTCTTCTGCCATTTCCTTCCTTGCTTAGTGGTTAAAGTTTCTGTATTCAAGCTTCATGTGTTCAAATCCCACTGAATTTTCCAGGAAAGCCCTTCTCAATTTTCTATATCTTTGTTTCTTTATGCAAAATTTTGCATAATTTTTGTTACCTACCTTTTCCTTCACTAATTCTCTCTTTATTTATATCTAATCTGCTTGTTAAACCCATTCATTTGACTTATAATTTCACTTTCCAAATTTCATTTCTATAAGGTTTGTTTCTCTGTTATGTTTGGTCATTCCTCATATTATTGTTCTTTACTCAGTTTCCTCCTTACCTTCTTAAAATTTCACATTCCATTTCTGATAAATCTTCTATCTGAAGTCTTTGATGGTTTGATTGTACTAACTCTAGTTTCTGCTGGCTCTTGATCAAAATATCTTACTTTCTTTTGCATTTTGCAATTTTTGATTACATATTATATTTTACAAAATTTTATCTCTGGGAATATTTTGAGGCTGGAGTGAAGATAGGTTTCCTCTGTAAGGTACTCAAGGGTACATTCTAAGAATAATTAATGCTAAATAAGTTCTCAGCTTTACCTTCTAAGTTAAGTGTTAGTCACTCAGTCGTGTCCAACTCTTTGCAACCCCATGGACAGTAGCCCACCAGGCTCCTCTGTCCATGTTATTCTCCAGGCAAGAATACTGGAGTGGGTTGCCATTCCCTTCTCCAGGAGATCTTCCTGACCCAGGGATTGAACCTGGGTCTCCTGCACTGCAGGCAGATTCTTTACCAGCTGAGCCACCAGGGAAGCCCTAAAGTAAAAGTAAAAGTGTTAGTCACTCAGTTGTGTCTGACTCTTTATGACCCACCAGACTGTAGCCAGCCTGCAGGTTCCTCTGTCCATGGGATTTCCCAGGCAAAAATACTGAAGTGGGTAACCATTCCTATCTCTAGGGGATCTTCCCAACCCAAGATCAAACCTAGGTCTCCTGAATTATGGGCAGATTCTTTAACATCTAAGTGAACTCTGGTTGTAAGTCTAGTTGCTAGAAAAATTTGGTTACAAACTCTTAAGTGAGTGTCTTTTTTTTTTTTTTTTTTTACTAAGTAGTAAAATTTGAGGCAGAGAATTCTTGCAGTCTCCTGGGTTAGGGGAGAGGGTAACAGGTTTCTTCTTGCTCCTCTTTTACTATAGTAAGTTGAGGCTTTTAAGATACAAGTTTCATTAGGTCTCAGATGCACCCACTCCCACCAACCCTTGGGGTCCATGGACTCTGGCTCTTATCTCCAGTACCTAGGAAGCTGTAACAACCAAAATTAAAATTTACCCAGTTGAGTAAGTGCCCTCAAGGAAAAAAATCAATTTTATTGCTCAGCCTTGGGATCCACCTCACCCTTCATTCACTTAGTTTTCCTATGTATTCCTTATTTTCTTGCTAGATCACTCTACATTTTCAAAGATGATTGTAAATTTTACTGTGTTTTATTCATTTTTACCAGAGGGGTTGGCCAGTTTACTAGTTTGCCATACTGCTGCTCCCCAGGTGTGGAATATCCTCTGGAGAAGGAAATGGCAACCCACTTCAGTACTCTTGCCTGGAAAATCTCATGAAAGGAGCCTGGTAAGCTACAGTTCATGGGGTCGCAAAGAGTCGGACATGACTGAGCGACTTTACTTACTTACTTATATTAGCACTGATGATTAAGCTGCAACTTCTTTGACTTTGGGGAAAATATTTATTAGATTTCCAATTATTTTTTCCTTTTGACTGGGGAAACTGTCTTTGAAGCCAACTTCTTCAGAACTTCAATCTGATGTGTATTTTCTTTACAAGATAAACTCTCAAATAGTGGCTTAATTTCTAAGTCCCTCATTTTCTGTTAGGCTTAGGGGCACACAGCAGCAGAGCTGAGCTACAGTTGATTTATATTGATTCTTTCTCTCCTTGCATCTTTGTAAATCTTTTTGTTACCTGGAAAATTACACATTAAACAAACTGAGAATGGTTTTTAAAATATAAAGTGAAGCAAAGTACCTATGTGTAAATGGTTAATTGTATACACAGAAAACACAGGCCCTTGATATCTGTTAGGACACCTAAAGTCATGACTTTGCTGTAAATAACCAAATTTCCAAATACCACCGCAAGATGTAATTTCTCTCATGAATTGTAGTCAGTTAATTACTGCAGTTTCAAGTTCTTTCAAACCTTTGAAGAGTTTCTAAATATAGCACTCAGTTTAGTTGCTCAGTCCTGTCCAACTCTTTGCGACCCCATGAATTGCAGCACACCAGGCCTTCCCTGTCTATCACCAACTCCCGGAGTTTACCCAAAACAATGTCCATCGAGTTGGTGATGCCATCCAGCCATCTCATCCTCTGTCATCCCCTTCTCCTTCTGCCCCCAATTCCTCCCAGCATCAGGGTCTTTTCCAATGAGTCAACTCTTCACATGAGGGAGCCAAAGTATTGGAGTTTCAGCTTCAGCATCAGTCCTTCCTATGAACATCCAGGACTGATCTCCTTTAGGATGGACTGGTTGGATTTCCTTGCAGTCCAAGGGACTCTCAAGAGTCTTCTCCAACACCACAGTTCAAAAGCATCAATTCTTTGGCACTCAGCTTTCTTCACAATACAACTCTCACATTCATACATGACCACTGGAAAAACCATAGCCTTGACTAGACGGACCTTTGTTGGCAAAGTAATATCTCTGCTTTTGAATATGCTATCTAAGTTGGTCATAACTTTTATTCCAAGGAGTAAGTGTCTTTTAATTTCATGGCTGCAGTCACCATCTGAGGGGTTTTGGAGCCCCCCAAAATAAAGTCTGACACTGTTTCCACTGTTTCCCCATCTATTTCCCATGAAGTAATGGGACCAGATGCTATGATCTTCGTTTTCTGAATGTTGAGCTTTAAGCCAAAATTTTCACTCTCCTCTTTCACTTTCATCAAGAGGCTCTTTAGTTCCTCTTCACTTTCTGCCATAAGGGTGGTATCATCTGCATATCTGAGGTTATTGATATTTCTCCCAGCAATCTTGATTCCAGCTTGTGCTTCTTCCAGCCCAGCGTTTCTCATGATGTACTCTGCATATAAGTTAAATAAGCAAGGTGACAATGTGCAGCCTTGATGTACTTTTCCTATTTGGAACCAGTCTGTTGTTCCATGTTCAGTTCTAACTGTTGCTTCCTGACCTGCATATAGGTTTCTCAAGAGGGAGTCAGATGGTCTAGTATTCCCATCTCTTTCAGAATTTTCCCCAGTTTATTGTGATCCACATAGTCAAAGGCTTTGGCATAGCACTATTCTTTTATAAACCTATTAAAATGAATAAACCTATCCTACCTTACATAATGACTGGGCATATATGCTAAAATCCCTTCAGCTGTGTCCAACTCTGTGACCCCATGAACTGTAGCCCACCAGGCTCCTCTGTCCATGGGATTCTCCAGGCAAGAATACTGGAGTGGGTTGCCATGCCTTCCTCCAGGGGATCTTCCCAACCCAGTGATCAAACCCAGGTCTCCAGCATTGTGGGCAGATTCTTTACCACTAATGTCACCTTGAAAGGCCAACATAATGACTGAAGTAACATTAACTATAAACATGGTCTGAAACTGCAAAATTCAGTCCTTCTGATGCAATTGTAGCTACTCAAAAGTGTTGTGTATAGAGAATGACAAGTCACAGATCAGCAGGGGCCTTCTGTCCTTCTTAGTGATTATCTACCATCAGGGTTGGGAGAGATATGGAAAGGGGATTATAGAGGAAGATACAGTATGAAAGCAGAAAACCAAGGACCAACCTCCGAAGGCATTCATAACTTTGTGCTTCCTTTAAGAACAGTATGACTGACTTCCCTTCTAGTCCAATGGCTAAGACTGCACTGCTTATGCAAGGGGCCCAGTTTCCATCCCTGGTCAGGGAACTAGATCCCACATGCTACAACTAAGAGTTTGCATGTCGCAACTAATACTATGACCCCGTGGAGCCAAATAAATACTTAAAAAAAAAAAAAAAAAGAACAGTATGACTGACAACTACTTTTTGTCTCCTTTGCAACTCTTTTCATTTCCTGGCATAATGAAAACACTAAATGTATTGCTGAAACAAAGTAGCTGTCTTTGAATATAGGCAGGTTCTCTGTGAGTTGAACACTTCTGTGCTAGGACATGTTTCCTGTATGAAATTTTTTTTTTTTTTTGGCTGCACTGTGCTGTGTGTGGGACCAGGGATCGAACCCTGCTCCACCCTGCACTGGGAGTGTGGAGTCCAGGGAAGGTCCCTATATGAATTTCTTAAGCTTGAGAGGAGCTAAAGGGAAGGAGCTAATGCTGCCTTCCCTATTATCATTACATCATGCAGGTTGTTGAACCAAATTTTCCTTTTGTGGCTTCAATTACAGCAGTAGAAGCTATAACATTATTGCTTCATAGAGATGCCTCTACAGACCTACAAACCTTCTCCTGAGTTCCATTTCTGCAAAAGGAAATCATTTTCTCTGCATTTCCTCAAATACTAGTTAAGGGCTTTTCATATGTCACTGAAGTTTTATTGTTTTATTTCTCACTTGAAAACTAGTTGTGCAGGACAAGGGTGCCCACTCTCACCACTACTATTCAACATAGTTTTGGGAGTTTTAGCCACAGCAATCAGAGAAGAAAAAGAAATAAAAGGAATCCAGATTGGAAAAGAAGAAGTAAAACCTCTCACTGTTTGCAGATGACATGATCCTCTACATAGAAAACCCTAAAGACACCACCAGAAAATTATTAGAGCTAATCAGTGAATATAATAAAGTTACAGGAGATAAAATTAACACACAGAAATCCCTTGCATTCCTATACACTAACAATAAGAAAACAGAATGAGAAATTAAGGAAACAATTCCATTCACCATTGCAATGAAAAGAATAAAATACTTAGGAATAAGTCTACCTAAGAAAACAAAAGACCTGTATATAGAAAACTGTAAAACAAAGAGGACAAAAATAGATGGAGAAATATACCATGTTCATGGATCAGAAGAATCAATATAGTGAAAATGAGTATACTACCCAAGCAATCTATAGATTCAATGCAATCCCTATCAAGCTGCCAACGGTATTTTGCACAGAACTAGAAAAAATAATTTCACAATTTGTATGGAAATACAAAAAACCTAGAATAGTCAAAGCAATCTTGAAAAAGAAGAATGGAAATAGAGGAGTCAACCTGCCTGACTTCAGTCACTACTACAAAGCTACAGTCACCAAGACAGTATGGTACTGACACAAAGACAGAAATGTAGATCAATGGAACAAAATAGAAAGCACAGAGATAAATCCACGCACCTATGGACAGCTTATCTTTGCCAAAGGAGGCAAGAATATACAATGGAGAAAAGACAATCTCTTTAACAAGTGGTGCTGGGAAAACTGGTCAACCACCTGTAAAAGAGTGAAACTAGAACACTTTCTAATACCATACACAAAAAAAGACTCAAAATGGATTAAAGATCTAAATGTAAGACCAGAAAACATTAAACTCCCAGAGGAAAACATAGGCAAAACACTCTCTGACATAAATCATAGCAGGATTCTCTATGACCCACCTCTCAGAGTAGTGGAAATAAAAGCAAAAATAAACAAATGGGACCTAATTAAACTTAAATCTTTTGCACAATGAAGGAAACTATAAACAAGATGAAAAGACAGCCTTTAGAATGGGAGAAAATAATAGCAAATGAAGCAACTGACAAAGAATTCATCCCCCAAATATACAAGCAACTCCTGCAGCTCAATTCTGGACAAATAAACAACCCAATCAAAAAAATAGGCCAAAGAACTAAACAGACATTTCTCCAAAGACATACAGATGGTTAACAAACACATGAGAAGATGCTCAACATCACTCATTATCAGAGAAATGCAAATCAAAACCACAATGAGGTACCACCTCACGCCGGTCAGAATGGCTGCCATCCAAAAGTCTACAATCAACAAATGCTGGAGCAGGTGTAGAGAAAAGGGAACCCTCTTACACTGTTGGTGGGAATGCAAACTAGTACAGCCACTGTGGAGAACAGTGTGGAGATTTCTTAAAAAATTGGAAATAGAACTGCCATATGACCCAGCAATCCCACTCCTGGGCATACACACTGAGGAAACCAGAATTGAAAAAGACACATGTATCCCAGTGTTCATTGCAGCACTGTTTACAATAGCCAGGACATGGAAGCAACCTAGATGTCCATCAGCAGACGAATGGATAAGAAAGCTGTGGTACATACACACAATGGAATATTACTCAGCTATTAAAAAGAATGCATTTGAATCAGTTCTAATAAGGTGGATGAAACTGGAGCCTATTATACAGAGTGAAGTAAGTCAGAAAGAAAAACACTAATACAGTATATTAAGGCATATATATGGAATTTAGAAAGATGGTAACGATGACCCTTATGTGAGACAGCAAAAGAGACACAGATGTAAAGAACATCTGTGGGAGACTCTGTGGGAGAAGGCAAGGGTGGGATGATTTGAGAGAATAGCATTGAAACATGTACATTATCATATGTGAAACAGATTGCCAGTCCAGGTTCAATGCATGAGACAGGGCACTCAGGGCTAGTGCACTGGGATGACCCTGAGGGATGGGATGGGGAGGGAGGTAGGAGAGGGGTTCAGGATGGGGAACACATGTACACCCATGGCTGATTCATGTCAATGTATGGCAAAAACCACTACAATATTATAAAGTAATTAGCCTCCAATTAAAATAAATAAATTAATTTAAAAAAAGAAAAGAAAAGTAGTTGTGCTCTGCCTTGGAATTTGCTAAAATACTCTCATAAACTGAATTTATTCTCTCTTTCCTCTCTCTTCTTTGGAGGCATCACATCATTTATCAACCTGAAAAAAACTAGAGATTTTGACAATGGGCTATAATTAATCCCAAGTTATTTTCAGTCTAAGATCACTTACTTCCTTAGTTTTGTCACCACTTCTTCAACAACATTAGGACTAAAGACTATTTGTCTTTGCAGGGCTCTTTCACAGACACAAAAAGAGAATTTTTGTACCTCTTAGGATTTACTGCATATGCAGTTGATAAAGAACAGCAAAGTTACACTGAGGTGAGGCTGCTGGGCAATAGGCTGGGCCCACCTGTTAGATTTGTACAGGGACTTCAGATACTCCAAACTTGTAGCCATCTATTCACATTTGTACTCTCACAAAATTGCACAGTTCTGCCCATAATAAAACTTCAGGGTCACTTAAAGATAGTCAAGCCAGAAAATATTGTTTCCAAATGCTAATGACCAGGTATTTCCAAACATATTGAGTTTACTTGGAATTCTCCAAGCCTTCAAATAACTGACTCTCAGAATTAGCATTTTAAATAATGCAGTATATTTATTTTTCCCCTGTGAAATTCAATAGAGAGTAATTTCATATTTGCTCTAAGAAAGAAATTGCAGACTTAGTTCACTGAAATTTAACTGACATCAAATATCAAGACCAACATAAAAATTATTAATTTGCCACTCAGACCTTTGCATTCATTGGCTTTTCCTCTGCTCAGAGCATTCATTCTGAATCCACCACATATTTCTGATGCCAGTTTTTATTGTTGCTTTAAAAACGAGTTTTCCATAATCTACCCTTTTTATAAATAGCTCTCTCCAGTAATGGAGTATGTTAACCTCCAGAGATCAGAGAAAGATGAGGAACTTAATATGAATTATAAAATCACCACACATGTGATATCTTTGGGAAATTTTCAGGTATTTATTGTTACTCAGATCCTGATTGTCCAGATTTTTGTTTTTCTTTGTATCTTTTTTGAGGAAATACCTATCCTGATCACATCACTACAGGAGGTGAGGCAAGAGATAAGATTTAGTAGTGTTATTATCTTTTCTATTTGTCAAAGTTTGCTAAAAAGAGAAAAAGCTTTGCCAGTAACATGAATTATAGACTTTGAGATATTACAGGGACTCTGGGCTATCCTGGGAGTGGAGCTCCCAGTATACAAAGGAAAATTAGGTTCAACCTTTAGAATTTTACCCATGTGTTTTGCCCTTTAAATAATGCACACATGAAAATTAATGATGATTAAATACTCAACAAATACCCACGAAATGTATCAAGGGTAATTTCTACTACTTCAAGAAAAAAAAAAACTGAGTCACCCGCCTGCCAGTGCAGGAGATGTAAGAGACACAGATTCGATCCCTGGTTTTAGAAGAGGAAATGGCAACCCACTCCAGTCTTCTTGCCTGGAGAATCCCATGGACAAAGGAGCCTGGTAAGCTACAGTCCATGGGGTCACAGAAAGTCAGATAAGACTGAAGTGACTTACACACATGCACCTTTTAAAAAAGCTATAGATTTTATTGTTTTAATATACATTTTATGGTTATTCCAAAGATAATTTTAAGTTATGGTATACTGATGTGTGGGGCTTCCCAGGTGGCACAGTGCTAAAGAACTTGCCTGCCAATGCAAGAGATGCAGGTTTGATCCCTGGGTCCCTAGGAAGATCCCCTGGAGGAAGGCATGGCAAACCTACTCCAGTATTTTTGCCTGGAGAACCCCATAGACAGAGGAGCCTGGCAGGCTATAGCCCATGGGTTGCAAAGAGTTGGACATGACTGAGCAACTGAGCAACCAAGGCATAGTGATATGTGCTACATTCTTCTAATAGAAGGAAAAACAAACAAAAAGTCCACTATTAGTCTGGGCAATAGCAAGCAGCCCCTCAGTGTTTATTATAAGTGTTTATTTCTTGCTCTGCTTATATTTCTACTATGGTTTGACAAAAGGAAGTGGGTGGGTAGAGATTCTGCTTCACATTGTTCCCACTCAGGGCCCCAGGTTGGTGGAGCTTCCACCATCTGGACAGTGTTGGCCACGGTGGAGGAAACTGAGATAATTAATTAATTAGCTCACCAGCTCTTACATACATCTTCCCAGAAGAGACAAGTTGTTTTACACACACCTTATGAACCAGAGTCTCATGGACATCCTTCAAGATGGATGAGAAGAACAGAACTGAATATTGATGAACGGTAGTAATACCCACTGTAACTGCTTCCACTAACATGCCCAAAGAAGAAAATACTTGCCTATCAAAATATTCATGCTCTACCCCCACCCACAGGTTCAGATTCTGGATATGTGATGTGTATTTGTACAGGGTTCCTGCTCAGAAGGGCTCCACACTTGGGCTTTCCTGCTTTGCTGTTGCTCTTTTGAAAATCTGTCCAATAGGACAATGGAACATGTATTTGAACAGAGGAAATACATATAGTATGCCTGTCCACTTCTGTTTCTCACCACCTCCTCCTAAGGTATTCACATGTCTCATGAGCATTCACAATGCCTCATGAGCACAGAATTCCAGTGGACCCACATGCATGGGGGGAGTTCAGTGACAGTCAAAATAAGTACAAGGTGTCTACAGCTGAGTGAGCAGGGGCACAGACAGCTCGAAGAGGCTTGGAACCTGATCTCAACATAGAAAGTAATGGTGTTCTTAGAAACACCAGCCACTGAGGAATCCAGTCATAGCCTTTCTTATTCCTGCTACTTCCCTGTTTTAGCTAACCAGTACTAATAAAAATTATGACATAGAAGGAAAGGAAAAGATAGGGTAACCCACAGCTTCTTTTTTCCCAGTACTTTCTTACTTATCAGTAGAAGGTAGAGAGTTTTGGTAGAATGTGTTCATTATTCATTTTATTTCACATTAAGATGTGAAATAAAAACAGTTGATTTAGTTCTGTACAGTGTTCCCATGTTCTGGCCAGAACAAAATACATATGCGTGTGTGTATGAGTTAGATGCTCTTGTATTTGCATCTGAAACTGGCATTGCCCAACGTAAATGAATGGTAAATTTTATGCTAGTAATTTAAAATTTTACTTTATTTACAATGACATAAAATAACAAATAAAAAAACACCATAACAAGTCAAGAAAAAGACCACAGAAGAAAGGAAGAAGTTCTATGCCTTTGATGGCATTGGGTAGGGGGGCTGCTTTATAAACAAGAGGCCCTCCATTTTCATTTTGCCCTGAACCCTGCAAATTATGTGGCTGATCCTGCTCACCCACAAGTCCCAGAGGGAAAATGCATAGGAAGTTGGAATGAATAAATGAGTGTTATGCATAAAGAGTGAGCTCAGAAGGACCTTAGAGATAATCTAATCCAGTAATTTTCAAATTTCTTTTAGCAGCAGAACCCATTTTTCAGAGTGCAAATCCAAAATGGAAAACATTTTGGAGGGGAAGTATGGCGTGCTTTAGCCCTGTCCATTTGACCTCTCCAAGATCAGGAGACCCATCCCTAGGTGGCTTTTTGAGTGGGAATGAAGGGGTCTCTGTGAAACCCCTAGGGTTCCTCAAGGCACAGTGGGGATATCTTTGATCACTGAAGGCGCTCACTGAAATTAAGCGACATGTCCAAGCTCCTGATGGCTAATCTAACCCTCTTTCTTCTGCTCCTTACTGCCACTCTAATCAGCTAGCAACCCTAAAGTGTGGGAGATCATTTGATGGCCCTGGCACATTTGCGAATCCTCTTATCTTAAAATGCAGATAGTGATGCCTACCTTAGGATGTTACTTTAAGGATTGAATGAGATACTGTAGCTAAGTAAATGCTTAGTTTAATAATCAATAGCTGCAATTAAATCCTAATTATTGTAGTTATTATTCAAACCTAGAGTCCTAACTTCCATAGAACTTAGTGAAGGCTAGTAAAACATTTGTTTTCCTTTTCAACCTTTTACAAAATTCTATTTTTAATTGTAGTAAAGTACACATAACATAAAATTTACCATCTTAACCATTTCTAAATGTATAGTACAGTAGATTGAAGGGTATTCACATTGTTGTGCAAACAATCCCCAGAATTTTCTCCTCTTGCCAACTCAGAAACTGAGTATCTATTAAACCACAGCTCCCTCTTTCCCTCCCCACTACCCCAGCCCCTGGAAAACACCATTCCACTTTCTGTTTCTATGAATTTGACCACTTTAGGACCTCATATAAATAGAGCTATCTATTCTAAGCAACAGAAAAAAGGAATAAGAAACTGTGAAAGGCATAACATATTGTGAAGAATGTATGTATTCCTTCTTGCCACAAAAAGAAAGGCAATTCAGAAACTTGAGAGGGAGAAAAGCAGATTAAAAAACAACTGTACCAACAAAACAAAACAAAAAATATGGTCTCAGTATGAAGCAGATGGGATAGGTGTGAGTGAAAGACTTTTCACCACACAACTGTTATATCATTTTTGTATTTGAATCATATGAATAAATTAGCTATGCAAAAACAATCTGAAACAAATTAAAAGGTCGCATGGGTTTGAGAAAGAAGAATCTAACTGGACTTTTTGCTAGGAAAATTCTCCAAAGGATCATGATATTGAAATGATAGTGTGTTGTAGGAAAAAATATATTTGCTTTTCCATCTTCATGTGAATTGTCTTTCACTGCTTTCTAGTCCCTAGCCACTACCCTCACCATTCTCTTTTGCCTTTAACTGAAGAAGGTGTTTAAGGTAAAGGCTTTGCCATTTTGGTGAATTACTCAGTTTTCCTGGATTTCTCTCATTTATACATATTATTAAACTTTTGTTTGACTTTCTCCTGTTAATCTATCTCATGTCAATTTAATTCTAGAGCAGCCAGGACTTAGAAGGATAGAGAAAATATCTTCCTCCTTGACAAATGTATTTGATACACGGTAGAGAAAATTAGGGAGAACCCCACAATACCTAGTAGGGATGGGTGGTGCTTAGAGGGAGAGGACAAGTTCCTGGAAGGCTCATTCTAAGCAGATAACTACTAACTTCTTTAAATTTTAGGCCTTTTGGTCAAAGGTCCCTTTGACTAAAAACTCTCTCTTGTGGGTTTATAGGATACTCAAAATTATTATTTTTCAAGGTACAAGCACAACTCATCTTGCTCCTCTTAATGTAGAAATTGTGATCTTAACAAATGACTCATGTGTTAAAAAAATGTCTATTTTTAAAAAATTTTTTATCTTCTTCCAATACAATTATATCAGATTTTGGGCATGGCTCACAGTGCGTTTGCATGGCAATTGGAGTCAGCATCAGAGACCTCTGTTCTGGTTGGAATCTGTGGCCCTATGAGGTTCAGTGGCTTTCTGCCTCTATGTCAGGAGTCAAAGACTCTTTGCTCAATATCAGAACTCTGGTACTCGGGGTGGGGGGGGCAGTTGACCTAGGGGCACCGTGCAGTAACCCTCTGCCTTTCTAACCTTGCTCCCTCCTCAAGGCCAGAGGATTTTTTTGTTCTCGATCCCTGAAGCATCTAATCTTTGATCTCTTGACCTCATCTTATTCAGGAAGAAATCACTAGCCACCCCATCCCCCTTGTTTTATTGCTATTAAAGGCACTTTATAAAGTCTCTTCAATTCATTTAAGCTTTTACAAAAGACAGGAAGAGCCTTGTCTTGGAGCAGCTTCTGCTTCGCACTCTCCTTTACATGTTTCCTGTGTCGCTTCTCTTCTCCTCTACCAGAAATCTCTTGAAAACTCTCATCTGTGGGTGACCTACCCCTCCCACTCTCTTTGCTCTTACTTTTTTTTTTCCTTTTTGTAAGAGCACATTTGACTTGAGTTTTGAGAGGGACAAGAAGCAAACTTGGTACTGATTCCACCAACAAGAATTTTCATTTGTTAAAATGATTCCTTTACTCTACAAAAGATTTACAGGCCAGGTTCTTTGTAGGCAGTCTTCCTCATGTACAGACAGCATGCCTATAATCTTTATACACAGTTGAATATTTGAAAGCATAATCATGTTATATGTTATAAGGGAAGGTTTACTTGCACAAAGCCAGAAAAACGACAAAATATTTAATTATATCTTTTCCATCAGATACACTCTTCAAATTATTTCCAGCTTTCATGCATGTTGTTTAATTTTGTTCCTCCCATTCAAATGCACAAAATATTGGCTTAAAATCAATGCACATGAGATTGAAGCTAAAAATGTTCTGTTTTTAGTATTCCTAATAATTTCCATCTTTCTCCATTATGTTGTTTTTAAGCTCTACTTTTCTTTTCACTCTTCCCCCCACTCACCACTTTTAGCACTTAATTTATAAAATAAAAGCAAAATGCAAAAGAAGCATTCAAATAATTGCAAAACAGCACTGGACACACAAAGACAGATACTGTGCCAGAATTAAGCTATTAATAGGCTAGCAGTGCAGGCAGAAATTTAAATGCTTATTCACTAGCTAATGAAGGAAGTTTTAAATTTAATGTGTAATACAGATGGTTTAGGGGTATCAATGTTAAAAAAAAAATCAAAGGGCAGGTTGTATAAAAGTTCAATGTCCCCAAATCTAGGACAGCCCAAATATACTGAGTTGTAGAAGTGTTTAAGAATAACCACTTGACGCATATGGCAGAAGGTATACACAAAGTGGATTAATTTGAAGTATTAAGACATACCTTCTATTAAATGTATGGGAAGAATGAGGAAAATACATCTCTGGAACTGTAATGTAATTTGTTAAGCACAGGACTTTGTACCTAGTAGGTGCTCAGTAAATATTTGCTTTAAGTGATTTGCTGCAAAGAAAGATAGCTAGTCTACTCAGAGCTTTGGAGGAACTTACTGTCATGACTACTGACAAAGTGCCTCTGTACTGTAGTATTAATAGATCTACTGAGACGGTGAGGTTTCTCCTTCATCCAGACTTTTGTTCCCTCCCTTCTGATCCATGAGAAACATCAGTCAAGCCCTCCTATTGACCATGATTGTTATTGTTTAATGTTGATTTTTCCAAAACACTAATTAACTTGAAGGATTTTTGTCTCAGCAAACAAATTCTCTTCCAGCACCCCCAGCCTCTGCGGGATTAATCCCTTTGCAGAGATGCTTTATACCGGCAAGAATTTACACTGTCAGCTCCAGGCACTGGGCCTGCGAGAACCTGGCTTTGTAAGCACCGGTATTTGTGGTGCAGCAGTTCACACTCCTCTAGTGTGTAAGCACTTCCCCCCGGTTTGGTTCAGAATGACCCTGAATTGTATCTTCTCAAATAATGTAATATGCTGATGTAGTAGAAATGGGGTTCAGGAAAAAAAAAAAAGAGTAACAGAGGCATTTAACGTTTTTCAAGTGACACAATCTGCTGTTGTTGGGTGTTTGACTGGTGGTTGGGGGTTGTTGAAAAGGGGATCATCTTTTAACAAAAAGAAAGAAAGCAAAAAGGATCTACTCTTAACTATCTGCAAAGCCAAAAACATACCCTATGGCTCTAGGGAAAATGTGCAAATGCAATCTCTGGTAACTGAATTAATCTCATTCTCCTAAGAAGAATGGATAAAATCACAACTGTTACTTGGAGTTAACTGTTTATTGGACAGGAAAGACTTTTCTCTTTAGGAAAATGAGATGATAAAGATCAGGGATAGAGTTCTTCACTTCACAAAAGACTTATTGTTGGATCTTTAAATAATGGACAGGTTTCTGCACACTAAGGGAGTTAAAACTAATGATCTCAGAATTGGAAGCAGATATATCAGGCATTTGCTATTGAGTTGAATTTTTTAAAGTTTTTAACTTTTCAGAAGCACATTCATTTGATAAAGTAAGATGCTTTTTGACGTACACTTTGTGAGTTTGCTATGAAAAATGGAGAGACAGTAGAAAGTGTGCATCAGACAATCTGTTCTTAGTTTTCCTGGAATCACAATGAAGGCACAGCTCACAAGATTCCCCTGGGAAGTTATTTGAGACCAAGCTGTGGCTGTACTGTAGTGGGGTAATATGATTTGCAGGTTTCTTGAATTTTCTGGATGAAGTTTTTACATGGTATCACCAGTCTTTTCTAGCCCACTAGGCTAGCATGGAAATAATCACATTGCTGACAATGATAATGATAACAATAGTTAAAGAGAAAGGGAAGTTGCTCAGTCGTGTCCGACTCTTCGCAACCTCATGGACCGCAGCCTACCAGGCTCCTCTGTCCATGGGATTTTCCAGGCAAGAGTACTGGAGTGGGGTGTCATCGCCTTCTCCAACAAACCATGATACCTCAACCTAATTTTGTCACTGACTTTTAAAAGTGGACTTCTGAAAAGCCCTTTATCTTTACTCACTACCCCCACTACAGACATAACATGTTGGAAAGGGCTTTCCAGGTAGGAACATCGGGGTCTGACTCTGTTCTGCCCAATACTTGGCCTTGACCGAGTTTCTACTTCTGAACCTCAGCTTCCCCACTGATAAACTAGAGACAATCCTACCTAATTTCATGATACCTTATAATTCTCACAAATAATCTTGCATGGAAGTTGTACATAGGTACTTTACTTTCTTCCAGGTATTTGTTCTTTAAAAAGTAGATTATTAGAGCCTAAAAGCATGTAACAAACTACCTTTGTAAATTTGACATTGTGTGTTGACAAGACAATGTAAATCTGCAATTACAAAAACAGTAAGTGAAGTAATCGTATTCTTGAATTGGTGGGATGACCATAAATGATTAAACAAGGAATACTTGGAGAGGACACAGACATGCTGGTTGGGGACTTTGAAACAGGGAAATCTTGGAAGGTAGTAGGGTATAAAGTTGCCCAGGGGACCCAGAGTCCAATCTATACCACAGCCACTGTCTTTCCCCTGAAGAAGGCTGAAAGAATTAATTAGTATCTATACCCAGCTTTATTTCGGTCAAGAACAATCTTCTCCCTGGGCTTATTGAACTGCCAGGTACTATTCTAAGCACTTTACAAGAAATTTCTCCTTAGTCTTCATAGCAACTCTATGAAGCAAGGATGATTTTTTAAATCCCATTTTACTGATGAGGACATTGAGGCTGAGACATGTTGATGACTTACTTGTGGTTACACAGTTAATAACAATTCAAATGCATAGCTTGCACTTTGGGAAAAAATTGGCCTTCCCATCCATCTTCCTCAAACTTATACTCCCTTTCTCCATTAAAAGGAAAAAATAAGATGAAATAAAATGAATCATTTCCAATGTGGCAGGATCATAGCTCTCTATATATTTCTGCTTATTTCCCTTTTTGTTTGGTCTCTCACTATTACCCAAGGGGCGGTTTTCCCTCGTTGAGTCACGCAGAGAGAGAAACAAAGACTCACAGATGCCGTCTATCAAAGTGGAGAAACAAAGAGTTGGACATAGTTTGATCAGATGGGTCTGCCTATAGACTGGGAAGCGGGGGATGATGGAGGATGAAGTACAGGAGGAAGATGGGAAACTCAGAAGATGGGAATAAGTACCCCAAGAATCAGCATGTGCAAGAAGAGTCTTAGCACCAGGCTCTTCTCTCATTACCAACCTATCCCCTGGGGCTATGTAACATGCATCCAAAAGCCTAGACCTACAGTGAGGGACTGGATACCTTCTGTGGGATGGATGAAACAAGAGCAGGCCAAAGTGAGAATGAACAGAATCAGCCAAGAGTTTCATGAAGTAGGGCAGTAGTAAATATGCATCATTTCATGATGTGTGTGTGAGTGCATGGTCATGTCCAGCTCTCTGTGACTCCATGGACTTCCATGGGATTTCCCAGGCAAGAGTACTGGAGTGCATTGCCATTTCCTTCTCTGGAGGAGCTTCCTGACCCAGGAATCAAACTTGCGTCTCCTGCATTGGCAGGTGAATTCATTACTAATTGCAACACCTGAGAAGCCCCTCATTTTATGGAGGCAACATTAAACCAATAAAAGTAGGTGGCTACTTTTAATAAACATGTGTCTGAATGAAAAATACTATAGAAGACCAAGCAAGGTCTGAGTTAGTTTTATCTCAATCAGAAATAACTAAAATTATGAAATCTGTTTCACTTGGCAAGACAGAAGGCACTCAGGAAGGGTGAAAGTAAAAATATTTCCTAAGGCTAGGTTCCTGTAATAATGAAGGTCCTAGTTGACCGTGATCGTGATGGAGAAATCTGTGGCCTCTTCACAGTGTGGCTCTTTGGTAAGAGCAGTTTCTGCCACTGGTGAGCCAAATGGGCCTCCAGGGAGGGACTGCCAGTCACATGCGAAGCCTCCCACTGGCAACACCAGCTTGTTGCCAGCAAGGAGATCACTTCTGTAAATGTGGGATTTCAGGATCTCTAAGGATGGCTTTTGAGCACCAAAAACATTACACAAGTTACTTCACTTTTAAAAATTAATATTCAAGTTACTAAGGTTACAAAATTTAAAACTCAGTTACTAAACTTTAAGTTCAAGTTACAGATTGTAATAATCTGTGTATTCCTCTGACAAACTTTAATAATCACTCTGAAGTGGCCTTTGATTAAAATGTTTTGTATTATTCACAACACAGTAAATTAAATTCCTATAAATATCTCAAATGCATTGATACATTTAATGTATTCTACTTCCTCTAAAGAGCTACAATTCACCCATGGTGGATTCATGTCAATGTATGCCAAAACCAATACAGAATTGTAAAGTAAAAATAAATAAATAAATAAATAAATTAAAAAAAATAAAAAAATGAATGGATTAAAAAAATAAAAATAAAAAGCCTATGAATTAAAACATCAAAAAAAAAATAAACCTCTTAACATCACACGTAAGAGGAAAATTTAGCCTTATGTGAAATATAATAAAAGTATAGAATTTACCAGCAGTAAAAAAAAAGAAAAAAAAAAGAGCTACAATTCTCTGACTAACAAATAAGCCTTAAGTTTTATAAATGAGATTCAAAAGCAGAGACGTTACTTTGCCGACTAAGGTCCATCTAGTCAAGGCTATGGTTCTTCCTGTGGTCATGTATGGATGTGAGAGTTGGACTGTGAAGAAGGCTGAGCGCCGAAGAATTGATGCTTTTGAACTGTGGTGTTGGAGAAGACTCTTGAGAGTCCCTTGGACTGCAAGGAGATCCAACCAGTCCATTCTGCAGGAGCTCAGCCCTGGGTGTTCTTTGGAAGGAATGATGCTAAAGCTGAAGCTCCAGTACTTTGGCCACCTCATGTGAAGAGTTGACTCATTGGAAAAGACTTTGATGCTGGGAGGGATTGCGGGCAGGAGGAGAAGGGGACGACAGAGGATGAGATGGCTGGATGGCATCACCGACTCGATGGACGTGAGTCTGAGTGAACTCCGGGAGCTGGTGATAGACAGGGAGGCCTGGCGTGCTGCGATTCATGGGGTCGCAAAGAGTCGGACACAACTGAGCGACTGAACTGAAGTGAACTAAGGCTTATAAAGCTAATAATAAATTAAACTTGTAAATACGGTGAATCTTACATTCTTTTGACTACCCTAATATTGTTAACAGCCTTAGTAAAATTTCAACCTAAAATCACGTCTACATTCATTTTACTCTAAACCTATAGGATTAATCTATGAGATAGTTTAAAGCCCCCAATTCTCTTAAACATGACATTTTTAACATACTAAAATTTACAGATTATTTCTAATATTTTAGTTTGATATATTTCATATCTACTCTGGAGCAGGAACTGGCCACCCACTCCAGTATTCTTGCCTGGAGAATTTCATGGACAGAAGAGCCTGGCGGGCTACAGTCCATGGGGTCGCAAAGAGTTGAACATGACTGAGCAACTAACACACATACATTTCATATGTCTCTTTTCAACTCACTAAGGAAATATATCATCTTTAAAATTTTGGCCTCCCTTCCTTGCAAATTTTGACAGAGTTGTTCACGGACTGGAGATACTGGTGAGGTTTGAGGGCTGGAGCTACAGGTTCCAGGGGAATTTTTGTTATGGCCTTAATTGCCATCCTGAGCCTGTTTACTTAGTTTTTGTCTACACAGTTTAATGGAGAAGGCAATGGCACCCCACTCCAGTACTCTTACCTGGAAAATCCCATGGATGGAGGAGCCTGGTAGGCTGCAGTCCATGGGGTCGCTGAGAGTCAGACACGATTGAGCGACTTCACTTTCACTCCTCACTTTTGTGCTTTGGAGAAGGAAATGGCAACCCACTCCACTGTTCTTGCCTGGAGAATCCCAGGGACGGGGGAGCCTGGTGAGCTGCCGGCTCTCTGCTCTGGGATCACACAGAGTCGGACACGACTGAAGTGACTTAGCAGTAGCCGCAGTATACAGTTTAAAGAAAGGTGTGGTCAAGTTACCATTACCTAATTCTCTAACCTATCTGGGAAAGTCTATTTTATTTTGTATTCCTTTGGCTCTTTAGAAATGTAAATGTCTTTCTAGCAAGTCTAAGGACCTCTAGACTCCATGGAATTCTCCTGCATTTCTTATCTCATGAAGCCACACATTATACAGATATTAAAATCTGTTTGAATTCTGGCTCTATCTCTAGGCTTGATCTGACTGTATGGTTACAACTTCTAAGGTCCTTCTTCACCACCTCCATGAAAAGAAAACATACAGCCCAAGTACAGTATAAGACATCATCAGGAAAGAGAGGAGTCTAGAGGCTATACAGAACAGTGTGGGATCTAAAATTTTGGTTTAAGTTTTGGCAAACGTGATAACTAATTTTTGACCATGTGTTGGATCCTGGATAGGAATGGGATGTGGGAGAGAAAAGATAGGAGAGATTGGCACCACAAATATTATCAGGATACTTGGCAAACTTTTAATACATACTGTTTATTAGATAACAATAGAACAGGGGCAGAAGAGGCAAGGCAGAGCCTTTAAAAGAATGACATAGCCATTGAGGACACACACAAAAAACTGGTTAGCACCGATTAGGCCAACAATGACAGAAGATTTGACTTCCAGTAGACCTTGAGCCTCATTGTAATACATTCAGTTCAGTGCAGTTCAGTTGCTCAGTCGTGTCTGACTCTTTGCGACCCCATGGACTGCAGTACACCAGGCCTCCCTGTCCATCACCAACTCCCAGAATTTACTCAAACTCATGTCCATTGAGTTGGTGATGCCATCCAACCATCTCATCTTCTGTCATCCCCTTCTCCTCCTGCCTTCAATCTTTCCCAGCATCAGGGTCTTTTCACATGAGTCAGTTCTTCAAATCAGGTGGCTAAAGTATTGGAGTTTCAGCTTCAGTATCAGTCCTTCCAATGAATATTCAGGACTGATTTCCTTTAGGATGGACTGGTGGATCTCCTTGCAACCCAAGGGACTCTCAAGAGTCTTCTCCAACACCACAGTTCAAAAGCATCAATTCTTCAGTGTTCAGCTTTCTTTATAGTCCAACTCTCACATTCATATATGACTACTGGAAAAACCGTAGCATTCACTAGATGGACCTTTGTTGGCAAAGTAATGTCTCTCTTTTTTAATATGCTGTCTAGGTTGGTCATAAGTTGTAATATATTAGCGTATGCTAATGACACACCCAGAGGTGCCGTGCCAGTTCTGAGGCTGACCATAAAAGGCCACAAAGTGGGTGGTTCCCCAATTCCAGGAACTGTCTGCCCCTTCCCCAATATAGTTGGAATAATCCTCCCATTCATTAGCCTGTGAAATTATCCAGCCCATAAAAACTAATCACCCCACATTTTGGGGCTTGTCACCTTCCAAGATGACCTATACTTGTTTGTGAAGTGTGTTCCTCCCAACACCAGTCTCACCTTTTGAGACAGACTGCATCTGTCTGTGGAGTGTGTTTCTCTCTAAATAAGTCTACTTCTTACCTATCACTTTGTCTCTCACTGAATTCTTTCTGCAATGAAACATAAAGAACCTAAGCTTCATTAAATCCTGAGACCAGGTATATGATCTCAATTAAAAGACCATGGATTCAAGACCCAGTCTGGGTTTTGGCTGGGTTCAAGTTCTAGCCCCTGGATTCAAGTCCCAAGCTCAGTTGTCCATTTAAATGGTATTGCATCAGTGTTACTGTGCTTATTTAAGGGAATGTCCTCATTCTTACGAAATAAACACTGAAACATTTGGAGGTAAAAGAACTTTATGTCTGTAATTGTCAAATGATTCCAGAAAAGAAATGTGTACAATAGAGAATAATGAAACAAATGTGGCAATATGTTTAAGTGAAAGAAAGTAAAGCTGCTCAGTCGTGTCTGACTCTTTGCGACCCCATGGACTGTAGCCCACCAGCCTCCTCCATTCATGGAATTTTCTAGGCAAGAGTATTGGAATGCATTGCCAGGCAATATGTTTATATTTGCTTAATTTTTATAATTTGTAGAACTGATCTAGGGGTTAGTTAATTTTTATTTGATTCTCCATTATTAGAGTAAGTCAGGCAGAAATATTGGGATGAAGCATTAATAATTCTGTCACTTGGACACTAAGATCAACTAGACTATCTAGAGATTTTCAATCTTTTAAAAAATCATAAGCCACAACAATATCAGGGCTTAGCATTTATCTATGCAGTGCTTTGTAGTGAAGATATAAAATAGGGTTTATTGAGTGGCGAATTTACACAGAGAGAAGGAGAAGAGTGCTTAGGAACCCCAGGCCCTCATCTATCCACAGAAAGGCTTGCTTAAATGGAACTGCTGGACTAAGTTGAAATCATTGGATTTTGAGCAGAAGTGATATTTTCCTCATATCTCTAAAAGGATATTAGCCATCACTTTGCTTTTTATCCTTTCAAGTAGACTGGAATGAAGACGTTGTAGCCATCAACCAGCTTCAACGAGATGGATGAGGACAAGATCAAGGAGACAGCGCAACAACCATGTGGAACGGACCTGAGTGCCTGCATGGCTCTGTGCAACAGAACTGTCTACTTACTTCTCTGGACAAACTACAAACCCACACTTAACAAGAAACTAAAATCAGCCTTTCTTGTTGAAGTCTTCACTATTTTGTCTTTGTTGAAGCATCCAAATCAGTATTCTAAATGACATGATACATGCACCCATTACTGAAAGAAAGGGTTCACCAAACATTATCTATTCTCACAGTGAGATGCCCTCTGATATTTTCTGATCTATCATTTTTTATAAATGTTGATCCCAATCTATTTAACTGATTTCATTACTCATTAATTGGTGGCAACTTACAGTATAAAAACCATGAAGCTGAACTACGTGAAACTGCTGGTTTTAGAGCAATTTGAGCAATGCTCAAATATTGGCGATTTCATATAATTGAATCAAATAACTATGAATCAAATTGTTAATACTTGCTTTTTTTACATTTATAGTCTCAGATGGACAATAACAACCAACTAGTAAATGTGTATACATAAGTGATCCCGCAATTCACACTCATGGACTTGTATGTGTTGTGCATGTGTATACACACACACACACACAGGGAAGGAGGGCCTTTGGTATGAGTGTTATTATTCTGATGTCTATGTTTACCTGAATGCTTTGTGAAGCAAAAGCTATCAAAACATGAAAATATTCACTAATAAAGTGAGCATTTAAAAAATTAGATTCTACTCCAAACCTTCTTTTTTTACTGGTCATGTCTAACTACTTACAATTTTTTGGTCAGTTTCTCATGCATTGTTTGATATATATTTGATAATCATTACAAGTACAATGCAAATTAACTGCAAAGTAAAGCTGTAAGTCTTATAGAAATATAGAACTTCTTTCAAAATGAAAAAGAACTACTTGAACTACATGCAAAGTCATCGTCGGTTGGAGCAAGTATTAATTCAGAAAATCCTCAAAGTCAATAAGAGAATGAGTCTTTCAAAATATAAGAGAAGTCCTTGGAATACTACTAAGGAATAAAAAGAAATGAGTTGCAGATATGTGCAATGTCATGGATGTATCTTCAAATACATATTCTCAATGAAAGGAGACCAACACACAAAAACTATATACTGCATGAACCCAATTATTTGTACTTCTAGAGCAGAAAAAGTAACCTGTGGTGGTAGAAATCAAATCAGTGATTGCTTATGGAGGGAGTAGGAAGGTGTATGAAAGAGTTTTCTAGGGTGAGGTTAATTTTCTGTCTTGACATGTTTTCCTACAACTAATGGAATGGTACACATCAGACTTGAGTCTTTCACTATACATACATTATATCTCTATTAAAATTTTATTTATTTATTATAAACTAAGAGAAGTACTTGGGAAAAATTGATAAAGCCTCAAATAGTTTTGCAAAAGATAACCCTCTTTTAGGTCATACCATAAAAATCAAGTAAGAATTGGTCAAAGTTATACCACACTATCAAATAATTTTGTCAGAAAAAGTCTACACCCTCCTAAATAAGAAACACTTGGCTCCTTCTTTGTTCTAAGATTAAAATAGCTATAATTATAAACCATATTTTATGAAATACACATTAAAATACTCTAATATTTTTGTTTCTGTATTTAAAAATAAATCACCATGAAATTTTGGTCCTCATTTTTAAGTGGTCTTGCTTTAAAATTCATTTAACAAATATTCATTGAAAACTTATCATGTGCTTGACATGGTTCTAATTACTTGAAATATATCAGTGAACAAGGATCCCTGCTCCTGTGGAGTATGTATATTCTCACAGGGAAAAAGCAAAACACATAAAATAAGAAAACAGAGAAGAATGAGGCTAAGCAGCTGAGGCCCTGAGATAGGAGAATGCTTGGCATGCTCTAGAGACAGTAAAGAGGCCAGTGTGACCGCAGCAGGGAGAGCTGGGAGGGTGAAACAGGAAAGAGATCTTAGTGGGACCAGGAGCTGTGTATGAGGGTTTGTCAGTATTTCTCCGGTATGGGTTTCTAGTACTTCTTATCTAGTTAGTAGAGGCCCTGTATATTTGTGTGTGGGGGGTAGGGGGGGCAGTATAAATTCCTTTTACTCCACCTTAGACTAGAGGTATTTATCTGGCTGTCCTGGAATCACCTCCAAGCAATATGTCCACAACAGGACTCACCACTCAGAGTTACCTCTTCAGCATTTTCTGTCTCTGTCAGGAGCATAAACTTCTGCCTAGCCAATTAAGCTAGAAACCGGAGTCATCTGTTTCTTCCTTCTCGCTCTTGCCCCAAAGTCCTACCAATTCTAGCCGCACAGGCCCCAGAATTCACTTTGCCTCCTTTTTTCCATTTCTACTGCCTCAGTCACCATCGTCTCCTGCTTGGCCTCCTACAACAACCTTCTTCCAGCACTCCCCTTCCAGACTGAATTCTCTTGGCTATCAGACTGACTGCTCTCAAAACTAAGTTTGATTTCATAACTCCCTTAAAACTTCTAGTGTCCCCTCCCCAGTAGGATAAAGTGCTCGCTTATGAGTGCTGTACATCAGCCCTTCTCCATCAGACTCCCATCTTCTTTTCCAGTCTCATCTCCATCACCTTAAGCTCAGGCCATCTCAGACATCTCACCGTCATCAGCACACACCTTGCATTTTCATGCCTTTGTAGATGCTATTTCTAAATCTTGAAGTGTTTTCGCTCACCCCTGTGGGCACATGTGCATCCTTCAAGATCAGGTCAAGAGAATTCCACCATGACTCCTCCCTGACCTTCCCGGTTAGTTAGGCTCCTTTCCGTCTGTGCCCCAAGCAAACTGACGTGCACTCTGGCCTTGCCCTTATAACCGTGAGTGCAACTGCCTTTCCTCCCCCTCCCTGCAAGTGTTCTCATCTGCTAGCTCAGGCCTCCAGCTTCCTGCTAGCTCCCTTCATGTTCCTACCACACCACACCCATAATTCTGGTTCTCCCCAGGGGAGTCAAGTCCAGCCAATGTCAGTAAGGTCTGAGGACTGTTTTATTCCACCTTTCCTACTCTAATATGTACCATCTGCCTATGCGTATGACCAGGTACATGTGGAGTGGCAGGCCTGGGACTTGAACCAATTCCCAAATCCTGAGTTCTAGATACTACCCCTCATCCCATGTATATATGTATGTGTACATACATCCCATATATATACATTTTCAGAAATGTTCAAAAAGCCCTCAGACTATATATACTGCCTGTGTGTGTGCTCAGTTGCTCAGTTGTGTCCGACTCTTTGTGACCCAATGAACTGTAGCTCACCAGGCTCTTCTGTCCATGGGATTCTCCAGGCAAGAATATTGAAATGAGTTGCCAGTTTCTCCTCCAGGGGATCTTCCTGACCCAGGGATCAAACCCATGTCTCCTGCATTGCAGGTGGATTCTTTACTGCTGAGCCACCAGGGAAGCCCCATATGCTGCATAGATATGTATAAATATATACTTATGTATCTCAGAGCTATTTTACAGCTTATACATATATATATACCCACACATACCAAACCAAAGTTCTATCCTTCAAAACTTGTTTATACATGACAGGATTTCTTTCAACAGGGATTTATAGATATGACATCATTGCTTATATACATAACTATTCATTGCTATATGTATATACCATAAATAACTTTAGGATCTCAGTAGCTACCTAGATTTATAAATATAATTTTAGAGTTTCATAAAATCTGATAATCTAAAAATTGCCAATCACGCTATCTCTATTCACCTAGTCTCCAAAGGAAAGTCACTTCTCAGACAAATGGTGTGTCTGTCTCCCTACTGACACACAGAATGTTGTTGTTTCAGCAGACTCCTGTTCCCTGTCCAGTTCCCTGCTGAATGGGGGACAGCCGTGGATCAGTGGGGAGACCTTGAGCTCGGGGGCTGTGCGGAGCACTGGGCCAGTTCCCTTCAGGCATCAGTATCCAGGACAGGAGTGGGGAGGGGCCCAGCTGCCTGAGGCACCTCCTCATACCTCCATTTCTGCTGCTGTCAGAGAGCTTCCTGGCTTCCTTTTGTGATCAGGCGGTCCTGCAAAGGCTGCAGCAGATGGCTAATTACCATAATGCGCAGAGCTTTTGAGGGTCCTGGGTGCAAACCCAGGTGTGACCAAGCCAAGAGCAGCTGCATCTACTACGGCACGTGGAGCCAACATTAAGCTTTACCCACACACCCATTCTGACCTTTCCAATGGGAAGCTGATGGCTCAGCTTGGAACAGATGGCCTAGAGAATCACAGGGGAAAAGCCCTCCCAACCAGCTGTAGTGTCCCTTTTCCAGTCTCCTATCCTAACAGCTTTGAGCTGACACGAAGCTCATTATCCCCATTGTGTCTTTCTCTCATGGTATTTATTCTCAGGACAAGCACAAACCCTGATGGTCCCATGTTTAGCAGTCCTAGTTATTGGGAGATGTGGTTTCTAAAATGATGTGTGTGGCAGTTTAGGTCTGTCAGTCCCTGCCCGGTTTCTGCCCTTGGCAAGCATCATTCTCCACAGGTGAGGTGCAGGACCCCCCACCAGCTGATTTAGCTCTCCCTGGTGACTAGAACCAATCCTGAACTTGGAAGGATGTTAAGAAGCTCTTGCCCAAACTCAGGATTTAACATCAAATCATACTAGTTACTCATCTGGGGGCTTCCCTGGTGGCTCAGATGGTAAAGAATCTGTCTGCAATGCAGGAAACCTGTGTTCAATCTCTAGGTCAGGAGAGACCCGGAGAAGGAAATGGCAATCCACTCCAGTATTCTTGCCTGGAAAATCCCATAGATAGAGGAGCCTGGTGGGCTACAGTCCACGGGGTCTCAACGAGTCGGACACAACTGAGCAACTGACACACACACATATTCATCTGGTGTTGACCTTGAATACTTAGAGTCGTAAAATAAATATATTATTGTAGCAGAGTGAAACAAAATTTTTAAAATCAGAATTCTTCTTCAAGATAGAACAAAATTTTTGCTTAGGAAAAGCCCTTGACATGAGCATGGGGTAGGGGTTGGGTAAAATGACAAAGGAGGCCCATATACTATATATTTAAAGATTTAAAGTTAGCAAATTGCCAAGTAGAACGTGTTCTACTCTTCTGATTTGACAAGTTGTCCTTCTTAACAACTTGGAAGGCCAGGTTTAAATGTGGACTTTATGGACTCCTCGGAATTCTAAGCCAGAATGTTCTCCAGAATCCTGAGAGGCTGGGCCCCAGCCCCAACTCCTGGCTCCTGAGCCACCCCCTCTCCCTCCCTTTCTTCTTAATCCTATTCCATCCCACATGGAGGGAGCCCCTGGCACACAAGTGAGGATGCTCCTGCCCTCACAGCCAAGCTCTGAACACACTGCTACCTACAGCTGACATAGAGACCATGTGGCCATAAAGCCTGAAATATTCACTATATTATCCAGAAGGAAGAAAGGAGGGCAATGTTTGGGTATATATAAACCCTTGGCCAAATGGGTATTTCAGACTCTAGGTCAGGGCACAGTCTCCTCTAAATAGCTGGGATCCCTCTTATCTGGATTTAAGAGCAGTCACTTCTGGATGTCTTCTTATGGTGAAAGAGTATCTTATCCTCTGAGGGCATGAAAAAATTAATGGCAATTTAGGTGTCAAAGAGTAGAGGAGGGAATGAAAGGGATTGAACCAAGTGCCAAAGCAGTGGAGAACTTTTAAAAACAGGGGTGAGGGACTTCCCTGGTGGCCCAGGGGTTAAGACTCTTCACTTCCAATGCAGGGTATACAGGTTCTATACCTTGCTGGGGAGCTAAGATCTCAATTGCCTCGTGGCCAAAAAACCAAAACATGAAACAGAAGCAGTATTGTGACAAATTCAATAAAGACTTTAAAAATGATTCACATCAAAAAAGAAAACTTAAAAAAATAAAATAGGCATGATACTTTTTTACTGTAAGTTTTTTGCACTGCTGTAATATAAGCCAAAGGCCACCCCAAACTGTCACTAAAAGTCTGCTCTACACAGAATGGCTTTGTTTGATGCAGTAGTGAGTGGTAGTGGGGGCTGTAGGGGTGATAGGAATCAAGGAGAGGGCATGATTCCAAGTCTGGATCTATATAATCATATAGGCAGCACGCAGGGGATAGCAAAACTGAAAGTGAAAGTTGCTCAGCTGTGTCCGACTTTTTGTGACCCCATGGACTGTGTAGGACAGAATACTGGAGTGGGTAGCCTATCCCTTCTCCAGGGGATCTTCCTGACACAGAAATCAAACCAGGGTCTTCTACACTGCAGGCAGATTCTTTACCAAGTGAGCTATGGTGGCAAAATGATCCCCAACAATTAATTTTTCAGAAGCAGGAGATAAGAACTAAAGTTGACTAGGAACTTGCCCTTGGGAATTTTGCAGAAAATTTGAGGAAGATACTGAACTTTAAACAAATTGAGGAATGAGTCAATCTTGTGAAGCTCTAAAGGGCAGGATGACTCCAGTTATAGTATACATGTTTATAGCTAGATATTAAAAAGTATGTCTTTCCAAAATACATAAGTATTTGATATATTGAAAAGTACAAATCTTTTAAAAAAAAAATATGTGTCTTTGGTGACCCATCTAACACTCTGATCCTCTCTACCCAGGAACCTCCCTTGCTCTTTTCTAAAACTTGTCTCTAACACTTGGGAAACTCATTTCTGAACTGGAGTGAAGGTTTTTCTAGCAGGAAACCTATATTATTGCACATAGAGTCTACAGTTAAAAGCAAACAACCTGTGTTCAACTCTTACCCCATGTCTTCAGCCTCATCACCCTTGAGAATCCTTTTTATTGCTGTGAGCTCCTCCTTTATTATCTGGTCTATAGAGACTTCTCTTTCTTGCTTTCAGAGTTGGCTACACAGTTAACTAGGATTTCTCATATTTGGATTGGAGAAGATGGACTTTTGGCATTAGTTCAGCCCAACATTTTTCATTTGAAGTCTATTCAATTATGTTTCAAACTACTTAAAGAAAAAAAAAATATGGAGAAAGCAACAAGCATAAAGCAATAGCATTATTTATAGCAGTGCAAACTTGGAAACCACTCAAATGTCTAATAATGGGGTAATAGATAACTTATGAAATTTACTCACTGGTATATTTTGCAATCATTCTAAGTGGTAATTATAAAAGCCATTTAGCAACAGGGGGAAATGGTTTAGTGAAAAAAAAAAGAGACCCAAATTATTTATAAGTGATTATTACAATTATATAAAGGAAAGGTACACAAAAAGGACTAGAAGAAAATACCCCCAAACAATAATTTTTAGGTTATGGGATTTTGAGTGATTTTTTTAACTCAATTTTCCATTGTAAAAACTTACTACATTAATTTAATGATACTTACTTTGAACTTTTCAATATTTTTCCAACTCCTTTAGTGTTTCGGGGAAAAAATTAACCACTAAAATAAATACATAAGAACTAATATAGAGGTGCACAATTTCCCTCTTGCCTCAGGCAGTATGAATTGACTTATTACTGTTGGATCCTGTCTTCTCAAATATTTTCATGTTTTACTATCAGGAATTGTTTTTGCGCTAATTTTGATCTTTTAAAATATTGCATTAAAATATTTTTAATTTTGATTATTTAATTTTAGGAATACCAGAAGCAAGTACCTTATTTTCCTCACTCTAGTTCTGTCCCTGAATCACAAAAGTCCAGGATCTGCTCCGTTAAAAATGAACCCTTCAGAGGTGAGCTGGGGAATTAAGTAGGAAAAGTATTTTTTCAAGCAGACTGCCAGTGAGGAGGGAAGAGAGTCTGGATACACATTAATAAAATCTTTCTCTGTCACATGATTACTGGGGTTCCAAGTAAGAGTTTATTAACAAAGAGAGTCTAAGAGTTTAGGAAAAAAGTTTAAAAACTACTGATTCCAGCTCCTCTCTCTCGTTTATAGGTTAAAAAGTCAAACACACAGTCACAAAGGAAATTAAAGGAAGAGCTAGAACTAGAATGCAGGTATTCTACTTGAGATGAGCAAAACTTGTGAAAAACAATATTCCTGCACAAGAGTAACTATAACTAACAGTATTTCAATTCTCTGCATTCTCATCCCACCACCCCACCCCCACCACTGAAGTAAAAGACAACTCTGCAGATACTTTTAATATCAGAGCTGTGGCTCAGAAGCTAATGCCCAATTCAGAGAACACCTGTCACTGGAAAATCTTTTGACCCCAAGAAAAGGTATTAAAAAGTGCTGCTTTTTGTTTAACCCTAATAAGGGGAAGCAGAGTTAAATGAAGTACTGTGTGCTGTGCTGTGCTTAGTCACTCAGTCAAGTCCGACTCTTTGCAACCCCATGGACTGTAGCTTGCCAGGCTCCTCTGCCCATGGGGATTCTCCAGGCAAGAAGACTGGAGTGGGTTGCCATGCCCTCCTCCAGGGGACCTTCCCAACCCAGGGATCGAAACCAGGTCTCCCGCATTGAAGGTGGTAGCAACCACCTTATCCATGGTTTTGCTTTCCTTGATTTCAGTTACCCATGGTCAACTTCAGTCTGAAAAATATTAAATGGAAAACTTCAGAAATAAATTCTCAAGTTTGATATTGCACACCATGGTGAAGTCTCCCACCATCCTGCGTGTCCTGCCTGGGACCACCAACCATGGACATCATCTGCTCTGGACATCCAGTCATCAATATCATCGTGGCTCCATGATCCAGGGTCACCCAGAGCCGATGATCCTCCTTCTGACATATTATCAGAAGATCAGTAGTAGCCTAATGCTATTACACAACGCCTGCCTCATTCACCTCACTTCATCTCATTACACAGGCATTTTATCATTTCACATCATCACAAGGAAAAGGGTGAGTGGTGTACCACATGACTGCAATTTTTATTACAGTATTTCATTAAGATTGTCCTATTTATCTTTAGTTATTATTTTTAATCTCTTACTATGCCTCATTGGAGCAGGAAATGGCAACCCACTCCAGTGTTCTTACCTGGAGAATCCCAGGGACGGGGGAGCCTGGTGGGCTGCCGTCTATGGAGTCGCACAGAGTCAGACACGACTGAAGCAACTTAGCAGCAGCAGCAGCATGCCTCGTTTATAAGTTAAACTTTTTTATAAGTATGTATGTGTGTGTGTGTATATATATATATATATATATATGAAAAAAAAATCACTGCAGATAGTTACTGCAGCCATGAAATTAAAAGACGCTTGCTCCTTGGAAGAAAAGCTATGAGCAACCTAGACAGCTATTAAAAAACAGAGACATTACTTTGCCAACAAAGTTCTGTCTAGTCAAAGGTATAGTTTTTCCAGTAGTCAAGTATGGATGTGAGAGTTGGGCCATAAAGAAAGCTAAGCACCTAAGAACTGATGCTTTTGAACTGTGGTGTTAGAAAAGACTCTTGAGAGTCCCTTGGACTGCAAGGAGATCCAACCAGTCCATCCTATGAAATCAGTCTTGAATATTCATTGGAAGGACTGATGCTGAAGCTGAAACTCCAGTACTTTGGTCACCTGATGGAAAGAACTGACTCATTTGAAAAGACTCTGATGCTGGGAAACATTGAAGGTGGGAGGAGAAGGGGACAACAGAGGATGAGGTGGTTGGATGGCATCATTGACTTGATGGACCTGAGTTTGAGCAAGCTCTGGAAGTTGGTGATGGACAGGGAAGCCTGGAGTGCTGCAGTCCACAGGGTCACAAAGAGTCAGACATGACTGAGCAACTGAACTGAATATGAGAAAAACAAAACACATATAACGTTCAGTTCTATCTGAGGTTCCAGGTGTCCAGTGGGGGTCTTAAAACATATCCCCTGTGGATAAGGGGGAGCATTTTAGTGATTTCGCTGGACACTGCTTCTGGCATCATTTTAGCCCAGTTCTGATTATACCTCTTTGTGTATCAAACTTTCCCCATTTTTGACTCATGGACTTCAAGAACTCTCCTTCAGTTCAGTCGCTCAGTCATGTCCCACTCTTTGCGACCCCATGAATTGCAGCACACCAGGCCTCCCTGTCCATCACCAACTCCCAGAGTTCATTCAAACTCACGTCCATTGAGTTGGTGATGCCATCCAGCCATCTCATCCTCTGTTGTTCCTTTTTCCTCCTGCCCCCAATCCCTCCCAGCATCAGAGTCTTTTCCAATGAGTCAACTCTTTGCATGAGATGGCCAAAGTATTGGAGTTTCAGCTTTAGCATCATTTCTTCCAAAGAACACCCAGGGCTGGTCTCCTTTAGAATGGACTGGTTGGATCTCCTTGCAGTCCAAGGGACTCTCAAGAGTCTTTTCCAACACCACAGTTCAAAAGCATCAATTCTTCGGCGCTCAGCTTTCTTCATAGTCCAACTCTCACATCCATATATGATCACAGGAAAAACCATAGCCTTGACTAGACAGACCTTAGTCAGCAAAGTAATGTCTCTGCTTTTGAATATGCTATCTAGGTTGCTCATAACTTTTCTTCCAAGGAGTAAGCGTCTTTTAATTTCATGGCTCAGTCACCATCTGAGGGATTTTTCAGCCCCCCAAAATAAAGTCTGACACTGTTTCCACTGTTTCCCCATCTATTTCCCATGAAGTGATGGGACCAGATGCCATGATCTTCGTTTTCTGGATGTTGAGCTTTAAGCCAACTTTTTCACTCTCCTCTTTCACTTTCATCAAGAGGCTCTTTAGCTCCTCTTCACTTTCTGCCATAAGGGTGGTGTCATCTGCCTATCTGAGGTTATTGATATTTCTCCCAGCAATCTTGATTCCTGCCTGTGCTTCTTCCAGCCCAGTGTTTCTCATGATGTACTCTGCATATAAGTTAAACAAGCAGGGTGACAATATATAGCCTTGACATACTCCTTTTTCTATTTGGAACCAGGTTGTTGCTCCATGTCCAGTTCTAACTGTTGCTTCCTGACCTGCATATAGGTTTCTCAAGAGGCAGGTCAGGTGGTCCAGTATTCCCAACTCTTTCAGAATTTTCCACAGTTTATTGTGATCCACACAGTCAGAGGCTTTGGCATAGTCAATAAAGCAGAAATAGATGTTTTTCTGGAACTCTCTTGCTTTTTCCATGATCCAGCGAATGTTGGCAATTTGATCTCTTGTTTCTCTGCCTTTTCTAAAACAAGCTTGAACATCTGGAAGTTCACGGTTCAGGTACTGTTAAAGCCTGGCTTGGAGAATTTTGAGCATTACTTTACTAGTATGTGAGATGAGTGCACTTGTGTGGTAGTTTGAGCATTCTTTGGCATTGCCTTTCTTTGGGCTTGGAATGAAAACTGACCTTTTCCAGTCCTGTGGCCACTGCTGAGTTTTCCAAATTTGCTGGCATATTGAGTGCAGCACTCTCACAGCATCATCTTTCAGGATTTCAAGGAGCTCAACTGGAATTCCATCACCTCCACTAGCTTTGTTCATAGTGATGCTTTCTAAGGCTCACTTGACTTCATATTCCAGGATGTCTGGCTCTAGGTGAGTGATCATACTGTCGTGATTATCTGGGTCGTGAAGATCTTTTTTGTACAGTTATTCTGTGTATTCTTGCCACCTCTTCTTAATATCTTCTGCTTCTGTTAGGTCCATACCATTTTTGTCCTTTATCGAGCCCATCTTTGCATGAAATATTCCCTTGGTATCTCTAATTTTCTTGAAGAGATCTCTAGTCTTTCCCATTCTGTTGTTTTCCTCTAATTCTTGCATGGATCGCTGAGGAAGGCTTTCTTATCTCTTCCTGCTATTCTTTGGAACTCTGCATTCATTTGCTTATATCTTTCCTTTTCTCCTTTGCTTTTCACAGCTATTTGTAAGGCCTCCTCAGACAGCCATTTTGCTTTTTTGCATATCTTTTCCGTGGGGATGGTCTTGATCCCTGTTTCCTGTACAATGTCATGAACCTCCGTCCGTAGTTCATCAGGCACTCTATCTATCAGATCTAGTCCCTGAAATCTATTTTTCACTTCCACTGTATAATCATAAGGGATTTGATTTAGGTCACATCTGAATGGTCTAGTGGTTTTCCCTACTTTCTTCAATTTAAGGCTGAATTTGGCAATAAGGAGCTCATGATGTGAGCCACAGTCAGCTCCTGGTCTTGTTTATGCTGACTGTATAGAGCTTCTCCATCTTTGGCTGCAAAGAATATAATCAATCTGATTTCGGTGTTGACCATCTGGTGATGTCCATGTGTAGAGTCTTCTCTTGTGTTGTTGGAAGAGGGTGTTTGCTATGACCAGTGTGTTCTCTTGGCAAAATTCTATTAGCCTTTGCCCTGCTTCATTCTGTATTCCAAGGCCAAATTTGCCTGTTACTCCAGGTGTTTCTTGACTTCCTACTTTTGCATTCCAGTCCCCTATAATGAAAAGGACATCTTTTTTGGGTGTTAGTGCTGAAAGGTCTTGTAGGTCTTCATAGACCCATTCAACTTCAGCTTCTTCAGCATTACTGGTTGGGGCATAGACTTGGATTACTGTGATATTGAATGGTTTGCCTTGGAAATGAACGAGATCATTCTGTTGTTTTTTAGATTGCATCCAAGTACTGTATTTCAGACTCTTTTGTTGACCATGATGGCTACTCCATTTCTTCTAAGGGATTCCTGCCCACAGTAGTAGATATAATGGTCATCTGAGTTAAATTCACCCATTCCAGTCCATTTTAGTTTGCTGATTCCTAGAATGTCAATGCTCTTGCCATCAAGACCTCTCCTTAGCCCATCTCAATGCCCAGAGTAGAACCAGTAAGTGTATCATATGAGCTGCCTTGGATGATAGATCCACCTGTGGTCACATGTCTCAATCAGGGCCCGTTGGGAAAAAAATAAAGCTTTTGCTAGGACTTTTGGGAAACAAAATCTCACTCTCTCAGCTGGGACTTGAATCTGAGAAAGGGTATGATCTGGAGTTAGGTCAGCCCTCTAATGAGTATAAAAAAAGCATGTGGTTGAAACTGAAGCCAATCTGGAGGAGAGCTGACTCAAGAGAAAGAGTAAAGGAGAAACCAGGTCTTGGTGACACACTGAGCCCCTGCACTGGGCCACCCCCAGTGCCAGCATACAGCAGAATTCTTCAGTCTCATGAGCCAAAGCTTTCCCTTTTAGCTTCAGTCAGTTTGGGTTGGATCTTCCATCATGTGTAATCTAAAGAGCTCTAACTAGTATGATTTGCAAGATTTTAATTTTCTTAAATAAAATGTGGTCACTCTAGTTGTTTGAACTTTGTTCGGTGTTTATTTTCTTTTGTTTTGTAAATGTCCAAAATTTAAAAATAGTCAATATATATTCATGCTGTTATTTTCATTACAAGTTCAGTTTTAATAGAAAAATAAATGATTAAATCATGTGCTAGATTATCAACCACTTGCATATTTAGCTATTTGCATACAAGGAAAGCCTAATCCATTGACCTATTACATAATAATTAGCCAGAAAATATCTTCATTCTAATAACAAGTGCAATTGAACACTGAAGAGAATGTGTTTAACTGAAAAGTAGTTAGAGAAACAAAAACTGATTTTAAAAAATCACTCTTAAAGGAAGCAGGAAAAAGAAAAGGAAATTTAAAAGGTGGGGCTACTGCTGCTGCTAAGTCACTTCAGTCGTGTCTGACTCTGTGCAACCCCAGAGATGGCAGCCCACCAGGCTCCCCCATCCCTGGGATTCTCCAGGCAAGAACACTGGAGTGGGTCGCCACTTCTTTCTCCAATGCATGAAACTGAAAAGTGAAAGTGAAGTCGCTCAGTCATGTCCGACCCTCAGCGACGCCATGGACTGCATCCTTCCTATTTTCCAGGCAAGAGTAGTGGAGTGGGGTGTCATTGCCTTCTTCGTGCAAACAGCACAAAATAAAATGATAGATATAATTCCAAGAAATCAGTCATTGCAAGCAAAGTATATGGTCTAACTTAGCTTGGTAAGTTAGTCTAGTTTAGTGAAGTCCGAAGACAGAGATTATCAGACAATACAAGAAAACCTGGCTTTATGCTTTTTACAAGACACAAACCTGAAACATAGAGACACTGAAAGATTGAAAATGAAAGGTCAAGAAAAAAATGAAATGAGACAAATATATAGCTCTATGTAGCTAGATTGGTATCAGTGTAAAAGGCTTGTTATCTATAAAAAGGGATGTTAGAACTAAAAGGTGTCAGGCAGGGCCTCACATGGTGAATAGAGGACATTTTGATGATTCAGGGTGTGGTTCTTTCTTCTCTAATCACTCATTCAATTCATTCAGCTAACTAAAAAAGAATAATTTAAAAAGCTGATCATGTGCTAAGCTATCAAAGTCAAGTGTGGTCCTTGCTCTCAAATTTGCAGTCTGGTTGGGGGCACAGTTAAAAAAACACATAAAAAAAAAAAATTAAAAACAAACAAAAAAAACATACCAACAACTGAAGTGCCGTGTGGTCAGTGCTATGATAGGGGCAGGCATACAGAGCTTTGAGAACACACTGACAGGGAGGGAGGTGTTTGTGAGTGGAGTTTTGAAGGGTACCTCTTTGATTCACCTATTGGATAAATTTCCCTGACAATCCAGACTGGCCTCTTGCTATTGATTCCTGCTATTAGCTCCAGTAATCTTGTGACATTGAGGGGGAGAAAAAAGTAAACTACAGGCATACCTCATCTTATTGTTCTCTGCTTTATTGTGTTTCACAGATATTGCATTTTCTTACAAATTGAAGGTTTGTAGCAACTCTGCATTGTCAAATGATGATTATCATTTCTTAGCAATAAAGTCTTTTTTAATTAAGGTGTGCATGTTGTTTTCCTTAGATGTAATGCTATTGCACATTTAATAAACTACAGTATAAGAGTGCAAACATAGCTTTCACATGTACCTAATTAACCACCAAATTCGTGTGACTCACTTTATTGTGATATTTGCTTTATAGCAATGATCTGGAACCAAACCCACAGTATATCCAAGGTATGACTGTAGAGGGAAGTGAGGTCGGTCTGGGACCTAGAATCATCATTCTTACTGGATTGGGAGCAGGAGGAAATCCAGTTGGATAGGTGGCAAGTCATAGAACATGCCCAGGCCAGCTTCAGGGAGGTCCAACAAGAGATGAAGGATAAAAAGAGAAGGAACAGAGGAGTAAGGAATACTTGGAAATCCAGGAATATGGCTAGAAAAATCATAGTTCATATCTGTGGTGAGATGGGGAGGGTTGGAGAGAGTTCAGAGGCAGAACTGGCAACATCAAGGCATGGACTCATTTTTAGAAGGCCTGAGATCCTGAGTGGGCCAGGTATCAATGGCAGGGAAACTCGTTGCTCCAACACAAAGAATATCCAGTCAATAAAAGAGGGCACTGAACAAAGCAGGACAGGTGGTAGGGAAGGGTTGAGGGTCACCTGAGGGCTCAACTAGAGTTTCCTTAATTTCTCCAAACCGAAGCCAGGTTGGTCCTGCAGAGCTTGCAAGGAGAAGCCACTTGGTTCAACTCTGGGGAGAATGGAGAATCTGAGCTGAGGAACCAGGAGGTTCTGACACCACCATGAGTGCTTTATCCTTCCAAATTCCCAATCTAAGCTCCTCTTGAATGGCAACTACTTTTGGAAAGGGTAACCCATTAAATCCCTCTGTGTGAATGAGTTTATCAGATGTCTTCCAACCTGTTGGAAAGAACCTAATAATTTGAGAGCACTGGGTGCTTGGGAAAGAGTGAACATAAAAAGATGGGTGGGGAAGGAAAGATACTGAAAGGGAAATCACAGGCCTCAGAGATAAGTTTACTGACTTCCGTTTTGCTGACTACCAGCTCTGCCTGTGGTGTCTCGGCATCATTCAGGAGTTCAAAGATAGGCTCTGCCCAGCTGAGAGCTGTTGGGTATAGCTGTCTTGTATATATAAAGCCATGTAATGACTGGTTGGGGTTAATCAAATAAAATGCCCAACCCAGATCTATTAAATTTTATCACAAAAAGAGGCTTTAATCAGTCTTTTATCAGCTTGGTGTTCTGGCCTAAGAAGACTGCTTTTGTTTGCCCATATAAGAGACAATGGGAGAGCCAGGATCAGCCTGCTCTCTGGAGTACAACAAGCGAATTGTCCACAAACAACAGATCATTCAAGGCCATGGGAGAGGAAAGGCTGCATGAATCTACAAAAGTTTTCACTGTTAGTGGTCACGGCCTTGAGTGTTTAAATTCAGACCACATTCCCGCTAGAGCTTCCAAAATATAGGGAGGATGGGAACAAAAAGACTCCAGTGTGTTCCTTGTAAGTCTATCTGGCCTTGGCCCTCTGCAGGACATTCTTGCTTGCTGCTTGCTGAAAGGGAGGAGGAAAATTGACATTTGGTTCTCTGACTAAGCAAAGCCCAGATCTCCTGAGGGTTAGATGTGATTCACCAGCTAGTAATTAATGTGATGAGTGTAGGTTCTCTGCCAACTGCACGTGTCCCTCTGCCCAAGCACCTCTTGGACTATAGAAAGGACAGAAGGAGAAGGCAGATAAAAGGCAGTAAAAAAGGGAGATAAAAGAGAGGACCCTGCACTGACCCAAAAGTGAGAATAACATTAAAGCCACCCAGTCAATTTTGTTCAACAAATATTTGAATACTTTCTAGGAGCAGGCTGAGACATACCCAGGTATAGACACAAACACACAAATAAAACATCTACCTTTTCTGCTTGGAATTGGAGGATGTTACCGTTGGCAGGGTCTCAGATCTTCTTCCTTTGTATTGTTTTGGTCTTCAAAAGATGTCATGGTTTTGTTTTTTTTTTTTTTTTTTAATGCTGAGAAACACAGCCACATCCCATAGCAGTAACCTCAAATTCTGAGGTAAGACCATGGGGCGGCTGTGGGAATGTCATGTGTCACTGGGGGAAGAAAGCTTCAGAATTATTGATCTAGTCTGACCCGGGCATCTCACTGGTGCAGAAATGGAAGTTCCAAGAAACAACTTGGATTGTCCAAGGCTACTGAGCTACTTAGTAACAGAGAGGGAATTAGAATCCATATCTTCCAATGCCCAATGCAGAACCAAATCCATTGTACCACAAAGTTTCTCCACGCAAGCTTCCTGGAAGATGCAAGTCCTGAAGACCTTCAGCAAATTAATGAGTATCTTGATCTACTGTATAGATCTACTGTATAGCTGTTCCTCACTTACATGTGGCCCATTAGCTGCCAAATTTTAGTGCTATCACTTCTGCTTATCAAGAGTTTAAATTTTACTTGTTAACCAAGATGTCCCCTTCTGCTCTATATGGAACGTTGTTTGGGATTAGAAATATGTAAAGAAATAAGAGGAAGAACAAAAGGACTTAGACTGACAACAAGGAAAAAAAGAGTAAACCTTTGCCCATAGGACCAAACCTGTGGCTCCTCAGCTTCATATTAGTGTGGAGGCAGGGGTGGCAGATGCCTACCTTGGTTTTGACTAGAGCAGCGTTCAGATATGTTTGGGAGTTGATAGAGATAGGAGGAGTTCCTGTAACCATGTGGGTGTGAGACCTGGGAGTAATTCTATTTTTGGAAAGTTTACTGGATATATGCCTCTGAAGATGAAATGAATACCGCCCAGTTAGATGGCTTTTAGGGAACAGGATGAAAGAGAGACGAGAAAGGGACCAGGGGGAAATGAGAGTTGTTCTGTGAATTGTGAGAGGTGCCAGCAGTCAGAAGTCTTTTTCCATTTTCATTTGTCATCCACGGTGGCTGACCCATGCTTTGTGCTTTGAAATCATTCTGCTTCCCTAAAGATATTTTGAGCTGTAATTGCAGATTTCCATTTTAGTTTCTTTCTCTCTCTCTTTCTGTTCTAGACAATCAGTTCAAAGTCCTTCCTCAGGCACTATACAAAATGCCTTTGCAGAGCTGATGAAGATATGTGGTGTGGCCCGTGTGAATTCATCAATTTTTTTCTGCCTGTAATAGGAGTGGTTATGGAAAAGTGCTTATTAGCTAAATTAGATCAACAATTTAGGCTGGTGGGGCTTGTGACATAACTGCTTTGATATTAACTTCTTTATTAATTATATTAATTATGAATCACCTTTCACTGAGGTAATGGGACTGCAAGCTTTCTGTTTTCTTTCAGATTTCAATAGTAATGCTGCCTTGAGTTCTTTACTTATGTTCCTGGCAATTAAGTGCTATCCCAAAACATAAACACAATTTTCTCTTTTGAAATCATTATGCAAGGAGTGTCATGTGAAAGCTGCTGTTACTTAAAATATATTCTTGTAAAATAAATAAAGGGGAGCTCTTCTATTCATAAGACCATCAAGAAACTGTTATTAAAACTCTTAATAGAAAAAACTATGCTGTCCACTCTGTTTTCCTTTTTTTGTTCTTTTCTCCTCCCCCCCCAAAAAGATAACCCTTTAGGATATTTTTAACTAAAAAGGGAGAAAATTGAACAAAAGAACAAATTTTTTTTTTGTTTGTTTTGACTATGGTTGTTAAAATGTGGCCTATAGGAAAAATAGAATTTAAAAAAATTATCACGTGCACTTCACCTCACATAATGAGTTGTGAGCTTTCAGGGTTTACCCTGAAGGCACAACTCCACAGTGTCACCTCTTTACCTCAACCAACCACTAAGGTTCTTTTTTTTAGAGGAAAGATTGACCTTGAAGTCAGACTGGCCTGGTTTAAATCTATTAGGCTAAATCACAGGAATTTGCTGTTTATATATACCAAAGATGGTAAAAAAAAAATGGTAATTTCATGGGGGTCGACCCAGTAGCTTTTCCGTGGTCAACCTTCGGGTTATTGTGTGGACTATGGATGATGTATTTTAATGTTTCACTTATTCCTTTGCTTTCGGTATGCTTATAATACATGGTGACTAATATGAATTGCAAGCAGCAGCAAGGGCATTTTATTTCAAGTCCGTTCAACAAGCCCTATCCCTCCTCTTTATCCCAGGGGCCTTCCCTTGGGGCTCAGCTGGTAAAGAATCCACCTTGAATGCAGGAGACCTGGGTTCAGTCTCTGGGTTGGGAAGGTTCCCTGGAGAAGGGAAAGGCTGCCCACTTCAGTATTCTGGACTGGAGAATTCCATGCACTGTATCATCCATGGGCTCGCAAAGACTCAGACACAGCTGAGTGACTTTCACTTTCTTTATCCCAGACACTGCTTTTGTGTTGGGAATACCTGGATTCAGTGGGGCAGATAGCTGGCATGATGCAGGCAGGAATTTAGCAATATACCCATGAGAGAGGGTAGGATGGTAGGATGGGGATGAACTTTTGGTGAAATGGGGAGATGAGAGCAGCCTTTCCTCAGGGGAGATGCCTCATTAGGATGCTGCAGAACAGACAGCTTGGTGGGGAGTGTTCCAGGCTGGCTGTTCAGAGAACTTCAGGTTAGAGAGAGAGAGAAAGAGACAGATAGACAGAGAGACAGAGAGAGAGAGAGGTCTGTAAAATGAGGTTGGATAGATGGGCAGGGCTCACAGTATAGAGTTAGGTTTTGTGAGTTCTAGAAATTTTTCCAACTTTGAGGGGAACTTCTTTACAAAACCGCCATGTCAAAATACCTCTAGGGGCTCCCAGGACCTGAAAGTGGGAAGTCTTGACATTTCAGCTTTATTATCTTTCTCCAAGCATCTGCCCTGGGCAGGGCCACACTCTGAGGGTCCTTGTTAAAGAGCAGGGGGTAGACAATGGACAGCTACTGAAGGATCTTAAGCAGGAAAGTGACATCATCAGATTGGACTTTTAGAGAAAGCACCCCAAGGGCTGTCTGGAAGATGGATGAGAGGAGCTTGTGTTAGACAGTTAAAAAACCAATTAGAAAGCTATTTTAATAATCCAGAGAGCCAAGAGTCTGAACATGGCTGAATTCATGAAGAAGAAATTAACCCAGCATCATTCAGCAAAGTCACTGGTGGATAGTCACACAGGAGGCCTGGTCCTCCTGTTCCTGAGCCCTTCCTGAACAGGTAGCAGATGCTTTCAAAATTAGATTCTCCACCTGGAAAGGTCTTGGATTAGTCACATGACCAGAGGCCTGTGACCACACAGGCACACAACTGGTCAGCCATTGCACTCTCATGCCCACCGAGGTCTTGTTATTCCTCGTTTCTGCCCTGCCCTCTCACATATCTAAGTTCTGCCACAGTGTTCACTGTAATATTTCAGTTCTCTGTTGGACTGCTTGGCCAGGGCTCTGTTACCTGCTTAATTTCTGCCATGCTTTTTGTAATCCTCCAAACCTGCAGCTGAGCCGTGTATTCTACCCACTCCATCCTCCTAGTAAAACCTCTGTTCATCTGTTCATCCTTTGAAATGTTCAAATGTTCATCCTTTGAAACCCTTTGCATGAGTCTGCTGCTCAGTGATCCTTCTTTGGCTACCTCGCACCATTACCCCTAAATTCAATGACTCTCTCACCACCTCTGTATCTTCCACGTATTTTTATTATTGTATGTATTGTGCTTTATAATGTTTATTTGTATATCTTTGAGGTTGGGAAGTATGCCTTATACTATTTCCCCAGTAGCTCACACATTCCTTAGTATATAATAGACACTTAATGAATGTGGGTCAATAGACTTGAACTGAATTCACTCCTCTCCTTTTAAAATATTGATAATATAGCACATCAATAATTCGGCCAGGGTTTAGCTGTGCCTGCCTTCTAAGGATCACAGTATCCCAGCCTATGTGAGTTTTCATATCTCCCACTGTCTGTACTTCATGCTTCAAGGCCTCCATTCAATGGGTTGAACTACTATTCACCCAGAATCAAGCCTGAATCCACCACAATTTCATATCTTTCCTGGGTACCTCCTGTGGATGGGCCTGATTTCTTCTGGCCAGTCCTTGCTCAGTCTTCACTTCTTCTGAGCCCATCTCTGAAGTGAAGATGCTTTGTGACCTTTCTGGTTGTGCTGTCTGGATAAGAAGGGGATATTTACTCCAAAAGCAGCCAATTCATGGGCTAGACCATATCTGTAAGGTAGCCCAGTGGGAAAAGCTTTAACCAAAGTGATTGTCTTAGTCAGTTTGGGCTGCTATAATAAAAAGTATCATAGACTAAGAAGCTTTTAAACAATAGAAGTTTATTTCTCACAGTTCTGGAGGCTGGAAGTTTGAGATCAGGGTGCCAGCATGGTGGAGCTCTGATTCATAGTGGTCATTTTCTTACTGGTTCCCACTCTTGGTGGAAATGGCAAGGGAGCACTCTGAGGTCTCTTTCGTAAGGGCACTAATCCTGTTCATGAGAGTTCCACCCATGACCTAATCACCTCCCAAAGGCCTTACTTCCTAATACTGTCATCTTGGGGTTGAGGATTTCAACAGGAATTTGAGGGGAACACAAATGTTCAGTCTAGAGCAGGGATTTTATGGGCCAATCAGACTAACAGATCAAGTAGTGGAGAAAATCACTTCAAGGAGCCTTCCCTTAGCAGAAGAACTGTAGATGGAGTTATTTCTTTTAGAAAGGAATTGTTGCTTGGGTAGGCATCATGTTTGAGCCCTTGAGTACATTGCTCCAATCTCAACCTTCCTAAGTGTTTTCTACTCTCAGTGTTGTCCACTCCTGACTAGAGTCACCTGAAGGGAAACCCAGAACCCTGTGTAGTTGCTCCTTCTATACGTGTATACCTGTGGCGGATTCATGTTGATGTATGGTAAAACCAATACAATATTGTAAATTAATTAACTTCCAATTAAAATAAATAAATTTATATTTAAAAATATAAGTAAATAAATAAAAAGAGTTCCTCATCTAACTTTGAAGAACTGTGATGGGGTCTAAGATTTTACCAAACTTACTGGCTAACAAATAATCTTGACACAGTTTCATTGATGCCAGCAGAAGGCAAGAAACTTAGGTGTAAACAACAAAGGACTTTATCACTCACAACACAGAAATTATTATAGAATGACCATTAGCATATTTATATCAGTTCCTCTTATATCAGTCCCTAGTCCCATGGGAACAATGTGCATGGGACCAAATGGATGCTTGTAAGCTGTGGGTTGTGTTACAGTAGAGGGACTCTACTGTAGCTTAGGTAACCTAAATCTTTTATTTTGGGCAGTAAATATGCTTGCTCTTTGTTCTGGAGAAAGACATTATTACACTGAGCAGTAAGCATGGTGTGGCCTTTTCTCTAGATGGAGGCACTATCTCTATCTTTCATGGCCATTCGTTATATGAAACATTCTTGAAAAGATATTTTGAATGAAGGGTAATAAGTACCTCACTTACAAGATGTATAGAAATGTGAGATACTCATGGGGAGTTGTCTTAAAACTCTAGCAGCTCCCATCCATCTGCGTACTGACACTGACAGCTTTATTCCTTGGGTGATGGGAACCATACTTTCCCAACCCTAAACCCTCTCCTGAGCTCTAATCACAAATTTTCTGCTCCAAGTGAACATCCCATCCAGAGATTTTCAATAATTAAATTTAAAATGTTTATATACACTAAACTTCTAGTTTTATTACCACCATTTTCCTTGTTTCACTGGTTCCAACCTTAGGAGTCATTTTAAAATTCCATCTTCTTCCTTATCCCTAATCATCAATCAATCATAAAGTTTTATTAGCTCTTCTTTAGTTTTTTTTTTGTTTGTTTTTTTTTAACTTTTTATCTTATATTGGAGTAGAGCCGATTAACCATGTTATGATAGTTTCAGATACACAGCAGAGCAGCTCAGTCATACATCTACATGTATCCAGTCTCTCCCAACTGCCCTCCCATCCAGTCTGCAGCATAAAACACTGAGTAGAGTTCCTTGTGCTATAAAGTAGGATCCTGTTGGTTATCCATTAATATAGCAATGTGTGCTTGTCTATCTCAAAATCCCTAACTATCCCTCCCCCTCCTTGCCCCCTGGTAACCATAAATTTGTTCTCCAAATCTGTGAGTCTGTTTCTGTTTTGTAAATAAGTTCATCTGTATCATTTCTTTTTAGATTCCACACATAAGGGATGTCATATGGTATTTCTCTTTCTATATCCAACGTACTTCACTCAGTATGACAATCTCTGGGTCTATCCATGTCCATCTCTTCCGTCAAAATATCTCAATCTCATCCTCTTTTTTTCTTGGCCATTTATGCTGTCATTAACCTAGTTAGGAATGCTATTTTCATCCCTAGAATGGTCAAGAAATGTCCGCACTAATTTTCTGGATTCCTATTCTCCTTGTTGATACCTCTTAATCCCCTTAAGGCACAGTTTTGATCCTATCACACTCTCATTTTTAAAGTTTCAGCAGTTTCCCATGGCCTGTTCAATACAGCTGTCTAGACCTCACTCAAGGCCTACCCATTCTGATCTGGGCCTTGTCTCCCCCTACTCTGTTTTGGCTGCACAGGCATTGCTTCTTCTCCCTGCTTGCCAAACCTGCCCAGGCCTGGGCTACCTCCCCACCCTTCCCCATTCCTCAGAGTTCTGAATCCTGTACCTTTGTAAAACCACTTCATCCCTCAGGGCCTAGAAGTTCTTTAACTGGTCCAGTCTATACTCATAGCTTTTGTCCAGTTATACTTATTTTATTAGTTAGCTTCATTCTGTCCCATGTGACTGCTTGACTGTCTTAGGTACTTACATAAGTTTTAAGTTCCTGGAGAAGAAGCGCTATATACATTTTGTACCACTCAGTGTCTACTCAGCACTGGCTTGGGCAAACTATAGAAGCCTGACTCTCCCACTTGCTATTAATAGCTATGTGATTAGAAGGGTAACATCTATACCTCAGTTTCCTTACTTAAAAAATAAGGTATAGGGACTTTCCTTGTGGTCCAGTGGTTAAGAATCCGGCTTCCAATGCAGGAGATGGGTTCAATCTCTGGTCGGGGAACTGAGATCCCACATGTTGTGGGGAAACTAAGCTTGCACGCTGCAACAAGAAAAGTCTACATGCCACAACTAGAGAAGCTCCCATGTGTCACAGCTTAAGAGAAAGTCCATGCACCACAAGGAAGAGCCTGCGGGATACACAAAGACCCAGTAAATCAGAAAAAAAAGAAAAGATGTAAATAGTATCTATATCACAGGGTTGTTCAGGTAATTAAATTGGATAACATGAGAAAATTTTAACAAATTATCTGGTATATAGGAAGAGCTCAATCAATATTGACTATTATTATTAATCTTATAGTGAGATAAGTGAATAAATACATAAATGAATACCTGAAATACACAGTCCCCTTTTTTGGGTGGGGAGAAAGTCCAGTCTAATGGAGGATGACCAGATAACCTTGAAAAATATTTATGATTGCATACCACTGACCCATAGGAGAAGTTGGATGGAAGATGGGAAGTAGCATCTTCCAAAGGCCTGACTAAATCCTTGAAAAAAATGGATTCTTCAGCAATAAGTGAGAACATGATAATAGAGAAGAACCAATAAAGGAACAGTCCAGATGATGTTTCTTGTCTCCTTTATGTTTCCAGGTTTCTCTCTGTCTCTTGGGTAAGTCTAAGGCTCTTGGAACAGAGTTGGGGGCACAGGAGAACCAAGTGTGGCAACTGGTCAAAGAGAAGGAGCCTGTTCCCTGGCTAGGGGCTGGAAAAATTTTCTAGATAGGACACATCCTGCCTTTCTTCCAGGGCATCACTGCCTCCTTAGATATTCCCACAGACAAGCTTGATATGAGCTAGTACTGTGGAAAGTTGTCACTGGCTGTCAGAATCACAATGCTGCCTGATATTTACCTTAAGAAGCAAACACTCACTAAGTGGCTGGATAAGAAGACAAAGGAATTTTCTCTAAGAGTAGAGCATCCTCAATCCCCTTCCATTAGCAAATTACTATGATCGTCATTTCAATGCCTTTCTATATGTCACATACTATGCCACCTGACAAATAGACCTCAAAATAACCTGGTAAAGTACATGTTACAATAGCTATTTTAAAGAAAAGAAGCTTAGGAGCATCAAGATTGAGTAAGTGTCTTTGGTCATGCAGCTCATATGTGATGGAGACAGGATTTAAACCCAGGCATGCCTGCCTGCAAAGATCTGGGACCATTTCCCCTCAATGGCAGCATATAAAACAATCCAAACAAGCTAGATCTTGGATTGCTACTCACATGTGCTTTCAGCCACGTTTCACTAATTTCCTTTTGCTATAGATCAGCTATTAAGACAACTGTGCAAGTAAGATTAGCAAATGCTTTTTGAGGGTGGGTTTTCACCTGGAAGAGGAAGAGAGATGTTGAGCCCCTCAGTAGGGGTGAGGGAAGAAACTAGCTGTGGGCAGCTGAAGGCAAATGAAAACAAATTTGTTTAGCTGAGGGCTAGTACTCTGCATAGCAACTAAAATGTATTTTTATATCTCCTGCCAGATGATAGAACTTCTGTTACAGTGCTTCATGTCACCAGTAGGAAAACATGGGCTCCTCCTAGAGCTCTTGATTCTGAATCTGTTACTACCCTTCTAAAAAGTAATGTTAATAGAGATAATAAAATGGAATCTTAACCACAGTCACTTTGCTGCCTGCCTGAAAATGTTGGCTCTGGAAAATGGACAGTCTGGTAGGAAACCAAAGACATAGAAATCTGTTTTGAGAATCATATTCTTGGCCTTAAACAGGTCTCACAGTAAGGAAGGTTGGCTGAGGCCAAGGGTCCTGAGGTCAGGAAGGGGGAGAAGCTTATTTTTCTGCAGTCTCAGTAGAACAAGGCAGTCAAGGAGGGTGTATTTTGGTTTCTACTCCTTCTTCCAAGGGAAAAAGAAGCCCAGATTTGTCCTTCACAGAACTTGAGGTAGTTTCTCCATGAAATTGTAGAGGAGTTTCTTGTTGGTCCCATTCCAGTTCCCCTTCCAAAGGATCTCTCTCCACTGGGTATCCCAAAGCCCACTATTCCTGACAAATCAAGCTACCGGTTTGCTTAACATAACTTCTGTATATGGGAAGATGGTCTGGATCAATGTCAGGTCCAATAAATTTGACCGTGCCACTACCTCTAACTCCTATTGTCTTCATTCCCAGTTTGTTGAATTAAATAGTTGAGTTGGGAAATTGTTTTAAAACTAAATTGATCAGGTAAGTGGGTTCTGATTAACATAGATATTATTTCTGCTTTGTATTCTGATAAATGCTCTTGTGTTCCCCAAAAGATGTTAAAGTCCTAACCCTTGATAATTCTGAATGTGACTGTATTTGGAAATAGAATTATTGCATATATAATAAGAGATCTTACTAGATTAAAGTAGGCCTTAGAGCCAACGACTAGTGTCTTTGAGAGAAAGCTGTAAAGAGACATAGACACATACAGGGAGACTGGAGTGACACAGCTGTAAGCTAAGGAATGTCAAGAATTGCAGAAACTAGGGACAGGCAAGGAAGGAGATTTTTCTCTTGAAGCCCTGGGAGGGAGCATGGCCCTGTTGATACCTGGATTTTCTAATTCTAGCCTCCATAACTTGTTGTTGTTTAGTCACTAAGTTGTGTCCAACTCCTTGCAACCCTATGGACTATAGCCCGGCAGGCTCCTCTGTCCATAGGATTTCCCAGACAAGAATAGTGGAGTGGGTTGCCATTTACTTCACTAGGGGATCTTCCAGACCTAAGGAACAAACTTGTGTTTCCTGCTTGGCAGGTGAATTCTTTACCACTGAGTCACCTGGGAAGCTCCAGCCTCCATAACTACAAGAGAATAAGTACCTGCTTTTCAAAGCCACCCAGTCCATAGTATGTTGTTATAGCAGTCTTAGGAAACTAGCACAAGTTCTTTCACTCACATTAATTTTTTTATTACCTATTGTATCCCTGGAGAAGGCAATGGCACCCCACTCCAGTACTCTTGCCTGGAAAATCCCATGGACGGAGGAGCCTGGTCGGCTGTAGTCATGGGGTCACTAAGAGTGGGACACGACTGAGCAACTTCCCTTTCATTTTTCACTTTCATGCATTGGAGAAGGAAATGGCAACCCACTCCAGTGTTCTTGCCTGGAGAATCCCAGGGATGAGGAAGCCTGGTGGGCTGCTGTCTATGGGGTCGCACAGAGTCGGACAGGACTGAAGCGACTTAGCAGCAGCAGCAGTACTGTATCCCCAGCACTTATCAAAGTTCTTTGCAATATGATGAGAGTTCAATGAACACGTGTTGAGGGAGCAAGAATTGATTGTATGTGTACAATGTGTATGTAGAAGCATATTGATATATTTTCTGATCTACCTCAGTTGTTTACTACTGCAATGAGCCATGAGTTGATAAATCCATGCATGTAGACTGAATAAATAATACCAGTCATATAATGTACTTATTTTAACTTAACAGCCATACAAGTATACAAAACTAACAACTGGCAAGAATTCCTACCAAAAATGTCAAAGTGAAGTACATTTGTTAATTAAAAAAAAATAGGAAAACATAAAAACAGATGGATTTAGCTTAAATCAAGAAATCTTCATTTTTTCCCAAATGCGATTCTTAGTAGCCTTATTCTCCTGGTTGCTGAAATCAACTCATTATCCTATTCTGCACAGGACTAGTAGTGAACCAGACCCTAGGCCAGTGTTTTATAAGATGTATTCCATGGACCACCTGCCTTAGAACTACCTTATGAAGACAGAATAATTAAATAGTGTGGTATTGGTAAATCAAGAGCCCCAAATACCGTTGACCCTTGAAAAACATGTGTATTAGGGGTGTTGACCCTCCATAGAGTTGAATATCTACATATAAATTATAGCTGGTGCTACATACACTCAGTTCCTCTATGTCCACATTTCCTCATCTGAGGATTCAGCTAAAACCTGTGCATAAGTAGACCTGCACAGTTTGGACCCACGTTGTTCAAGAGTCAACTGTAGCAGTGTCACAGAAGAGAAAATTAAGAGTTAAACACGAATTCATATAGAAACCTAGAAAATGATAAAAGGGGAAATTCAAATTATGGGTAGTGATGAAATAAGGAATACATTAATCAATAAATGTTATTGGGGAAACTGCATAGTCACCTGGAAAAAAATAAATTGCAATCAAATTCTACATATTTTTCTAGAATAAAGTCTATGTGGATTAAAGATTTAAATATTTTTTTAAAACCTATAAAGGTACTAGGTGAATTTACGGAATAATTTTTCATAGTCTCAGAGTGGGAAAAGTGCTTCAAAGTATAACTTAAAACCCAGAAGAAAATAAAAATGAATCTAGTAGCAGTTATAATTTGACACAAAGTTGTCTTGCAGAAGCTACCAAAAGGCAGTCAAAGATAAATGACAAACTGAGAAAAATATTTGCAAGTCATATCTCAGCTTCAAGGTTTATTTCCCTAATATGTAGAGTTTCTACAAACTAATAAAATTAAGATAAAAAGATACAGTAGAAAAATGGTGAAAGGAAATGAACAGACTTCACAAAAAGAAAATATAAATGATTCAAACGTATTAAAATATTCTCATTTTCTCTTATGGTAAAAGAATTGCAAACTTAAACACCAATGAGATCTTATTTTAAGGGACCATACTGGCAAAGTCAAAAAGTTTGCTAACACACTTTTTTGGCTAGAGGTTGTGAAAACAATGGTGGTAAGAGTGTAAACTGATATAATATCTGTGAAGGGCAGTATCTGTGAAAAATCACAAAATCACTTATTTGGTCCAGTAATTCCACTTATAAGAATTTATACAGAACAATAAACTGTGGAAAATTCTGAAAGAGATGGGAATACCAGACCACCTAACCTGCCTCTTGAGAAACCTATATGCAGGTCAGGAAGCAACAGTTAGAACTGGACATGGAACAACAGACTGGTTCCAAATAGGAAAAGGAGTATGTCAAGGCTGTATATTGTCACCTTGATTATTTAACTTCTATGCAGAGTAGATCATGAGAAACGCTGGGCTGGAGGAAGCAGAAGCTAGAATCAAGATTGCCGGGAGAAATATCAATAACCTCAGATACACAGATGACACCACCCTTATGGCAGAAAGTGAAGAGTAGAGAGTGAAATGGTTGGCTTAAAGCTCAACATTCAGAAAATGAAGATCATGGCATCCGGTCCCATCACTTCATGGGAAATAGATGGGGAAACAGTGGAAACAGTGTCAGACTTTATTTTGGGGGGCTCCAAAATCACTGCAGATGGTGACTGCAGCCATGAAATTAAAAGACACTTACTCCTTGGAGCAAAGTTATGACCAACATAGATAGCATATTTAAAGGCAGAGACATTACTTTGCCAACAAAGGTCCTTCTGGTTAAGGCTATGGTTTTTCCAATGGTCATGTATTGATGTGAGAGTTGGACTGTGAAGAAAGCTGAGCGCTGAAGAATTGATGCTTTTGAACTGTGGTGTTGGAAAAGACTCTTGAGTGTCCCTAGGGCTGAAAGGAGATCCAACCAGTCCGTTCTAAAGGAGATCAACCCTGGGTGTTCTTTGGAAGGACTGATGCTAAAGCTGAAACTCCAGTACTTTGGCCACCTCATGCGAAGAGTTGACTCATTGGAAAAGACTCTGATGCTGGGAGGGATTGGGGGCAGGAGGAGAAGGGGATGATAGAGGATGAGATGGCTGGATGGCATCACTGACTCGATGGACGTGAGTCTGAGTGAACTCCGGGAGATGGTGATGGACAGGGAGGCCTGGCGTGCTGCGATTCATGGGGTCGCAAAGAGTCGGACACAACTGAGCAACTGAACTGAACTGAACTGAATCAATTATGTGTGAAATGACATATGTATATGGCACTTATTGCTACATTGTTTACAGTTGCAAGAGATTAGAAACAATCTGCTTGTCCATTGGCAGCAGATTGCTAAATGAACTACGGTATACTTCCACAGTGAAATACTATGTAGTTATCAAAAAGAATGAGGAAACTTTATATATCAGAATAGGAAGATCTCAAAGAAACATTAAGTAAAAAAAAAAATAAACAAGGTTCAGAAAAGTGTGTATGACATGCTACCACATGAATGAAAAGAGTAAAATTTATACTTACTTTTTATTTAATATGCATGAAATATTTCTGGAAAGACAAAAGAGAAAAACTGTGGATTTCCTTAGACTGTAATCTCTACCCTAGACTTATGGAGGCAGAATCTGTGCAAGCATTGATTCTAAAGCTTACTGAAGGTTGATAAACCCTGACCTTAGGGAGGAAAAATTTAAGAATCACTTTGAGATTTACTGGCCCAGTTCCAACAGGTAGAATTTTGCCATTTCTCAAATCCAGTCCATTTTCTCTGAGGAGCTCAGTTCTAATAACTGGCTTCCTATCCCTATGACCTCACTCCTGTTTCAGTAAACTGCTTAAATCCATCATGTCAAACCTTTTCTTCCAGTGGTCCTGGGCCACTGACTAGGGTCACCATAGCCAAAATTAGAATCAACCTAAACATGCACAAAACTGACAACAACTTCTTCCTTACTATCGATATGGACATTGTGGGAAAAGAGAAAACTCAATGGTCAGTTCAAAGGAGTAAGCAGAGAGGCAAACCAGGGCCCTAGATTTGGGTTGATAGCAGAAGGCAGAAAGAACAGAGGAACAGGCGAAGAGGAAGAAGAACTATAAATATCTCCTCAGAATTTAAGAAGCCTTTAAAAAGAAAAAGGTTGGGGAAAAGGTTGAGAACAATTTCAGACCCCTTGTTCTTCCCGAACCAAAGCTTTACCTTCTCTTTCTAAGCATTACCGCCATCCTCAAAACTTACCCCCAAACTGACCATGTGCCTGGGCCTCTGTTATCCAGTTCCAGACTTCCCTGAGCTGCTTGCCCACCTGCCTAAATTTCTAAACAGCTCCTGTTCCCACCAATCATAGAGTATGTGTTTGTACATTCAATCTCTCTGGTTACAGTTTTAGGACTGAACTTGCTTCTAGGACCTGCAGCTGTATCTCTTCTCCAGTATCCCTTCCTCCAGTGGTCTGATCTGATTCCTAGATTCCAGCTCCCTAGGTCAGCACTGTTATCCCAAAGGCAATCAAGCCCCATGGGGTTCCCATAACCTAGTTACTGGTTGAAATTCACATCACAAGTTAGATAGGAGCTCTGCCTTGAATGACTTGGTCTGTAAACACAACTACGTGCAACCACATGAAAAATGAATAATCATATTGACACAGATTCTAGGTGATAGACACCAAAGGAAGAAAGAGTTGGCTAGTCTCTGACTAGTACAGGCCCTTAGTCATCAGCTGTCAGAAAAATACAAGGGCGGGTAGTGTAATGGATAAGAGCTAGCAGAGGTTCAGTTCACTTCAGTTCAGTCGCTCAGTCATGTCCGACTCTTTGAGACCCCATGAATCTCAGCATGCCAGGCCTCCCTGTCCATCACCAACTCCCGGAGTTCACTCAGACTCATGTCCATCGAGTCAGTGATGCCATCCAGCCATCTCATCCTCTGTCGTCCCCTTCTCCTACCTCCAGTCCCTCCCAGCATCAGAGTCTTTTCCAATGAGTCAACTCTTCTCATGAGGTGGCCAAAGTACTGGAGTTTCAGCTTTAGCATCATTCCTTCCAAAGAAATCCCAGAGGTTAGGACCAGTTAAATATATGTCAGGTCAAGTTCAAAGAGTCCCGTGATATATAAATGATTCTGAAGCAAAGTCTGCCTCAGACCACTCTTAGCCATGGCAGGTGTGGTATGGGAGTATGCTCAAAACTTCTTACTTTGGTAAACAATCAAGGGGGTCAAGGAGGGGGTAAGAGAGTGGCAGAAGGTTCTAAACCACATATAGGTAAATATGCAGCTTGGTGTAGTGAGAGAGCACTGGACTAGGTGCCAGTAGTCCTGAGTACTGCTCCTGAGTCCTCTGTGCTTCTTGTTCCAGTGATCTTCACCCTGACCCCACATCCTGCTCAGAGGGGCCTCCTTGCTTTCAATTCAGCATCCCTGGTTTCAGGAAATTGTTCTCCATCCTCCACCTGAGTCTGATGGCCTAGAGCAGATATTTGGCCCTTTATGTCTGTTTGGTAACAGAGCCTTCCCAGTAAGAGCCATCACTGTCAGCAATCTTGGCAACACTTCGATCCCCGAGTATGACAGCCTATGTCCTTATCAGCAGAAGACTCTGTCTATGGAGTGCTTAATTTCCAAAGGAAATGTTGGGCTTGCAGAAAATGCTAGTTAAGCAGAGGGAATCAGTTCTCTTTACATGAAATGTCCTGATCCTTTTAGTACAGAGAGATTTTTAACCAAAAAAAAAAAAAAAACCATATATTTTTTTAAATGAAGCAGAAACACTTTAAAAGAGGAAGAAACATCACACCAGGCTTTGAGCACTTTATCTGTCTTCAATTCTGAAGGTCCTCCATCTTCCCACATTCAACCTGTCAACTGAGAACTGCTCAGGAAGTGGCCTCTGCCACAGTTGTCCCCAAAATGTCAGGAATACAAGTAAATGTTAGCAAAGTAACTCTCTTCTGCTTTCGATAAAATTCTGCCTGCTCATTTCCCTGGACACAAGTCAGCAGTTAGAATAAAGGAAAGAGAATTCTTCATTTCCTAAACATTTTGACACATTTAAGTCTCTTGAAGATTCATTTACTGTTGAAATGTTGAGGATTTTCTACTACAGTATCTTAACCTGTCTCCCTACTGACCAGCCATACAAAAAAGTAATTTAATTGTCTCACTGCTTGTCTTAAACATCTTTGAGAATATCTCATGTTCCATGCTTCCCAGGTGGCTCAGTGGTAAAAGAATCTGCCTGCCAGCATAGGAGATGCAGATCCAGTCCCTGGGTTGGGAAGATCTCCTGGAGGAGGCAACAGCAACCCCTCTAGTATTCTTGCTGGGGAATCCCATGGACAAAGGAGCCTGGCAGGCTACAGTCCATAGGGTCTCAAAGAGCTGGACACAACTGAGCACACACGCATGCATGTTCTACAGGGTGAAGTTGAGCTTCTTACCCTGACATTCAAAGCTTTCCATTAGGCTTTATCTTCTATTAGTCCCTTAAAGAAATTTTTAATTCAAGCCAGAAAGATTCACTCAGTGCTGCTATTAAATATTTTACATATTCTGGTTACCTCATCTCCAGTCCTGACATTTTCCTTTCCTTTCCACTTATCCCACATTTCCAGTTTTTAAAATATCTAGCTGAAGTGTCCCTCTTTCACGGTGGAAGACCACGTAGCCCAGTGAGTTCTCTCTCCTTGTCACATATAAAGAACCTGTTTACTACCTGTTCCCTTCACTTGTCATGTTGTTTTACAACAGGCCCTGTATCTTCAATTTGTTTTTCAAATCCACTCATGTACATATTTACTTTTTCATCTTTTATGTTTGACTTTGAGGGCAGGGATTGTATCTAGATTAGATTAGCACACAGTGGACTAACCAAAAAGATTTACCAATTTTAACTGATTGACAGTTAAAAGATGACAACTCTTTGCTTTCATCTTTTCCCATAACACTCCCTACTTGCTTTTTATCATGAACCATTCCAGTTTCAAAAGGCCAACATTTTCTTTCTGATTAGAATCTGTCTCAAATTCCAGGTTTTAGCACTGGAAAGAAACTTTCCAGAAAAAACAAGGGAGGCCTTCAAAGAGTAGGAGGGCCATCTCCATGATTTTCACTTTTATTTTTGGTCAAAGAGGTCTCTACCTTTGTGAGCACATTACTGCCTCTTAAGTACTCTGAACCAAGATGAACAAACCAAAAAGATCTTCTCTTGGGTCACCTAGCACAAGATGGACCTGCTTTATTAACCAAAAGGAAAGGGAGGCCAAAAGGAAAACAAACACAAGAAGAAAATGTAGAAGACTTATACATTATAAATTTTCAACCTTTTTAACATGAGCTCAGTCTTGAGGTGCTCAAGACCTGTTCCATCCCACAAGGCATCTACAGTGTCTACACTTTATCCCCAGATAAAAACAGCAAATTTTAAGCATAAATACTTGAGTTCTTGTTTCCTATTCCTCAAATTGTCTAAAGCTGAAGAAGGCGATTTTATAACCTACTTCTCACTTGTGGACTTATTCTTTCTTTGCTCAATGTACTCTTCTGTAAAATGAGGAAAATAATACTAAAGTAAATTAATCATAAACTTGATGTGGGAATTGAATGAAATAATCTAGATAAAGCATTTAGAAAATGCAAAGCACTCAGTAAATATTATTATTTAACAAGCAAGACTGAAAGATTAGGTGAGATTAAAGGGGGTGGATTGGGGAGAGGGAAGGGGAAAGCAAGAGACTTCAGTTTCAGCCCTACTATCCAAATCCCCATCTAGAGTCCCTCCATCTCCTCTTTCTGGTTTCTTCTGAGGAAGCCATGCCTCTCAGGTAGTTTCACTCTTCCAGTTCCAAACAACAATTATATCTTAATAACAGTGCAACAATTTTTACACTTAGCTAGTAATAGAAGAGTCTACTCTGTATGGTTCTTTTCTACCTTCCCAATAGTCTCAATGTGTTCTCAGTGTGATGGAATTATGCTCATTCTCCCTTGCCTACAACTGTTTCACTCTACTGTCCTTAACTCAAGAGGAAAGATTATAGGCATCTCTTTGCCCTCCTCCCGAAGTGCTTGTAATAACGACAAAATTGTTCAAACAGATCACATATATGACCTTGATAAAAACCCTTTTTTGGACTTCCCTGGTGGTCCAATGGTGCCTAGCAAAGCAGGGGACATGGGTTCAATCCCTGGTCCGGGAAGATTCCACACGCCAGAGGGGCAACTAAGTCAATACACCACAATTACCAAGCCCACGTGCTACAGCTAGTGAAGCCCAAATGCCATAGAGCCTGTGCTCTGCAGCAAGAGAAGCATCACAGTGAGAAGCCTGTGCACCACAGCTAGAGAACAGCCCCAGGGCACAGCAACGAACCCCGCCGCAGTGATGAATGAGCAAATTAACGAACAAAATGAAAACAGAACAAAACCCAGTTTTCCCTCTCTGAGCCTCTGCTTTCTTATTTGTGGGTAAGTGAGTCTGACCAGATGATCTCTGAGTTCCCTTCTCACTCTACTATTCTCCACTAACAAAATAGGGAGACATTAAGGCAGAAAAGGTAGCCTGGAGTCTTAATATGAGAGCTTTGAATCTGGATTATTATTATTAATCTCATAGACAGGGAAATTAATGTGATTGGAATTTATTAATAGTGATGTTTAGGAATAGGGAGTCCAGGGGAGAATTAATGAAGCTTGAACAGGAGAAATGGGTTTATCATGGGAAGGCAGAAACCTTCCAGCTTGGTAAACAATTGGATATAGGCAACAAGTGATGACTTGTCAAAGGAGCTGGTAACTGGGATGTTACTAACAGAAATAGAGAGGAAGAGAGGAGGCTGGTTTTGCAAGTTACATGAAGAATTCTGTTTTAGACATACTCTGTAACTCAACAATTTCACTCCTAAAAATGTAAACCCCAAAGAAACCCTTGGACGTGTACAAGATACATGTGCAAGGATCTTCATGGAAACATTGCTTACATAACAATAACCTGAAAATAATTCAAATGCCCATGAATATTAAAGTAGATAAATGAATTGAGGTATAGTCATGCCCTGTAATGTTATACAATAGCCAAAATAGATGAACTGCAGTGACACACTATAATAATAACAGTAATATAAGTTACATACAGCATGTTATCCTATTTATAAAGTTATAAACAACCAACATAAAGTATATTGTATTATATGTATAATATATATAATTACAATACATATATAATCCTTTGAAGGAACACATATGGACACAATATCATAATAGAAAAATAAATCAAAGAAACCATGAATATAGGATTCTGGACAATGCTTACTTTGGATGTGGAGCAGCATTTTCATGTTAGATTTTCAGGTGTTTATTACATTGTTTAAAATAATCAAATAAACAAAAACATAAGCAATCAGAAGAACAAAATGTATTAAACATAAATTATTGCTCTAAAGATAGGTCTCAAAGAATATTATAGGGGTTTAAAAAAAAAGAAAAAGATAAAAATAGATTGGTAGAGAAATAAATAAAAGTGAAAATAAAAACATCTCAGAAATGAATGCCACATTATAAACAGCCAAAAATAGGGGGAAAGTGTGATAAAAGCATGTTAAGACATGAGAGACAGCCTAGAGTGAAAGACAAATTAAAAGAGCAAAAATATAAAATTTTATAGAGAAGGGGTAAAAAGGAGATTAAACTTCTTGAAAAAGAGATGTGATAGAGATAATATTTAAAGAAATAATGGAAGAAAAGTTTCCAGAAATAAAGACTAACCTGCAGATCGAAAAGATTCACCATAAATTTGGGGAAATTTATGTAGAAAGATGAATACAAGATATTCTGCAGAAACCACTCGTCTTCAGGGATAAAGAACTAATCATGAGAATACAAGCAGAAAAGGCACATTACTTACAAGGAGGAAAGAATTAGATAGACTTCAGGCATCTCCTCAGTGATACTCAAATGCTTGAAGATAATGAATGGTTCATGTTTACACAATTTTAGAAGTATGAAAGTATAATCCCAAACACTATATTCAGGTATGGCAGGCAAAGGTCACTCACTATTTCACCATATTCATTTTCTTCCTTCTTAACACTAAGAACCCAGATTTTGAGCTTGACAACAGCCACCAGGTAAAATACTATATATCGCATAGTCATGTAATTAAGTTTTTTCTAGTGAAATATAAGTAGAAATGCTGTGTGCTACTTTAGAGAAACCTCCTTAAAGGTGGAGACCTATCCTTCTTGACTCCTTCCTTCATCCTGCTGGCTGCAACCTGAAGATGGCTGGCACTCAAACAGCCTTTTTGGATCATGAGGACAAGGACAATTCTTTAAGAAATGATAGAACAGTAATTTGGAAAAACTATGGGTCCCTGACAAGTTTATGGTGCCAATGTCGGGCTTCTGTTATGTGAGGAAGCAATAAATTCGAACTTGTTAAACTTCTCTGATGTGTATGTATGTTGGAAGACAAAGATTTTTTTTTAATTAATTAATTTATTTTAATTGGAGGCTAAATACTTTACAATATTGTGGTGGTTTTTGCCATACACTGACATAATCTGTTGAACTTAACTGAAAATGATTACACCAGGCAGATGCCCCTCTGATATAAAGAAAATGAATAGAACTTATGAAGCTTGGAAAGAAAATTAGATGATGAAACTCAGCCAACAAAAATCAAATCAAAATAATACAGGAATAGGGAATGTAGAAGCCATTGTGAAAGGATTAAGAAAAGTTAATTCACTCAAATAAAAAACTGAGATTAAATAATAACAGGGAATTATGATTACAGCACAGAATGTAAGTGATCTTAGCACAAAAATCAAGAGTGGGCTGGAAGAGTAAATGTGCTGATTTTCTCATCTTGCATCACTTGGGATTCATAGATATAGTCTAGAAGAGAATTTTTTAAAAACCTTTTACATAATGATTGAAAACTCATAGTTTTTTCATAACTTAAAAATATTCAGGAACTAATAACTTTCATGGCAAATAAACATTTGTCTGAAGTTCAGCAATTCTGCAGTTTCACTTCAATTTCCTTTAACTCCATTAAATAAAAGTACAAAGTTATTATTTTTCATTTTAAAATAACATGTAGTATATGATTCCCATTTTTGTCTACCAATCAGTCTCATTTTTACTCTACTATATTTACCTATTCACCTACCTACTATCTTTCTGTCTGTATCTTAGATGTATATTGAATGTCTGGAAATGTCATTTGTTGTAGGTTTAAATGGGGGAATTTCTTTTTTTTTCTGTATTTTAATAAGGATTATGTCTTATTTTGATAAACTATCAACTCTACAGAAATCAAGTCTTTTTTTTAACAAAGTAATTTTTTCACTTTCTTCTGGAAAAATCATAACCATCCACAAATGAAAATGAATACTTACCCCTATACCAGGCACTAATAGAGCTTATATTTTAATTTTAGAGCTAATAGAGCTTAAGCTTTTAATTTTATTATAATTATAAACAGAGGTAGTAACTGTACAGCAGTGACTTTGGCATTAAAAAAAAAAATCCATACCTCTTGTCATAAGTCTTCCTGAAGGCAATACTTCGCAATTGTGCCTTATTTTTATCAAAAGGAATTTTAACTTCATAAGAAAATATATTTTAAAATAAAGTAGGTAGAGAATGTTTTATCCTCATTTTATATATGGGCAACAGCATTCAAAGGAAACAAACCTTAATAGTGGCAGAGCTGGAATTAGAACTAAAGTGTTCTAATTTCTAGACCAGATGTTCCCAGGGAAAGACAGTTACTATTATTTCCCCCTTGTTGAATACAACTGATTTTCATAGCAATAAGATAACCAACACATACTCAACAGAGCTATTGGTTCAAATAGTTTTCAACTTGCAAGGGATGTTAGAAATCTTACACAGGTATCAGCAGAAAGCCTTGGCAATCCTCCTTTCTAGGCCCAAGCTGAAGTGCAGCTAATGGGCCTCTGGACTCCCATTTCAGACCTCAACCTTTTTTCAAATCTTGTCTGATTTACATATTAGTGTTTCACATAAGATTCCATTTGAAAAAGAGGCTGGTTTCTACAAATAGATTTTAGATCACTAAAAGATTAGATTAGACCACCAAGCCTAATCTTACAGAAATAGAGAGGCGATTTAATATAATCATTGCAAAGTGAGGAAGTTTTAAGAAGTGCCAATGAGTTCACAGTAGAATTAGCAATCTTGGACCAAGCTTATTTTGAGCCTGTCTGACATCATTCCATTTAGAAGCAGCTGCTTTTCTGAACTGACACTTTTCTTTTTTTCTAAACCACTAGTTAAACCAAGTGTACATACTGTACAAATCTTCTGTGGTCAAGAAATTATAGATTTGATGCATGAACAAGAATTGGAGAAAAATGTCAAGTGTCTTGCCTTGTAATGTTCCACAGTTTAACTTTGAATATTGTCTAACCAGAAGCAGTGGTCTGCAGTTAAAAATGTGGATCCATTTTAAAGGTAGTAGGAATGTTCTTTACTAGATAAACATATGACTATGCTTCTGAGGTTGATGAAATCAACTGGAAGATGTAGGTAATTTAATAATTTACATTTATCAAGTGATTTATAGATTATAATCAGTAAAATAGTATTTGGTACCCTAGGAAAAGCACAAGCTTTAGAATGAGATATACACAGCCTCAAACTTATTTTACCACTTAGTAGCTGGGAAACCCCAGGCTAGTCTACTTACTGAAATAATGTTTGGTTTTATCACCTGTGAAATGGAACCAAAGTGAGGATTAAGTGCAATGACACATACTGTGTACCTGACGCTTCCCCAAGTAACTTTAATTTCCTTTCCTCCTCTTTCCTGGAATGTTGAATATAAGTGACATTTTTATTAATTGGGCCCTATTTTAAATATTAAATAGGAGTACAAGTTGTAATATATGAAAATTTATTTTGATAAAGAATAATTTTGCAATCTGAATCATAACTAGTAACTATATTGCAATGAAAAGAGCACTGGGTCAATAATCTGTGCTGTGCTTAGTCACTCAGTCGTGTCTGACTCTTTGCAACCCCAGTGGGTTGCCATGCCCTCCTCCAGGGGATCTTCCCAACCCAGGGATCTGAACCCAAGTCTTCCACATTTCAGGCCCTGCATTGCAGGCAGATGCTTTACTGTCTGAGCCACCAGGGAAGCTCAGGTCAATAATCAGAAGACTACAATTCTTATCTCCATTCTGCCACTTTTAGGTCGAAATCATATAAAATGACCATTTTTACAGGTCACAAGTGGTTGAATAAATTTGTAGTTCTGGAGAAACAGTAATCTAAGATTGTTTTCTTCATTAGATGAATTTAGATAACTATTTACGTTCATTGATTAAACATTTATCATTTGCCTATTACAAGGCAGACATTGTTTTAGCTTATGACAATATAGTGAGGAGTATGACAATACTCCTTTCCTTTTGGTACTCTGTTCATTAAGAGTTAATTAACAAGCAAAGAAGCTTACACATCATATAAATTTTTCAGATAGTGATAAAATATTCAATAGCTAGGTGATCACTAAGGTTGCTTCAGCTTGAAAGTTGTAAAATACCAAGTCATTTTTGTAATGAATTATACTTCTATTAGCTTAATAGAAGATATATCTGTAGACAAAGTTATGCTTCTTAAAAACAGAAAGAAGTACCTTAACTGTAGGAAATCTGAAAGAGAATCTTCAGAAAACCTCAAATAAAAGGATTTAGAGGGTTATATTGGAAATAAGTTTGGCTGCATGTAACAGAAAAATGCCAAATGATAGTGGCTTAAAGAATAAGGGTTTTTTTTCCCCCCTTTAGGAATCAGGACATCCAAATCCAGTTGCTCCAAAGCTAACATGGCACCACAGTGCATATAGGGTGGCTGCTCTTAGCCATCTTTCTTCACCCATGTTGCTTCATGGTTGCATGATGGCAGATAAAAATTCCTTCTGCAACACTGTACCAATATAGCAGGCAGAAAGAAAGTAAAGATCAAGGGGTAAAGCTTAACTACCAGCTTAGATCTGCCTACTTTTAAAGAGTTTTCCCAGAAGCCTCACTTAGCAATTCCCACTTACAATTCATTAGCAGGAATTGGATTATGCTCAAATTTTCAGTTAGGCAAATGGTTACCCTAAACAAAATCAGAATTATGTTAATAATGAGGAGTGTTCAGATGAATACTGGCTAGAGAACTGACAGTTTCTACCAGAGGGATGTACCAAACCTCACTAATATGATTCTGAACATCTGTGAAACAAACATATACTGAAAAGAAAAAAAATCATTACAAAAGGGAAACTTTGACAGGAATCTTCTTGTGTTACAAATACTGTTTGGCATATAAATGATTTTCCATTGCTTTCTCCAAGCTCTACCTCCCATGGGTCTGTAAGTAAAAGTAAGTTTTACTTTTTATTATTTACTAAAGGAATGCCCATCTGTAATACTAAACTGAGGGCTTGATTTGAATAAATAGGCAAGCACTCCATTTATCCTAAATGGTTTTCTGTTTTCTTCCTTCCACATAACATTTAAGAAGACTTATAAACAAACTCAAGTGATGAACTATTAAATAACTAAGGGACTCACGTTTGAAAAAAGATAAAGAAAACAAAATCTAAGAAGGCGCAGAGGTCCCTGGGATTAAGGGAGGGTTCCACAAGTGTTGGAGTTCCTTATCATCTGAATTCTAGCAATCTAAGTACAGTGGATAGGAATCTGCCTGCCAGTGCTGAGGTCACAGTTTCAGTCTCTGGTCTGGGAAGATTCCACATGCCCCAGAGCAACTGAAAGCCCGCAAGCCTCGACTACTGGAGCCCAAGCACCTGGAGCCTGTGCTCCAAAACAAAAAAAGCCACCACGAAGAGAAGCCCGCGCACCGCAACCAGAGAAAGTCCATTCACAGCAAAAAAGACCCAATGCAGGATGGATGCTTTGGATAGAGTTGTAAAACCCAAAACAAAAAGAGCCAAGAGATTCCTTGAGAAGAGAGAACCAAAACTCAGTGAAAATATCAAAAATGCTATGTTGATTAAAGGGGGAAATGCAAATTCAACAGTAACACAAGTGCTTAGAGATGTGTATGCACTGAAGAAACCGTATGGCATTCTGTATAAAAAGAAAAATATTACAAGGCCATTTGAGGATCAGATATCATTGGAATTTTTTTCAAAGAAGTCAGATTGTTCTTTATTCATGTTTGGCTCCCATAATAAGAAGAGGCCAAATAATCTAGTAATAGGTCGTATGTATGACTACCATGTGCTGGATATGATTGAATTAGGTATTGAGAAGTTTGTCTCACTTAAAGATATTAAGAATAGTAAATGTCCTGAGGGAACAAAGCCCATGTTAATATTTGCAGGTGACGATTTTGATGTAACAGAAGACTACAGAAGACTAAAAAGTCTTCTTATTGATTTCTTCAGAGGCCCCACAGTATCAAATATCCGCCTGGCTGGTTTAGAGTATGTTCTACACTTCACTGCCCTGAATGGGAAGATTTACTTTCGAAGCTATAAGTTGCTGTTGAAGAAATCTGGCTGTAGAACACCACGGATTGAATTGGAAGAGATGGGACCCTCGTTGGATTTGGTTCTGAGGTGGACACACCTAGCATCAGATGACCTTTATAAATTATCTATGAAAATGCCCAAAGCCCTGAAGCCAAAGAAGAAGAAAAATATCTCTCATGATACTTTTGGTACAACTTATGGAAGAATTCATATGCAAAAGCAAGACCTAAGCAAACTACAAACCAGGAAAATGAAGGGGCTGAAGAAGCGACCTGCAGAAAGGAAAGCAGAAGATGAGGAGAACAAATCAAAGAAAATTAAAAAGAATTGATGGAATTTAGCCAATAGCTGCATTTTTATTGTAGTCTTAAGAGAATTATGAAGCATCCATTGTTTCAGAGTTTCTTATAAGATTTTATTATATATTTTTATAACTTGATAATTTACCTAAACTATATATATTATATACATTATGAACAGTAACATACTAGTATTAGGTTGAAAGTTACACTCTTACTGGAAATATTATACCCAGGTATGCCATTTTCTTTCTGTGATGTGACATTACCCTCTGCCCACCCCCTACAGTGTACCCTGTCTCATTGGGTGGATAAGTGAGGAAGGATCCCCAGAACAACCAATGGTATTTTAGAGAATTTTGAGTTAAGCCTTAGATAAAGGGAGGAAGCCATGGAAAGTGTAAATGTTCCAAAGTAACTGTATACATGCTCAGTGTGAGCTGCCTGGAAATGTGACCCCATCTCCCAGCATATACCTACAACCTGACTTTCCTGTTGTTTTGCCTAAAATTCTACCAGAGATTCATTTTGAAAAAAAAAAAAAAAGACCCAATGCAACCAAAATTTTTAAACTGATTAATTAACGAAAAAATATGTGCATAAAATCAGGTAAAAATGGGACTTCTCTGGTGGTTCAGTGGTTAAGGATCTGCCCGCCAGTGCCGGGGCATGGGTTCAAACCCTGGTTCAGGAAGATCCCACATGACCCGGATGACCCTGTGTGTCACAACTCTTGAGCCCACACTCTAGAGACTGTGTTTAACAGCAAGAGAAGCCACTTCAATGAGAAGCTGGTGCACCACAACTAGAGAGTAGCCATCCCCACCCCTGCTCACGGCAACTAGAGACAGTCTGCACACAGCAATGAAGATACAGTGCAACCAAAAATTAAATTTTTTTTAAAAAAAAGAAAGAAAAAAATTAGGTAAAAGTGTTTTCCAAAGTTTACTATCCAAATAAAAAATCAGCTATAATGAACCCAAAGGTGTACATCAACTAAAGCATTGTAGGTGAAGGCCCAGTGGTTCCTTCCGGTATCCCTCACCCTGGTGTTCAGAGAAGCTGTGGATCAGAAAGTGAGAAATATGGGTACAGCGAAGATAATGGGATGTCACATTCGAGATTAGGGTACAGACAAAATATGACTTCTTTCCTGCTCACCCACTCTCTCTTGTTTGCTGGCGCCAAGGAAGCCAGCTGCCATGTTACAAGCTGCCTGTAGAGAGGTTCACAGGACAAAAAAACTTAGGGAGGCCTCTGATCATGCAATGAGGAACTGAGGTCCTCAGGCCAACAACCCACAAGGAACTGGATTCCGCCAACAACCCATGAGTGAGCGTGTTACCAGATGAGTCAACAGCCCCGTTGACTTCTTGACTGGGGCCTTATACTTGACCTTGAGACTGAGGTGCTTGGCTAAACTACACCCAGACCCCTGATCTGCATAAACTGTAAAATAACCATTTGTTTTAAGCCTCTAATTTGGGGAGTAATTTGGTTCCTAGCTAAGTATAATTAGTATAGAAATGCAAAAAATATTTACCAGCTTTTAACATTTTGGTATATAAAAGAATAAGTCTTGGTCATATGGGATTCTCTTTCATACATATGAAACATCGTATTCCTTAGTATTGTCAAAAAACCCACAAAACTAACAGGCAATATGAAGTACAACAAATTAGGGTTCAAGCTAGCTGGAAAGCAAATGCAAATCCCCAACACCGAATCCTTGTTTACTAAAATACTAACAAAACTGAATCAATAGCCAGAGTAGATGGCTGAGGCTTGTAGGAAAGAAAAAGAGCTCCCTCTGGATCCAATTGGCCAGAGCTTCTCAACCCTTAGCAGGAATCAGAATCATCTAGGGCTTGTTAAGCCACAGACTGTAGGGCCCACATTCAGAGTTTGTGATTCTGTACGACTGAGGTGAAGACCAAGTATCTATTTCTAAGAAGTTCTCAGGAGATGTTGCTGGTGCTGGTTCCGGGACCACACTTTGAAAACCACTGCAGTAGGCAAGAGTTTCTGTAGTTTCCTGTTGGAAGGAGTAACATGAGAATAGTCCTCCCGGACAACTCCTGGTGGATTAGAGTAAGAGCAAGGCTAAAGAGCCCAAACTTGTAGCAACAGTGAGGCTTTTGTTGAGATGATAAAGTACTGGTATTGGGGAGCAAAGAGTTTCACAGCAGAGGGAAATAAAAGGGGGAATATTAGAGGAGCTTTCTGACTTCATCATGCGTGCTTAGTCACTCAGATGTGTCCAACTCTTTGTGATCCCATGGATTGTAGCCCACCAGGCTCCTCTGTCCATGGGGATTCTCCAGGCAAGAATACTGGAGTGGGTTGCCATGCCCTCCTCCAGGGGATCTTTCCAACCCAGGGATTGAACCCAGGTCTCCCACACCGTAGGCGTATTCTTTACGGTCTGAGCTGACTTCATCAGTTCTCCTCCAAAACAGCCAGTCTAGCTACAGAGGGAGAAAATAAAATTGCTGTTACTACTACTGAAACAGCCACACAACCAAGTTCACCTGGCTTCCCATGAGAGACATGAAGAGCCATTCAGTATGGCTCCTTCGAATCAGGCACTCTGAACTCTGTTTACTGCTGCAATCAACTCCACCCATTTTATTTACCTGATAGAATTGTCTTTGGGCTTCCAGATGGCCCTTACTTCCTCTAGGATCATCAGCTGGGGACCCCGAAAGCCATTCAGACCCTTCAGATTTGCGCCTGATCTAATTTATATGATTTCAGAACACTGAGTGCAATTCTCTCTATTGGCATTTGTTGTCTCTGTTTCCAACTTAACAGAGTGCATAGTTGTATTTATTCATGGACTGTTTTTGAAATACATTTATTTCCTGGATGTTCTAGAGACAATGGTGTTACTAGAGTATTTTTCCAGACACACAGCCCATGGAGGATGCCAGTTTCCAGGTCTGAGGCATCTGTTAGTGGATGTCATATGCAGTGGTGTTGGGGTGGCAAACAAAGAAAGCCTCCTTTGCATCTGCATCTTGGCACACGCCCCTAGAGATAGGGTTACCTTGCATTTTTCTTATATTTCCTTGTGTTTAAGAGTTTAGCATTCTAGTATGATGAGAATAATGTCTGAGTAACAATTTCAGATGTTGGTTTATTTTTGCTCTTTTGGGAAATTGTCTAACTTCCAGCAATTCCTAGTACCAAACAATACCTCCAAAACTGGAGGCTATCCAAAGATAGAGCACTATCCAAAGATATCCGTGGTTGATTTACAGGGAAGGGAAAAAGCAAAGCATCTTAAGGGTTCAGAGGATGGAAATTTACCCCCAGTGAATGTCCAGCCTAGCAGGTAAAGAGATAGTTGTGAATCAAACACACCAGCAGGTACGAATAAAATTTCAGGGCCAAAAGTAAAGTGTCTCAAATGGAAAAATCACACATTTTAAATATTTTCTAAATGCAGTGAACATAATTAATTCCCAACATTATCAACAGGCATTTCTATAACAGAAATGAGTGAAGACTCTTGGACCTGAAGCATGAGCAAAAAAGAAGGGATTCTTTTCTGTCTCCCTTTTCCCGGATTTGTTTATTAAACTTATTTCTTGAGTAAAATTTTTAACAAGCAAATGCCCTGGTTTCCCTCAGTCTCTTCTCTGCCCCACCTCCTTGGCACAGGGCTTGTACTGAACTTACATGCACATGAACTATGAGCAAGGCATCCACATAGATACAAACAGTAATTACAATGGTTTGTTTCATTTTGCTTTGATTTCACCTCTTTTAATAAAATGTCTATTTAAAGGTACTAATAACATTTAAGTTGAGCTAACAGCTATCAAACTGAGGCTGTGTTTAGACCAAGATATCTCTTAGACCAAGATAACAGGGAGTGTTTCCTGGTGGAATCACTTTATAGTAAAACAAGGCTCCCGTCCCACTATCCACGTAGGCTAATACTGATGCATCTCCATTTTAATGGCAAGTTTCAGAGTGAACTTCTACTATATTCCTTTTCTCTGAGGCCAACCTTCCCTGCAAGGTTTAAAGATTACCAAACAATGAGTCTTTTTCAAAAGCATGGATTTCCTTAGTGTTTCAAATTCTTAACTTGTTCATTTCTCACATTCATGAGATATCCACCTCACAGCAACCCAAACACACAAGTACACTCACTTCTATGGGTTGTTGATGTCGCTTTGAAGGCCTTTTCAGTTAGCCTTTTTCCTGACTCACTCCACCATTTCCCCTGTTTTTTTTTTTTTATTTGACAGACCATCCAAGTCATTTGCCTAAGTCATTTGCCTAAGTCATTTACCTGTCATTTGCTTCCTTCCTACTGAAGGCTTTTTACTGCTACCACCAATCTCTCTCTTCCTGAGCAAAGATCAGTGTTTTCTTCAGTCTAGGCCTGCAGCACATGGTCTCCTTCCATAACTTTTAGTAGAATTCCACTCTTTGAACTGCTTACTGGGGAACAGGAGTAGGTATGAATTACAGACTCAATCATGGAGATGTAATATAGTTAATTGTGAGTGCCCAGAGTAACTACTCGGAGAAGGCAATGGCACCCCACTCCAGTACTCTTGCCTGGAAAATCCCATGGACGGAGGAGCCTGGTAGGCCGCAGTCCATGGGGTCGCTAAGAGTTGGACACGACTGAGTGACTTCACTTTCACTTTTCACTTTCATGCATTGGAGAAGGAAATGGCAACCCACTCCAGTGTTCTTGCCTGGAGAATCCCAGGGACGGGGGAGCCTGGTGGGCTGCTCTCTATGGGGTCGCACAGATTTGGACACGACTAAAGCGACTTAGCAGCAGCAGCAGAGTAACTGCATTTAAAACTCATAAAGCTTTTCAAGGGAAGAGCCTTCTAGATCTTTCCTATAATTAACAGGTAAACAGCATCATTTTGAGTAGTATATCAATTGTTCCTACATAGAAAGAGTTCATTCTCTAAAATGATTTCACTACTTCCCTCTGAAAACCTCTCTTTTTGTCAGTTGTTTAATAAATCTTATTCTCATAGATATCACAGAGTCAAAAGATTACATACTTTAAAAAGTGGCTACTAATCTCAGGGCTGGAAGCCTCCTTTGACCTCCTGGAGATAAAGGTTGGTGTGTACATTAGTTCTCCTGAGAAGTACCAAAGGCTTCCTTTCTCCTAAAGCAATCCTAAAGTAGTCCTTTATATTTTACCACTCCCTTCTCTGGGCACTGGAGTCTGAGACATTACTTAATATTTGCTTGTTTCTCCTCTGGAAAATCCCCAATTTAACTCAGGCTACTTCATACCTAAAATACACTGATTTCTCAACTCAATCTTGCTGAAGAGTTTCCCATTGTGCAAACAGCACCAAGAAGTGTTTTTAAGTTGCCAAGTAAATGGGATCTGAAAACACTACAATTGGTTCCCAAGCTAATGCTCCTAGTGACCAGGTATGAATTTGGAAGATGATTGGATAGTTTGATCTGTAAACTGTGTTGACAGTCTAGAGTTCTAGAATATGTTCTAAACATCCAAGCTAATCACTACCCACATACTCTGAGCTTGAAAATGATAAAACTATAAATTAATAAAGTGTCACTTTCTAGCTCAACGACAATAGGATTGGAATGTGAGCCAGATACCAGAAGATACAGATATAACCCTGTACCCAGCACTAACTATAAGCTATATCATGGATCAATTCAGTGAAATGGTTTTATAAGCTAGTAGAACCTTCTGCTCAAAATCAGATGGGAGTAGAGCAAATTAATACCATCATCTATTATTTTATCAGTAAAGTTATGCTCTTTATTTTCTAAAACTTTTTGATTTTGATGAATACTCTATTGAAATGTGAATATCTTTTGAAGGGATAGTACCAATCTTTTATCAAATGACATAAATAGTTAATATTTTAGCAGAAATTGGGACAAATGCAATACAGGGAAGGAGAGAAGAAAAGCTGAGACTGTTAAGTGAGCAAGGAGGCACCAAAGCAAATTTTATTATCCTTCCAAAGCTGCCCTTTGAGGACCACCTTCATTCTCCCCTGCTGACCATCTCTTTCTTGAAGCTGGTGGTTTTTCTGAATACAAGGTCAGGTTTCACAATTTGGATTATGAACAGTGGCAACCTTCATACTTGGTAGCCTTCAATCTAAGGCATGTTCACCTTCCTTCCATTGGTAAATGAATCCATTTTTCCTTGACTTTCTAAAAGTGATCAGCTGTCAAACTGAGACTCTTATCTACACAGAAAGTACAATACATGACCTTTGTTTGCTTTTCTCTTTTCATAGGAATCAATAATATCAGACTATTCCTGCAATGACAGAAGGCTGGAGACCAGCATTTTGAAAGTAAGGAATGATAAGGCAAGACCCATCTAAAATTTTCTTGTTGGCAGTCCAAAATATCTAGCCCTGCCACCAGTGGAATTAACAGACAAACTGAACCCTGAATAGCTGAATTGCTGGTACAAGGGAAGGAAATTAGAAATATCAGCTGTGGCTTTATGAGCAGTTTCAGAAACAAAGACTATAATAACTCCCCTATTTTCTTCCTAACAAATTATAGATAATAACCAGTACCCCTTCTTCCTTACTAAATTGTAAAGGTGCACTGGTGGTGGTTAATTTTATAATTTAGTTTTTAGGTGACATGATGTCTAGGAGAGATTGTTCCTAAACAAGAAGAATAAACTTTACCCAGAGAAAGGTCCAAGGAAGGGGATTTCAAAATTTCCCTTTCAGAGGGATACGCAGCATGTTTTCATTTGTACAAAGGATCATAATATTTTGTTAGGTGAAAACATGTCCAGATTGTTACTGTTGTTTAGAAATTAAAGTACAGGAAGAAGGGTATATATAAATGCTGAATGGTCAAAGGGTGAACTGTGATGGCTTTGGTGAGTGGCTTTCCATATCTATTCCAAACTCTTTAGAAGGAGCCTTCCTCTACTGCAGAAGCTAGAGAATTAAAAAGCATATTTTTGATTTCCTGACTCCAGAGTTAAACTAGGTGATTAAATATACACATGTAACTTTGCTTCATCTTGAACCAACACAAAAAGTACAATTGAAGATTTTTTTTTAAAGACATAAACCCTCTGGAGTGTGGAACACAAGAGGCAAGAACAATGATGTTTTCGCAGCTGAATAGTGGCAATGAGGAAGCAAAGAAACAAACAATTTATGTTGTAGGATTTCTCAAAAGATTCAAGAACTCATGGTACTGGGTAATACTGGAACTGGGGTGAAGGAGCATCGTGTTGAAATAAGGAGGAGTGAGTAAAAGTGTTTGAGTAACGATTAGATCCTTCAAACCCCACCCCTGTTCCACAGTGCTGGTAACTGCCCTCTGTCCTTGCAGATCCTGGGGGCTTATTACCTACAGAGGTAAAAGAAGATATCAGGACTGGGGAATGCTAGGTTCCTCTGAGTGCTAGATCCTATACCAACAAATGGTCCACCCAGATGTCCCAAAGATAAATCTCTAATTGTTAAGTCTTAACCATTTACTCAGAGCTTCCCGTATTTTTATCCCTCACTTAGTTTTGTTTTTTTAAAACAGGTATTTTGTGGGAGAGGTATAACTTATATATAGTATTGAAATGCACAGATTTTAAATATACTTGAGCAGTTTTGGTAAATGCATACTTCTGTGTAACTCACACCCCTAACACAATATGGAACATTTTCAGTTCCCCAGAAAATCAGTCCCTAACTCTAAATCATGAACAGACAACTAAGAATTACCAGACATCTGAGGAAAACTCCAATATGGAAGATAAAGACCAAAAGAAACAAACAGGAAAAATGGAACTTAGAGGAAAGTGTTATTTTAGGAAAAATAAAAACTAATCTATATTAATATTCTTAGGCAGATGAGGAGAGTGCACACTGAATACTATGGAAAAAATTCAAAGAACAACAACAAAAAAAGAGCTCTTAGAAACTGAAAGCATGATGAGAATTAAAAAAAAAAAAGTAGAAATTTTGGAAGATACAGTTGGAAAAATTCTCAGAAAAAAACAGAACAAAAAGACCAAAAGAAGGAAAATCAGAGAGAAATGATGAGAAAAGAGGAGCCCAGTCAGGAGATCCAACATCTCGATAACAGAGGGGAAGAAAGTAGCAATGAAGCGATCAAGAGAATACCTAGGGTATTCAGACTGAAAGGGCCTACTGGATGCCCAAGAGAACGAATGGAAATGAGACTCACACAGAGGCATTATGAAATTTGAAATTTCATATATGTCATTATGAAATTTATCTGGGAACAAAGAGAAAATCGTACTTTAAAAAATTGGCCACATAGCTGGAATTAGAAGAGCTTCTGATTTTTCAACAGCAGCATGTAAGCCTAGAAGTCAATGGAGTAAAGCCTTCAAAACTGAAGAAAAACTTATTCCTAATCTTGAATTCTATGTCCAGTTACTTTATTAATCAAACAGAAAAGTAGAATAAAAACATTTTCCGACATTTAGTCTCAAAAAATTTACCCTCCATATGCCCTTTTTCAGAAAACTGCTAGAAAATATACCCCATTAAATGAAGAGAGTAAAGCAAGAAAGAATATATGGACCACATGAAACAGGAGATTCAACACAGTGAGGCAAAGGGAAACTGTCAGATGATGGAGATGATGGACCCCACATGCCTGTGCTACACAAAGGACAGAAGATCTTATTAGAAAATCCGATGCTCAGAACTGTAGAGGGCCCAGATGCATAGCTGTCCTTGCCTCCAGAGTAATAACATAGACAGAGTGAAGCCCGTGTACGGCCAATAAAGATGCTGCTGCTGCTGCTGCTGCTAAGTCGCATCAGTCGTGTCCGACTCTGTGCGACCCCATAGAGGGCAGCCCACCAGGCTCCCTCGTCCTGGGGATTCTCCAGGCAGGAACATTGGAGTGGGTTGACATTTCCTGCTCCAATGCATGAAAGTGACGTTGTTCAGTCGTGTCCGACTCTTCGCGACCCCGTGAACTGCAGCCTACCAGGCTCCTCTATCCATGGGATTTTCCGGGCAAGAGTACTGGAGTGGGTTGCCATTGCCTTCTCCAATGATACCATAACAAAGGATCTTTCCAACACAATGGTACACTGAAGCCTGAGATCTCTCTATGTCTCAGCAAAGCTTTCCTGGCCCTCATAGACTATAATGCAGAAAACAATAAACATCTGCCCAAAGAAGAGAAATCCTACATGTTAATCTATATGTTCATATGTTCTGTGTGGGTGTCTATGTATATCTATGTACTTTGATGTGCTTAGTAGTTCAGTTGTGTCTGACTCTTTGTGACCCCATGGACTGTAGTCTTCCAGACTCCTCTGTCCATGGGATTCTCCAGGCAAGAATACTGGAGTGGGTTGCCATTCCCTTCTCCAGGGGATCTTGCCAAACCAGGGACTGAACCTAGGTCTCCCACTTTGCAGGCATATTCTTTACCATCTAAGCCACCAGGGAAGCCCATGTACTTGTATATACATAAGCTATCTCTAGATGGTTTGTAAAGGAAATCTACTTTCCACTCTCTAGTTTTTGTTCCTTTTTAATTTATCTTTCTACTCTGTGCATGTACTGGCTATTCAGAAAATGAGCTAATGAATAAAACTAAATCTATTCTTTTTTAAAACTTACAAACAACATGCCCACTGACTATTTCTACTCTTAGAGGAATTTATTCTATGAATATACTTGTATACATGTCAAGTTATATAAATACAAAGCCATTTATTACAGCATTATTTGTGATAGTAAAGTACTGGATATTGCCTACCTGTCCACTGAGAGGGAAATGGTAAGATAAATTACATACGTCTAGGTTGTTGACTGCTTGGCAGTCATTAAAAAAAAGGAAAAAGCTTTTCAATAAAAGCTCACTATGTATTGATATAGAATAATATCCAAGATATTCTATTAAGCAAAAAGGCAAGGCATAGAAGAAAGTGTATAATTTGTTTTAAAAATACAGCAGAAAAATGTCTCTGACTCCCACAACTCAAGTGTGTAGATAACTTACAACATCATTGTAGGCTATCTTTATATTCTGTCTTTTGCCTTTGTGATGCTTAGTGTGTGTTAGTCACTAAATTGTGTCCAATTCTTTGTGACCCTATGGACTGTAACCTGCCAGGCTCTTCTGTGCATGGAATTTCCCAGGCAAGAATACTCGAGTGGGTTGCCATTTCCTTCTCCAGGGGGTCTTCCCAAACCAGGGATCAAACACAGTTCTCCTGCATTAAATGCAGATTCTTTACCCATCTGAGCCACCAGGGAAGTCTTTGTGATACTTATGACAATAATAATTAATGATTATTTGTGCTAACAAAAAAATTTCACATCTCTCCTGCTTCTTGCAGCTGGCTCTAGGTATGAAACTGATTGCATCAATTCAGTGCATTAAGCAAGATTTGGAAAGCAGAAGGGGCAGGCACCAGCTTCTCGTGTTCTTAGCTGTTGTTGCTGACAGTCATAGCCATTGTAACAGCATCCCAGTGTCCAGAGATTCCCTTCACAGATGCCCAAAGGCAGTTGCAGAGGCAGCTTCCTGAACCCAGGGATCTCAGTATCGGTGGTATATTCTTAGACTCAACACTTCTAGAGGGAGCTCCTGAATCTCCACCTACTTGTGGTAACTTCTGCCTGGAGAGTTAAGTGGTGATGTTCTAGGGGTCGTTGGAAACGACTTTGCTTATTCCGCTCTTACCAGCCTCCTCAATAATTCTATTAGCATCTATTGTATTAAATGCTCCTGTGGCAGTGGTATGTTTTCTACTACTAAACTTTACTGATACAATTGATAACATGAACTTTTAACATAGGGAAACTGCAAATCTTACTTTAGAATCATAAAAGTAATTTTCTTTATTTGGTCTCTCCTGTACACTGTGTGCTATCAAGGTGTTAAAGGGCTTAAAAATTGAGGATTATCTGTGAGCTTCTCTTCTGCATGTGCTAACAACTACTGGCATGTCAAAACACAAACACAAATCAGGGGCAGAATGGTTTGTTTGTTTTCTTTTGTTGTTGTTGTTTTATTTTTTAACTGGAAGATAATTGCTTTACAATGTTGTATTGCTTTCTACCATGAAACAACATGAATCAGTCATAACTATATATACATATATACGTATGTATATGAATGGGATATAGATATAGATATGTATACAGATATACAGATATACAGATATATATATAGATATATACATATAGATGTCTATATATATATCCCCTCCCTCTTGAGCCCCCATCCCACCCCTCTAGGTCATCACAGAGCATCAGGCTGGACTCAGGGGCAGCATGTTTAACTTTGTTTTTAAAGTTTATCCAAAACATAGGATGAGTGAATGAATAAGTATTAAGGATTATTTTCAATAAACTAGTATATTTTTTAACTGATGAAAATAAACGTAACTGGCAGGGCACAGTGGTCTATTCTACTCTCTAAGAAAAGCCCGTGGGCATTAATTGCAAAGTATGACAGAAATAACTGGGAGATTCCAGGTTTTACTCTCCTCAGTTCAGTAACATGAAATGATTCTCAACAGGCTGAGAAACCCATTAAAACATCTCCTGGCCCATAACAATAATGGCCTTGTTACCTCTCGATCATGGTAATCCTGTGTGAGGTGACAGTTCTGGATTTTGTCTCTTTCTACATTGTTTGAAATGTGAATTTGAGAGTGAGTGAGTAAAAGGGAGTGCCACACGAGCAGTTATAGCCTTTGAGTCACTGAGCACACACTTAACATGTTTGTTTCTGAGGTAGCCTTTCATAATAACATTTAATCCAGTGACTTGTTTGCGTGTGCTTTTAGAAAAGAAGCAGTTGAAGGTGGTGGGTAAAAGAGCAAATGTCTGAGAAGTCACAGCTCTCAGCAAACACAGACACACAAGTTTACGATTACCTGGTGAACAACAAACAGCAACAAACATCTGATTCTGAGTTTTCAGAGATTTACTCAATTATTAATGAGGTTGCCACTGAGGGAAGAATAAGACAGAATTGCTTTGACTTTCAGATCTATTATAAACTGGTGGGAGCCTTCCAGTTCTTGACCATATGTGAATTATCCACCTGGCAGATTATTGTTTCCTTGAAATTCAGCCAGCTTAGCCCCAAGTGACCTATTCTGCCTAAGTTATATTTAGCAAATACTAACTTATTTAAACATAGACTATGCAAAATATTTATGAGATGAATATATCCAAGGTAAATATATATAACATTTCTTAAACTAATGGAAATGTTTTATAAATCATCCAAAGTTTTGGAATTAAAAAATTTGAAGCTGCCAGGGCCCTTAAAGACTTCTTATCCAAGAGTTTCATTTCATAGCTGAGAAAAATAGGCATGGTGAGGTTTATTGACTTGCCCAGAGTAACAGTTAATTGTGAAATTAAAATGTTTAAAGCATAGCTTCCCTTCTATTAAGTTTTTGGAAATATTTTTAGGAGTATCTGCAATATGGGGGAAATGATCTGTACAGAGTCTCCCTAAGAACAGAGCTGGACTCCGGGGGTGATGGGTTGATGGGGTGTGTGGCTGGGGGAAGGGGAGCCTGCCAGGTGTTCCCTCACTCAGCTCTGTTGCCTGCACTACAAGAAGTCTTCAGAATCCATCCTCATTCTCCTATTTTACAACTTTCTCAAATTGCTTATTATTTTTGTGCTATATCTCTTTCCTGTGAGTAAACCTTGAATCGCTCCCCTCAGTTGCCTTTTGTGAATTACAGACTCTTAGGGAAGAGCTGGGACCTACAAGGAGTTTGGAGAGACAATCCATAGCCTGAAGAGAGAATACACTACAGCTTCAGGAGGAGAGAGTGGAGGAAGGTTCACAGTGTGTATTTAATGCTGCTGAGCAGCTGGGCCCCAGGAATTGAGAGAATTTATATCATTGAAGGTGCTCAGCAGTGGTTGATAGGGCTCTGCCAGGAGTGAGCAGATGGAGAAAGAGGAATAAGTGTCTGTGCAGCTGGTGAATAAATTCCAGAAGCTCACCTCAGCACCATTGGCTGCCTTTCAGGCTAAAGACCCATAACTGGGGACTTAAATGTATTTGCAGATGTAGATTTTAAAAGGAAGTCTGCAGCACCTCACATCCAATACGATGGCTACTATCAAAAAAAAAAAGAGAGAGAGAGAGCAAGAAGAAAGGAAGGAAGGAGGGAAGAAAGAAAGAAAGAAAATAACAAGTGTGTTGGTGAGGATATGGAGAAATTATAACCCTTGTGCTCAACTGTGGGAATATAAAGTGACATAGCCACTTTGAAAACAGTATGCAGTTCCCCCCAGATTTAAAAATACAATTACCACATGACCCAGCCGTGTATACCCAAAAGAAGTGAAAGAAGAACTAGAACCCATGGTCATAGCAACATTATTCACAATAGCTAAAAGGTAGAAACAATCCAAGTGTCCATCAACAAGATGAATAGATAAACAAATGTGGTATATACATAAAATGGGATATTATTCAGCCTTAGAAAGAAATTAAATTCTGACACTTGCTGTAACGTGGATAAACCTTGAGGACATTTTGATAAGTGAAATGCAGCAGTCATAAAAGGACAAATACTGTGTGATTCCATTTATATAAGGTACCTAGAATACTCCAACTCTTAGAGATAAAAAAGTAGAATGGTGATAGCCAAAAGGGTTAGGGTAAAGGTGAAATAAGGCTTCCCTGGTGGATCAGTGGTAAAGAATCTGCCAATGCAGGATACATGGGTTCTATCCCTGAGTTCAGAAGATCCCCTGGAGAAGGAAAACGGCAACCCCCTCCAGTATTTTTGCCCAGAAAATCCCAGGGACAGGGAAAACTGTCCCTGTTGGGTCACAAACTGTCCCTATTGGGTCATGAGTTAGCAACTAAACAATAACAACAAAAGGGAGAATAGGGAGTTAGTGTTTAATAGGTACCAAGATTCAGTTTTACAATAGGAAAAGAGTTCTAAAGATGGTTGCATAAAAATGTGAATGTACTTAATGCCACTGAACTAAGATGGCTTTTTGTTCTATGGATTTTACCAAACTTTAAAAATTTTTTGGTTTTTTTAACAACCATACTTCTTATTTAAAAAAAAAAAAAAAAAAAAAAAGGAAGTCTGTAGTATTCCTGCACTGTGTTAACTGAATTTGTAAAGGATCTTTTTAAATCAGAAATGAAAAATCAAAGCTTATCTTCATTTATTCTCTTCTTTTTTCTTTCTTTCTTTCCTTTCTTCCTTGATGTCTCCCTACTTCCTTCTTTCAAATATCTGCAAGCTACGTAACATGTGCCAAACATTGTTTGAGGCCCTAGGAAGCTCAAAGAAAAGATACCACACCCTGATCACGGTCCAGCAGTGGAGATGTGCCCAGATAAACAGACATGCTTATGTGACCAAGGTTCTAACAGAGACTCTCTCAGACTGTCATGGCAGCTCAGAGAAGGGATACCTAACACAGACATGGAGATGTGAGGGAAGCTTGCTGCAATTTGGAATTCCTAGGAAGAATCTTGAGGGGTAAAAAGAAGCTAGCCTGCTAAACAAGGAAAAATTTGAGTCATCGTAACAATATTAGTGATAGCATATTTTACAGTAACAAAGCTGCAATTCATATACTATTTATTCAACTGGTGTCTATTAAATACTAGGTGCCAAACACAGCTCAATGTGCTGGAAATATGGAGATGAACAAGATAAGGTCCCTCTGTCATGAAGCTTAGAGGAGATAGTCAATGAATATATAGACAAGTGGCTCAGTTGGTCAAGAAACCTCCTGCAATGCAGGAGACCTGGGTTCGATCCCCAGGTTGGGAAGATCCCCTGGAGGAAGGCATGGCAACCCACTCCAGCATTCTTTCCTGGAGAATGCCCATGGACAGAGGAGCCTGGTGGGCTACAGTCCATGGGGTTGCAAAGAGTTGGACATAACTGAGCAACTAAACACAGACACAAATACATAATTTATTATAGTAAAGGTTCTGGGAAACAATAGGGTAAGGGGAAAACAAAGGGAGGATTGGGATGAGGGAAAGAATGTTACTAATTTTTATATGTGGCTGGAGAAGGCCTCACTAGTATATTGGCATTTGAGCAGAGGACTAAAAGTAAGGGCAGAAGGAACCTTAGGCAAAGACATGGAGGAGGCCAAGGTAAAAGCAAATGTTAAGTTCTTGAGGTGAGAACATGCCACATGTGTTAGGAGGACAGTGTAGTTGAAGAAGGAAGAGGGAGGGGAAGAGTACTGGGAGAGGAAAGGATGGGGGTTGGGAGGAAGACAGTGTCCCAGTTACGTAGTGGGGGTGGGCCATGATAAGGACGTTGGTGTGTGAGATGAAAGCCACTAGAGGGCTCTGCATAGAGGAATGACATGACCTGACTTAGGTCTTAAAGGGATCATTTTGACTGCTCTGTTGGGAAGATGGGAAGAGGCAAGGGTGAAAATGGTGTCACCAATTAGAAGACTTTGGCAATAATCCAAGAGAAATTGATTGACTTGGACTGGATGGCAGCAGATGAAGCTGTCATATTCTAGAAATATTTTAAAGATGAAGTGAAGTGAAGTGAAGTGAAGTGAAGTCGCTCAGTCGTGTCCAACTCTTTGCGACCCCGTGGACTGTAGCCTACCAGGCTCCTCCCTCCATGGGATTCTCCAGGCAGGAGTACTGGAGTGGGTTGCCATTTCCTTCTCCAGGGGATCTTCCCAACCCAGGGATTGAATCCGGGTCTCCTGCATTCCAGGCAGACGCTTTAACCTCTGAGCCACCAGGGAAGCCCCTTTAAAGATGAAACCAACATGATTTGCTGATAGATTGGATATCAAGTGTGAGAGAAAACAAAATAGTCATGAGTGGCTCCCAAGCTGTTGGTCTGAACAGCTAGAAGCATAGAGCTGGCATTTACTAAGGTGGGAAAACTGTTAAAAGAGGAGGTTTGAGTTGGGGGTAGGCAAGGAATCAGACATTTGATTTTAAACACATCAAGTTCAAGATTTTTGTTAGATATATAGAGAAATATCAACTAATTTGTATATAAAGATCCAGCGTTCAGGGTAGAAATACAGTTACAGATGTAAGTTGAAAGCTCTTGGCTTGTATTGGTTCAAAGCCATGGCAATGGATGACATTACCAAGAGAGTGTCTAGAGGTAGAAGAGGTCTAATAATTGAGTCATGGGGTATTTGGGGCTATTCCAATAGTCAAAGGTTAGAGAAATGAGGGAGAACCAGCAAAGAAGACTGAGAAGGAATAGGCACAGAAATAAAAGGAGAACTAAGAGACTCTTTAAAGTCAAATGAAAAGACTTGTTTTGAGGAGGAAGGGGTGGGCAATTGTGTCATGTTGATGACAGGTCAAGATGGATGAGAGTTGAGATTGGACCATTGGATTTAGCGGCACGAAGGTCAGTAGTGATCTTTCCAAGAGTTGCTTTGTTGTAGTGGTGGGAGTGAGTGCTTGGTTGGTATGAAGCTGAGAGAAAGTAGCTTTAAACTACCTAAATTTTCTAAGCCTTGATTTCCTTATCTATAAAAAATGGGCATGTTAGTATTTTCCAAGTAGAGTTGCTGTAAACATGAAAGGAAATAAAATATTTGAAGTACCTACTAAGTGAGTGAGAGTGAAAGTCGCTCAGTCGTGTCTGATTCTTTGCAACCCCGTGGACTATACAGTCCATGGGAATTCTCTAGGCCAGAATATGGGAGTGGGTAGCCTTTCCCTTCTCCAGGGGATCTTCCCAACCCAGGGATCAACCCCAGGTCTCCTGCACTGCAGGCAGATTCTTTACCAGCTGAGCCACAAGGGAAGCAAAGTACTTAGCAAAGGTCTAGCAAATATACAGTTGTCCCTTGGTTCCAGTATCCTCCACAAACTCCACAAATGTTGAAATCTCTTATGTAAAATGGTCTACTATTCACATATAATGTAAACATATCCTGCCATATATTTAAATAATCTCTAGATTACTTATAATACCTAACACAATGTAAATGTTACGTAAAAAGTTGCCAGCATGCAGCAAGTTCATGTTTTGCTTTTGGAAACTTTCTGAAATTAAAAAAAATTTTTTTCAACCCCCCTGGTTGGTTGATTCTGCAGATGCAGAACATGAAGTTCTAGAGCGGTGACTATGTTAAGTATTTTTATTTTTTATAATTTTGTTTTTAGATTTCAACTATTCCAGAGGAAAAATAGACATTTGTTGATACTTACCATCATCTTAAGTTAATCACCTTTTTTGAAAAGCTCAGATAGGAATCGACATAGTTAACTGATTTTTTTTCACTTTTTTGGAGAAGGAAATGGCAACCCACTCTCCAGTACTCTTGCCTGGAAAATCCCATGGACAGAGGAGCCTGGTAGGGTACAGTTCATGGAGCCGCAGAGTCGGACACAACTGAGAGACTTCACACTTTCACTTTTTTATATTTCTTTTTATAAAATGAGGGTATATAGGCAAGTGGGGCTTCCCTAGTAGCTCAGCTGGTAAACAATCAGCCTGCAATGAGGAGACCCTGGTTTGATTCCTGGCTCAGGAAGATCCCTGGAGAAGGGATAGGCTACCCACTCTGGTATTCTTAGGCTTCCCTGGTGGTTCAGAAAGTAAAGGATCCACAGCAATCTGGGTTTGATCCCTGGGTTGGGAAGATGCCCTGCAGGAGGGCATGGCAACCCACTCCAATATTCTTGCCTGGAAAATCCCCATGGACAAGAGGAGGCTGGTGGGCTATAGTCCATGAGGTCCCAAAAAGTCAGACATGACTGAGTGACTAAACACACACGTCAGTTCACTTCAGTTCAGCCACTCAGCCCTGTCCGACTCTTTGCGACCCCATGAATCGCAGCACGCCAGGCCTCCCTGTCCATCACCAACTCCCGGAGTTCACTCAGACTCACGTCCATCAAGTCCGTGATGCCATCCAGCAATCTCATCCTCTGTCGTCCCCTTCTCCTCCTGCCCCCAATCCCTCCCAGCATCAGAGTCTTTTCCAATGAGTCAACTCTTCACATGAGGTGGCCAAAGTATTGGAGTTTCAGCTTCAGCATCAGTCCTTCCTATGAACACCCAGGACTGATCTCCTTTAGAATGGACTGGTTGGATCTCCTTGCAGTCCAAGGGACTCTCAAGAGTCTTCTCCAACACCACAGTTCAAAAGCATCAATTCTTCTGCCCTCAGCCTTCTTCATAGTCCAACTCTCACATCCATGCATGACCACAGGAAAAACCATAGCCTTGACTAGATGGACCTTTGGTGGCAAAGTAATGTCTCTGCTTTTGAATATGCTGTCTAGGTTGGTCATAACTTTCCTTCCAAGGAGTAAGCGTCTTTTAATTTCATGGCTCAGTCACCATCTGCAGTGATTTGGGAGCCCCCCCAAATAAAGTCTGACACTGCTTCCCCTGTTTCCCCATCTACTTCCCATGAAGTGATGGGACCAGATGCCATGATCTTCATTTTCTGAATGTTGAGCTTTAACCAACTTTTTCACTCTCCTCTTTCACTTTCATCAAGAGGCTTTTTAGTTCCTCTTCACTTTCTGCCATAAGGGTGGTGTCATCTGCATATCTGAGTTTATTGATATTTCTCCCGGCAATCTTGATTCCAACTTGTGCTTCTTCCAGCCCAGCGTTTCTCATTCTGTACTCTGCATATAAGTTAAATAAGCAGAGTGACAATATACAGCCTTGACATACTCCTTTTCCTATTTGGAACCAGTTTGTTGTTCCATGTCCAGTTCTAACTGTTGCTTCCTGACCTGCATACAGATTTCTCAAGAGGCAGGTCAGGTGGTCTTGTATTCCCATTTCTTTCAGAGTTTTCCACAGTTTATTGTGATCCACACAGTCAAAGGTTTTGGCATAGTCAAGCACACACATACAAGCAAATGCCAAAAAAAAAAAAAAAAAAAAAAAAGATAGGAGAAGAGGAATTGGAGAAAGATACAAACAAAGGGGAGAGAAGAAAACCTGAAAACTATTAGAGAATATTTTTGTTTTAGCTTACTTTTTTAAGATGAGAGAAATAACTATGGGTAGTAGAGAAAATGATCCAATCAAGAAGGAAATTTTAATGATACAAGAAAGGAAGGGGATGTCTTTGAGAGGAAAAGAGTGGGATCTAGTGCCCAAGTGCAGAACTTGGCCTTCAGAATGTAGACAATTCATTGTAGAGTCTGCAGGTATAGATGTAGGTGACTATATAGATGTAGACAGTGGGGGTACTGAGGGCCTAATTAAGGTGATGGTGAAGAATTTTGGGCTTCCTAGGTTCCACAAGTGGTGGTAAAGAACCCACTCGCCAATGCAGGAGACTTAAAGAGACTTGAGTTCGATCCCTAGATCAGGAAGATTTCCTAGAAGAGGGCATGAAAACCCACTCCAGTATTCTTGCCTGGAGAATCCCTTGGACAGAGGAGCCTGCAGTTATAGACCATAGGGTCGCAGAGTCAGACACAACTGATGTGACTTAGCAAATGCATGCATGCATGGTGAAGAATTTAAAGTGAAACTAGTCAGCATAGTTTAAAATTGGGTTTATGTGTGGATGGTGGGAAGGACACATCCCACAAAAGAAGGTGGGAAATCGACAGTATCAGAGTTGAGGATTTGTTAGGTGAATACAATGAAAGGAGAGAGGAGTACTGTGGATATGCAGACCGTAATTGTAGGTGGGACCAGGTAAAAAGAGTGAGAGAGCAGGGAAGTGAGGCCATGAGGAAGTGAGGGATTATTGAATGGTGTAGAATCCTGACAGAGTACTAGAGGGAAAAATTGGAAGGTGGGCTCAGAGAACAGGAAAACAATCCTCTCAATGAAACTCATCACCAGTATTCAATGAGCCATCAGAAAGAGTTTGCCTCATTTTCCTGTGAAATAAGGCTTAGTTAGATCTAGGAAGATAATAGAGTTTACTCAAAACAGGAAATGGGCTCTTAGAGACCTTTGAAAACACTAATTGCAATGGATGAATACTTTAACAGTCTTCAACAAATATTCATTGAGGGAAATCTTATCAAAATGTTATAAATTTTTGCTCCTGATTAATCCTGCCTACAGCATGTTTAAGAAATGGATTCGGTTTAAACAATTTCAGGAAAAGGAAGCTTACTTATTTAACCATTATCTCTTGAATCTAGGATGCAGAGATACAGGGATCTTGCCCTCTAGGCATATTCTGTGGGGGATACAGACAAGAAAACAAAAAGATACACAGTAGAGAGTAACATATAGCATGCTGCTACTACTACTGCTAAGTCGCTTCAGTCGTGTCCGACTCTGTGCGACCCCATAGACGGCAGCCCACCAGGGTCCCCCGTCCCTGGGATTCTCCAGGCAAGGACACTGGAGTGGGTTGCCATTTCCTTCTCCAATGCATGAAAGTGAAAAGTGAAAGTGAAGTCGCTCAGTCGTGTCTGACTCTGTTCGACCCCATGGACTGCAGCTTACCAGGCTCCTCCATCCATGGGATTTTCCAGGCAAGAGTACTGGAGTGGGTTGCCGTTGCCTTCTCCGAACATCTAGCATTATGGATGCTTAAAATGTAATAGAGTTAAGGCACATGAGTGAGACCAGCCTTGTGGTGATGAGGTTGCTGCCAGGGATGGGTGAAAGCTTTCAGTGAATGGCACACCTATGTTGTAATGAAAAGGCCTTAAAAACCTGACATGACACAACTTGCATTTTTAAACTCTTCTATTTAGTAGAAATGTCGTTTTATAACTCTTTTCACTTACTCATCATTTACTGGGGACCTACTCTGTGCCAGACAGTGGCCTAGGTCTTGAGAATACAGCTGTGAATTGGGCAGAACTTTGCTCAGTGTGGCAGAGAGACAACAGAAGTATGTGTAAGTGTGAAGAACTTTGTGAGAGAGAAAGAGCAACAAGTGGTGGGGAATGATCTGGCATTAGCACCAACAGAGAAGAAAGCACTGCTACCTATTACTCAACTATTGGAAGAAAATATCAAGAGAAATTCTTTGTTCTTGCTTATATCATGGACTTGCCCCATAGTGGCCTGGGAAGCTCTATTTGGGAGAAATGAGAAGAAAAATGGTAAAGGTCTAAAGGTAGGAGAAGCAATACCAGAGTTCCCTGAGGGCTTCACTGGTGTCCTGTACATTCACTGAACTGTTGACCTGCAACTCACCATTGCTCCTAAGTGGGCTTCTCCTTTGTCAAGGTAGCTAAAAGACAAGGTTGATTTATTACCTCACTTCTTTCCAAAACATCTTTGGGTATCTACTATATTCTTTTGGAAACTGGAAATAAAAAGATGAATAAGATCCAGTCTCTGATCTCAGGGAGCTCAGTCAAGAAACTCATCAGTTCAGTCGCTCAGTCGTCTCTGACCCTTTGCGATCCCATGGACTGCAGCATGCCAGGCTTCCCTGTCCATCACCAACTCCCGGAGCTTACTCAAACTCATGTCCATTGAGTCAGTGATGCCATCCAACAATCTCATCCTCTGTCAGCCCCTTCTCCTCTGGCCTTCAATCTTTCCCAGCACCAGGGTCTTTTCTAGTGAGTCAGTTCTTTGCATCAGGTGGTCAAAGTATTGAAGTTTCAGCTTCAGCATCAGTCCTCCCAAAAAATATTCAGGACTGATTTCCTTTAGGATAGACTGGATAGATCTCGTTGCAGTCCAAGTGACTCTCAAGAGTCTTCTTCACCACCACAGTTCAAAAGCATCATGACCCAGGTAACCATGATGGTGTGATCACTCACCTAGAGCTGGAAATCCTGGAATGCGAAGGGTGGGCCTTAGGAACGAACAAAGCTAGTGGAGGTGATGGAATTCCAGCTGAGCTGTTTCAAATCCTAAAAGATGATGCTGTGAAAGTGCTGCACTCATTATGCCAGCAAATTTGGAAAACTCAGCAGTGGCCACAGGACTGGAAAAAGTCCATTTTCATTCCAATCCCAAAGAAAAGCAATGCCAAAGAATGCTCAAACTACCACACAATTGCATGCATCTCACATGCTAGCAAAGTAATGCTCAAAATTCTCCAAGCCAGGTTTCAACAGTATGTGAACCATGAATTTCCAGATGTTCAAGCTGGATTTAGAAAAGACGGAGGAACCAGAGATCATATTGCCAACATCCGTTGGATCATTTAAAAAGCAAGAGAGTTCCAGAAAAACATCTACTTCTGCTTTATTGACTATGCCAAAGCCTTTGTGTGGATCACAACAAACCATGGAAAATTCTGAAAGAGATGGGAACACCAGACCACCTGACCTGCCTTTTGAGAAATCTGTATGCAGGTCAGGAAGCAACAGTTAGAACTGGACATGGAACAACAGACTGATTCCAAATTGGGAAAGGAGTATGTCAACACTGTATATTATCACCCTGCCTATTTAACTTATATGCAGAGTACATGATGAGAAATGCCAGGCTGGATGGAGCACAAGCTGGAATCAAGGTTGCTGGGAGAAATATCAATAACCTCAGATACACAAATGACACCATTCTTATGGCAGAAAGCAAAGAAGAGCCTCTTGATTAAAGTGAAATAGGAGAGTGAACAAGTTGGTTTAAAGCTCAACATTCAGAAAACTAAGATCATGGCATCCAATCCCATCACTTCATGGCAAATAGATGGGGAAACAATGGAAACAGTGAGAGACTTTTTTTTTTTTTGAGCTCCAAAATCACTGCAGATGGTGATTGCAGCCATGAAATTAAAAGACACTTACTCCTTGAAAGGAAAGCTATGACCAACCTAGACAGCATATTAAAAAGCAGAGACATTACTTTGCCAACAAAGGTCTATGTAGTGAAAGCTATGGTTTTTCCAGTAGTCAGGTATGGATGTGAGAGTTGGACTATAAAGAAAGCTGAGCACAGAAGAATTGATGCTTTTGAACTGTGGTGTTGGAGAAGAACCTCACGTAAAGAAATAACTGCAAGAGTGTTGTGAGTACAGCAACCCACATGCTTAGAAGATGTAGAGAGAAAGGAGGCTATAATTTCCTCTGCAGGAGCAGTATTTTGGAGTGGTGATACAAGCTAGGTTATGAAAAAATATAAATATGAGAACACCAACGAAACAAGAAGAAGGAAGACATTTCAAGCAGACAAAAAAGAATCATTTATCCATTTGTTCAAAAATATTTACTGATTACTACCAGATATCTTGTACTAGGCAAGCACTGGGGATACAGTCCTGAACAAAATAGTTATTGAAGCTTGTCTTTGTTCTTGAAGTTTACAATATGATGAAGTCGGGCAATCAAATTATCAAACAAATAAATATCTCATTACAAACTGTTAATTGCCATGAAAGGAAAGTATAAGGTGCCATGGGAACCCAACAGAGTTAAGACAGGACAGGGGGCTTCCCTGATGGCTCAGTAGTAAAGAATCTGCCTGCCAACGCAGGAGTTTCAAGAGACATGGTATCAGTCCCTGGTCCAGGAAGATCCCACATGCCTTAGAGCAACTAAGCCCAGGCACCGCAACTACGGAGCCTATGCTCTGGAGTCTGGGGGCTGCAACTACCGAAGCCCATGCACCCTACAGACCTTGCTTAGAAACAAGAGAAGTCACCACAATAAGAAGCCCGTGTACTGCAGCTAGAGAAAAAACCTGTATAGCAATGAAGGCCCAGCACAGCTAATAAATAAATATACAAATAAATAAAATTATAAACTAGATTTAAAGATAAAGGATGGATACAAAAAGGATGCAATGAACCTAAAACTGCTCTTTAAAAAAGTCTATTTTTTAAAAAAGGGACAAGAATATGGGGGGAGGGGGTCACAGGATGGCATATCCAGGGGCCTATAACCACTTTCATATGGATAGGAATGGAAGGTCTAGCTATCTTGGACAGGGCAACAAGCCCACTGCTCCCATTTGCCCTTAGGCTATTCCATACTCATAAATAGTTCTTCAAAATTCATGGAGAGAGAATTATGAATTCTAGAGTTTTTCTCTTTCACCAAATTTAGCTTATCTGAGGACTTCAAGGTTTCATTTGAAAATTATAGTTACACAATCAGGCCTGTTCTGTCATATTGCTGTCTATTGCCTCCATGTCCGAGTCTGTCTGGAGTTTCTCAAATTTCTTCAGTGGGTTTTCTTTTTGTAGTTTTTTAATCTTTTTTAACTTCTCCAAACAATCATGTCATCAGCTGCCTTCTCCAATGTAGGCTTTTTAAAATAATTTTTTATTTAAGTATATACATCATATAAAAGTTTTATCTCATAAAAATATGCCCCATATTAAATAGCTTTAAAGATACATAGTTATATATATATATAATGCTTTCACTATAGTTTATTCATTATTATCAATTCTTTTGGTCTCTGAACTTACCTCTGTTTCCTCTTCTAAGGCTGGATGCAGACAGAATATAACCGCCCCCACATTGAGGAGCAAGAAATTAAGAAATTAGTCTGAGTTATCATGATGCTGTCAAGAGTCACTCAGCAGAATGACTGTTATTCAAACATAAGTGGGAATATAAGCTATACGAGCAACCTTCAATAGGTGGCTCACATAAAATATATTTCATTTGACTAAAGATTAAACTAATCTAAGGTACTTAACTATTTCTGAGTTACTTTGAAGTAACACCAATATTCCAGTTTCCACATTTTGTTAGAGTTTTTGTTGAAAACATTTTAAGCACCCAACAATTGGAGGTATTTTAAAGAGTTAACTTTGAATGCACTCTCTCTTCTACTATAAGAAATAACTAGTATTTTTGATTCTCATTTAGCAAGTCAAGGTAGCTCAATTTTGTCCTTGTATGACAATATATGTGATCCTGTCAAGTTGTGGGAGTCATCACTGGTCTCTCCCACAGAGCACTGACTTCCTGGTTACACCAGGTTGAATTCTTCTGATTCATACTCTATAACATCTGCAGTTTCTAGATTTGCCTTTACAAGAAAACACTCAGAGCATTCTATTAAATGCTTCCCTAAGAGATGATGTCCTAGGAGCACTCAGACAGCTACCGAGAGTCCTCAGCAAAGTTGCTACAGTGTGTCTTTGTTACCTCCCCAAAACCTACAGGTTTGCTCCTCCCATGTTCCTTCTCAATTGCAGTTTTCATGCTCTTAGCTCTAGTGAAGAACTCCTGAGATGGCCTGAAGAAGTCATTTGGGAGCAATGGAGAAAAAACCATGGTGGAGTGGCTCTAACAGTAAATGATTCCTTGGCTCTGGAAGTATTTGAAAGTCTATGTGTCCACACCCAACTTTACTTACACATCTTGAAAGACAGGACCTATTGGAAGGAGGGGTGGGCCTGTGGCGAAAGATAAGGGAGAGGGAAGCTGTTCAGAAAGGAGGAGCTCAGATGAGAGCTCTACCCTCAGGAGCAGAAGGGGAGCCACCAACACTTCAGATAAGGATAAAGTTGGAGGGTTTTGAGACTTCAAAACTTCCTCATGTTATTAATTTTTTCCCCTTCTGTTTCTCCACAGTGATCCCCAAGAAAGCCTTTGCTATGTACTTATTTTGGGGCACAGCAAGATATGGATCCATCCCACTCCATATCCAACCACTCTTGGAAAAACATGAGACCTAAGAAAGAGAGTAGATGCTAACAACATGGAAAAGAAAAGAAACCAAACCGAATTTCTCAGATCAATGAGGAGAAAAGAAGTTCAAGGGGCTGGGTTATGGAGAATCTAACTGAGAAGGGCTATAGAGTCCCCAGTAATTCTCCTCCTCCCAGTGCCTGTCCCCCACTAGTGCTCTATGTTTTCAAATGTCCTTTCTTTCCTCATCCTTAGTCCAAACTCCCATTTGGACAAGAGGAAGAAGGAGTGGACCTCCATGGCAAAATCAAGGAAGGCTTTGCAGAAGAAGCCACATATGAGCTTCTTAATTTGGTGTCATCTCTAAGAGAATTCTTACATGATTACAGTCTTCTGGGTGAGCATTCATGGCATCTTCAGGGGAAATATCATTTCTTCAAACAGAATAGCTACTTTCTATTTAGAGTTTGAAAGGAGAAGGTAGGGCAGAGCCAGTCCCAGGAGAAATATCCAGTGGAAGACTTTCTTAGCATCTCCTAGCTGTACTTCAGAAACCACGATTTCCTTGCATGTATTCCTCAGTGTGATTATATTAGAAAGACACAAATGGCAAACATTTCATAGTAATGACTAATTTGTGTTCCTTTTACCTTGCCAAGGCAAGCGTCTGTATCTTTTCCTTTCATTCTGTCAATTACTGAGCACTAATGAAAAACATCCTTGTGATACTTTTTGCTAATACCAGATTTCTTATGTCACTTTTACATATTATTCAGAAATAAAGACCTATGTCAGACCATTAGAAACAGGAGATCCTTTTTTATCAACCCTCTAATTCCATCTCCAGACCTGGGTATTCTTTGGATCTAACCACACAGGTTCCTTCGAATCTTCTAGGATGCCCTATCTGTGTGTCCTCAAGGGAAACTTGAGTAGCACTCTGGCTGTACCCCATTTCCTGTCCTAGCTCCTCTTCTTCCTATTCCTTGGGTTTAGGCTGGTGGCTGGAAGGAACTATGAGAGCATATCCTACCCTTTGAGGATAGGGCCCTATGGAATTCTGGTTATGAAGGTGGCCTCTGCAGTCTGACAACCTGCATCAGAACCCTTGCCCCCTTGACTAATAGTATTACCTTGAGCAAATGTCTCAATTCCCAACACCTGTAAAATGCAGATCACAAACCTTTGACATGGCCAGCTGACAGTGGTACAGACTTGACTTCTGCTAAAATAACAACAAATACAATAATACCTAGTTGGTATCTCATGTACACAGCAAAGATAACCGACAGCTCTAATCCTGAGTAGTCACTTCACTTAAGTGGGCAAAAGCCACTGCCAGCCAGCCCAGCACTTATATAACACCCAATTATTAAGGCCAAATAGTGCTCGCCAAACAGAGACACTTCAAGTCTTTGTTTTCTTAATACAGAAGAAAGCTGGTTTGTGGTTTTTAGCTTTAAAAGACGTGGTGCTTGCAGGAATGCTATGTCATCTCAATTGGGTCTAACTCTTTGCGACCCTATGAACTGCAGCCCACCAGGTTCTTCTGTCGATGGGATTCTCTGGGCAAGAATGGGTTGCCATGCCCTCTTCCAGGAGACCTTCCCAAATCAGGGATCGAACTCATGTCTCGTTATGTTTTCTGCATTGGCAGGGGGGTTCTTAACCACTAGTGCCACCTGGGAAGCTCAAAAGATGTGGTAGTCAACCCCAAAATGCCCCCCTCCCCGCCCCCAGTGATCCATGCCTCCAGGTATTCATGTCCTTGTGTAATTATTTCCTACATTACCTCAGAATTGGTCTATTTAATGAACTGACCGCAGAAGTGATGGAATGTCACTTTTGAGGCTAGGTTATGAAAAACCATTGTGGCTTCTGCCTTGCTGTCTCACGGATCAGTCCTTATGGAGGATGCCAGCTGCCGTGGCTTGAGGCAGCCATGTGAGGAGACGGATCAGGCAGGGAACTAAAACTTCTTGCCAAGAGCCACGTGTGTCAGCCATCTTAGAAGTGGATTCTCCAGTCCTAGTCAAGCATTCAGGTGACTGCTGCCCTGACCAACATCTAATCTGCAACCTCATGATAGACCCTAATCAGAACCATCCCATCTAAGCTGCTCCAAGATTCCTAATCCTCAGAAAGTATAAGATAATAAAGGTGTGTTGTTTCAAGTTGCTAAGTTTGAGGTATCTTTGGGTTTATACAGCAATTCATAACTAATACCAAATGCTTTCTCTCTCTTGAACCTAAGCCCCCAGAGTCAAAACTCTGCACTTTATTCCTGCCTAGCAGTAGAAAGAAATGTCTGCTCTGAGTTTATCCTGTGGTAATAGCAGTGCCTATCTGATCAGGTTGGGAGGATTCAGGAGGATAATACATTGTAAACGACTTAGTGTGAGCCTAGCACATGGTAAGCTCTCAACCAATGCTAGTCATCACTGTTATGCAGAAATTACAAGGGACTTCCCTGGAGGTCCAGTGGTTAGGGCTCCATGATTTCACTGCTGAGGGCCTGAGTTCAATCCCTGGCGGGGAAACTAAGATCTGAAAAGACACACAGTGTGGCCAAAAACAAAAAAGGAAAGAAAGAAAAAAGAAACATAAGATAGTTGGTGTCTGGGAGACTTAGGGCATAGTAGAGTTAGGGGTTCAGGGAAGGAAACCCTGAGGCACCTTTTCCCACTTCTAGTAGCTCTTGGGTACAAGTCCTTAAACTGCTGCAGCCAGAGTTCCTTCTGTGAGAGGAGGAGGGACAGATCTACAAGAGAGACATCCTTTTTGGCTGGCTCCTAAAGTGACTAAAGCAGATGTTAAAAGATAGAAAAAGTTTACTAAGTAGAAAAAGGGGAAAAAAAACCACAGAGTGGTGGAATCATTTTTTCTGCTTCTTAACTTTTCCCGGTACTACCTTGTTTATTTTTAGTATCCACTGGGTTAAATAGAAGCTCTGCTCAGAAATATTCCTTACTGTGTGCAACCACACACTCTGCAACTCAGAGCAAAACACAGGTCTGTTGTCTAGCATCTGTTCATGGCCCAGGCCATCTCTGGTGTGAGCTGACAGAAAGGTGGTAGGCTCTGAGAGTTGCATTTACTCTCGGGGGGACACATCAGAAGAAAGAGACAGATTTTGAAAGACTAAGAATAAATTAAAGAATATGAAGTACAAAGTGGAAGTTTGTCAATCAGTGTGCCAAACTAAAATGATTAGGCAGAAAAAAACCTGAAAAACAATTGAGAGCCAAGAGTGGTCAGAGACAGACTAAAATAAAATAAGTCAGTTGGAGCAATCTTGGACCTAATTCTGTGAATGCGGCTCATATACTGAATCACTATCCTTAAATACCCTCGAGGATAAACTTCATAGTTTTATCTGTTTCAATGACTGTGATATTCCAAGTACCTACCTCAGTGCTGAGCACATGGTGGGAGCTTGGTAATTATTTGCTAAACATATTTATTTAACATGAAAGAATATGACTCAACATAGCTCAAAAAGTAGGGGCAAATCTAGAGACACCTATTATTTAAGAGTATGCATATTTATTTCTCAAGTTAAACACTTTTGATTTACACAGTCTTTTACTGATCTCCCTGATAATTCAGTAATCAATGTGCATTATGCGTCTCACCAGGCTACAGATTCTTCTTGTCCCAAAACTTTAGGCTCCACTCATTTGTTAGACAAATCAGAAAAAGTATTCTAGCTTTGTAGGCTGTGGAGAGAGGCCGAGTTGGCTCTTTCAAAATGTTATATGAAATAACTATAGCTTGAGTTCATAGGTCAGTAGTAACATATTAATATAGTATTAATTGTCCTATACTTACATCAAGGATTGTAAGCTCTAATGGTCAAGGGTAGAAATACACTCCCTCACCCCTAATGATCTACTGTTAGAGAAACTGCTTTGATAAGACAACTTGTTTAACTCAGCCTAAAGCTCTACAGGGTCACTGCGTTACTGTCATTCCATTTGTACAAATAAAGATGAAACCTAAAGAATTTCAATATCTTCTCTGTCTCTTCTGGTATGAAAAAGAGACACAAATTGTACTTGTTTGACTAGAATCCTTTAGTCATTCAGGACTTTGAATCATTTCAAAAGTCTCCTGAGAGGTAAACAAGTCTCTCTAAACAAAAGATACTGGCAGCACAAAGGTCAGGTCAGAGTCCATGTAGGAACAACTCTCCTCAGTTACCCACAAGTTTCACTGATTGTCTGTCCACAGCAGCTTGGTTTGAGCTTCCTCAGAGCTCAACTTGGGAAGAGTACAGTCATCTGGAGCCATTCTATGCCAAATGACAACCATCTGCTGCCCACATGCACTTTCTACTTGGACAAATTAAAACAATCACCCCATATGAAAACCCATTAATTCATACTTCTTTAAAGACACTTAGTCCCACCTTGGAACAGCAACACTTCTGACAGCAATTCTTTGAGAATTAAGAATGGTATTAAGAATGGATTACCTAAAGCAAACCTTGGAAGTATTTAGAATGTCTGCATTTTCACAAGAAAAATACTCCTGGTTGCTTTTCTGTAGACTTTTATCTTCCCATCTGTTTATAATTGGATTACTCAAACAATGTACAAAGAGTGAACCATTATTTACAAGAGCCCTAGCTTATAGCCCAAAGTTTTGACAATAGCGATACAGATTTAGATTAAGATTTGGAAAGAATACACAGAAGAACTGTACAAAAAAGCTCTTAATGACCTGAATAACCACAAAGGTGTGGTCACTCACTTAGAGCCAGACATCCTGGAGTTGAAATCAAGTGGGCCTTAGGAAGCAATACTACAAAGATAGTGGAGGTGATGGAATTCCAGCTGAGCTATTTCAAATCTTAAAAGATGATGCTGTTAAAGGGCTGCACTCAGTGTGCCAGCACATTTGGAAAACTCAGCAGTGGCCTCAGGACTGGAAAAGGTCAGTTTTCATTCAATCCCAAAGAAGGGCAATGCCAAAGAATATTCAAACTATCGTACAACTTTACTTATTTCACATGCTAGCAAAGTAATGCTCAAAATTCTTCAAGCAAGGCTTCAACAGTATATGAACTTAGAACTTTCAGATGTAAAAGCTGGATTTAGAAAAGGCAGAGGAACTAGAGATCAAATTGCCAACATCCGTCTGATCACAGAGAGAGCAAGGGAATTTCAGAAAAACAACTCCTTCTGTTTCATTAAAGTGAAAGTGAAGTCGCTCATTCGTGTCCGACTCTTTGCGACCCTATGGACTGTAGCCTACCAGGCTCCTCCGTCCATGGGATTTTCCAGGCAAGAACACTGGAGTGGGTTGCCATTACCTTCTCCAGGAGATCTTCCCGACCCAGGGATTGAACCCTGGTCTCCCGCATTGTAGGCAGACGCTTTACCGCTAAAATCTTTGTGTGGATCACAACAAACTGTGGAAAATTCTTAAAGAGATGGGAATACCAGTCTAACTACCTTACCTGTCTCCTGAGAAACCTGTATGCAAGTCAAGAAGCAACAATTAGAACCAGACATGGAACATCAAACTGGTTCTAAATTGGGAAAGGAGTACATTAAGGCTATATATTGTCACCATGCTTATTTAACTTCTATGCAGAGTACATCATGTGAAATGCTGGGCTGGATGAATCACAAGCTGGGATCAAGATTGCCAGGAGAAATAGAAATAACCTCAGATATGCAGATGATACCATCCTAATGGCAGAAAGCAAGAGGAACTAAAGAACCTCTTGATGAAGGTGAAAGAGGAGAATGAAAAGATTGGTTTAAAACTCAGTATTCAGAAAACTAAGATCATGGCATACAGTCCCATCACTTCATGGCAAATGGAAACAGTGGCAGAGTTTATTTTCTTGGGCTCCAAAATCACTGCAGACTGACTGAAACCATGAAATTAAAAGAAGTTTGCTCCTCGGAAGAAAAGCTATGACAAACCTAGGCAGCATATTAAAAAGCAGAGGTGTCAATTTGCTGACAAAGATCTGTATAGCCAAAGCTATGATTTTTCCAATAGTCATGTACAGATGTGAGAGTTGGACCATAAACAAGACTGAACACTGAAAAATTGATGCTTTTAAACTGTGGTGCTGGAGAAGACTCCTGAGAGTCCCTTGGACAGCAAGGAGATCAAACCAGTTAATCCTAAAAAAATCTCAACCCGGAATACTCACTGGAAGGACTGATGTTGAAGCTGAAGCTCCAAAACTTTGGCCACCTGATACGAAGAGCCAATTCATTGAAAAAAACCTTGAGGCTAGGAAAGACTGAAGGCAAGAGGAGAAGGGTTCAACAGAGGATGAGATGGTTGGATGGCATCACTGACTCAACGGACTTAAGTTTGAGCAAACTCTAGGAGATAGTGAAAGGGAAGCCTGATGTGCTGCAGTCCATGGGGGTCACAAAGAGTTGGACATGAGTTAGTGACTGAACAACAACTTACTGGTTTAAAAGCATGATTTGTTATAATCTTATCATTATTTACATTCATAACAAATTTGCTTATCCTCATAGTTAATCCACTCTTTAAATATCAGGGATCTGGGAATGGTAGATAGAAGAAGTGAACTGAAATCCTTCATTCAACAAGTTTTACTGTGCTCACTATTTGTTGGCCTGGGATATATAGCAGTGGGATGTATGGGTGATTTTATATTTACTGAAGTTAGATGCTATGAGTTTTTCACTTTTTTCTTCCTTCAGAAAAGTACTTATGTGTCTACCAATTAAGTTTTACCATAGTCTGCAGCATTATACCAACCTGCACTACAATTATTTTTAAGGGCAGAGTTTTATCATTTTTGTATTTTATGCATTATAAATCTTGGACAGTTGGCTTGGGGCAAATGTATTTAGTTCTCTTTTCAGTCCAAGATTATTTTATCAAAACAAGTCAGGAAAACACCTACTTTGAGAATCAATGTTACTGTTGTCACAGTAGTATACAAGCTGCCACCTCAACACTACTGATGAAATAAAAGACAATGGTTAAGTAGTAGCCAGATTCCCAGAATTGTAGAAGCCTGGGAATTGCTGAGACAAAAAGATGAGAAAGCTCCAGCATCAAAAAAAAGAACAACAAAGGCAAGGCAAAGGTTTACAGTTCTGGCACTGCCCTGCCTTTGAGAAATCACTCTAGATGGCAAAGGGCACTAGGGTGATTACTGATTTAAAACTAAAAGTCACCCGGAAACACTATGAAGGGGGGATGAAGGATAAACTTCATTATACACACACATAGAGATACATGTATACATATGCATATATGCCTACATATGTATGTGCATACATAGATACACATGTAAACACACATATATGTATATATTATATAAAATAGTGTATGTCTGAGGGAAAGTAATGGGGAGAAGTCCAGCAGTCAAAGAGAAACTCTGAATCTCCTCTTACTCCAGAATTTTGAAAATTTCTACTTGGCTTTTGAAGAATGCACCTCAGTGAAGGGGAGAGCAGCGAGAAAGAATTCACACCTGCCAAACCTGTTTTGTTTTTTCCTCTCTTTTACTTTGCCTACCACTGAGCAGAAGAATGGGCTAGGAACTCTTTTTGGACATAGGGAATTTAGTCCCTGCTACTACTGGAAAGTTAATCATTTTGGAGTCTGAAGTTTGGGTGCGGAGTTGGGGGGAATACCTGGGGTTTTCCTTATGCCGACTATTAAAACGGAAGTTTCACTTCAAAGCTATAAACCTCGCAGAAAGGTCAGCACATAGTTGGTCCTTAAAAGATATTGTTAATTGAATAAATGTGTGAATTAAAGGATCAGTGAATGAGATAAATGAGTAATAACTGTTTTCTCTATGTGGTGGAGAATATAGAAAAATATAAGACGTAATTGCTGCCTTTAGGATGCTTTATAACCAGATAGAGACATAAAGTTAATCATAAAGTAGTTGGAGGACAATATGCAACAGTAGCAATAAAACCACTATTGTTTTGGCAAAATAATCTTGAAAGCTAGCTTATGAGTGGTTCAGCCTATAATGTTCTTAAGTGGTTTGGAAAACAGAGATGATGCTGAAAGTGAAGGTGGCTCAATTGTGACCAATGCTTTGCGACCCCATGGAATTCTCCAGGCCAGAATACTGGAGTGGGTAGCCTTTCCCTTCTCCAGGGGATCCCCCCAACCCAGGAATCGAACCCAGGTCTCCCGCATTGCAGGATGATGCTGAGCTGGGCCTTAAATAATTAATAAGGTTTAAATAACTGCTTGCTTATCAATCCTCCTACTCCATTGGCATCTTAGGGGTTCTGAGGTATATTCTCGAAACTTCTTGGGCTGGTTCCAATAATTTAAATTTTTAAGGATGTGCTAAATTCATCTGTCACATCTACTTGCAAGTGCAGCACGATTTTCGTTAAGAGCAGAGGAAGGAAGACAAAGAATGATTTTGTAAAATAGGTGTAGTGTCCATATATTTGGAGCTCCAACCCCGTATGTGAAATTGGGATTCCATAGAAACACCTCTGCTCAGTGCACACTTGGACCCTGTCTGATACAGATTTCATGGCCCACTTCTCACTTGTCACAAGGAATGTGTCATTGACTGTACAGCTGACTCCCATTCTTTGCTTTAATTAGTACTTCAAGAAAGTGTTCAGAGAGATCTTTGTTGACAACTTAAAGACTGATTTGGGCTGCAAACTTATTTCCTCTGTAGCTTCAAGTCAAAAACTCAGTGGATCAAATGGATAAAAGCCCTTTTGTTTGTCTAAACTGAATGGAGTGAAGCTGAAAATTTGAACAGTGAGGGACTTCACAGCTTCTCAGAGAGGTTTTGTGATACCCTCCTACTAATGATGCCATGCCTATGCCTACCTATGCTTTCCCAGTTTTGCTTAATATTGTGTTTTGCAGAAATAATGCTTGGATGGCAAAACATTTTTCAACTTTGCTGGCCTCTCACTGCTTTCTTCTCTTTTTCTTAAATCAGATTGTAGACAGAAATGTATGTTTGTTTATTATGCCAAGAACAGGTTTTGCTGAATTTAATGGGAAAATGTGGTCTCTCTAGGATTTTTGGAAGACACTGACAAGTGTCCTGAAATGAAAGCAACATACAGCACAACTCTCTCCTAATGCTCTTCATGTTTTGCATTAGTCTTAGAAAAAAAAAACAAAAAGAGGACAAACTTTTCATTGAAAAAACAGGTACAGAAAAACACATAAAACAAATATATAGCTTAATGAGTTATTACAAGGTAAACGCTTGTGTAACCACCATTCAAGCCAAGAAATATTGATAAAACTCTGCCAATTCCAACCCCCACCAAAGCCCCTCCATATACCCTTTCTAATAATAACCTCCGCTCCCCACAAAAGTAGCCAATATTCTGAGTATTAAAGCAATGTTTTCTTTCTTTACCACATCATCACTCAAGTCTTAAAAGACATCCAAGTGTACATTTCTGGACCATTATTTAGTCTTATCTGCTGAGAAATTTTCTTCTTTTCAGTTCAGTTCAGTACAGTCGCTCAGTCGTGTCCAACTCTTTGCGACCCCATGAATCGCAGCACGCCAGGCCTCCCTGTCCATCACCAACTCCCGGAGTTCACTCAGACTCACGTCCATCGAGTCAGTGATGCCATCCAGCCATCTCATCCTCTGTCGTCCTCTTCTCCTCCTGCCCCCAATCCCTCCCAGCATCAGAGTCTTCTCCATTGAGTCAACTCTTCCCATGAGGTGGCCAAAGTATTGGAGATTCAGCTTTAGCATCATTCCTTCCAAAGAAATCCCAGGGCTGATCTCCTTCAGAATGGACTGGTTGGATCTCCTTGCAGTCCAAAGGACTCTCAAGAGTCTTCTCCAACACCACAGTTCAAAAGCGTCAATTCTTCAGCGCTCAGCTTTCTTCACAGTCCAACTCTCACATCCATACATGACCATAGGAAAAACCATAGCCTTGACTAGACAGACCTTTGGTGGCAAAGTAATGTCTCTGCTTTTGAATATGCTGTCTAGGTTGGTCATAACTTTCCTTCCAAGGAGTAAGCGTCTTTTAATTTCATGGCTGCAGTCACCATCTGCAGTGATTTTGGAGCCCCCCAAAATAAAGTCTGACACTGTTTCTTACTGTTTCCCCATCTATTTCCCATGAAGTGATGGGACCAGATGCCATGATCTTCATTTTCTGAATGTTGAGCTTCAAGCCAACTTTTTAACTCTCCACTTTCACTTTCATCAAGAGGCTTTCAACTCCTCTTCACTTTCTGCCATAAGGGTGGTGTCATCTGCATATCTGAGGTTATTGATATTTCTCCCAGCAATCTTGATTCCAGCTTGTGCTTCTTCCAGCCCAGCATTTCTCATGATGTACTCTGCATAAAAGTTAAATAAGCAGGGTGACAATATACAGCCTTGACGTACTCCTTTCCTATTTGGAACCAGTCTGTTGTTCCATGTCCAGTTCTAACTGTTCCTTCCTGACCTGCATACAAATTTCTCAAGTCTCTTTTAATCTATAGGTTCCTCCTCCAATCCTTTCCTTTATACCTTATCTGTTAAGGAACCCAGATCACTTAACCTGTACACTCTCTTACACTCTAAACATTACTGACTGTACACCTATGGTTCAACAAGTTTTTGTCTTCTTCATTTCTTTTATATTGGCTGCTGGATCCACAGACATGATTAGATTCAAGCTTTCTTTGGGAAGACTTAGTGCTATGGTCTGAAGATTTGTGTCCCGCTCCCCCAGTTCATATGTTGAAATTCTAACCCCCTAAAATGATGGTATTAACAGGTGAAGCTTTAGGAAGGTGATTAGGTCAAGGGAGGAAACCTTCATGAGTGGAATTAGAACTTCTAAAAGAGATCCCACAGAGCTCCCTACTCCTTTCCACCACGTGAAAGCACAACAGTAAGTCCGTGACCCAGAAAATGGCCCTCACCCACCACACTGATGTGAGTCTGAGTGAACTCCGGGAGTTGGTGATGGACAGGGAGGCCTGGCATGCTGCAATTCATGGGGTCGCAAAGAGTCGGACATGACTGAGCGACTGAACTGAACTGAACTGGGAGGCACATGTCTTGTTAGCTCTCCTGTGTGATGTCAGCAATGTGTTGATACTCAGTGACTATACCTATTTATTTGTTGAGGGTTGAAAAATGGTGATACTCTGAATCTGTTATTTCTTTTTTAAATTATTTAAAATGCTTTTATAAAAAGAAAGTTCTCCTCATTTACCTTTTAAGTAACGCAGTGGCACTGTTCATATAGGAAAAGAAAGATAAATAGTTGTTTTTGTCAATTTTCGAGACAGGGAGTTACTTTCCAATGAACCTCTAAAGGAAACAACTTTAATAGAAATGAAAAATTATAATTTTACTGTAAATTTGTGATTGTCTTAAAATTGTAATTTTCCTATTTTTTTCTTTAGTTTGGCTCCTAGGCCTTTGGGTATGACCTTTGTAAATCGTAACAACTTCCTCACTATCTGGTATAACAAGGTATTTGACATTTACCCAGTATATTTATTGCCTACTGTAGGCTGAGTTGGGCTTCCCAGGTGGTGCTAGTGGTAAAGAACCCACCTGCCAATTCAGGAGATATAAGAGATGCAGGTTCTATTCCTGGGTCAAGAAGATTCCCTTGAAGGAGGACATGGCAACCCACTCCAGTATTTCTGCCTCGAGAATCCCATGGGCAGAGGAGCCTGGCAGGCTACAGTCTATAGGGTTGCAAAGAGTTGGACACGAATGAAGCGACTTAACATGCACACATGCAATAGGCTGAATTGTAAACCACCACTGCCCCACACCCCGAATTTATATGTTGAAGTCCTAACCACACATACCCCACACCCAGTACCTCAGAATGTGACTCTATTTGGATGTAGGAGCTTTACAGGGGTGATTAATTTAAAGTGAGTTCATTTGAGTAGACCCTAATCTACTATGACTAGTGTCCTTATGAAAAATGGGGGAAATGTGGACACAGAGATACATGCAAAGAGAAGATAATGGAAATAATGGAAGAGAAATAAGGGAAAGATGGCCATCCACAAGCCAAGAAGAGAGGCCTGGAATAGATCCTTCCCTTTAGATCCTCAGAAGGAACCAGTCCTGCCAATACCTTGATTTTGGATTTCTAGCCTCCAGAACTGTGAGACAATAAATTTCTGTCATTGAAGTCACTGTGGTATTTTGTTGTAGCAGTCCTAGAAACTAATATACTACCCAAGACCTAAATGCAACCATTTCCCTAAGAATCTTGGGCTTCTTTTAGGAGAAATGATATTTTCAAGACCACAATCTGGTTGCTAGAGATACTCATGACTACAGGGTTTGTCTAGAAAAGGAGATGGCAAGACAACCAGTATTCTTGCCTGGGAAGTCCCATGGACAGAGGAACCTGGCAGGCTATAGTCCATGGGGTCACAAAAGACTCAGACATGACTTAGCAACTAAACAAACAACAGGATTTGTCACTGTTTCATGACCTCTTCAATAGATGAAGACATGAAAACTTAAAAAGAAAATTAAAAAAAAACCTTTTCTAAGACAATACAAAGCTATGGAAAACATACATTTTAAACATAATATATTTCTAAGTTAATACTGATATTTTTAACTCAAATTCAGGACAATAGGCTTTTTATGTAACCCCTCCTATATTTAGTCTTCCACACTGGAAATCCTGGTACTCAAGGGCAAAGGGTAAAACAGAATTTGAATATTCCATAACTGCTGTTCATGTTACCCTGTATTATATACATCACAGGCTCAGAAAAATACAAATACAATTCCTGAGAACAGACAAAACATTTTCCCATATTCCTCTCCCATTTTCCTCCCAGTTTTAATAATTATACTGTATCTACACTATCAGAGAGCCATTACATACCCTACTCTTCCTTTTAATCCTTATATAACCTTAGTCCTACATGTAATTATTTATTTAATTATTTATGTAATTATTTACTTAATGCTCATGAGCAGGCCTAATAGAAGTGTCTCTTTAGTCATTTTAATTGTCTAAAGTTTATTGTCTAATAGATTCCTCAGAGGGGAGATGAGAGTTGATATTCCCAGAGTGCTTGCATGTTGATAAACTCTTATCTGTGCTTTTTATACTTGGTGATCAGCTTTGCAGCTTATCCTGATTCACATTTCTCTTCTCTGAGTGCCTTAGAGCTCCCTGGTGGCTCAGACGGTAAGGCATCTGCCTACAATGCGGGAGACCAGGGTTCAATCCCTGTGTTGGGAAGACCTCCTGGAGAAGGAAATGGCAACCCTCTCCAGTATTCTTGCTTGGAAAGTCCCATGGACGGAGGAGCCTGGTAGGCTACAGTCCATGGGGTCGCAAAGAGTCAGACACAACTGAGGGACTTCAATTTCACTTTCACTTTCAAATATATTACTCCACTTCTGTCTGGCATAAAGTATTGACAAGTTTGATGATAATCTCATTGTGTTTGTTATATAAATCACACATTCCTTTTCCCTAGATACCTGAAAGTTTTTTTTTCCTTTTTTCTTTAAAAGTCCAATAATTTTACAAAACTATGTCTTGGGGTTTTCATGGTGAATATTCTCAGGTACCCAGTGTAATCTTTCAACATGTCATTTAAGTTATTTTTTCTTTTTTATTTCAGCAAAGTTTTCTTCAATTATGTTTCTTTAGTATTTGATTTGTTCTTTCACTTTGATTTCTTTTTTGAGGACTTCCTACTATCTATGTATTGGATCTTCTTTGCCTTTAATTTGTCACTCTGTCTTAAATTGTTTCTAAATCTTTTAACTTCTTTTTCATTGTAAAAATTCTTGCTCTTTTTATCTTTTATTTCTCTTAAGATATTATTTATATGTTCTCATGTATTCTTTTTAGTTAAGACTTCATTTCTAACATGATTTTCCTTTTATTTTTATTATAAGTTTAAGATAAAATGTAATTTTTTAAATGTCAGGATCTTGTAGATTATTTTTCTTAATGCTTTTTAGATTATTGTGAAATTAAAGATTATGGTCTTGGAACTCCTCTGGTGGTCCAGTGGTTAAGAATTTGCCTTGCAGTGCAGAACACATGAGTTTGATCCCTGATTGGTCAGTTCAGCTTCTCAGTTGTGTCGACTCTTTGTGACCCCATGGACTGCAGCATGCCAGGCTTGCCTGTCCATCACCAACTCCCAGAGCTTGCTCAAACTCATATCCATGAAGTCAGTAATGCCATCCAGCCATCTCATCCTCTATTGTCCCCTTCTCCTCCTGCCTTCAATCTTTCCCAGCATCAAGGTCTTTTCCAATGAGTCAGGAAAACTAATCAAGGAACTGATATCTCACACACATTGGGGCAACTAAGCACATGTGCTACAACTACCGAGCCTGCAAGCCACAACTAGAGAGTCCATGTGCCACAACAAAAAGACCCCACATGATGCAATGAGGATACCATGTGCCACAAATAAGACCAGAGGCAGCCAAATAAATAAATAAGGACTGAAGCCTGAATGCTGTAGGGTCCGTGAGCCACAACTAATGAGCCCCTATGCTGCAGCTACTGAAGGCTGAGTACCCTAAAGCAAGCAAACTGCAACCACAGAGCCTGCAGGCTGCAACTACTGAGGCCCATGTGCCTAGAGTCTGTGCTCCACAACAACAGAAGTCACCACAATGAGAAACTCGAGCACCGCAACTGGGGAGTGGCCCCCTCTCCCTGAATCCAGAGAAAGCCCAAAGGCAGCATCAAAGAGTCAGAGCAGCCAAAAATAAATAAATTGAAAAAAAAACAAATACAGCAGTGTCATGTCAAAAAAAAGGTTATGGTCTTGATGCATTCTGTGAACACATGTTTGTGATGTGCTTTCATCATTTGAAGTGATGTCATTCTGCTTCTTAGCCCTCCACGCTCCTTTTTTAGTATGTGTGTGTTAGTCACTCAGTCATGTCCAACTCTTCACAACTCCACGGACTGTAGCCCATCAGGCTCCTCTGTCCATAGGATTTTCCAGGCAAGAATGCTGGAGAGGTTTGCCATTGCCTCTTCCAGGAGATCTTTCCAACCTGGGGATCAGAGAAGCACCATTTTTGTTATTGTGGTTGTTTTAGTATTATAACTGATTTATTGTCCATTTTTATGTAAAAAGAGATTTCTGAAATTTAAGAAAGAGGCATGGTTCAGGGTAGCATTGCTAACTTCACAGAGCTCCCTCTTTTGTTTCCATGAAGTGTTAAAAAATTAACTTCTTGCTTTCTGAGATTTCCTGGCTGTGGATCTTCTCTCTCTTTTGTCTATATTGTCTTTATCCTGACCAATTTTGATTCCACTCTCAGAAGTCTTGGTCAGGTTCTATTATGGAAGGGAGCCTTAGCTAATAGCTTTATGAGTTTATTGTTCTAGTCCCTTCTACCCTCCCTGTAGGCCTCTCATATTCATCTGCTAAGGGAAATATCTCCCAATTTCAGCTGCTATTCTCAAAATAAATTTTTGCCTTTCCAGTAAATATCTATTCACAGTTTTCAGGTTCATCCGAGGTCCTACTACTTTCCTCTGCTTTCTCCCACACAAAAGGAAGGTCTTGTGAATTTTGGTGACTTGTTTTCTTTTTTAAAAATATATATATTTTTTTTTGGTTGCACTGGGTCTGAGTTGCTGGGCATGGGATTTCTCTAGTTGCGGTGAGCAAGGACTATTCATTGCGGTGCACAGGCTTCTCATTGTGGTGGCTTCTCCTACCTAGCGCAGGCTCTGGGCAGACAGGCTTCAGTAGTCATGGTGCACAGGCTTAGCTGCTCTGTGGCATGTGGAATCTTCCTGGACCAGGAATTGAACCTTCGTCCCCTTGTCTACTGGCAAGCAGACTCTTATCCACTGTACCACCAGGGAAGTCTGAGTTTTATGGGGATACCTCATCACCTAAGTTTATGGCAAATACTACCTAATGACACTAGTGTTATATGGGGATTTGAAAAGATTAAAAAACTATGTCACTGTTGCCATTATCCTAGAATCTTCTCAATCCTAAAAGATTTTTAAATGTATACTTAAAGCACGACAACATTGTCCAGCACACAGTCCATAAGGAGATGGCTTCCTGACCCAGCAGGTCACATCAGAGATCTCAGAGCTGCACAGAGCCTCGAGGAATCATCTGTCCAATACTCTGTGGTCGGGTAAGGAAAGCATCATCCTAAATTTAGAATAGGTAGCAGTAGCACTCTGAAATTAAGCAGAAAGTAGAACTACAATTTAATTGTAGTTTTAAATTGTGATGCTTTCTTATAGTATGCACATAAAAATCTAAATATATACCACAAAATACTAGTCATTCAAATTAAAATAAATATCAACGTATTAAATACAAACAATTCAACAGTACAAACAGCAGGTTTATGTTACATTTGGGTATGGATGAGTGATAAAATGTTTGTATTAGTTACAGTCATAAATTGGAAATATTAATTAAAATAGCTATTTTTTAAATCAAATCTGAAAATCAGCTAAGGGTAACACCCAATTCAGTCAGTTCATGAATAGCTTTTTGAGTGAGCCAGAATATTTTAATGCAAATTCTTGTGAATTAACTCGGAAATAAAATCTCTGGTAACGGTAAAATATTGAACTCACTGATGATAGACGGATCTTTTTTAAAAAGAAAGACAGCTCTCCATAATAACAAAAAAGAATGACTATAATACAAGATGAAAATAACTTAAAAGCAAAATAGAACATGTCATTAATAGAGTCCTTCATTATCTAGCATAGCCCGAAATGGAGAAAATGGCAAGGGTAATTCTGTTATCTTACCAAACGCAGTACACACACACTGTAAAATCCATCTCTTCATTTTCTGGTTGAAAAGATCATTGTAGAAAAGGAATGCCAGGGAGTGGAGGTCATGCTGATTTATTGGCAATTAAACCTGCAGGATTTCTACACTCTCTTCAAAACAAAGTATCTGAGGCTATTCAGTCAGGATGATTGCATAGTGGGCTATCTACTAAAACCCAGGAGTCTTTCTGTTAGTGCACAACAAATACAATTGACTTGGCTGCATTTAGAAGATTACTGCTATTTTTCTGTGCAGATTCATGCTCTATCTTTCTCAAATCACCTAGGCCCAAAGAACTACCTTGTTCATCAGTTTAATAAGTAGATTCTTACTAAGTGGTCTATAATTCTTGGTACAAATATAAATACGCACTCATTTAAAGCAAGGGAATGTATTACTGGATGCATATAATCTGCCTGTGGTGCCTCAGCCCATTTAGTGAAATATTTGAGATAATATTTGGGGAGCTTAATGCTTATTAGGGACTGAATATTTATACCATCCCCACCACCCAAATTCATGTTGAAATGCTAACCCCTCATGTGATAAGATTAGGCAGTGGGGCTTTTGGGAGATAATTAGGTCATGAGGCTGGAGCTTTCATGAATGAGATCGGTGCCCTTGTAAATGAGACCCCAAAGAGCTCCCTTGCCCCTTCTGCTGTATGAAGATACAATAAGTCAACAGTCTGCAGCCCAGAAGAGGGCTCTCACCAGAACCTGGCATGCTGGCAGGCTGATTTTGGAGTTGCTGCTGCTGCTAAGTCGCTTCAGTCATGTCTGACTCTGTGCAACCCCATAGACGGCAGCCCACCAGACTTCCCCATCCCTGGGATTCTCCAGGCAAGAACACTGGAGTGGGTTGCCATTTCCTTCTCCGATACATGAAAGTGAAAAGTGAAAGTGAAGTCCTCAGTTGTGTCCGACTCTTCGCGATCCCATGGACTGCAGCCTACCAGGCTCCTCTGTCCATGGGATTTTCCAGGCAAGAGTACTGGAGTGGGGTGCCACAGATTTTGGAGTTACAGCCTCCAAAACTGTGACAAATAAATTTTTGTTGTTTATAAGCCACCTAATCTTTGATACATTGTTACAGCAGCCCAAATTGAGACAATGCTAGTGCAAATTTTGACTAGTTTTTATCCATTCCATGTCTGGATACAACCCATTACCTAGGCTAGTTGTTTCAACCATGGATACTATTTATATTTAGACATTTCCTCTTGTCCTACAAATGGTGATATGCAGGCTTAGGTGCAAGGAATGAGTCTCAGCAACACAGGTAGGTGGGAAAGAGAAGGAAGGTAGGAATAGTTGGTTAAGACTGGGGAAGTGACTGGGTTTATATTTTTGCCTTTGCCCAGCCTCATTATACCTGAGTTGGTTTCACTTAGAAACAAGAATTATGACCATTGTACATTGTACCAAATAGGATTATCTGCTTCAGGCAATAGCCTGCTTCCATGATTCCTACTTCCTCTTCCTCCACTGGGAGAAGGCGATGGCACCCCACTCCAGCACTCTTGCCCGGAAAATCCCATGGATGGAGGAGCCTCGTAGGGTGCAGTCCAAGGGACTGCGAAGAGTAGGACACAACTGAGTGACTTCACTTTCACTTTTCACTTTCATGCATTGGAGAAGGAAACGGCAATCCACTCCAGTGTTCTTGCCTGGAGAATCCCAGGGACTGGGGAGCCTGGTGGGCTGCCGTCTATGGAGTCGCACAGAGTCGGACATGACTGAAGTGACTTAGCAGCAGCAGCTTCCTCCACTGGCCTGTATTGGTAAAGTCTCAATTATTCATCCACCTATTTCATTCATTCATTCACTCTGTAAATATTTATTGATACTTTAATATACTCCAGTTACTATTCTAGGCTCTTGCAAAATAGCATGGCTCTGTAATGTACTCTGCTTTTAAAATTTGTTTTCATTTATAAAACTTGAAAATGATATATTTATTTTGGAAAATATAGAGAATAAAGAAGAAAATTTAATCTGCTTTATAATCCTCAACAAATACTATTAAGCATTTCACTGTGTGTCTGTTTTTTTTTTTCCACTGTGTTTTTTTTTGATCTTCTTTCTACCTCTTCTAGTACTTTTAAGTTGAAACATTACAGGCATACAAAATGATATTGTTGTTGTTTAGTCACTAAATTGTGTATGACTCTTTGCAACTTCATGGACTGTAGTCGACCAGGCTCCTCTGTCCATGGGATTTCCCAGGCAAGAATACTGAAGTGGGTTGCCATTTCCTTTTCCAGGGGAATCTTCCTGACCCATGAATCAAACCCGAGTCTCCTGCATTGGCAGGCAGATTCTTTACCTCTGAGCCACCAGGGAAACAGAAACTGACAGAATAAGCCCCCATGGATCCATTATACCTTTTAAAAAATAAATTATTACACAGACTGTTGAAGGCCCTGCCCCACGTGTTTGTGCTCAACTTTGTCCCTGTCTGGGTCAGTGTCCCTGTCATTACTGTGAGTGTTATTTTTTTATCACATTGACACGTAGTACTGTAGTATATTTTTACTTTATATATGTTATATATAACACTGTTCTGCATGTTTTTAAAACTTCATAAGAATATCATTCTGAATATACTCTGCAATTTGCTTTTTTCCCTTATCATTGTTTTTGAGTTTTATTCATGTTTACGTTTATAGCTCCACTTCACTGATTTTAACTGTTGTTAAGTAGATATTCCAGTGGATGAGCATGCTGCAATTCATCTACTCATTTTCCTATAAACTGATGTGTAAGTTCACTGAAATATGTTGTTATTGAGCCTGTGGTCTAAAACCTGGAAACCGCAACAACTAAGTCCATGCACTGCAACTACTGAAGCCAGGTTTCTCTAGGGCATGTACTCTGCAGCAAGAGAAGCCACCACAGTGAGAAGCACATGAACCACAACTAGAGAGAAGCCCACGCAGAAATGAAGAACCAGCACCGCCAAATAAAGAAATAATTGTTAAATAACAACATTTTTCCCTCCTCTAGAGAGGTCAGATCATATTCTTGGAGTGACTTCCAAGGAACAGCTATCCTCCCCCAAATTTGGTAATATCTAGTTAAAATGGAGATTAAAAAAAAAAAAAAAGGATCCAGATCTGCACATTCATTGCTCTAGTAATTTCATTCCCCTGTATATATCTTAGAGGAATGCCCTCATTTTTCTTATAATCCTCCTCTTAGTAAATTCTCAGCAACAACAAAAGTACAGGCTAATCTTGAAGCCACTATAAGTGATAAAGTATTCTTTGAAAACTATAGTTAAATATAGGTCAGAATTCAAAGCATATATAAAGGGCTTCCCTGATAGCTCAGTTGGTAAAGAATCCACCTATAATGCAGGAGATCTCAGTTTGATTCCTGGATCCAGAAGATCTGTTGGAGAAGGGATAGGCTATCCACTCCAGTATTCTGGCCTGGAGAATTCCATGGGTTGCAAAGACTGGGACACAACTGAGTGACTTTCACTTTTTTATACAGCATATATATTCTACATGCTTTTTAATACATATTATATGTATATATTTTAACATATATTATACATGCTTTTTTACATATATTATACATGCTTTTTAAATATATATTATACATATACTGTCACATTCACAGTTCATCTTTGATCAACTTAGAAGAAATCTATACTGAGAGTCTTTAGCCTGGTCAGTTACCCAAGCACATTCTATTCTAAGTCCTGGGTCCTTGAGAAGTATTCACTCTCTTTCTGCTATCTATTTCTAGCTTTCTTCTAGTCTCTTTTCCCATGTCCTGAGCAATATGCTCTTGTGCCATATGCCCCTGGGCCAAGTCTACCCCCAAGACTTGTGTTTCCCCCCACAGTGCATCAAATTTTCAGATTTATTTTCTTGTCAGAATTTGCTGAAAATTCTTTCATTTTGACAGCAGCATGATGTTGTAAAAAGAAAACGTGTTTGAAATGGATAGAACTTCAAAGTGTGTTTGAATCTCCACTCTATCACTTTATCATGTTCAGCAAGTTATTAAACCGTCACTATTTTTCAGGTGAGGAAGTTGGTACCTCTCTCACAGTTGCTGAGAGAATGAAATAGGTCAACATAGCTTTAATGTATTTACCATAGTGTCCTGCATATAGTATGTGCTTTGGTAACTCTTAGTATTATTCTTCTTTCATTCTCCTTCCTCCCTTTTGTCTTCATCTCAGAATTCTACCACTACTAATTAATTTAGACTCCTAATTGACAGCTATTTTAAGTCCCTTGTCCATCATAAAAAGTTGATTAGGCACTTTGTCCCAGGACAGAGAAATCTGATACAAACTTGTTACCAAGGTAAATATTGAGTCAGCCAAAAAGTTTGTTTGAGTTTTCTGCACAATCTTACAAAAAAACCCAAACGAAGTTTTTGGCCAACCTCACTTTCTTATATATAGTGAGGCATTGAAAGGGACACTTTTTTAATAGGCAAAATAATCTTACCTGCTGGGCTAAGGGATCTACTCAGTATTTGATTGTCTCCTAAAAGGAATGAAATGTTTTTCCCCATATATAAAAATATCCAATAAATACATATATGTGTCCAATAAATACACCTGTATATACCTATGTGCTGTTCTTAGTCACGCGTTCATGTCTAACTCTTGGCAACCCCATGGACTGTAGCCTACCAGCCTCCTCTATCCATGGGGATTCTCCAGGCAAGAATACTGGAGTGGGTTGCCATGCTCTTCTCCAGGGGATCTTCCCAACCCAGAACTTGAACTGGGGTCTCCTGCAATGCTGCTGCTGCTGCTGCTGCTAAGTCGCTTCAGTCGTGATCGACTCTGTGCAACCCCCTAGACAGCAGCCCACCAGGCTCCTCGTCCCTGGGATTCTTCAGGCAAGAACACTGCAATGAGTTGCCATTTCCTTCTCCAATGCATGAAAGTGAAAAGTGAAAGTGAAGTCACTCAGTTGTGTCCTACTCTTCACGACCCCATGGACTGCAGCCTACCAGGCTCCTCCATCCATGGATTTTCCAGGCAAGAGTACTGGAGTGGGGTGCCATCGCCTTCTCCCTCCTGCACTGCAGGCTGATTCTTTACCAGCTGAGCTACCAGGGAAGCTCATATATATCTATACCTATATCTATATCTCCTTATACTAGATATCTGGTACATATACTGTCTTAATCCACTCAGGCTGCTATAACAGAACACCATTGACTAGGGAGCTTAAACAACAGAAATTTACTTTCATGATTCTGAGGCTGGAAACTCCAAAATCTAGGTGCTCACAGATTCAGTGTCTGGTGATAGTCTACTTGCTGTTTCATAGACCACCATTCTATTATTGTGTCTTCACATGGTCAAAGAAGGTAAGCAGCCCTAAGGAGGTCTCTTTTATAAAAGCACTAATCCCATTAATAAGGGCTTCACCCTCAGGCTTCAGCAATACATGAACAGTGAACTTCCAGATGTTCAAGCTGGTTTTAGAAAAGGCAGAGGAACCAGAGATCAAATTGCCAACATCTGTTGGATCATCGAAAAAGCAAGAGAGTTCCAGAAAAACATCTATTTCTGCTTTATTGACTATGCCAAAGTCTTTGACTGTGTAGATCACAATAAACTGTGGAAAATTCTGAAAGAGATGGGAATACCAGACCATCTGACCTGCCTCTTGAGAAACCTATATGCAGGTCAGGAAGCAACAGTTAGAACTGGACATGGAACAACAGACTGGTTCCAAATAAGAAAAGGAGTACGTCAAGGCTGTATATTGTCACCCTGCTTATTTAACTTATATGCAGAGTACAACATGAGAAACGCTGGGCTGGAAGAAGCACAAGCTGGTATCAAAATTGCCGGGAGAAATATCAATAACCTCAGATACGCAGAAAGTGAAGAAGAACTAAAGAGCCTCTTGATGAAAGTGAAAGAGGAGAGTGAAAAAGTTGGCTTAAAGCTCAACATTCAGAAAACTATGATCATGGCATCCGGTCCTGTTACTTCATGGGAAATAGATGGGGAAACAGTGGAAACAGTGACAGACTTTATTTTGGGGGGTTCCAAAATCACTGCAGATAGTGATTGCAGCAATGAAATTAAAAGACACTTACTCCTTGGAAGGAAAGTTATGACCAGCCTAGACAGCATATTAAAAAGCAGAGACATTACTTTGCCAACAAATGTCTGTGTACTGAAAGCTATGGATTTTCCAGTGGTCATGTATGGATTTGAGAGTTGGACTATAAAGCAAGCTGAGTGCAGAAGAACTGATGCTTTTGAACTGTGGTGTTGGAGAAGACTCTTGAGAGTCCCTTGGACTGCAAGGAGATCCAACCAGTCCATCCTAAAGGAGATCAGTCCTGGGTGTTCATTGGAAGGGCTGATGTTGAAGCTGAAACTCCAGTACTTTGGCCACCTCATGCGAAGAGCTGACTCATTTGAAAAGACCCTGGTGCTGGGAAGGATTGAGGGCAAGAGGAGAAGGGAGCAACAGAGGATGAGATGGATGGATGGCATCACCGACTCAATGGACATGAATTTGGGTGAACTCCGGGAGCTGGTGATGGACAGGGAGGCCTGGCGTGCTGCGGTTGGACATGACTGAGCGACTGAACTGAACTGAACATCCTCATGATCTAATTACCTCCCTGAGTCCCCACTTCCAGAATATTATCATTTTAGGCGATTAGGTTTCTGTGTATGAATTTTCAGGGGACACAAACATTCGGTCTTTGGCACATACAGAAAACAACAGCATCAATACACCAGATGCCTCTCTTAACAGTGAACGTGCTTTTTACTACAGGCCCTCTAAAATATTCTTAGACTATTTTAGAATAATGTTATTATTTAGAATATTTAATTACTTTTTAAAAATAATAAAAATCTCAATACCAGTAAGATTGACTCAACACAGTCCAGTTAATTTCTTTCTTATGTGAATCTACGTCAAAGTAAATTCTTTGAAGGGTAAGCAGCTAGAGAATAGCTAGTTCATTCTGAATTAGCGACCTGAAAAATCTTTTGCTTATCAAATAAAAGAGCTATCCTAAATCACCGTAGGACTAGATAACTTGAGACTAAGAAAAGAATCATTCATTAGGAAGTGTGAGAAATGTCTTAGGGTTGATTTTGTTTAAATGCCAAGGCAAATTGATCATTAGCCACTAGAGCCGTGCAAATACCACCTAAGAGGCTAAACCAATGTGGAATTGTTTCAGAGCAATTAATTCACTTCTTGCATTAACACCATCTTATTTCCCTAGTGTAAATAGTCAATTTGTTTTAAAAATCAACCAAACCATAGTATTCTGCCAACAAAGATTACAAGAGTGAAAAAACAACCCCCTAGTCAAATACAAATTGTAGTCATATCAGTATGCTAATAAGCTAAATGATAAACTGTGGGTCAATTTTCCTCTTCCTCAGCCTAAACAGCACTTGAAAAATCCTTATTTTCTAAGTGTCTGGGAAACCTAGGAGCAGTAACAATTAAAGTTTATTACATGAATATCCCAGGTATCCCAGGGGCATTAGTGGTAAAGAACATACCTGCCAACAAAGGAGACGTCAGAGATGCGGGTTTGATCCCCGGGTTGGGAACATACTCTAGAGAAGGAAGTGGCAACCCACTCCAGTATTCTTGCCTGGAGAATCCCATAGACAGAGGAGCCTGGCAGGGTCCAAAGAGTCAGACATGACTGAAATGACTTAGCATGCACACACATGAATATTATCTGTTCAACAATATGAAAAATTAATAGATGGGACTGAATTAAAATGAGACATAATTCTTTCTAGTGATTAGTTATTGAGAAGCATGGCTTAAAAGAAGCATATTTTACTATTCTAAATTTGGAGTGAAATCTTTTAGAAAGTTCTTATTTAACAATTAAAATTAAAAGATCTGTTTTGTCTGCTTTGAAAGGCGTTACGTTATCATGAGAAAGAGTGTCTAGATATGTGCATTTCTCTTTCTTGACTACTTATCAAAGAAGACTTTCTGGATTGAACCTACTCCCATCACCAGATAGATTTCAGCCTCTCACAAAGAAGTTATGATATAAAGACTCATCTTTTATACATTGGTATTTCTTCTGTAAGGTCCTTAAAATTTAAAGCAAGTTTGATTATATTTTGCAGCATCCAATTCAGCTCCTTGTCTGCAGACCAAACTCAGGAAAGTAGGGTGAAGACCCAAGAGGGCCAAAAGGTGTGGTGATAAGAGCCTAAAAATGAGGTCACATGGATGCCTGCTTTTCTGTGTACCCATTTCCATCTACCCTTTCCGCAATTTCTGCAAGCTAAGCAAATTACAGAATCTCACTGGGCCTCAACTTTGACAGTTCTAAGAAGGAGATGACAAAGCTTTAGGTCCAAGGCAGTGATCTCAATCTTGGCTGTACAATGGAAATCACTTGGAGAACTTTAAAAATATGGATGATGAGGTCCCACCTCCAGGCTGCTGCCAGGGCATAGAAGTTTTAAAAGTTCCTAGGTGGTTGTAATGTACAGCTCAGGTCAAGAACCAGTGTTCCATGAGTAAAAGAATTAAATAAAACAAAAATAGTACCTGGTAAGTAGTAGATAAAAAATCATTTGTTTTCTTTTTTCTACAGTTACATTTTCTGTTTGTGTTAGTAGCTATATTCTATCCTGGCTGGAAGCTAAGAGACAGAAAAAGAATTTCATTCAAAAATTTGTGTTTTTAAAAACTTTTTAGTTTGAAATAATTTTAAACTTACAAAAGAACTGCAAGAACAGTATGAAGAATTTTTATATGTCTTTCAGATTCACCAGTTGTTAACAATTAATTATATTTGCTCTATCACTCTTCCACATTTTGCTTATACATGCATTTTTCCCACCTAAACAAGTTAAGAGGTTCAGTTCAGTTTAGTTGCTCAGTTGTGTCTGACTCTTTGAGACCCCCTGGACTGAGGCACGCCAGGCCTCCCTGTCCATCACCAACTCCCAGAGTTTACTCAAATTCATGCCCATTGAGTCGGTGATGCCATCCAACCATCTCATCCTCTGTTGCCCCCTTCTCCTCCTGCCTTCAATCTTTCCCAGCATCAGGGTCTTTTCAAATGAGTCAGCTCTTCGCATCAGGTGGCCAAACTATTGGAGTTTCAGCTTCAACATCAGTCTTTCCAATGAATATTCAGGACTGATTTCCTTTAGGATGGACTGGTTGGATCTCCTTGCAGTCCAAGGGACTCTCAAGAGTCTTCTCCAACACCACAGTTCAAAAGCATCAATTCTTTGCTGCTCGGCTTTCCTTATAGTTCAACTCTCAAATCCATACATGACTACTGGAAAAACCATAGTGGCCACACATGGAACACTGGTTCTTGACCTGAGCTGTACGTTACAACCACCTAGGAAATTTTAAAACTTCTATGCCCTGGTAACAACCTGGAGGTGGGACCTCATCATCCATAGTTGCAGAAAAAATGTGACTCTACCCCTAGAAAGCAAATATTTCTTAAGAATAAGGGCATTCTTCTACATAACCACAGGATACGTATTTGGAAAGTTTAATATTGATACAATAATATTATCTAATCTACAGTCCATCTGTAATTTCTCCAGATTTCCTGATGAAGTCCTTATGACATCTCTTCCATGCCCTCCCCACCATATTCAGTAGCCAATCCAGGATCATGCATTACATGCATTGTAGAGAGTCTTGTAGCCATTACTACAATCCATTTTTATAAATATGTCCATCACCCCTAAAAAATTCCCTTTTCTCCACCCACTCCCTTAACCTTAAGTAACCCCTAATCTACTTTCTGTTTCTATAATTTTGCCTTTTCAGAATGCCTAATAATAGAAACATACAGAATGTGGTCTTTTACGCCTGACTTTTTCTATTTAGCCTAATGTTTTTGAGGTTCATACATTTGTAGCAAAGCCCTGAAGTTTGTTCTTTTTTATAGATGAATAGTATCTCTGATGGATGTACCACATTGGTTGCAGCTTCTAAGATGATGTTCAATGATTCCTGCCTCCTGGCAGTCATGCCCCTGTGTCATTCCTTCCTACTGAGTGTAGGCTAGATCTAGTGACTCACTCTTAATGAACAGAATGTAGTGGGCTGTCATCCTGAGATTAGGTTAAAATCTCGACAGTTTAGTTGGTAAAGAATCTACCTGCAATGCAGAAGACCCCAGTTCAATTCCTGGGTTGGGAAGATCGGCTAGAGAAGGGATAGGCTAACCCACTACAGTATTCTTGGGCTTCTCTTGTGACTCAGCTGGTAAAGAATCCGCCTGCTATGTGGGACACCTGGGTTTGATCCCTGGGATGGGAAGATCTCCTGGAGAAGGGAAAGGCTACCCACTCCAGTACTGTGGTCTGGAGAATTCCATGGACTGTATAGTCCATGGGGTCACAAAGAGTCAGACATGACTGAGCAACTTTCACTTTCACTAATTAGGTTAAAATTAAAAATAAAAAAACTATGGTTTCCATCTTGGAGGCTCTCATTTTCTTGCTGCCAATTTGTGAGCAGTCCTGTAGGGAGATCCACATGGCAAGGAACAGATGTTTCTGGCCAATAGCCAATGAGAGCCTAAGGCCGCTAACACCATGTGGGTGATAATGGAAGCAGATACCCTCTACTCTTCAGTCCAGGCTTCAGATGAGGCTGTAGCCCTGGCCAGCACCTTGACTGCAGCCTTAGGAGAGTATAAAGTAGAGTTATCCAACTAAGCAAGGTATATATTCCTGATCCTTTGATCACTCACAGGAATGGTAAGAAAATAAACGTTTGTTGTTTTCAGCCACTACATGTTGGGGTGATTTGGTGTCATAGCAATGATAACAAAGAAACCACATTTTGTTTATCCATTCACCAGTTGATGGACATTTGGACTGTTCCTAAGTTGTGGCTCTTATGAATAAATACTGCTGTGAACATTCACATACACATGTCTCAAAGGACTTTTCTTATGGCACCAAGTTCACCCAGCTTTTACTATTCCTACAGTTTCAAATACAACTTTGGTTTTTTAACCATTTCCTTGCTTAAAACAGTTTATCCTGTCAAATAAAATTGTGTAATTTACCACCTACATCCTTCAGTAATATTTTAAATCAGAACGCAGTATGTTGGAGAATAAATTGCTGCTGATGATGTTAAGTCGCTTCAGTCATGTCCGACTCTGTGTGAGCCCCTAGACGGCAGCCCACCAGGCTCCCCCATCTCTGGGATTCTCCAGGCAAGAACGCTGGAGTGCATTGCCATTTCCTTCTCCAGTGCATGAAAGTGAAAAGTGAAAGTGAAGCTGCTCAGTCATGTCCGACTCTAAGCAACCCCATCGACTGTAGCCTACCATGCTCCTCCCATGGGATTTTCCAGGCAAGAGTACTGGAGTGGGTTATCATTGCCTTCTCCAGGAGAATAAATTGACTTGATTAAAACAAAGTTAGGGTCAATCTGTACAGAGTACTGTCTCTTGATAGAGTATTTAATGTTTCAGGAATTAAAATATAATTTAGGGATAGCAGTGACTATTTGTTTACTTTAATTTTAGTATATCCTAGATATAGGGTAAAGGGTAGTTTTGTGCCCTGGGAGAATTAGGAGCATATTTTCTTTTGTCATTTCCCTGTTCTCCAAAAATCTGCTATACCTGCACAGTGGTACCTGTACTCCTTTATTTCTTAGCTAAGGATACAGTTACCTCGACAATGTGTTCAGTATTTCCTTTGCCTAGCCAAGACATGGACCATTTTCTAATAGTCAGCACCTAACAAACCCTCACAATGTGCTGGCACTGTTCTAAACCCTTCACATGCATTCCACTTCATTTAATCTTTACAATGATCTTAATCATCACAACTCCAGGAGGTAAGTACTCAGGATAACACTTTTGCACAGTTTTAGGGAATGCCATTGACACTGTAGTCTGTAACAATGGGATCCCCGGAATTAAATAGTGCTAGGCTGCCTAAAGATATTATCTATTAGACTATCTACTTTACAGATGAAGAGGCACAGAAAAGTTAAGATTCTTGTCCAAGTTCACCCACTTTGTAAGTGGCAGAGCCAGAGTTTGGATCTAGGTTATCTGGCTTCATCCAAGATATGATCTCATAATTATTATACTCTTCTGAGGAATCTCAATTTTTGGTTTTAAAAAAAAGTTATGTTAGTTATGGGCATCTTAGATAATTATTCCTCGGGCATTGTTTCTCAAGGAGTGGTGAAGTTTGAGAACTACTGTTTTTAGGGAATAACTTCATTGTTGTTTTTTTTAAGGAAAAATATTTTAAAAAATTTTCCACTTGTTTTAGAGCAAGTTTATTTCAAATAGCCTACTCAAGTTAGTTCAAGTGTTTATCATTCTCTTGATCTGTTATTTAAGAAATATTGATCGTACAGAATTCAAGGAGAAATTGAGGGGTGGAAGCAGTGTGGTCACTGTTTCTAGCTTCCCTGTGAAAAATGATGCAGCTAACCACTCTCTAGGTTTCTGTGCCTTCACTCTCAAATGTTCAAAAAGGAGAATTTGATTGGTTTAGCTGCAAGATAGGGTGCATCTCCTTGGGCCAACCAAGTGTCTGCCCATTACTTACTTGCCGAAGTCCGGGGGAGAGGTGGGATCACGTAGCACAAACAGGCCAACAAGGGCTCTGTTGTGATGGAGGCAAGAGTCAGAATCTTTTAGAACAGAGGATGCGTAGAATCAATGATCTGCGTCTCTAACACACAATTTATGTCTAAAATTATGTGGTAAAAAGAAAAGAATGCATTTCATTCCATCATGTTCATTATTCAACAAGTGGCATTTAATATTCTTGATTGGCTTAGAAAAGGAAGAAGATATAGGCCTGGCTAGAGAACATAACACCAGTGGCAGGGTAGCAATGGGTGAGATTCAGTGAATTTCTCCATTAATTGACAACACAGACACCCAAGAAACATCCAGTAATAATTAAATAAAATAATGAAAGGGGAAAATTATTTTCTATGCCCAATCAACTGAATTAAGGTTAGCATTTTTTTCTTTTAGAGATCTGAAGTTTTTTTTAACAGAATGTAAAATGCAGTATTTATTAATGAGAAAATAAAGCCAGTGGTAGTTCAGACTTGTTTAAAATGACATCATTGGTTGAATTACACATTGTATCTTGCTATTTCCTGAACAGTGTATGTAACCTTTGAATAAATGCTGACTGGAACTGTTGTGGCTGCCCTTTTTCTACCTCTGCCACAATTGACTGGATCAAAGGTAGACATCTGACTAAGGAGAAAAAAGCCATTTCGGCCAGTAAGATTTTCTATCTCATGCAAAGTGTTATTTTTACAATTCAACTCCTTTAAAAATTACATATTATTTAATACCACCTGTACAGATGGTGTTGGAGAAGACTCTTGAGAGTCCCTTGGACTGCAAGGAGATCCAACCAGTCCATTCTGAAGGAGATCAACCCTGGGATTTCTTTGGAAGGAATGATGCTAAAGCTGAAACTCCAGGACTTTGGCCACCTCATGTGAAGAGTTGACTCATTGGAAAAGACTTTGATGCTGGGAGGGATTGGGGGCAGGAGGAGAAGGGGACAACAGAGGATGAGATGGCTGGATGGCATCACTGACTCGATGGACGTGAGTCTGAGTGAACTCTGGGAGTTGGTGATGGACAGGGAGGCCTGGTGTGCCTGCGATTCATGGGGTTGCAAAGAATCGGACACAACTGAGCGACTGAACTGAACTGAATTGAACTGTACAGATGGTAAAATCTATAAATAATAACAAGAGAATGATTATCTCAAAAGAGCTGTATAGGACTTCCCTGGTGGTCCAGTGGCTAAGACTCCACACTCACAATGCAGGGGCCCTGGGTTCCAGCCCTGGTCAGGGAACTAGATCTCACATGCTGCAACTAAACATCCCACATGCTGCAACTAAGACCTGGGGCAGCCAAATAAATAAATATATTTTTAAAAGCAGTGTAACTGTTACCTCTGCAAGGGTGGGGAGGAGACGTGTTCAGAGAGGTGCAGATAAGGAGCTTCTAAGATATGGCAGTTTTCTATTTTTTAGTCTGGGTGGTGGTTACTTTATAGTTATTTTGAATATGTACTCATACATGTTATTTTGTGCCTTCTTGTTCTATATGACACAATTTCTCAAATAGAAAAAACAAATTTTTACTTGAGTAAATTCAGTATGTTTCTATTTATTCATGCAAATATGTTTCAAGACTCATAGTTACTAAAGATAGTTTCATAGTAGTAGTATTCATTCAAATAGTGTGTGTGTGTATGTGCGCGCACACACGTTTAAAACATGCTATTCAAACTTCACTGGATTCCAGGATTGGAAGAAACCTGAGAAATTTTCTAGTTACTTGAAGGTCTTTATTTAACAAAGATAAAATTCAGAACCAGAAAAGTAAAATAACTCACCCATTTTCTTCCTCTATCTCAGAATCCTGGCTTCTTTCGACTAAACCATACTACTTCCCTAACAAAAGAAGAGACGGAAAATGTGCATATCAAAGATTCAATTATTTTTGAGGATTATTTTATTCTTAGAAGACTTGTCTGCCTCAGAACTGAAAATAAATTCTCCTATGTAATATAATATCTATACAGAAGCAGTATTTTATATCATGATTGCTGGATATCATGAACATCCAGAAAAGAAATTACTACAATTTAAAATGAAATTCTGCTGACAACTACTAAATTTCCTTCCCTGCTTATTAATTTTAAATCATACAATAAAATGAATTTAATGATAGAGCAATTCTTATGGGTATGGGAAAAATTGCTTCCTCTTTACTAAACCTATCAAAGGTAATTGAAGATTGTAAAAATTGGCTTATTTTCACTAATGGAAGACACACCACCATGTCTGATGTTATAACCTGTTACTTAGAAAAGAAAATTGCAAAATGCATACAGACAGGACCAGCCACATTATTTGCAGAGCCCAGTGAAAAGTGAAAATACAGTGCCTTGTTCAAAAAGTAGAAAAAGTGCCAACTCACTATAATATTAAAGATACCAAAATATAAAACATTTTTCATTTTTCTTCTCTTTCACCTCATCATGGTGTTTTTTTTATTAGCCACTTAATGTCCTGCTTCCTTGCACAGGGATACTTTCAAGGCACCACTCAAAGGCACCCTTGGGCACCATTCCACTAATGTGTGTACTCACCATCCATCAACTGCTAAGTTCACTTCTCACAGGTGTAAGGAGTTAGGAGCTGAGTCCTGGGCAGGGGCGGAAGTCAACCTCCCTTCCCGTGGCCTGCCACCCAAAAGCTCATGGCAGATGGGCAATCCCCAAAGGATTGCAACCTCCACTCCAGGAGGCTTTTGGCACCCAGATGGGGGGAGTAAGAGCTTGTCCCTGTTAAGACATCCATCAAATGCACTGTGATGCTGCCAGCTCAGGGCAGAGATGGGCCACTGTCATGCCTGCCCAATATGCTGCAGGTATGCGCCGGACTGACCTCCACCCCCTACCTGACGGGGACCCATGTTCCTGCTGGAGGGTGCTGGTAGAATGCAACCTTCTACATTCCCCCACTACCCAGGTGCCACTTTAGGCACCTGTGTTTTTTATTTCTTTATCTTCCTAGTCATGGTTTAATAATTGGCCTTATATGATATAAGTCTAATCAACAATTTAAAAAATAAGGCTCCAAACCATTGAGAACTTACTTAAATGAGATCAAAATTTTCATTGGAAATAAAAGACAATGGGAGATGAGGATATCCATGATCATAAAAGGGTAGGCCAAGAATTACGTTAGGCAAAAATGTGATGAAATTGAGTAGAATATGACCCAGCCTGTCACACAAAGGAACAGCACCTTAACCATGCCCTCTCCTCACTGCCAGGGTGTACACTGTGGTACCAATGCTTGTTTAAACCTGTTGGCAGTACGCTTTGCCTCCAAACAACCAAACATTTCCGAAATGCCTGTTCCATCAAAACTACAAATACTTTCCTTTTACTTTTTCTTTCAAGGCTTTGTTCCCTTTTAATTGAAGAAGCTAACTAACCTCAAGTGTGTAAGTGTAAAATGGGATAGACCCTACCAATATCTCCCTTCCTAGTCAACATTTAGACATTTAAAACAGATATTTTGAAGAGACAGTCTTCTAACCCCAAAGGAGGGCTCTAATTATATGAATTTTTGTCATTTTTATGGTCCCTTTCCCAACACATCTCTCAGTTACTTGAACAGGTCTTTATTAGTTCTGCTAATCATACTCCTTAAAACTTTCCTTATGTAACCCTGTCTTGAAAGCCTCCATTTTGGCCCCATGTCAGCCTTAAAGTAGGAATCAGAACATGTTCAAGTCCCTTCCAAGGAAAACCCACCCTTCAAATACTTAAAAGCAATGTAGATTATTCTGAAGATTTTGTAAAGGAGCCAAGGGAGGGTTTTATAAACCATGGCATAGAGCACACAATTTTATTAATGTCCCCACTCCCATTTGTCTTCTTTCTCTTGTCCCATAGGGGAAGGGCTAACAGAGAGTCAACATTTTCCCACAGAGGGGCCAGCCTCCAGATCATCCTCTACGTACCACTGCTCCTATTATCAGTTATCATCCTATTATCCATTCTTTATAGCTGTAGTCTCAACCCAGATTACTGGTCTGAGGATGAGTGTCTCTCAGCCAATACATTAGACCAGGAGGTCCTAAAAATAATGGATCTTTAGACACATAAGTTCTGTTTTGTGCATAGACAGGGTGTAGCTGAAGACTAGAGAGAAAATAGAAATGGCATAGATATATACTGAACAACCTGAGGAACATGGATTCTTAGGTGAAGAAATAAGCACATCAGCTTAAAACAGAAATGTATTTGAAACATTTGGGTTTGTTTATTTGTTTGCTTTTTAATGATAGCATGAAGAAGAAACTGAAACAAAGAGAAATGAAAAGAAAATGGAAAACCCCCAACTTGTGCAATTATTAGATTTGTTAAATTATTGTCAGTTTAATTTAGTCTTTTCAAAATAAGGCAGTGCAACAAACACACACAAAACCAGTAACTACAAAACTAATTAATTTGACAAATATTTGTTGAGTGTGTATATATGTCAAACAGTGTTCTAGATGCTTAGAACACATCAATGAACAAAACAGAGGCTGCTGCCTCTCTGGAGCTTACATTCGTGTGTGTGTGTGTGTGTGTGTGTGTTTGTGGTGGAGGGGGTGCAGATTTGAGCAAGATATAAGAAATCAGCTATCTAGTGTGTTGCAAAATAAAGTACAATTCAATCAGGGAAAGGGGATTGGGATTTCTGGGATATGGTGGGGGTAATTTTTGTATAAAATTAGAAGGTCAAGGCAAGTCTCAGTGAGAAAGTAAAATTCAAGCAAAGGCTTAAAGGAGGTTAGAGAGTTACCTAAATAGATATCTGGGAGAAGAACAACCCAGGCAAAGAGTAAAGGTCATAGGGCAGGGTGTGCCTGGCATTATCAAGAAAAAGCAGGGAGGGCAATGGTGGTGGTAGTGATGGGGTGAGATTATAAAAGACTTGGTGGACTATTAGGACTTCAGCATTCTTCTAAGTGAAATGGGGAGGCCATTGGATAGTTTTGAGCTGAGGAGTAATATGAACTGCCAGTTTTTGAGAGGATCAATCTGACTGCTGTGGTAGGAAAATACTCCACGGGGACATGAGTAGGTGTAGAGGGTTGGGAGGCTAAGTCATTCGGCAAGGGGTGATTGTGCTTTTGACCAAGGTGGTGGCAGTAGAGGTGGGGAGAAGGGGTCAGAGTCCAGACATATTTCAAAGTTATGAAAGAAATAGAGGCACCATGGATGACTCCAAAATTGGGGGGTTTCACAACCTAAAAGGCAGAGTGAGGCAATGGACCATAGTTACTAAAAATGCCTGACTAGATGCAACACTGCTCTGGACCTAAAAGGTGCATATGCTACAATTCGGAATCTCTTCAATACTCTCTGCCTTCTTTACACATATGCTTCGTTTATCAAGAGCTATTTCCACAACTGCAGCATTTAATTTTGAAGAAACTCTATTTACTGCAGATAAATTTGCTTTACTCTTCTAGCAGTGGAAAATGGTTTTATCTGCCTTCACACATACAATCATTTTAGGCAATTTCTAAAGCTGAAGTAGGTTGACTTTTCAGTTGTTTATTTAAAAATAATATCAGACATGAAGAGGTTTAGAAAATGTTGAACTATTTTGCCTGGGCTAGGAAGTAGCAGATCCAGATTCAAACCTGAGCCTGTCTAAGTCTAGGGCTTTAAAAACTGGACACACTGTCTCTCTACTTCATTGCTACACAAAAAAGAAAATGGCACTTTAGCACTTTCTTATTTCTGAGAACGACTGAAGCTTCAGAACTATCTCTGTGTTTCTTCATTTCAGATGCTCCAACAAAATAGACTGGATGACTTACAAACGTTTCTTACAGTTCAGGAGTCTGGAAATTCCCACAGTTCAGCGTCTGGTTAGAATCTGATTCCTGGTTCATAGATTACCATCTTCTTGCTGTAATCTGACATGGCAGGAGGGGCAAGGGAACTCTGAGAGGTTTTTTAGTGTTGGTTGCTCAGTCGTGTCTGACTGTTTGCGACCCATGGACTGTAGCCCACCAGGCTCCTCTGTCCATGAAATTCTCCAGGCAAGAATACTGGCATGGGTAGCCATTCCCTTCTCCAGGGGATCTTCACAACCCAGGGATCAAATCCAGGTCTCTTGCATTGCAGGTAGATTCTTTGCCATCTGAGGCACCAGGGAAGCCCAGAGAGGTCTTTTATAAGGGCACTAATTCCATTCCTTAGGATTCTACTCTCATGACCTAATCACCTTCCAAAGTTCTCACTCCTAAAACTATTACTTTAGGCATTAGGAGTCAAATAGATTAATTTGAGGAGACAAAGATATCAGCCCATCAGTAAGTAGGTAGGTGAAGTCGCTCAGTTGTGTCCGAATCTTTATGACCCCACGGACTGTAGCCTACCAGGCTCTTCCATCCGTGGGATTTTCCAGGCAAGAGTACTGGAATGGGTTGCCATTTCCTTCTCCAGAGGATCTTCCTGACCCAGGGATCGAACCCAGGTCTCCTGCATTGTAGGCAGACGCTTTACCTCCTGAGCCACCTTGTTAGCGAACAGTGTAGTTCTAAATGTGGCCATATTTTAATGAAGTTTCATTGGTCATATTCTGAGCCTGAGTCTCCCCATCTTTAATCTGAGAGAAGGAATCTAGGTCCGTGATTTTAAAGTCTTTAAAAATTCCAACTCTCTCAAGGCAGGACATATTCCATCACTAGCAGGGATTCATTGTAGCAGATGTTCTCAGTGAGGTGGAAGTGGAAGAGGGCCTGGTTAAGAGCTTGGCCCCGAAGATTCTGATATTACTTCCATTCATTATGTTAGATCAGTGGGTTTTCAAATTGTGTACTGGGGGTACACTGGATGGAAATGCCTGGGCTTTATTGGTCCTTCTCTGCATGTCAGTATTTACCCATCTTCAACCAGAGAAGGTATACTTTGATCATTTGATAGAGTTGGGCTCCATGTAAAATTTCACTCAAAAAAAACCCCCCAAAAAACTACAACTGCTCTTCTTTGAATGGTCTAAAAACTACTGTTCTAATTCAATGCTTCTCATACTTCAACATGTAGATGAATCATCTGGGCAATATTTTAAAAATCCAGAATCTTAATCAGTGGGTCTGGGGTGGGACCTATGATTCTCCATTTCTAATAAACTCTCTGGTAATGCCAATGATACTGAATGAACTCAGATCACACTTTGAGTTACAAGGACTAGAATTAGCTCTAAGATGGTTTAACCTCTAATATTAAATAATTTTTCTATTCAACCCAAAAGACGGCTTAGGAAAGATTTTCCCCACAATGATCTTAAGTTTCCCCAAATGGTAAATTTTGATTTTTTAGATTTCATCTTTCCCTCCCCTGAAAGTTTCAGTCCATCTGCCTCTGTCTTTACATTTATTGGTCTCATTCTTTCGGTGCCTCTTCTCGCTCATTTTGAAGGTAAATATATAACCTTGTGGACATGCATTTAAAAATCTTTATATGTACACACTGTGCCTCAGCCAGTTCATCTCAGGAAGAGCTAACTATGGAGGGTCTGGGAAATTTGCCACAAGCCAGTTATTTATAGGTAGTTACTGTGACATGCTCTTCTAAATTTAGCATCTTAATGAACTTCTCCAGATTAAGGAGTAACTGTCTTGCACTCTCCCATCCTTTGTGTAAAAAATTTAGCACATACTTAGACTGATTATTTTCTTTCCTGTGCTAGAACATTTAAACAGTCATTTTCTCAAATTTTTCCTAGACTGCTTTTTCTCCACATTATCCTTTTTCTACATGTGGGGTGGGGGGTGGGGGGGTGATTATCCCCTCTCAGAAGAACTTTGTTACCAGAGCTGACCGCCCCTGCCTACCCTGTGCCACTCAAGCCCCTATACAGCCCGGTATCTCCACATCCAACTGTTTGATGCAGAGGTCAGAAAAGTTTTTCTTGAAAGGTTTAGATAGTATCCGCTTTGGGATTTGTGGTCCATAGGTTCTCTGTTGCAACTACCCAACACTGTCCTTGTAAATGCCAAAGCAGTCAAAGACAACATGTAAATGAATGTGTTTGGCTATGTTCTAAAAGCAGAAGACAGGGGCTTCCCTTGTGGTCTAGTGGTTAAGAATCCACCTTGCAATGCAGGGGACAGGGATCTGATCCCTTGTCCAGGAAGATCCTATATTTCTTGGAGCAGCTTAAGCCGGTGCACCACAACTACTGAGCCCAAGTTCTAGAGCCTCAGAGCTGCAATTCCTGAGCCCATGCACCACAACTAGTGAAGCTTGCATGCCTTAGAGCCTGTGCTGTACAACAAGAGAAGCCACTGCAATTAAAAGCCCCCGCACCACAACTCAAAAGTAGCCCCTGCTCGTCATAACTAGGGAAAGCCCAGGCAGAGTGATAAGACCCTGCACAGCCTGAATAAATATATTAATTAAAAAAAATATATATATATTTTTAAAAGCCCAAGACAGGACAGATTCTTCCCATCCCAACCCTGCTTCAGACTGTAGCTTGCTGACCCCTGATCTACATGCTTGTTGAAATAGTACCAGTCAGATTACAGTCCCTGAGAATTTGGAGTTGCAACCCTGTGGCTGAGTTAAGTAATAACTGGGTTGTTAAGCAGTAAAGTTGGGCAAACTGGGAAGGGGCTGGTGTTGGAGAACTGGGATCACTATTTGAGACAGTCATGGGACACAGGCAAGCAGAAAACAAGCAGAGAAGCCAGTCTGTGGAGGGAAGCAGACAAGTGAAGAGACACCAAGATGAGAGCAAGCAGTGGGGAAGGGGAGTTCTTGCAAAGTTGGCTGTGCTTCCCACAGTTGTGTCTCATATAATCCCTGCCTATTTTTGTATTCATTCCTCCTTTCCTTTAGCCAGCTGGCATGAATTTCTGTTTCTTGCAACTAGATAACCCCTAACTCCATCTTTTATACTCTAGACATTCCAAATGACTGGTAGTTCTCTGACTTGCACAGTCATCTCTCATACAACCAGGCTTTGCCACTGCCTACCCCACACTGTCACTTCTACTCTATATTCTTTTCTTTTGTCATTTTGCTCAGGCGTCATCTGTGGCTGAGTTAGGACTTGGTTCCCATTACTCTTTATGTGAAGCTCTATCACTGCACTTACAGTACCAAATTATATTTTCTGATTTGCTTGTCTGTAATTTTAACTATAGGTTTCATCTCTGTGCTAAGCATAGTGCCTGGCATATAGTAGGAACTTTATATGTATATGACAAGCAGGAACTTTATAAGTCAACTTTATATGTTGACTTAGTGAATGAGGTAAAGGTACACACTGGTAAACAGATATGTAAAATATAGATACGTTCCAACCATCCTGAAGGCTTAGGATCCTTGGATGTCCATTCCAGCTTCAGGAGCCCAAACAGAAATAATGTAAGTGATGAATTTGTTCATATGCAAAGGATTATAGAAATGCTCAATATGTTCTTACACTCAGTTTTGCTAAAAGTGTTGTTCAAATCTATACTCTTACTGAAATTTTTGTCTGCCTATTTTATCAGTAACTGAATATGTTACCCTCTTCCACCAAAATTGTAAAGTTTTATTCTTCCTTGTTATTCTGTAATTTTTGCTTTATGTGCCATGAGCTTACATTACTAGAACAACACAAACTTAGAATTAAAAAAAAAATCTTCCTGGCCAATTAAATCTTTATCATTATGAAGACTCTCCCGTTATCTCTAGTACTATTTTTTTTTTTTTTTAGTCTACTTAATCTATTCCAGCTTTCTTTTGGTAGTATTTCACAGTTTAGTTTTTTTCCATCCCTTTTCTTTTGCATTTTTAAAGTCTAGATATATCCCTTCTAAACAGCAGATAGTTGGATTATGAATTTCTGTTGAGCCTGACATTCTGTGCTAGCTGGTTACAAGGACCAGTGGCCCCAGATTCATCATACCTCCTAATATTTATGTCCTTAACTATTTCTCTCCCCTTGACTCTGGTATAGACCTGTAATTTATTTTATCCAGTAGAATGCGGCAGAAGTACCAGTGCCAGTTCCAAGCCTAATCCTTCTGGAAGCCCTGAGTTTGTGTATAAGAATTCTGCCTCTCTCCCAGGAGAGACTATTTGGAGAAGCACATGGAAAGGAAGTCATGAAACTATTTATACAAAAATCAAAGAATGCAATCAACAGTGAGAACCGGTGTCCTATACATACGATCTAAGTTAAGCTGGTCCATCCTAACTGAGGTACCAGACATGAGAGTGAAGCTATCTGGGCTGTTTTAGCCCCAGTAGAAATCACCCACAGATGAGAGGAGCCATTCCCTTTGGGTTCTATCCATGTTCCCAACCCATAGAATCATGAAATAGAATAAAATGGTGGTAGTTTAAAGTTACTAAATTTGGGGTTAGTTTGTCGCACAGCAATACGTAACCCAAAAAAACTTTTTCATTAAATTATGAGCTCTTTTCACTTAATGTAATCAGTGAGATATTTGAGTTTAAATACACCATCTTATTAAGTACTTGCTATTTGTCTTGCCTATTACATAATACCATGTTTCTCCTTTCCCACACTTAGATTGATTACCTTTTATTACTCCATTCTTTCTCTCCTTTTAGGTTAGAGATTGTATGATGTGATGATTAATTTTATGTATCATTTTGGCTGTACTGTAGTGTCCAGATAGTTGATCAAATATTATTCTAGATGCTTCTGTGAAGGTATTTATTGGATAAGATCAACATTCAAATTAATGCACTTTGAGTAAAGCGGATTACCCTCTATAACAAGGGTGAGCTTCATCCATTCAGCTGAAGGCCTTAATAAAACAAAGGCTGATCTCTGAGCAAGAAGGAATTCTGCCAGCACACTGCTTTTGGACTCAAACTGCAACTCATCCTTGGCTTCCAGCCTGCCAGAATAGCCAGCAGATTTTGGACTTCCAAACCCAACAACTTCCAGCCAGTTCCTTAAAATAAATCTCTTTTTCTCTCTCTCCACTCCCCACCACCCACATTCTGTTAGTTCTTTCTCTCTGGAGAAACTTGACTAATACACATAGTATATATTATTCTCTTTATTCTCTTAGTGATTATTCTAGTGATAACAAAATGTATTCTTAACTTCAGCTTAGTTCAGTTCAGTCGCTCAGTCATGTCCGTCCCTATGCAATCCCGTGAATCGCAGCACGCCAGGCCTCCCTGTCCATCACCAACTCCTGGAGTTCACACAAACTCACGTCCATCGAGTCAGTGATGCCATCCAGCCATCTCATCCTCTGTCGTCCTCTTCTCCTCCTGCCCCCAACACCTCTCAGTATCAGAGTCTCTTCCAATGAGTCAACTCTTCGCATGAGGTGGCTAAAGTACTGGAGTTTCAGCTTTAGCATCATTTCTTCCAAAGAACACCCAGGACTGAGCTCCTTTAGAATGGACTGGTTGGATCTCCTTGCAGTCCAAGGGACTCTCAAGAGTCTTCTCCAACACCACAGTTCAAAAGCATCAATTCTTCGGCGCTTAGCTTTCTTCACAGTCCAACTCTCACATCCCTACATGACCACAGGAAAAACCATAGCCTTGACTAGATGGACCTTTGTTGGCAAAGTAATGTCTCTGCTTTTGAATATGCTGTCTAGGTTGGTCATAACTTTGCTTCCAAGGAGTGAGTGTCTTTTAATTTCATGGCTGCAGTCACCATCTGCAGTGATTTTGGAGCCCCCCAAAATAAAGTCTGACACTGTTTCCACTGTTTCTCCATCTATTGCCGATGAAGTGATGGGAACAGATGCCATGATCTTCATTTTCTGAATGTTGAGTTTAAGCCAACTTTTTCACTCTCCTCTTTCACTTTCATCAAGAGGCTCTTTAGTTCTTCTTTACTTTCTGCCGTAAGGGTGGTGTCATCTGCATATCTGAGGTTACTGATATTTCTCCCGGCAATCTTGATTTCAGCTTTTGCTTCTTCCAGCCCAGCATTTCTCATGATGTACTCTGCATAGAAGTTAAATAAGCAGGGTGACAATATACAGCCTTGACCTTATTTGGAACCAGTCTGTTGTTCCATGTCCAGTTCTAACTGTTGCTTCCTGACCTGCATATAGGTTTCTCAAGAGGCAGATCAGGTGGTCTGGTATTCCCATCTCTTTCAGAATTTTCCACAGTTTGTTGTGATCCACACAGTCAAAGGCTTTGGCATAGTCAATAAAGCAGAAATAGATGTTTTTCTGGAACTCTCTTGCTTTTTCCATGATCCAGCGGATGTTGGCAATTTGATCTCTGATTCCTCTGCCTTTTCTAAAACCAGCTTGAACATCAGGGAGCTCACGGTTCACGTACTGCTGAAGCCTGGCTTGGAGAATTTTGAGCATTACTTTACTAGTGTGTGAGATAAGTGCAATTGTGCGGTAGTTTGAGCATTCTTTGGCATTGCCTTTCTTTGGGATTGGAATGAAAACTGACTTTTTCCAGTCCTGTGGCCACTGCTGAGTTTTCCAAATTTGCTGGCATATTGAGTGCAGCACTTTCACAGCATCATCTTTCAAGATCTGAAATAGCTCAAATGGAATTCCATCACCTCCACTGGCTTTGTTCATAGTGATGGTTTCTAAGCCCACTTGACTTCACATTCCAGGATGTCTGGCTCTAGGTGAGTGATCACACCATCGTGATTATCTTGGTCATGAAGATCTTTTTGTACAGTTCTTCTGTGTATTCTTGCCACCTATTCTCAATATCTTCTGCTTCTGTTAGGTCCATACCATTTCTGTCCTTTATCGAGCCCATCTTTGCATGAAATGTTCCCTTGGTATCTCTAATTTTCTTGAAGAGATCTCTAGTCTTTCCCATTCTGTTGTTTTCCTCTATTTCTTTGCATTAATCGCTGAGGACAGCTTTCTTATCTCTTCTTGTTATTCTTTGGAACTCTGCATTCAGATGCTTATATCTTTCCTTTTCTCCTTTGCTTTTCGCTTCGCTTCTTTTCACAGCTATTTGTAAGGCCTCCCCAGACAGCCATTTTGCTTTTTTGCATTTCTTTTCCATGGGGATGGTCTTGATCCCTGTCTCCTGTACAATGTCATGAACTCATTCCATAGTACATCAGGCACTCTATCTATCAGATCTAGTCCCTGAAATCTATTTCTCACTTCCACTGTATAATCATAAGGGATTTGATTTAGGTCATACCTGAATGGTCTAGTGGTTTTCCCTACTTTCTTCAATTTCAGTCTGAATTTGGCAATAAGGAGCTCATGATCCGAGCCAGTCAGCTCCTGGTCTTGTTTTTGCTGACTGTATAGGGCTTCTCCATCTTTGGCTGCATAGAATATAATCAATCTGATTTCGGTGTTGACCATCTGGTGATGTCCATGTGTAGAGTCTTCTCTTGTGTTGTTGCAAGAGGGTGTTTGCTATGACCAGTATGTTTTCTTGGCAAAAGTCTATTAGCCTTTGCCCTGCTTCATTCCGTATTCCAAGGCCAAATTTGCCTGTTACTCCAGGTGTTTCTTGACTTCCTACTTTTGCATTCCAGTCCCCTATAATGAAAAGGACATCCTTTGGGGTGTTAGTTCTAAAAGGCCTTGTAGGTCTTCATAGACCCATTCAACTTCAGCTTCTTCAGCATTGCTGGTTGGGCCACAGACTTGGATTACTGTGATATTGAATGGTTTGCCTTGGAAACGAACAGAGATCATTCTGTCATTTTTGAGATTGCATCCAAGTACTGCATTTCAGACTCTTTTGTTGACCATGATGGCTACTCCATTTCTTCTAAGGGATTCCTACCCACAGTAGTAGATATAATGGTCATCTGAGTTAAATTCACCCATTCCAGTCCATTTTAATTCACTGATTCCTAGAATGTCGATGTTCACTCTTGCCATCTCCTGTTTGACCACTTCCAATTTGCCTTGATTCATGGACCTGACATTCCTAGTTCCTATGCAATATTGCTCTTTACAGCATTGGACCTTGCTTCTATCACCAGTCACATCCACAGCTGGGTATTGTTTTTGCTTTGGCTCCATCCCTTCGTTCTTTCTGGAGTTATTTCTCCACTGATCTCCAGTAGCATATTGGGCACCTACTGACCTGGGGAGTTCCTCTTTCAGTATCCTATCATTTTGCCTTTTTATACTGTTCATGGGGTTCTCAAGGCAAGAATACTGAAGTGATTTGCCATTCCCTTCTCCAGTGGGTCACATTCTGTCAGACCTCTCCACCATGACCTACCCGTCTTGGGTGGCCCCACAGGGCATGCCTTAGTTTCACTGAGTTAGACAAGGCTGTGGTCTTAGTGTAATTAGATTGACTAGTTTTCTGTGATTATGGTTTCAGTGTGTCTGCCCTCTGATGCCCTCTTGCAACACCTACTGTCTTACTTGGGATTCTCTTACCTTGGATATGGGGTATCTCTTCACGGTTGCTCCAGCAAGGCACAGCCACTGCTCCTTACCTTGGACGAGGGGTATCTCCTCACGGCTGCCCCTCCTGACCTTGAACGTGGAGTAACTCCTCTAGGGCCTCCTGTGCCCACGCAGCCACCGCTCCTTGCACGTGGGGTTGCTCCTCTCCTTAACTTAGTCTATTATTAATTTTACCTTTTTCCATTCCCCTAGACAATGCACAGATTTTAGAACACTTGATTCCATTTCCCCTCTCCTGACTTTATGTTGTTTAGCCATGTTCTACTCTTTTGTGAGCCCATGGACTAGAGCCTGCCAGGCTTCTTTGTCCATGGGGTTTCCCAGGCAAGAATACTGGAATGGATTGCCATTTCCCTCTCCAGGGGATCTTCCTGACCCAGGAATTGAACCCACATCTCCTGCATTGACAGGTGAATTCTTTGCCATGAACCACCTGGGAAATTCATTTACCATTTCTGTGTACTTTTAAATACAGAAGACATTACTACTATCGATGTAAATAGTCAGTATCAATATTCAGATAGATTTACCCACATATTTACTATTTTGGTTGATGTTTATTTCCTCATGTATCTCTTGTTTAACAACTGGGATCACTTCCTTCTGCCTGAAGAATGCCATTGTCAACCTGCTGGAAATAGATACTCTATAGACACAAATACTCTATTTTGAAAAGTTCTTAATTTCACCTTCATTCTTAAAATATTTGCTTTTAATCCTTGGAAGTTATCATTCTATCATTTTCTGGATTAAGATATTTCTATTAAAGAGTTAGTTATAAGTCTAATTTGTTTCTTTAAAGGTTAATTCTTATTTTCTCTAGCTGCAGTTAAGATTTTTTTTTGTCTTTGAATGTTCACATAAACACACATTTTCATGATGTGTCTATGTGTGAATTAAAAACATTTTTTATCCTGCTAGGGATTCATTCGTTGAAATATTATTTCTGCTCAATATTGTCTTTTCTTTCCTTCTAGAATTCCATTTTCATGCATATTAAACTTCATTACAATATCTTCTATGTTCTTCCTCTGTGTTCTATATTTTCCTTTCTTATTTTTCTTTGTACTTCATAATGAATATTTTTTTCTGACTTATCTTCTAGTTCACTAATTTTATATCTCTGCTAATATGCTAATGAGTTAGTAAATTTGGGGATTCTAAAATTTTCATCTGCTTTTTTTTTATGCCACACTATCAGGCAAAGGAAAAAAGGAAAGATATACCCATTTGAATGCAAAGTTCCAAAGAATAGCAAGAAGAGATAAGAAAGCCTTCCTCGGTGATCAATGCAAAAAGACAGAGGAAAACAATAGAATGGGAAAGACTAGAGATCTCTTCAAGAAAATTAGATATACCAGGGGAACATTTCATGCAAAGATGGGCTCGATAAAGGACAGAAATGGTATGGACCTAACAGAAGCAGAAGATATTAAGAAGAGGTGGCAAGAATACACACAAGAACTGTACAAAAAAGATCTTCACGACCCAGATAATCATAATGGTGTGATCACTCACACTCACCTAGAGCCAGACATCCTGGAATGTGAAGTCAAGTGGGCCTTAGGAAGCATCACTATGAACAAAACTAGTGGCAGTGATGGAATTCCAGTTGAGCTATTTCAAATCCTGAAAGATGATGCTGTGAAAGTGCTGCACTCAATATGCCAGCAAATTTGGAAAACTCAGCAGTGGCCACAGGACTGGAAAAGGTCAGTTTTCATTCCAATCCCAAAGAAAGGCAATGCCAAAGAATGCTCAAACTACCGCACAATTGCACTTATCTCACACGCTAGTAAAGTAATGCTCAAAATTCTCCAAGCCAGGCTTCAACAGTACATGAACCATGAACTACCAGTGTTCAAGCTGGATTTCGAAAAGGCAGAGGAACCAGAGATCACATTGCTAACATCCATTGGATGATCAAAAAAGCTAGAGAGTTCCAGGAAAACATCTACTTCTGCTTTATTGACTATGCCAAAGCCTTTGACTGTGTGGATCACAACAAACTGTGGAAAATTCTGAAAGAGATGGGAATACCAGACCACCTAACCTGCCTTCTGAGAAATCTGTATGCAGGTCAGGAAGCAACAGTTAGATCTGGACATGGAACAAAAGACTGGTTCCAAATAGAAAAAGGAGTACGTCAAGGCTGCGTATTGTCACCTGCTTACTATGAAGAGTACATCATGAGAAATGCTGGGCTGGATGAAGCACAAGTTGGAATCAAGATTGCCGGGAGAAATATCAATAATCTCAGATAGCCAGATGACATCAC